>NW_023144624.1:5490952-6090952 GCF_012932325.1 Thrips palmi | reverse complement strand
CGTCAGGCCCCTAGCCCTTGGCCTTCACCGCCATTGGCGGGCTTCTTTAGCAGCCTTTACGATGTGGCATCAGCCATAGGAGCGTCGGTTTCACTTTTCGAACGGCGCCGAAATTTGGGAAAGCGGGCCTGGTTGGGTCCGCTTTGACAATACTTGGGCCTATAGCAACCAGGGTCCCATTCGCGTATACATGGCACCTAAGCGAGTGCGGGACAGTCCGGTCATTCAGAGCAAGCGTTAAACTCGGCCAGGCCGCGGGCACGCTTACGCCCAACGTCTTTTTAGGACATTTTGAGCGTTTGGGCAGTGAGGCCTTGCCTCCCGGCTACTTTAGTCATAATCACTCCTACAAGCGGACTAGGGGAGGCCAGACATGCGTGAGTGGATGACCGGCAGGGATCGGACGCAGGGCATGCTGGAGGCCCGTGGGTCGCGAAACTTCTGGGGGCGGAATTTTGGCTACAAATTTGGGCGCGGCCGAAAGGTTGAGAACCGCTGACTAGGCGCAGGCCTGGTCTGCCTCCAGGCGTTCACTCCGGGCGTGGCCGGCTGTGGGTCTCCCTTCGGTCGTTGTTTGCTCCGTGTTGGCGGCAGTGTCCACGGCTGTCTGTCCGTGGGGCACAATGGGGCGAGCCCCCCGCCGCGCTGTAAAACTGGACCATAGTCCTACGCGGAGCGCCGAGCCCGCGGCCGCCACGCTGGCAGCTCTGCGGCCACGTGACACTTGGTGAGGCTTGGCAGCCATGGCAGGTGTGCTTTGATTTATAGGGCGCCAGTCGGGCCTCACCTGGTCATCATTGTGGTGGCACCGTGGCGGCAAGGCCCCCTTAGCCCCTCGAGGAGGGCTTCCCCGCCTTGACGGACGGGCTGTCGTGCTGTCGCCGCGCCGTCTGCCTGTCTGTGGGCCATCACGGCCATCACGGTGGCGTCGCGGGGTTGTCGCCACCTTTTCGCTGGCGGCCCGGCAAATTGTGGGGCCAACGGCGACGGCGTGGTGGGCCGCTTTCGCTGCTTTGGGGCCGTGAGTAGGCAACCCACGGCGGCCCGCGGGCGGACCGTGGGACTCGGCACCTGGGCGACGTGGGCGGGGCCGGCCGGGTCCATTCCAACTGGAACGCGTTAAAACTCGGCGGCGGCCGCGCGGCACGCACGGCCGCGGGGTTGCGGTCGAGCTTGTTGGGGAGGGGCTTTGCTGTGCGGGGCGCGTCGGGGCGGCGAGGGCCTTGGCCGCCCCGGGGCACTTTAGTCGATACAGTCGCGCGCACGCAAGCTGGGACTGCGAGGGGGACGCGCTGACGCGCTGTCAGGCGTGGTTTGTTGGTGTGACTCGGCAGGGCTCTGGCCGGGCCTGCGGCTCGACTCGCCAAGCCTCTAGTGTGGCTCGGGTCGGGCCGGCTCGGCTGAGCGGCTGAGCACTACACTGGCGGCGCTTGGCTTCGCGCGGCGCGGCTCGGCTCTTTCGGGACGTGATGAGGTGACGTCAGGGATAACTTTAGAGCGCACAGGCCTTAGTGCTTGCCGCCAGCAGCAGCCGCCGCCGTGTGTCGTCTGCATCATCTCGTACGAAACGGCGCCTGGTGCCTGGCCTGCCCGACCTGCCGCTCAAGGCCGCCGACGCCTGCTGCCCGGTGTCTGAGGCTGTCTTGAACGCGTCGGAGGCTAAGGCCGCCCAGGGTGTGCTCTGCGGTGCGGCGGTTCAGGGGGCGGCGATTCGGCCCGACGACGCTGTCGTCGACGCGACGTCGACCTCCAGGACTCCAGCGCGCGGCTCTACTAATGGCTGGTGACGTCAGTGCGCTGCAATGCGCCCTCGCTCTGGATTGGCCCGGCCCGGCGGCTTGACGGCTCGACGGCGTCCTCCCGCGGCAGACGGACGGACAGGCAGGCAGCACTCCGCCCTGCTGCCACCCGTCACGCACACGGAAGTGGCCCGGGGGTTGCTGGCTGTCGGGGTGCTTTGAGGGGGCAGGCCCGGGCGGACCCAGGCAGGCCCGGAACAGGGGGTGGATGAGTTAGGGGCGACCTGTGGCAGCCAGCGCCGCCAGGCCGCCACCAGCCAGTGCGATACGACAGTGACGGGGCGGGCTCGAGGGCAGAACGTAACACGAACGTGATGGGCTAGACCAGGAACGATCTGCCACCGATTGAGGCCCGTCCAAGCCGCGCCTATCTTGCAGCGAGGCCTCTCGGGCGGGGCGAGGTAGAGAGGCCTCGGCTCAGGCCAGTGCACTCCCTGTGTTTGTCATTTTTGCCTTGTGTTCCTGTATACACTACCCCCGGCCCCCGCCGCCACCCTCTCCGCGGTGCTGACACAGGGCGTCGTCGTGGAGTGTGTACCCGGGGGGTGGAATGCGGGTAGGTCTTGCGCGGGTCTCCGACCTCGCGGCCACTTTGGAGGCGGCCGGCCGGGCCGGCCGGGGCAGGCCTAGCTCCTCGGTCGATGGAGCAGGCGCGGCAGCGGCAGCGCGGTAGGGTGTAGGGTCTGCGGGGTCACCGCACCTGTTCGTGTGGCGATTGGGCGTCCGCGTCGGTCCGCGTGCGGTGCCTTTCCCGCAAAGTGGCGCCCCCCCCCCCTCCTAGCGTGCCTTCCCCCTCCCCTCCCCTCCCCTCCCTGGCGTGACGCCCACCTTATCGCACCGCCGCCACGCTGATGCTGCGCGCGATCGCACTGTCACACGCCTGTCCGGAGTGAAAGGCCTCCTGACGCGTTCGTCGCCTCTCTCGCACACCCGCGGGGCGTTCCGCATGGGTGCGAGGGAGACGGAGCGACTAAACGCGGTGCGGAATCGATTTGCTGCTTCTCTCGTTGGAGGCACGCCGCGCGTCGTGTCGCGTCGCGTCGTCTCTCTCCGCGCCGTGGCGCTGCAGTGACAGACGGTCATCCAGGAAAGTGGTGCTTCGGCCCGCTTCCGTGGGAATGGGTCGGCGCGGCGTGGCGCGGCGTTGTGGACGGACCGTTACCGTCGCGGTGCGCTGAGCCGCGCGGCTGGCCGAGGCCGTGCCCTGCCTGCCCTGCTCGCCCTGCTGGTGCACGCGGTAGCGGCGGTAGCGGTCGGTCGCGCCCCTCCTCCCTCTCTCCAAGCGGCAGGTCCGCGTGCACGGCGTGCACTCGCGACCCGGTGGTATATAATCCGGCACCACCCGGTTTTACAGGCGCCGGCCGTAAACGCCGCCCCTGCCCCCGCCCCTCCCCGTCTTCGCGAACTTGCAACCACTCGCCCGGTCGCCATGGTGACGGTACCCGCCGCGGCCACGCCCACGACGCCCACGCGGCGCTCGCTCGGATTTTGTTTCGGGTGGCACTGTGCCGTGCCTTTCCCGCGCTCGGCGCCGAATTCGAGAATGAATGAATGGGTGCGCTTCGGCCGGGTCGCCGCGGACGGCAAGGCAATTACTGCAGTGGAGTGATTCCTGGGTGCGAGAGAGACGGAGCGACGAGAGCGACTCTCGGAATCAGTCTACTGACCGCGATTCGCTGGCCGCTTTGTGCCTGCCGGTGCCCGCGGTGCCCGCGGTGCCGCACTGGCTCGTGTGATGCGGCAACGACGTGCTTCCGCTGGGCTGGTTGGGCCTGGGCCCCGCCTGGCTGTATCTTTGTTGTGTTGTTTGTAGGTGGGTTGCGCGGCGGTGCGGCGGAAAGTGGGCTGGAAACGGAAAGTTTATCGGCAACCTTCCGCGGGAGAAGCCTCCCTCCTCGCCGCGTGCGCGACCGTGCGGGACGCCGACGTCGGTCCGGGAGGAGCCCCTCGGAGGAGCCCATTGGAGGAGCCCCCGCAGACACGAGCGATAAAACATTGGCGCCGCTCGACGATATAAGCCGCCCCCTCTGGCCGACCAGCCCGTCACCCCATCGGGTTTAGGGGGTGGCGGCGCGCGTGGTGCTTTTCTTCGAATGCAGTCCGTGCGGGTGGCACTGGCAGGGCGCGGCACGGCGTGGCGGCGGTCGATAATTTGAAACCTATAGTCCGCGGGGCTGAAGCTGGCCCGACGGCCGGGCCGCGGCGGTGACAGAAGGCCGTCCGGCGGCGCGGCTGCTGCTGAAAATGCCCTTTTAAATGAGTCTGACGGCGTGGCTGCGCGGCGTGACGGCGTGCCCAGCGCGTCACCGCGAGGCGTTCCGCTCCTGCGCTCGCGAGGGGGAGGGGAGGGGGGAGGGCGTCGCGGTGCGGTGGCCGGGAGACATCTTGTTCTTCCCCACAAGGGAATGGCACGGCACGGCGGCAGGTTCCACTGCCACGGCGATGCGCGCGATGCGTATACACCGGCAGAGGAAACAGCCAACCACGCGCTCGTCGTCAGTGTATGAAAAATGGTGTGGCGGCGCCGCGCCTCGCGTGGCCTCGCGCGCCAGTGCCTGCCGTGCCTGCTGCTTGGGCTTGTTAGCGCGGCCGTGTCAAGGCCGAGACCCTCCCCCCTCCTCCCCGCCCCGCACCCACACCCCCTTCCGCTGCCACCGGCACCGAACGGCCGGCCAGATTTGAAGGGGCGCGGCGCCCAGCGTACTCGGCCCGGCGCTGCGGGCAGTGCGGGCACTGCCGCCTTGATTGATATGCAAATGCACGGCAGCGAGGCAGGGGCGTTGCGGCCGCCGTGCTGCAGTGGTCGTTGTTGCCCCACACTGACCGACCGGGAGGCAGGCCGGCAGGCAGGCCCTTCGTCGCTCTGTCTCTGTCGGCCTCGTCGGACACTCCTCCCGGGTGCGAGAGAGAGAGACCGCGCGTCGGAACCACACGACTGCCCTCACTGGCCGCGGGCTGGCCTGGCGGCACGGACGGCGCCGCGTCCCTTTGTGGCACGTGCGCGTCGTCGGCCGTCACAGGGCCCGGGGGAGGGGAGGGGGTCGTTTTTGACGTGGCGCCTCAGCGGCATGGCCGGGCATGGCGATGGCGCCCTCCCCTCCCCTCTGGCGCCGACGCCGCCATTGTTGTTGTTGTTACTGGATGCGTCGCGGCGCCTGGCTGTCCGTCCGGGGAGCCCCCCCCCCCTCTTTTTCTGTCCCCGGGAAGTGGAAGTGGGCCTCGCGCGCTTCCGGGCGTGGGGCGCGCGGCGGGGCGCAAAACAAGGGGCTGGGCAGCCGGAGTGGCCGTCTGTGATGTAAGCTGATAATTGCGTGAGGAGAGGGTCTTGAGGCGTAATGCTTCATTCGGGGGACCGTCCATCCCGTTTCTCGTATCAGGAGGACCTCAGCCAGCGGACGGCGGGGGACTGTGTCCTCAGCCTCGCACGCACTGAACGACGTGAACGCTTGAATCTTTGGGCAGGCAAAGAAAACCAGGAAAAGGGGGGGGGGGCTGGCTATCGGTCCAATGGGCTGGCTGGAGCCTGGCTTGCCCCAGGCCCGGGCTGGGTCGCCGATTGCCTCCCCCAAGTAGGTCAGATCCCGGCTGGCGCCCCCCTGCCGGCCCCGCCGCGCCCCGCCGCGCCCCCCTGGGCCCCCTGGTATCGACCACTGCGTCGCTCCTTGTCTGGGCCGCGCGGCGTACAGGGCTGCGCGCCGCTGTGCCCCCGCCTGACGCACTTTCCGCGAGGTAAACTATTGAGAGAGAAAAAGAGGGAGGGGGTGAGGCCATGAAGCCTGCATGGCAACAGATGCCGCTGCATTGTTGCCCCCTCCGGCGCCCCCTTTACTGGCCCCCTGGTGGGCGCCCCCCTCGGGGCTGCCCGGGGCCTCTGTGCGCGCCGCGCCGCGTTTGGCTTTCCTTTGTCCAGCGGAGCTCTTGGAGGTGACTTGCACTTCGTTGTTGACGGAAGGAGGGGGGGAGGCGGCGAGGGGGCGCGTGATGGTGGGTTTGGGGGGCGGGCCGTGATTGGATGATCCAGGCTCCAGGCGGGCGACGTGCTGGTGCCTCGGGGTGCGGCCTTGGCGCTCGAGGCGCGTTCGAGGCTGTCGCGTGGCGCCTCCCAGCCTCGAAGGCCGCCAAGGCCGCGTAGGGGATGGAGTGGCGCCTGGCCGGATCGGGGTCGCGCGGGGCCTCGTTGGGTCACGACACTGTGCGCCCTGCTGACCGATGCTGACCGCGAGACGGCCCTCGGGGTGACTGACTGAGGTGAGGCGGATCTCTGGCAGCAGGAAACAAGGGAACGGGCTCACTAGTCATGAAGGCCTACAGCAGCGGCTAGCGCCTGCAAGGCCCGGGTAGGCCGCGCCGCACTGCACGCGAGCGCGGCGGCACTGCCTACCCTCACGGCGCGCTTCGGGTGCTTGAACTTGCAGGGAAGGCGCGGCACTGCAACTCGACACGGCTGCGGCGTGCTGCGACACTAGACTCCGGTGACTGGAGCCTCCAGGCCGGGCAGGCCGCTGCGCCTAATGGGCCGTGAGAGTGTTGAGTGTTGTTGTGGTGCCGGAACGCGCCACGCTCCGCCAGAGGGCGTGGCGACGCCGCCTCGGTCGGCCCGGACCGACCCGGGCGTAGCGGGACGTGGCTCGTTGCCGCCTTGTTTCGATGGGCCTGCGTTGCGTTTTGGAGTGTCGGTTCGTTGGCCGGCTTTGGGTGCGGGGCGGGGCGCCGCCGGGTGACGCAACGCCTGGTTTTTGGGGCGGATCGGCGGGGTGGCTCCGCGGTGCAGCGGACACGGGTGGGCTTTACATGAAGAAGTGGGTCGGGGAAACCCCTCAAAGTTCGGGAAAGTCCGTTGCGTCCTGCCTGCGACCTGGGCTTGGCCCGTGGAGGAGGCACCGTCCGCTAGGAAAGGGCTGCACTCCATCGGTTTGATCGTGGTTTCATTTTTTTTTTTTGCGCCAGTAAGCGAAGCTTGCGGCGTTGGTCGACCTGCTGGGCGTTGCAGGCGTTATGGCATCCCCCCCCCCCCCTTGGGCGTTCGCAGCCTGCCGATCCCGCTCGGTTCGCACGTCGTGATTGCTGCGTCTGCCGCGTCGCGCCCCGCTCGTCTCGTCTCGCTTGATGTAGGGCGTGGCAGGTGCGTGGCCCCGCGCCCCGCGGCCGGGTTGACACGCTTCGCCAAGGTTGCGGTCGGCGAGCCTGCGCTAGCCTGCCGCTGGTAATCCTGCTCCCGGTCGGCGGCGCACGGTACGGCACGGCACGGCTGTCATTTGCATCTGGCGCATCTGCCACGCCCCGCCGCGCCCCGCAGCGCATCTGGGCGTTTTCATCGCCGCGTGGGTGAAAGCACGCCCGCTCCTGGACGGGCTTGACGGCGTGCTGTCCCTGCCGGTCCCCGCCGGGCCGATCCACCGCTAATCCGCGATAGCTGAGCGCGCAGTGCGGGTGCAGTGCGTGGCTCGCCGGTTTTTCTGCTTATCGCGGCGCGGGCGCGGTGCTCCCAGAATGCAGCGTCCGCGTCGCGCGCTGCGGTGGCGGCAGTCTGACGCCGAGGAGGACTGCTACCGTCTGCCTGCGGCACCGCGGCCTCTCTCGCACTGGCGGAGTGTCCCCAAGGGTGCGAGAGAGGCGGCCGCCTGCTGGCGGCGCGGGGCCGTGCGCTATTGGCGTCGGTGAGTCAGTCGCAGCACTGTCCGAACGACGGGACGGGCGACCCGGCTGGCGGGTTTGTCTGGTCCCTGGCCGCCGCGCGCTTCGCTTCGTTACAGCTACGCCGCTGGGCGTGTTGGGCCCCGAGAGGCGTGGCGCGGCGCGGCGCTGCAGGGAGGGGACACGCGACCGACGCGGCGGCCCTGACCGCGCGGGCGCGCACGGTGGGGCGGCTGCGGTATGGACCACGCGGCGGTGAACTCGCTGCATGCTGCGGCCGCCGTCTGCTGCGCTTCTTGCGGCGGCCCGCTGGCCTTTGAGGGGCGCAGGCGCCACGTGCCCGGCGGCCTGCCGGGGGCGGCGGGCGGCGCCGCGGGGCCCAAAGCTGTTGATCCCATTGCCGGGATCCGATACATCCGATTGCGGTGGCCGGCCGAGCGGCCAAGCGCGCGGCGACGGTGGGCACGGCCTTTGCGGTGGAGGGGCCTGCGGCGTGGCCGGCGGGGCCTGCGGGCGTGGCGGCCCGGCGACACTGCACTGCCGGCCGGGCCGCGCCCTCCTCCCTCATGTCGTCGTCGTGAAGGTTGTCGGGCAGGTTTTTCGGAAGCTTTAATGAGTGCGGCTGGGGCCGTCTGTCTGTGTGTGTGTGTGAGTGTGCGTACGTGCGTGTGCCCACGCATCGTGGATGCCGAGTCGATAACCCCCCGACGGAAGACGAAGACACCGCCAGGGCGTTCGGCGAGTGGTTTAGTGTCGCACCTCTTCGCCCACGGCCCTTGCCCACGGCCCTTGCCCGCGTCGTCGCTGGCCTGCCCACGGAACGCAGGAACGCCCCAAGACCCGCAAAGGGTAGACTGGCCCGCGACGCGCGACGCGGCCGCGGCTCTTGCGCTGCCTCGAGTCGAAGTGGAGAGCGACCGAGAGCGGCGCCTTGCCTTTCTTGACGTTTAAAAGCTCGGCCGTCGTAAAGCAAGCAAGCTTAGCACTCACTCGTCGGGGCGCGGCGGGGCGCCGTGCGCCTGCCCGGCCTGCGCGTTTTAATGGCCACACGTGGCTCGCCGTGCCTGCGCTGCCGCGCCTCGGTTTCATAAGCGATTCTTCGCAAAACACTGCACGCACGGACGGGCAGCCGGGCAGGACGCTTGCTGGCTGTCTCTTCTACGCAAGGCGTGGTGGCTCTCCGGCCGAGGGGCGGGGCGCGGCGGGGTCCCGATGCCATCGCCACCTTTCTACTCGTCCGTCATCGCCCACACGCCCTTGTGTGCGTGGACTGCACGCCGGGCGCGCTACGCGCTCGCAGGGCTCGCGGGGCAACCTCCCCTCCCCCCTTCCTCCACCGCTCTGCCTTTTCTTCAAACAGGAAGCGAGCAGTGTATAGCCAACCGCGTCGCGGCCTGGCCCGTACAGCGCGGCTTGTTTTGTCGGGAAATACTGCACGTCCTTGTACGAAGCTTGAAAGACAGACACACACATACGCGCATACACACTGTACGGCGAGGATTTTGTTTGCGGCGAGCTGTTGGGAAGGAAGGCCTCCCCCGGTTTCTGGCCCTCTAAGAATAGCCTTTTTGACAGTGTCTGATTTGTTGTTTTGTGTTTAACTGGTTTGTTAACGTCCGTCTTCTTTTTCGTTGCAGGTAGGTGGTGGCAGTAAATGGACAAGCGGCAGCGACCGAGCTAGTTTATTGCGTTGGTAAGCCTTTCAGCGGCGAAGGGGGGTAAAAATGGAGTGTGTCCCTCGGGGCCCGTAGGCTGGGCTGGGCCGGGCCTGGGCGTGTTTGCAGGGAAAGGGGGGTGTTGCCTCGGGGCGTGCTGCCTGGCCGGACTGGCCCGTGCCCCCTCAAGTAAAAAGATGGAAACGGTGTTTCCTCCCGTTTTCCCCGTTGCTTGTCCCGGGCAACGTGGTGCAGCTCCCTGCCCTGCCGCCCCTCTCGGCGTGCGTACCAGTGTGGTGGGGTGGGTTCGGTCCTGCGCCTTGTCGGTATGCAACCGCGCCGGCAGCGCTGCCTGCGCTCCGGCGGTGGCGCTAGGTGGAACTATGGGAATCGGGTCAAGCTGTGAGATTGGGGGGGCCTGTGATCGAGTGCCCGCGCTGTCACGTCGCCCGGGCCCAGACGCAGTGCGTGTGCTCATGTCAATTGAACCTTTCCCAGTGATGGGACACAGGTGAAGCCCAGTGCGGTGGCAAGGCGGGCCTTCACTTTAGCGCGCGCGAGGCGCGTGGCACTCGTTTGGAGTGGTGCCTGGCCGATTCTTCGGCCGGGGCCCTGAGGGTGGTCCGGAGTTCGACGCTAGAGCCGGCTGCTGGCTGTTGCAGACCGACCGAGCAGACACCCACCATGGCAGACACGAGCCAGGCCGAGCAGCCCCCGCAGACCAATGGCTTCGCCAACGACGGGCTGGACGAGGAGGACCGCGAGAAGATGCGCCCCGCCGACATCGACGCCGTGAGTGTCGGAATGACCTGTCTTGCGTGCGCCGAGCGGTGCGGTTCTGACGTACGCCTTGTCCTCCCCTTTTCCAGGACGTGCGGGAGATGGAGAGGCGGAAACGCGTCGAGATGATCATGAACAGCCGCCTCTTCCGCGAGGAGCTGGAGCGCATCTTCGAGAGCCAGATGAAGGACGGCGGCGCCGGACCGGGCGGGCTGCTGCAGCAGCTCTCCGACATGATGGGCCACGGCGGCCCGCGCTTCCAGACCTCCAACATGTTCAGAAGTAGGTGCAGCAGTGCGGCGGCTTCTCTCTGGGCTGTTTGCCTCAGTGGTTGCGCGCTTGCAGATTTTTAATGCGAATTCTTTTTCTTTCTCGCAGGTTCAAATTGCGTCATTCCCATCAACGACATCCGGGGGCTGGAGTCGATGGGGTACTCGAAGGGGGAGAAGGTGCTGCGGTGCAAGTTGGCTGCCGTCTACAGACTCATGGACCTCTATGGCTGGACTCAAGGAATCCACAACCACATTACTGTGAGCCTAAATCCATCCCTTTGTTTCATTGTCGACGTCCTTACATCGCTCACTGTCTAATTGACTTTCTTGTCTTCCCACTTTTTGCAGGCCAGGTTAAACCAAGATGAGGAACACTTTTTGGTGAACCCCTGGGGCATGTTATACCATGAAATCACTGCCAGCAGTTTGGCCAAAGTTGACATGCAGGGCAATATTGTAGAAAAAGGAACGACCAACTATGGTGTCAACAGGGATAGCTTTCAGCTTCACTCTGCTATTCATGCTGCCCGTCCTGACATTAAATGTATCATTCACATTCACACAAATTCTGTTCTTGCTGTAAGTTGTGAATCTAGTATGGCATAGTCACTATTTCTGGCAAAGACATCAAAGGCAATCTGGGTTCAATTTTTCCGTGTCTTTTCAGGTGTCATCGCTCAAATGTGGCCTCATTCCCCTTTGCCAAGAATCCTGTGTGATAGGTGAAGTGAGTTCACACCAATATCAAGGAGGTCTGTTTGAACCAGAAGAGCGGGATAAGATCTCACGAAATCTTGGTCCCAATAACAAGGTACCTTTATGTTCTGAAATAGGATGGCTATGATTATCTCGATTTCACTCACTAGGCCTTAACAGAAATTTTGTACTGATTCTAGGTAATGTTCCTGACAAATCATGGTGCTATGTGCTGTGGAGAAACAGTTGAGGAGGCGTTCTTCAATGTCTACAATACTGTCCAAGCTTGCGAATCACAGGTTGGTTCACTTGCGTTGTTTCTTTCTCTTGACCTGCTGTGTGAATTGCCACTAATGGAAGCGTCCGATTTGCAGATCAAGCTAATGCCAATGGGCATTGATAACTTGGTCCTCCTGACTGATGAGACGAGAAAACGTGTCTATGACGCTGCACGACGCCCTCCTGAAGGCTTTGCACTCGACAAAGCTGACAAGGAAAAAGACAAGGAGGTCACATCTCCTACCATTGCTGTCAAAGGCAAGCGATGGGGTGTTGGATGCACGGAGTTTGAAGCTCTTATGCGCATGCTTGACAACGCTGTAAGTGTAACTCTTTAGTTTATTAGATTGCATTACTACTGAAGGCATTTCAATTAATTTTTTATTTTCTGCCCCAGGGTTTCCGAACAGGGTACATCTACAGGCATCCTCTTGTCAAGGGAGATCCACCAAGGCCACGAAATGATGTAGAAGTTCCCCCGGCTGTCTCTTCTCTGGGTTATCTCCTTGAGGAGGAGGAAATGTACCGACAAGGGTATGTTGCTGTAAAATTACCTTAATCATGTTTTTAAAAATTATGATTATTATTTTTAAACTCTGGTTTGTTTTTTTCCTCATAGTGGATGGAAGAAGTGGATGGAGGGCCGCAAAACGCACGACCGCACCCGATGGCTCAACTCTCCAAATGTTTACCAGAAAGTGGAAATTCTTGAAACTGGCACACCTGATCCCAAGAAAATTACTAAGGTAGAGGTCATTAAGATTGAAAATAGGGGAAGTGACTAAGCAGTTTGCTGCTGCACCCATTATGATCTTTATTCATTCCTAAGCTTTGTGCACATTGATTAACTCTCTTGAGGTACAATTTGTCCTTGTTTTCAAGTGACATGCAGCCATGTTAAATCTTTCCCTAATTTGATTTTTATTTCTGCTTTTATTCCAATGGCTTTTGTTGTGTGCTTATCGTGTAGCCTTGTCAGGTAATCCAAGCATGTTAGGCACAAAACTTTATTGTTAGGTTAAATGTCAGCAGGTGTAAAAAAGTAATGAAGGTGAATAAGTCTTATCATTGGTTAAAAAAGATTTTGTTTTTAAAATCTGACTAATTTTGATGGAGTATATTACTCTTTTCCAAGTTATGAACTACTGCCATTGTTTTAACCTCAATGAAATCCATTCCCAAGTACCAGCCAATTAACCTTCTGTGATTTCTTCATGGAGTGTTCACCTATTGTGTGGTCATTATGAGTAGTTTAATTTAGAATGTGTAGATGCGGTTGGAGGAGAATAACACTCCACTCCATACTAATCTTGACTGATGATGGAAGAAATACTCACTCTAGTCATAAGTGTTGCTCTCAAGGGAAAGTGTTCGAACAATGCTTCAATTGTTTCAAAAAATTGTCATTTGTTTTTGTTTTGCATCAATGTTTCCTTATATATCTTTATTACTTTACATATTTTATTTGAAAATACTTCCAGCTAATTTTTATATTTATTACTTATCTTATGAGTGCTATTTCTTCTAAGGGTGGAAAAAAAGATTTCGAAGATATTAGGTGGTGTGAGTTGTGGGTACTGATGTTGTGTCTCCCTATTGATGGAAGATTTTTGATGGGCAGCTTGCGTAGATTAACTTGATTGCATGATTTTAGTCTTCATATAATACTGGGTGCCCTTTTGGGTCTCAAATTTTGTTACCATTTACACTTTGAACCCATTTATATGGAATGCCATTCCTTTTTTTAAGTCTTAATATCAGCTTGAGCTACAAACATGTAACCCTCTTCGTTATGAAAGTATCTTACTTGAATGGTTGATACTCAAAATATGCTGGGCAGTCATTGGTTATGTTGAATCCTTACTTTTTAAGGATGGTAGTTACCCATCATTTGGGCCATTCCATTGTTTAGTGGAGTCTTTTTCTAGACTGTGTTATACTGTAACTCTAAAGCTTTCCGCAACATTGGAGGCATTTTGTGAAGGAATTCACTGTAATCTGTTCATTCCTTCTTTGTACAATCATTATTAAATCAGAGTATGAACTTTTGTCTATTAGTGTAAGTTTCCTTAACCAACCATACAATTGGTCTGATTAGTGCAACATCATAGTTTCTTTTATATTCAACATTCTTTTTAATTTGAACCTGCTGCCAACACCTGTTTTATTTAAGAGGTGTTTTCTTCCCTTTCAAACAGATTACGATGAGGGTTACTAGGAAACCTCCAAAGAAACTTTTTCTAAATTATGCTTTTGAGTCAACTGCTGCTTTCAGTGGATGAATTTATTTGATGCACTAATCCGATCAAAGCACACACTGCTCTTGACACTGCTCTCAATGACACTAACATAATTCTCAGCAGGGCAGACATATCTTAGGAATGGTGGTAAAGCACATGGATTATCCCTCCAATATGGTGTCCCTGTGATACGGGCATACACATATTTGTGATGCTCTCATTGGCACAGTGATTTGTCTGTAATGTGTGTTGTTAAGTGTGTGTTGAGATTCTAATTTGGTTGTTTGGTTTAGCTCCATAATTTTCTTTAAATATTTGTTTTCTCTCATATTTTTGCCACTTGTTGTTTGTTGGTTTGTTGTATTTTAATTTGTTTGTATTAACCCTATTTTTTATTTTTGTTTGTTTTCATTTTATGTTGATTATCTTCACGTAGTGGGTGGACGCAAATGCCGATGAGGTAATTTCTCCCTGCCTATTGGTATACTCATACTATTCATTTGGTTCTGGGCTTCATTTAATTATGGTTAAGTTAAGATATATTTGCTATCTTAGGTTTGCATCAATAAACACTTCATGGGAGATTGAACTTCTATGCAGTGTTCTTTCAATGTTTAATGGCACAGTGTCCATTTTTATGACTTGATCGTTTTCATTTCTCTTTCATTTTTTGACTGTGTAGTTCACCTTATTTGCATGCTATTTTAGAAAGAATGCACAGATTGTTTTTGGATATTTTTCCTCAAGTCCATGGTACCTTTTTAGTTTTAAACCAGACCATTACAGATAAATCGTGTGCCTGTTTGTTGGACTCTCCTCACAAAAACGACATGAACATTTCACCATTTTTGTATTTCCTTTTTTTTTAATTTTTTTTTTTTTTGCTAACTGAATACTTGGGCAAGTTCTGAGCTTTGCCATATCAGAGCAAAACCAGTACATAACGGACCCACAAAATTTTGCTCTCTTGTTCTGACTTTTTTTTCTGATAAATTGATAAAGTTTGAAAAATCACTGATCAAATGCAGATGTGAGCCTTGCTTTCTCTGCTCTGAAAATTAGTTAATTGAAATGTTTGGCTGAGTCGAGTCTAAATACAACAGGCACACAGAAACTGAACGTGGCCTTGTGAATGGGTCCTTATGTGCTGGTTTTCTGTGCCACAGTGGGTCGCGGATGGATCGCCTACACATAGCAGTACGCCTGTCAAGATCGACACACTGCAGTTTGTTCCCAAAAATACCAATCCTAAGGAATTTAAACGACTTCAACAGCAGGTGAGTTGTCTCTTTTCTTACTGATTTAAAACATTTTTCTGAACTAATTTCACATTGGCAGAGCCTATCTTTGTTAGCAAAGTCATAATTGAATCTTTTATGTAGATCAAGGAAAATCGACGGGCAGATAAAATCACATCTGGTCCTCAGTCTCACATACTTGAAGGAGTTTCATGGGAAGAAGCCAAGAAATTGCAGGTAACTTCAAATAGTGCATCATAATTTTTTGAATGTGATTCATGTGTTGCATCCTGTGTTCTTTCCTCTGAGCTTGATATATTTTTTCTCGTTTGTAGGATGCCAATATTTCTCAGACTGGTGATCAAGTAATATTGGTTGGAGCAGCGTCCAAGGGTATAATTCAGCGAGGCTTCCAACACAATGCAATGGTCTAC
This sequence comes from Thrips palmi, assembly GCF_012932325.1. Classification (NCBI taxonomy): domain Eukaryota; kingdom Metazoa; phylum Arthropoda; class Insecta; order Thysanoptera; family Thripidae; genus Thrips; species Thrips palmi. Next base: position 6,075,925 of record NW_023144624.1, on the reverse strand, counting down.
AAGGCACCATATGCTAAGAATCCGTTCGACACAGTTACCGATGATGAGCTGGAGGAGTACAAAAAAACAGTTACAAGGAAAGTCAGAGGAGATGGATGTAAGTGAACTGTACTGTTGTTAACTCCTCTGAAGTTATCTGTTAATTAAAAAATATAAATGTAGTGCTTTTATTTGCCAAGCTAAATAATTTTTTTATTGACTTTGACAGATGATGAGGATCAATCAGAGTCTGAGGCTCTATCCTCGTCAGCGGCAGGCCGCCCTCCCACTGGTAAATCCCCAATTAGTGATGACGAAAGCAGAGACGGTAAGTTATCTCAATTATCTTGTTTTTGACATTTTGGTGTGGGTCAAATCTTCTCATTTTAATTTGGGGGGACAGCTCTCATGAACCACTTTGGGTGATTAAGTCTTGTGTGGAACATGGAATTCCTGATATCCTTATTTTGGAATGTTCCCTCCCTCAGACAAACTGCACAGCTATGAATTATACTGGTTTAATTGCACAGTCATCTTTCTTGCAAGTTGACGTTGCATGGGGCAAAGGACTTTGAGTGAGACCAATGTGGGTGGGAGAGGGAAGGAATGTGTTGGGTTGTGGCACAAAGCATGGTGGAAGGGGCCACATCATTTAAACAGAAATTTCATTGCCTCTGGGACCAAACAATGTCATCGAGCATGAGTTTTGATCGTCCCTATCGAGGCAGAATTCGTTTGGGTGATACTTGTCTCACGCCTAATAAGAAGTCTGTTCAGCAATTTTGCCTTCACACTTTAGTTTTCCTTGTTGTCAAGAGTGGTGGATTATTACTAACCCTTGTCCTGTATCTCTATGGTTGGGCAGAATGTCGCGTGTTACGGATAGAATCTAAACAAGCACCACGTCCAATCCATGCAGAAGTTGTCCTCAGTGATGGTTAGTATTTTATTTTGGACTGTCTTTTTTTAAACAAACAAACAAAAAATAACAAAGAAACAAAAACAGAAACAAACCTTTAAAGGTATTTTGATCAAGAAATTAGCTTTTCTTTATTTGGTCTGAAAAACGTAGTATTGTAAGGTAGCTCACCCAGTTTTTCAGTTCTGTCTTGCTTTAAGATTCTTTGAACTTTCATTTCTTTCTTGGTAGTTAGTTTTCTTCTTGGTTGCTCTTTATTTAATGACCTCAAATCTTCACTAACCGTAATTGAATTTCTGTAATAGGTAAGTCATTGCATGTCTCATTACATGGCAGCACTTGCATGGTCTGTACTTAAGTAATTCTCAGAGAGCAGTGCACCAGTTGCATGTTGTTTTGCTGCATGAGGATTGCTTCAATCAAATCTATGAGTTAAATTATGTTGCTTCACATGAAAGCAGACTCTTATCCCTATATGCTAAAGAACGCCGTATTATTATCATTATTGAGTTTTGCATGTTTGATTTGTTTGAAGACTCTGATTACCCGGATGCTCATGTGGAACGATCCAAATCAGCACGCTTCCCACTGAAAGGTAAATTGTACTGAGGATGAAATATTCTTTAGCCACTTGGTTATTGGTGGTGGGTGATTTTATACTCCCTGATGCGTAGTTTCTGGGCTAAGATGCCAAAGAGTGACTCTGCATCAAATTGTGTCATGTATTAGATTAGTAATGCTTTCAGTCAACAGGGAGGAAAATGTCAATTTTTAATTATGTCAAAGTGAATGTTTGTGCCGTTAGATATTCCATCCTACACTTGCATGTATGGGCATTTTATTGTTTTCTGTGCTGTTTGCATTTTGTCAACTGCTTGCTTTGCTATTCAGCGACTCCGGACCTTGTAGTTGCACCTGGAGGCTTTGGCCGCTCCTGGTCTCTTGGACGAAATAAACGACAGAGCAAAGGTGAGTGAACAAGTGTTGGAAGCAAGTATTGGGTCAATCATTGGGGTCCGTATGTCTATACCCTTCTTCTGCACTTTTCATGGTTCATGTGCACTCCTATATTTAGTAACAACTTATTGCATGTAGTATCCCTTTCTTTTCCCATGTCTCTAATATTGGTAAGTAAGTTGCATTGTCTTGTGTCTTGGAAGCAAGTTTCTTTGACCTCTGTTTATGTTTTTGTTTTGTTATTTTTTTAAAAGCTGTATATTATGCTTGTTTGCTATCACTCAGCATCAGTGTATCGTGTGTTCTCCAATTAAGAATTTGACTCTTACTCTCAATATACTTAAATAACAGCTGGGTGCCAGCATCTTCCTTTTGTCTATTTTATTTTTTCCTGTTTTGCTTTGCTTGCTCTGTGCTGCTTTTTGTTAACACGTCTTTTGGCATGGATTTCAGATTGTAGCAGTAAGAGAGAGATGAGTAGTGCCCTCCAGAAAACCCCTGCTGCACTTCCCCGCCCTCCTCACTTTCACCATGCAGTCTATGCATCTCTCCCTTGTCATCAGTCGCCCCCAAAGACTGTGTCATGCTCAATCACTCGGTTCAGCAAGGTCAATGCACAAGTTTGCCGAAAAGAGGAGGTGACAGATACTGTACTTTTAATTAATTACCCCAAGTCCCAAGTTCTTCACCAAGATATCTTAACTGAAAATGTCAATGGAGAAGAAGATGGAGATAGTCTGGCTGATGTGATATCCTTACCTTCATCAGATTTTGGATACTTAGATGAGAACCACAATGAAACAATTGACCACTCTGATGTTGAAGTGATCAAAGTGCAATTAAAGAGTCTTGGAGAAGTTCAAAACTCTACAATTATGTCGATCAATGACAACAATATGTTGACATCTGATCAAGTTTGGAGCTTAAGTGACAAATGTGCATCTGACGCAATGTCTCTCAATACAGATCAAGAATGTTCTTTTCTGTCAGAAAATGGTGATAATACAGTAATCTGCACTCGAATTGGCAAAGATAGTCAGGATGTAGACTCTAAAATTAAATTGGCTGATGGTTTGATTGCTAAGCGGGATGATGCTGACTCAGACTGTCAGGGTCAAAGTTTGAACTACAGATTTAGTGCTGCCCAAGCCGGTTCTCTGTTGGCACCTGAGGAGCAATTCCATTCAGAAGAACCCTATTCAGAAGTTGAAGAAAGTCCAAGTATAGAAGATAACATGCCTTTGGACCCTCCCATGGCTTGTTTGGTAGAGGATGAGGACATGCTGAGCGTTAATATTCATGAACCTTATAGAGACATTAAAAAGGCTTCTGACTCAAAGAGTGAAGAAATTCTTGCAATGACAGAGAGACAAGAAAATACCATTGATATTTCTTGTTCCATGTTTTCAATCCCAGATGCTAGAGACAATTTCGTTGGCCAAGATGAGGTTGATACAAATAACACCCTGACCCATGATCAACTTTTTGCAAGTGTGATTGAGGAAGTTGGACTTGATCAGAGTTCAAAACAGATTACTGAAAGTGATTCAAGTTTCAATTTGTGTCACTCTACTGAGGGTGATTCTAACTCAATTGCAATGATACCTTGTTCGTCAGAACCCAGTAAACCATATTCTCCTTCTTCTTTTGTTCAGAAAGTGGAAATTGAGGAAACAAATGATGTATCTGAAAGTCTTGAGCCCCATCTTACAAGTCTTGCAGGTCCCTACGCAGTGCTCCAAATTGGACACAATGAGAAAGTGGATATGTTTTCAATATTATCTGTGAATCCCGTGGAAAGCTCTTCCATGGATTCTATACTTGTAGAAGACCTCATAGCAGCAAAAAGAGACAATTCTCCAACCTTAGAGTCTACAGATGAGCAAGATTCAAATGAAAATCACCTTGAAAAGTCCTGGATTCCTGTTGCCTCAGACTTGCAGTATGGTCAAAAGACCAGTGAATTCAATAGTGATTTCCTGATTCATGAAGACATTCAAGACTTCCATGATGTTAGTCGTTCTAATCTTGAATTGCTAGATGCCTCCTGTTCTATTAATTCACCGAGGCCTTCACATTTAAACTTGACCTCCATGGCTAGAAGTGATATCAGTCTGGAATCGAGAGCCAGTGATGAAGGTGAACAGTCCATTCCAAATGGGGCTGGTGAAACCTTATATGACCCTTCTGAAACGTGTTCAGATGAATTTTACTCTCCGCTCTCAACATTTTGTAGCCCTGCCTTTGCTACTGATTCTGGCGAAGATTTCTACTCCCCCTATCCTGATGCTCAATTGAATGAGTCAGAACCAGAAGATGATGATGGAATGTGTTCAACACTTGAGGAAAGTGACATTGAAATTGATTGTAACCCTTTCTCTCGAAGTGCATCCATGCCCAGTAGTCCGTTGACTAATAATAATTTGGATCTTGAAAGAGGAGAGTCTGATAATGAAGTCAGCAGCTTAGATAGTACTGGTGTGTACAATGAAGATCGTTGGCCAACATTCATTGCATACCCTCATCCAATTGAAGAGGGAATGGGTGCCTTTTCCTCTGAGAACAAAGTCAAAGAAAGTGATTTGTCCAGAGATTTAGATTCTCAAGATGACTTGAGCACTTTATATGCAGAAGATTCTAGCCATGAGCAGTCACTTGAGAGTGAAATGAATGGTCGATGCGCTTTAAGCAGGTTATCATACTCTACACCAAATATGAACTCAGTTGGCACATATCAATCTTCTCCTCTGGAACTTGGAAGACTTTTCACTTTGAAAAACATCAGAAGTGTTTCTGAGACTGGACTGAATAATTTCTTTTGAAAAGTGACTTGCTCTCTACCTGGTTTTTGTTGTTGATTTCTTTTACTAGTCTACATGTTAACAGCCTCTGTCTATTTTTGAGAGGTGGGGGAGTGGTTGATTTTTACCTTCCTTTTGAAAGTATGAGTGTTTTAATGTCAGTGTTAATTTAATGGTTTTAAGATCTTCATAGCTATCTGTTCCAACATATTGCATGTGTTATGTGCTTTGACTGCATTCTTCTATGACATGTTAGTTCTGATGTTTGATGACTACGTAGTTTTTATGAAGTACTGTTTAATACAAATATTTAAAATGCCCCCTTCCAAGTGGTAGTTTAACTTGAGCTCTCTTTTTTTTTCTTTTTGCGTACTCTGGTATGAAGGAGAAAGTTTCTTGTTTTAACCATAGATTAATTATTAGTTCCATGTAAGTGTCGTCTTATTCTTCTTATTTATTTTTTATTTGTTATAGAAATTTAAAAAATCAGCACCCCTGTATTATTAACCCTGTTATTTTTCAAAATTTTTCATGTTTGTCATTCATTGGCTTTTAATGGTCCCTGAGCCTTTTAATTTTCTTCAAAAGCCATTGCCTAACTTATCAATGTTCTGTGACAAACTGATCTAATAAAATCTGGTAATATAATGTTTCCTATCTTAAACGTTATGAATATGTTCCTTTACATTTTCGAGTTTCATGTTTTCATGTTTGCTTCACTCTCTCCTCTCTTTCTCTCTCTCTCTATGTTTTTTCTTATATTCATATAAAAAAGAACCAACAAACTGATTGAACTTGAAAGAAAGAAACTTTTAATCGTTATTTCAGTCTTGGGTCATCAGATCCTGTCATGTACAGCACGTATAATAAACTGCATGTTTTGTGCTATAACATTCATAGTGGGTCATTGTGGCTCACTGGCCTTTTTGGTTTGGTAAATCCATACCAATGCTATTCTTTTAAACCCTGTCCGGTCAAGGTGAGGTAAGGTGATGCATGCATGCCTTTATACATTCCGCAACCTCAGCTTCATTAATTATAATTTTTTATTCTTTCAACGTATCTTTTTCTTAAGAGACAGCTGTCTCAGTCTCTTTACACACTGTTCGCTCAAGTCCATGACCTTTTTCTTTCTGTACTAACTTATTAACTCTTCTTTCTTCAAGCCCCCTCAATCATGCTGTTTTTAATGGCAAAGATTCTAACTGTTGTTTTTCTTCATTTTTCATTGTAGGAGAGAATGTTAATGGTGATCACTCTGAGGCCCATCAAAGTACAATTTCACAGAGCAGCAAAGAAGTGAGCCATGTGAGTAGTTAAAGTAAAAACTGTTAAGTGATTTAGCTTCTGGATATTTCTGTAATTTTTATTTCTACTTTTTCAGGGCTCTACATCAAAGGATATGTCAGAAGACTCACCTAAGAAGGACAAGAAAAAGAAGAAGGGTCTACGCACACCATCTTTCCTCAAGAAGAAGAAGGAAAAGAACAAAAAACTAGCTGAAGCTTAGATAGTGATATTATGAAGGTGAGTCTTAATTTTAAACCTATTTTGATTTGCGTAAAGGCACTGGGAAGGAGTGTTAAAATCTTTTGTTTTGTTTTGACTAGACACTGCCGATTTTAAGGAAGAAGAAAACCAAGTCTTTTACGTCTTTTTCCAAACTTAAGACTGCCTTAGCTGGAAAATCATTTGAAAGGATTTAAGGCTGGGCTATTGAAGTACATCACAGCACGTATTTTGTGGATCATGAACATATGTGTGAGGCAAATTTGTGGCTACCAAAACTAAGGTGGAACCTACGACAAAATGCTTCAAGGAAGTTTAATGGACATGCCTGTTTTGTCTCCTGTGCTTTTACTCGCTCGTCGATGGATGATTTTTTTTTCCCAATGTGTTCCTCAAAGATTATGAACTTCTTTTTTTAATATATGTGTATGGAAAACGTTTTTATCTTCCTATGTGAATTTTAGAATTGGTATAAATAGCTGCTACTTACTTTGTTTTACATCTTCCAATTTGTAAGTCACAGGACATGCTTGAGCATTACTTCTGAAGTGTAGTAAGGAATACTCATCAGATTGTGTTAATGAATTCGTTGGTTGCTTGAGATATTTTGATTGTTTGATGTTTTTATTACTTTTACCAGGTGGTGCACAAGTCAGTTCTGAGCAATCGGCATTGAGTAACTTTTAGGGACTTTTTCTATTTTGTATCAAAATACTGGTAATTGTGTGGACTCCCTGCTTTTGCATTTCTGTTGGTTTGATCAGCTCACATTTTTTAAAGTGATTAAGACAAACCCTATTAGAGTTGCCATTGCTTAAATTCTGTAGAGAATCACGATATTTTTTGGTAAAATTTAAAACACACTTATGTCACTGCCTTAGCAGTTTGTCCTTCCAGTAAACCTTGCCACAGTTTTGCATCATCAAGTCTTATTTGACTTGACTCACTTTGTCATTAATACGTATGACATGACATAGTGGCTGAACAAAAGATACAATTTTTTACATCTGTTTTTACTGCTAGATTAATTATAGTTGCTTTATGTAGTTAAAATCATGTACATGGCCATGGAGAGGATCCCAATGATCACCATATTGTCATATTGTCATTCAACGTTAAAAAAAAAGTCCTAATTGTGGTTCTTCTAATCCCTGAATGTCTGTGAGAGTCCGCTTACATGTGTACAGATTGTGAATAATGTTTGTTGTAAGTGCACACATTGTGTACAGAAAGGGAAGTGATAAGTGATAAGTTGAGATGTATTTTATGGTCCTGTTTGAATCGCCTACATTACGTTTGATTGAAATTTGTCTTACAACTGCCTCTTCTGTAAGGAAAATTTTGAAGGTGCTGTTGGCTTATGTAAATATTACCTCTGCTTAAAGATGTGAAAAGTAGGAAAGATTTTTGTGTAAATCAGATTTAAATTCTGCCTTTGTTTTTATAATGTGCATTGTAAATGAGTAATCAGTGAGTTTCCTTTTTTGTTGTGTTAATTTTATTCTTTTTAAAATTGTAACGGAGAATTTTCAATGGTTTTTTATAGAACTAGCTTGTTGTTTAAAATTTGGGATCTTATGAAATATGCAAATGCTGCTTTTGCTTTTCAAATCATTGGAGCACTTGTATTGCTATTTTTATCTGCTAATGGCATCCTTGAAGTGTGATGGTGATTTCATCGCAACTTCCTTTGCGCATTGAGCTGTTATCTAAATTCTTTTCTCCATTTTGTATATGATTTTTTTTATTGGCTGTGGTGCTACACCATTGAGTTCAGTGACATGGAAATGATATATGCATGACAATGAATTATGAATTGACCCTTGATTACCAGTCTACAGAAAAGTTTTTAAGTGCATCATCTTACTATTTTGAAGAATGAAATATGTGTGACTCATTTGTTGTGATGATTGTATATGTCTATTGTTCCACAGTTTTCATTGTTTGAAAGCATTGTGGATGCCTTATATGCCATTTCCAGAGTAAAAATAAAATTTTGAAAGACTTTAAACCTATCCATCCTTGTTTGTAGTGGAGCTAACTTCAGTGGAAGGCACACACTGTTGAGTATTGCAGCAAAGACAAGTTTGAAATAGGGAGCATGAAAGATTTAACTGCCAAATTTATATGAGGAGGGTTGACATCCAGTAAGCAGGTCTTCTATGACCGGCCTCATTTACCAGTGCATCTTCAATGATGACAAAGTATATAGTGACGATATTTTTCAAATTCTGTTTATTGAACAGAGAAAATTGCTATTTATCTAGAAATGTAAGGAAATTGGCTGCTTAGACTGGATATTTGTTGTAAATGTATCATGTGCTGTAAAATTAGTACACTAAAATATTTATTTTTAATTTTTTATCACACATGCATTCTGCCTACTTGGGGCCACATCCTCGAATCTGCGGTGTTTCATATGACACATGTAATGGTGAATTTGTATGCTCAGTACAGGCATTAGGCCTAGCTTGAATGCTGTGCTCTTGTAGGCAAATGCATTGAAATTCACAAATCTGAATAAAAAGATAATTAAAAGAGTTTGATGTAGTTTGTCATCTTGCCAATCCTGATGCCCTCATGAGTTCTGCTGCTATCTGTGCTCAAAAGAAAATAATTTGAAATTGGATTTTTCTTTCCCATCAAAGCTATGTCTTGGTGGTTGAGAAAGAGCAGAATTGTTGCTCACTATGAGAAGGACCTCACACACGATGGCGGTCATTAAGTCACTTGCACAATATAAAACACATCTTTTTAGTCATTTTATTTGTGACAAAAAAAGTCTCATAAATAAAAGAGGGTATTTTGTTCACGCCAAACATGAGCAATCTCATTGTTTGGCGCACATTTAAAATCGTATACATTGCTCATTTTAAGTAGCACATGCTCCTTAGTCCTGTATTTCCGAGGAACAACTATAGAGAAAAAGTAAACTAGTATCTTTTTCTAACAAAACAACCAATTCTATCAATTCCTGAGAATGGCCTTCAATAGTTCAAACAATTTATTATTGAGGATTATATGACTGTTTTGACTCAAAATACAGTACATTGTTATTTTAGATCTAATTGTGGAAATGAATGAATTCTACAATCGAGTTTTGACTAACACAGTGGATCTTGCTTCTGTCAAACAAAGGGAGTAACAACATTGTACTATTATCAGTGAGAAGACTTTAGAACATAGTTCAAAAAATACTAGATTTTAAAAGGAAACAATGACATATTTTTAATGCACAGGTGCAACCTCTTCTTCGGTAAAATTGCCCAGATTAGGGTGGACACTAGATACGTTACACAAAGAATGGGTCTTAACATAAGTTGACTTTCACATCACATTCCAATCAGGAAGCTTGGTGCAGACCACCCCAATGGCTGGTCAAAGGTGGGTTCTGGCTTGCAGCCAAAATAATATTACAAAAATAGTTGCGTTTATATTGGGAGCTGGTAATAACATTGATGTGTCAAAATTTACGTATACAGGAGTTTATAGCAAACAGCAGCTGGTTGGAACAACAGGATGCACTTCTAAGTGCAAATGATGCCATGAAACAAGACAATAACAATCTAATTAGTTGCTTTTCGTAAGTAACATTTCCCAGTGACTTTGTTTCGTATACATGTGTATCATTTATTCAGTATGAAGCCTGCTAGTTTCCAAACAGGAACTCTACATGATCAAGAAATACATTTCAGGAAAAGCAAGGATGAAAATTATCCTGTTGTTCCAGTGGCTGACAATCAGTAAACAGGTTTCACATAAAACGTGATAGCTAATGTCATTTCAAATGTAAAACAATTTTATAGTAATCTGTAAAAAGTTGCGTATACTTTTGTTGTTTTGTGGAGAGCATGTTAGAGTTTAAATTTTTTTATGTAGCTCATAAAGGGAGCATCCTTGAAAAAAAAGGACATCATGGTGCTGTGCTAGACCTTGCTAGGCATCAGCTACGTATACCTTAGGCATATCCAAAGAATTGTTTCTGTTTTTGTTTTGTTTTTCAATCAACAAACAGTCTACTTTTAAAATAATCTCAAATTTCTGGTAACATAACAGCGCTTTTTCTTCTCCTTCCCTGCTTGCTATGCGATGCTAATTAACTACAGAGGGCAATGTCTGCATCAAGAAAGAACCAAATATGCTCATATTGAAGTCGGTAGGCACAACGCAAACCAAGGCAGGATGGAACCACAATTATTGGAGTAAAATGCAAAAAGGGACTTTTCTCCAGAACATGGTTTTATAAAATTGAGACCTGCAGTCTTCCAATCATATCCCTCTGGCCCTCTCCTCAGGACAAGGCGCACATTTCACCCACTCACTCAAACAGCCAGCAGGCCAGCATCACAATCAGTGCAAAAAATAGTCCGTTCCCAAGTCCGGCGTGGCTCTGCAGCAGTTCACTCGTTCCACTCGTCACACCAACACCTGGTCTCCCCGGCCCGCTCTACAGCTTCTGTCTCTTGAGGGACGTGGCCTGGTCGCACGAGTCCACCGAGTCGTCGTCGTCGTCGTGGTGCATGGGCTGCACCGGGGGGAAGTCGGGGATGTGCTCACGGAGGCCGCCAGGGTGGCCTGAGTGCGGGTGGGCGCCCCAGCCGCCCGGGCCCGGCGGCGGCGATCCGGACATCTTGGGCGTCACGTGCGCCGACACCTGCAGCACAGAGAAGGTTCGAGTCAGAAAGGGGAATGACAGGCACGGAGGTAGGCTTGGGGTAGCATGGGCACAGCACGGCCGCAGCGCGCCTGCGACAAGCAGGGTAGGCCAGCCGCACTGTAGACGTGCGAGCGCGGTGCCTACGCTGCAGGGGCCCTTTGCTGCCTGGGACTTCCACCACCACGCCCTTGACTTGACTTGACCTGAAAGGCTAGACCACAACTGATCCTGCCTCGCTACCAGTGCACCGCAGTGATTGGACGGGCGGTGCAAACTGACGTTCTGAAAAATGCAAGCTGTTTTCTAAATGGCACACAGCGTAAAAGAGGAAAATCCAAGAAGGAAATGTGCCGAAGCCCGCCCCGAACGTCAAACTCTCAACTTCCCTGCCACAGCGGCGAGGCGGCGAGGCGGCCTGGCCAAGTCTCGCCACTGTCGCAGATGTCTTCAATTATTGAACAAGGGTCGAGTCTTGGACCACGAGCCGCGCTGCCAGCGCTGCCCGGCGCCAGAATCGCGGCACGGCGCGGCGCGGCACGGCACGGCGGAGGTGTCGCCCAGAGGTCCGACTCGACTCTCGGCCCACGCCCATGAATCTTGCATGGCGAGTCCAGAACGAGGTGCAGGAGGATCTGGGCTCGGCTCGGAGGGCCGGAGGGCCGAGGGGGCGACAGCGCGCACTTCCCTCCAGCCACACCTTCCGGCTGCTAGAGTCTCGAGAGCCTCGGGAGCGTCGAGAGCGTCGAGAGAGAGCGACCGCCACGGACACGGAGACAGCTAGAGACACTGCACCACAGCCATATACGTCGCGCCCTCATTTTCTGTGGATCAGGCTGATTCTGAAGAGTCGCTCCGACTAGCTGTCTCTCTCGCACTCCAGGGGCGCGCCGTTGGGTTGCGAGAGAGGCAGAGCGACGGACCGGTCCTCCGGAATCTGGCGGCAGCTTGAAGCCCGACAGGACCGCAGCGTCCGGCTCGCCAAGCTCGGCGCGGCTCGGCGCCATTCCACGAAATAAGCACCCTGATCCCGCCAAGACCGGCGGGCGCCGCCAGGAGGGTCGTCCCGGCGCGTCGCGTCTCTGGGAGCGTCTCTGGAGCGTCCCGCCGGACGTGCACATTTTATGTGGCCACATATCAGTGGCGGCGTGTAAATATCCTCCAAAGGGCTGTAAACGGCCGGGCGGCCGGCGGCCCGGCGGACCTCCGGGCGCGACTTGGCCGCGAGGCGCGGATCAAATAGTAACACCCCAATAAACGCTTTTACGAGCCAAGCGGAGAGCGGAGCGAGGCGCGAAGCCTGTCCGGCGCCGCGGTCCGAGAGGCTTTCGGCCAGACGCCAAATTATTTTTTAAACGAGGGTGAGAGTCCCTTACGACTTGCAGAGGAATCTGGATCTGTTTCGGGCGGCAACGGGGGAGGCAGGGGGTACCGGGCAGTAGGCAGTACCGAGGGACAGCCGGCCGGCAGGAGTCGAGGCAGCACAGCCAGCCCGCCGCTGGAAGTGGGGAAGAAACTAAGCTGCTGTGTTAGAAGGGGGCTGTGGGAAACGGGAAACAAAACAATGAGCGGAGAGAAAGGAGGCGAACGAGAGAGACGGAGAGGGTGGGGAGAGGGTGGGGGTGCAGCGAACCGGGTGGAGTTGATGCGGGGGCGGGGATGGATTTGGGTTGCCCCCCGCCTCCCCGCCGCGCCCCACAAGGCCCCACAAGGCCCGGACAATGTGTGCAGCGAGGGTGGCCGACGGAGGGAGCCACGCCGCGCCGCACCGCGATGGAAGGGGTGGCGTGGCGTGGCGGAGCGGTGCCGCACCCCGTACAGTGCAAGAAACAACAACGACCAATTATTATTTCGCCACCATCTCTTTTTTTTTTGCGGTGAAAAACTGCCGAATTTTCGGGCGTAGTTTTTGGCCCCACCTGATGCGGGCCCAGCATGCCGGCCGGGGCGCCGCAATGAATGAGAAACCTTACCCTTCCGAGGCGCGGGGCGCGGCGCGCGGTGTCGCTTTGTCCGCGGGGGCAATTAAGCAGTGGAGCAGCGAAGCAGCGTGGACCGGGGATGACAACTTGGCAAACGGCAAGCGGGGCCGCAGAGAGGAGGAGAGAGAGAGAGGGAGAGGGGGGCATCTTGAATTACGTATAAGGCGGGGGAGGAAAGGAAGGATCGTCTGACTCGGTGATCAGGGACGGGAATAGAGGAGTATCTTCCCTCATCGCCGGCCAACTTTGTTACAAGGAGCGGGGCGCCGCCACGCCGCCCTCTGCCGGTGCCTCGGCGAACTGCACAAACAAGCGGCAGCAGTCCTCCACTCGAGTCGGCAGTCGGCGACAAGCGCATAACTACCTGCTGCTGCCTGTGCCGCCAAGTGCTGCATGCTGCACGCTGCTGAGGCGCTGCCCGGACAGCGGACCGCTTGCAGGGCCTTCGCGCTACCGCTGGGCTACGCTGGGCCGGCCGTGGCGCGAGTACCGAGCCAGCAACCCTTCAAGTGGAGCCCCCGGCCCCGCCGCCCCGCCGCCCACCCGGACGCCACCCGAAATAACGGGTTCGCCGTCACGGTCCCCACGCCGCCCTACAATGCCCGGCCGAACCCTCGCAGGCCGCGCAGGCCTCGCCGCGTCACGCTGACGGCTTTGGGACACAAAGAGGACATTGCGACACAAAAGGGGAAAAAGGAAAACAACACAAGGAAAAAACAAACATAGCGTATAAATAAAAAAATAAATGCGTTGATACACATATGGCACAGCCCTTTCGCGAAAGAAGTTAATATGCATATGTAAATCTGCTCGTCAGACAAAAAGAATGGTTCGCATAATGCCACCAGGTACACCGTCTTCCCGCAATTCACAATCGCCATAACTCACTGCCCCTCCCCTCTCCGCCAAGTGGGGGGACCGAGCGGCGTGTGTGCGAGTGAGGGAGAGAGAGAGAAAAAGTGCCGGCAGGGCTAGCAAGGGCTGGGATAGGGCGCTCAGAAAAAGCGGCAACAGTCTACATACACGGCCACGTACGCACGCGCTCTCTCACTCGCTCTCTCGCACCCCCTCCCCCACCCCGTTGCGACTTTCAGATATTGAGTATGCCCGTTATGAGAAAGCAAAGACAGCCGCCGCAGCGGTGCAGGCAGCCGCTCGGCCTGGTTGGCCTGGTTGGCCTGGCTGGCCTGGTGGGAGAACGACACGGAAATTCACTTCGCCGCTTCGCCATGGCTTCGCCTTCGCCCAGCAGCAGCGCCAACCACCACACTGGCAGCCCTGGCGGCACTGGTGGCACCGGCCCGGGACGCGTTGCCGCACCACGCCGCCACCGCACCAGAACCAGACCGGGCGAGACGTCCACTGTGGGTTCCGGGTCCGGGGGAGGGAGCGAGCGAGAGAGAGAAAGAGAGCGAAAGGGGAAGGGGGTGCCTAACTGGTGAGTGGGACTTTTGCTAGCGCGGCGCTCTGTACCGACACTCATACATACAGAATGAAGTGGAGAGGACCGCGACGACAGACAGACGGACGGACAGGCAGACAGACAGAGGGCGGACGGCAGAGGGGCGAGACCAGCTGTCCCAGGAGGTCTTGCCGGCGGAGCGGTCCGGGCCACTGGAAGTCCTGGAAGGAGCCCGCGCACGCACATTGCAGGGCCAAGTCAAGTTGCCTCCGCAAATGGTCGGGACCGCTCCGGACTCAAAACCGGTGCGCTGGGCGGGTACTCCGTCAGCGCCCCCTCTCTCCTTTTCTAATACACGCGCGCACACTCGCGCGAGGGGCGGGCGTGTGCGGAGAATTCCAAAAACGTCGCACGTCCCGGGTTCAAATGCCGCGAATCCCCGCGAGGGCCGCCTTTTGTTGAACGCGCCGCTGCCGCTGCTGGTGTGAGGGGAAGGCGTCGTGCTGGAAAGAGAGGGGAGGGGGCGGGGGCAGAGACGTCGCGGCGTGGCGCCGCGTGGCGTCGCATGCGACACTGCTGGAACGGTCGAGGCAGTGTTCCGACGCCAGACGAGGCGGGGCGGGGCGGGGCGGGGCGGGGCGCGGTGCTGCCGCCGCGTAAGCCCCTATTTCCATTGCTGAGCCCGCCGAGGAGCGACGCAGCGACGCGCCGCGGCAGTTCGGGAGGAGAAGGTGCTTTCGCTGCCGCCCGACTAACAACCAGCAAGCAGCCCGCATTCACCGCATTCGCCATTCCCACTCCTTTTCAATAGTAATTCTCGAGGAGCAACAAGAATCGGGCCGCAGCGCGCAGCCCGAGGTCGCCGGGCCCTGTCGCCCCGCCGCCCCTCGACGGGCACTGCACTGCTAGTGCAGTGGAGGAGATTTGGCGGCGCGGCGGACGGAGTCGTTGAGGCCGTCAGAGCCACCGACAGGCCGAGGCCGGACAGGGCTCCACGCAGCGCAGGGCAATCGGGTCCAAACTTGGACTGGCTTCCCTCGGCGCCCCGCCCCGCCCGGCCCCGCCTTGGTGTACACTGGAATGGACTGAGCTGGCCGCGCCGCCGCGCCGCCGCGCTGGGCTCTACCTAATCCCATCAGGCCAACTTTATACAACAGTTTATGCGGAGGCCGGCCAAGATAAGTCCACTTACCGTCTGACCGCCCCGCGCCGCGCCGCGCCACTCTCCACAACGTTGCAATGGTAAGCCAGTGCCTTCGGACTTCGGCCTTGCGCGGTCGGCCGGCTGGCCATCAGCTCGCGCCGTCCCGGCCGGTCGGGTCAGTTCGGCCGCGCCGTGGCAGCGCGGCAGCGCGGCCCGCGTCACGGCTCAGCTGTTGATTCGGCTCTGTCTAACGTGACATCATCCGGCGACGGCAAAGTAGCTGACAGGGCCGGCCGGCGCCCCGCCGACAGCGATCCGACAGAGCTGACACCGCTGTCGGCGCAAGCTGACAACACAGCAGTGTCCCGCGTCATCCCACCTGAAGCTCGGCGTTCCCTGTCGGACTCTCGGGGCGCTCGCCCTCAATGAGCGCCCTGCCTCTCTCGCACCTGTGCGGGGCGCCGCCGGAGTGCGAGAGAGGCAGGGACGACAGCAATCGGGGCGCAGTTTTGATGCGGAAGTCTGTGGGCGAGAGCGAGTGGTGCAGTGTAGCGGCTGGCCGTTGGCTGTCGGGCTGTTACCGGCGGGGCACGTACCGGCCGGGCCGCGTTATAAAGCTGTGATGTAAGTATAAAAGGGGAAAGGCAGTGCGTTATGAGGGCGTAAAACCAGTAAGACCGCGTCCGAGACGACCACGCGCTGGACGACGTCCACGACGTCCACGTCGCCGTGAGAGGCACGACGGCGACATTCAGCCGCCCGGGGAGGGGAGATAGAGAGAGAGGCAACGCGCTCTCAGGCCGCCCTCCACGGCCCGGCCGAACCACCGCCGCCAGGCCGTCAGGCCGTCCGCTACTCGCAAAATCGCTTTTCCGCTTGCATCGTGAAAATTTCAGTAGCGCGCCACGCCGGCCGTTCCGATGACGAATGCAGCTTGAGTTATACGGCCGATGGAGTGGCAGCGGCCGCCGCCCGCCCCGCCCCGCCCCGCCTCACCCCGCCCGCGACGCATAACGGCGATTAAATTGGCTCCTGGGAACACCTGCTCGGTATAAAAGGGGGCCCGGTCGGCGGGGTGCGGCCAGACCGCCCCAGCCAGCAGGCCTGGCCGGGCCTGGCCTCGCCGGGCAGGCGTATGGGTCGTAAGGAGTCGGCTCGCCTCTTGGACTCAGCGTCCGGCACTTTATCTTCTTGCCTCCCGCGGCCCGCGTCAGCCAGCAGGCGCTCATTCCAACACGGCGCGCCTCGTCGCTCTGTCTCTCTCGCACCCCCACGCGACGCCCCACGCGTCCGAGAGAGACACCGCGACGAAGCCCCGTTTCGGACTCTGCCGGCAGCGTCAAGCGCCAGCCTGTCGGCTTCTAGCTCGGCCAAGCGCCGTGCTGCGCGGGCCGGCCCGGCGCACACGCCGGCGCGGCGGGACTGCCCGCCACCCGGGGGCCTCCGACCTCGCCGTCGACGGCCACGACGCGCGCGGTGCTGTGCAAAGCTTGCGCTGTTTCCTACCCAAGTCGCTGCTTTTCACAGTGCACCTCCCTCCACCTCCTCGATGTAGAGTTGCCGCCCGTCCCGAGAGCTCCCTCCAGATGATTACCGCCCGCGGCGACACTGCGCCACCATCCGCAGCTCCGCAGCGGCGACCAACTTTTCAAGAAAGACGCGCGCGACGCTAAACTGATTGGTTATAAATTTCCCCCTCCGCCGCTGCGCCGCACCGGTGCGACTCGCGGCATGGCCGCAGGAAAGAGAGAGGCGGAGGGAAGGGGGTCGGCGCACCTTTCAATAGACGTCTCGACGCAATGAAAAGACGAGGGTCAGGGGAGTGATTCGGTCCCCAGAGCGCCATCCGTGCGGCGGGGCGGGGCGGGGCGCGGCGGTCCGAGCCAAAGGCAGCCAAAGGCCAGCCGGCCAGTCCTTAAAAGTCCCGCAGTAAAAGGACCGAAGGACCGCAGGCGACGAGCAGTAAGGACTAAGGGCGCCGAGGAATCCGCGACGCAACGCCCGAGGAGCCGATAGGGGGAAAAGGGGGGGGGGGCTTCGGCTGAGAATTATTTATTTTAACTCGTAACTTTGGTGGAAAAGGACCCGGGCCTCCGCTCGGCTCCGCTCGGCTCCACAGCGCGGCCCCGCCGGCGGCAAGGGGCCCGCAGGGGGCGGGGCCGGAGGGGGCGAGTGATATCTGTTGGGAAAACAGGGTGGCAAATCATAGCACGGGGTTGGAGCCCTTTTTCCGTCTCTCTCTGTCTCCGTTTCGGTCGCTCCTTGTTCCCACGCTGCCGCCGCGCCACGCCGCGCCACGCCACGCCGCGCCTGACGCAAAGTAGACTTGTGCGAACAAGGAGAAAGGCAGCGAAACAGAATCTTGCTCCTTTGTTCGACGCGACTCGTGTGGCTGGCGGTTACACCGCAGAGGAAGCTTTTCCTCTTCTTCACGGAGAGGGAGGGGTGGAGGGGGTCGGACGCGCAGAAAGAGAGAAAGCAAAGATCGGATGGAGCCCTCCTGCGCGGGGCTGCGCCGCCCTGGGCTGGGGCCCTCCGTGAGATAGCTCAGAGCGCGCGGCGCCACGCCCGCCGACCCCTAGCCTTACCAATAAATTGTTCCCTGCTCGGTCTGTTGTCGCACACATATAAGGGATTACAAGATGAAGACCTCTCTCCATCCTTCTCTCCCGGCTCCACCTCTCCCTCCTTCCCTCCCTCCGCTCGCGAGCAGCCAAAACCGCAAAAATGTTGCCCGTCTTTCCCCTCCTCGTACGGCCGGACAAATTCAGCAGGCCGATGCACCACAGTGCCCCTGGCGTGCGGTGGCATGCGACAGTGCTCCGGCGGGACTGCGCCAGCTCGTCCTGGAGTGCACCGGTAGCAGCGCAGCTGCGGCGAGGCTAACTTTTCGGAGACAATGGGCACAATGCGAGCTCGCCCGCGCCCCACCGCCGCACTCAAGTCACTCCGGCCGGCCCGCCGGGCCCGCCCCTTGAGCGCCATTTTTACGCTGACA
Organism: Thrips palmi; assembly: GCF_012932325.1. Classification (NCBI taxonomy): domain Eukaryota; kingdom Metazoa; phylum Arthropoda; class Insecta; order Thysanoptera; family Thripidae; genus Thrips; species Thrips palmi. The sequence continues at coordinate 6,057,580 of NW_023144624.1, read as the reverse complement.
AGAATTAGGCATCATCAGCCGCGACGGCCGCTTCCAGTGCGCCTCCCCGCGGCTCCGCGGCCCGCAGCAAGTGGCCGATCATGTGTTGCTGGCCGTGGCCCCCGGCACGGCACGGCAGCCCTCATGGCCGCCGTCATGGCCGCCGATAGAGAGCAGGGCGCGTCGCCCAGCGATAAACTGCAAGACTTTACGCCGCCGGGGGTGGCTGCCTGGCTGCCTGCCTGCCTTCCGGGCTGCCAGCATGGCCTGGCCGCTCTGAGTTTAATTCCTCGTTACCGATTCCCTCCGTCACGGCCCGCACGTCGCCGCAGCGTTGCGTTGCGGGCAGTCGTGGAAACGCGGGGGTGGCTTCGAGAGGGGACGTCTACGACGCCCAGGAAAACCCTTTTACCAAACAGTCCGCAAGACCAAGACTGCCGAGAAAACCTTGGCAGAACCGTGGCGGTCTCCTCCGGTGGGAAGGGCCGGCTGGCGCGGGCTGGCGAGGCTTTGTGTGCGCGCGCACGCGTGCGTGAGACTGTGTGTGTGGCTTTCGTAGGGCTGGATAACAACGCACTGGTTGTACGTCCTCCCACACAATACTCCTCCTCCGTCCCTCCCCGGGCCCCCGCCGCCCCCGCAACCCCGCTCGCCGGGGGGCGACACACACTCACATATGCGAACACTGTGCATGCTCTATGCCCGCACACGCACGCACTCTCACACACACACACACACGCGCGCGCGCGCAGACACACAGTGTTCGTGCGCGTGCACATTAGATGTACACGTGTGGGCATGTACTGCCTCGCGTGTCTGGGCTCCGTAAGTCAGGGCAGTATTCCGCGCGTTTTCGCGACGTGCCGCCACCGTGCCGCCACGGACGGCGTCGGTGCGGTGTACCCGCCGCCACCCCGCGGACACCTCGAGCAGAGCCGGGCATTCAGCCTGCAGCGTGGGCCGGCCCGCCGAGCTCGCCAGTGTGGCGGGCCTGCCTACCCGCCGGTCGTCAGGCGCCAAGGCACGCCGAGCCGGGCGCCTTCACTTCGAGCACCCCACACCGCCGTGCCATGGCCATCGTGCGGCCGGCGGCGTCGCTACCCCCTGCTGCGAAGGGCACGGGCAATACCCCCGTCCTGCACCGCATGTGTTCCTTTTCCCACTTCTATCCCTCCTCTCTCTCTCTCTCTCTCGCTACCTCGCCAGCTTCTCGTGACTTGTAAGTCATCAGCCCCCTTGCGACGCGGCCCCGAGCTTTCATTTCTGACCGCGTAATTTCTCATAGCAGCGACACTGTAGCGTTGGCATAATGTAGTGTATAGTGCAGCCAATGGAAGCTTCCCCGCGTATCACGGCGCCACGCCATTGTTCGCGCGGGCACTCAGTGGAAGGGACGCCTCGCCCCGCCCCGCCCCGCCCCGCCCCCTGTCCGACCGGGGTGTGGCGTCTCGAGGGCGGGGCGGCCAGCCCAGTGTGTCACTAACGATCCTTTTTCTACAGTGTGTGTGTCTGCTGGAGATGCTCACCTGGTGCATTGGGTCGTAGCCCATGCCGGCCTCAGCGTACGGCTGCAACACAACCACCCGACACAGCATTAGACTCAAACCACCACAGTTCCCAGTTCCAGTTTCAAGTTCCAAGATTTCGACTCGACGCTCGCGCTAGGCTCCCCGTCGTCCGCGCGGGCCGACGGGGAGCCGAGGGCGGCGCTCCGCAGAATTTGGCCGAAAAGGAAAGGACCGGGGTGGAGGACTCGAGGACCGCGTCGAGGACTCGGCCCCAAGTCAGCGCGCCGTTTTAGGAGACAAGTTTAGAGAAGCATGCTGTTACCGTGCGCGGCAGCGCGGCACGGAGGTGAGTGAGACAAAGACAAAGCGCACACGAGCCCCTAGTGTCCTAGTGTTATTCAGTCTGCCCATCCACTCCACGCTAGTTTCGGTCGTGTTCTCTGTGCCAACAAGACTAGACAGCTAGCAAACGATCAACATCACAGTAAGTGACTTCACCAAAGAAATATGTAGCGCAGTCCAGAAGCTGACCGACAAATGAAAAAGTCCTATCGGTATTTGTAATTAAAGTATTTGATTTACTTTGCTCCGTTACTTTCGTCACTTAATGTAATGTTATTTTGTGCAGTTAGTGTGGTTGCCATGCGGGAAAAGAGCCTAGGGCTCAGCTAATGCTACAAATTCCGCCAAATGTCAAACAACTTTATTTTTGTTTCTCACAGAAATACAAAAAAAGGCGTACATTGCCACACAGAGGGAACCCTGAGTCAGTACAGGGCCACCACAACAATCATACAAATCCTAAGCTTACAGATTCATAACAATTCTTGTAGTCATTTATTTATAATTATCCGTATACTTGGTCTAATCCTAGACTTATCACTAAATTGTATAATTTTACAATACTCAAGATTTTTATCTCTTATATTTAAAGTAAGCGTTAACCTATTAAAAATTATTATACCTAAAACCAAGATACACAAAAAAAATGGGAAAATTAAAAGTTAGCCTACAGAAAACAACATAAAATGTGATGCTTAAAACAAAAAACAAAACAAGGATGATATGAGGTGGTCCGAGCTCCCCCTGCAGTATCCAATCAAAGCTTTAAGGGACATTTAAGGGCAGAGGGCGGCCCTGCCCGGCACGGCCACCGCGGCCACCACGGGCGCTACCTGCCGGCCGCGCGCCGCCAGAGACGCGCCACGCCGCCAGCGAGGGGCGTGGTGCGCCGTCGACGCGGCGCCGCGGACGCGGATAGCGGCCGCCACCTGGCCGGAGTGGCCTCCCCGCGAGGCGCGCACGCCGAGCCGGACCCGGGCGAGGCTAGGCGAGGCTAGGCCAGGCCAGGCCACGCGGACGACACGTTCGGCGCGAAGCACGCCACGCGCAAGCACGGGGTTCAGCTCGCGCCGAACGTGTTTTCGTCGTCAGCTCAAAGAGGTGGTCGCTTTGCAGCGGACTCGGGCGTGCGCGACGCGGGCCACCATGCCGGGGAGGCGCGTCGCCCGCTGCTTACGTACTTAAGGACAATTTCATTATCTTACGCATACTTTCATGTTTCCGTTTCTAATAAAAATAAAGTTAAATAGATCAAATATTTGTACTTTACATGATAGTGTGCTACCGCAAAGCGTTTTGTTCAGAGATGCCAACCACTACACACTTTAACCCATTCATGCCCACTGTGAGTTCGGGTCGGGGCGTGCAACGTCCCTATCGCCAAACGGCCAAATAAATTTACACTCTCTTTCCCTTTGAGGCAAAGTAAAGACAGAAATTGGTATACTCATATTACCCTTATGCGTTAATACAATCAAGTTTTCGTACAAGTAAAATTCATAAAAAAACAATCATTAAATTAGGATGTGCAACATCCGCTAAAAATTCTCGTTTTCCAACCGACGCAAATGCAGTAAAAACATTTTCTTTTCTGGTATACTCGTATTACCCTTATCAAGTTACATAAATGCACAGTAGTTTTTCTCGTATAAGTTAAAAGGTCTGTACAAAAAAGTCATCACCTAAATAAAATGCCTGTGGGTACAAATGAGTTAAAAATTGGATTGTGCAGGACGCACCGGCCGCACCGAGTCGGGGGCGCCCGGCCAGGCGGCCAGGCCCAGCCACTCCATGGCAAACGGCGAACCGCCCGGAAAACAAAACTTTAAAAAAGGGGACCAAAACTTTCGCAAAAGACGTACAAAAATACATAAGCTACAAACGACACACAGACGAGTGTGCGAAACAACGTAATAACAATGCCAACAAAACAAACGCGCACACCCCGTGTGCCTTCTCCGAAAACAAGATGAAACGAAAAGTTTTTAATTCAAAACTGAAAAACGCGTCGTATACGTTTGGAAACCCGCGCAAATAAGGCGGCGGGTCTGGGCGTCGGTCCGTTTGCAATGGAGCGGAGGGAGGGGCGTGGGGACCCGGCGGCGGAAGGCCGCAGTCGAACTTGACTTGCACGCGACCGAACTCATCAAGCCCGGCCGCTTCCGCCCCGGGCCGCCCACACACACACACATACACACACACAGACAGACATACACACGCACACACACTCAGGCGTCCCGTCCGGCCGGCACCACACTCATGTCATTCTATGTACAAGGCGTATACTTGAGGCGTATCACAAAGCGTGAGGGCTTCACGCCGGGGCCCTGGCGCCACTGGGGGGCGTGGGGGGCAGGGCCGAGGAGGGGAGGGGCTTAGGGGGGGCTGGGGGTTAGGGGCTGGGCGTGGAGCCGGGCCAGTATCCGGGGCCACCCACCTGCGACCCTGACATGGGCGACGAGTAGTCGCCGTTCATGCCCATGGAGTAGCCCATCGAGTCCTGGCCCGGCGCCGGGGACATCATCGGCGTCGGCGTCCCTTGTGACGGCGGCCCCAGGCTGTAGGGCGAGGCGCCTGCAAGCAAACAACAACAACAACGTGAGCAAACAAACAAAACAGCCAATATTTCGTCGAGGAGGGCGCGTGACGCACATGTGTGTTGTCACGGACGTCCGATTAAAATTTTCATGCCGGGAGTGGCGGCAGAGAGAAAGGGGAGGGGGAGGAGGGGGAGCCGCGCGCGAAGCACCTGGGGCCCGGGTTCAGCCGGGAAGGGCGCACCAGAGGAATAGCGAAAGAGGGCTGGCGAAAAAATAAAAAATATATAATAAAAGCCGCGAGCGCGCGGACCTAACACAACAACATCAATACGCGCGGTTTCCGAAAATTGCCGCCGCGCCGCGCGACGCTCCGCTCCCCGCCCCTCGCAGCCTCTTCGCCGCCGAGTGCCACGGCACCGCCCGCCACGCCGCGCAGCCATCGCGAGGCACGGGGCGGGCCGACGGGGGCCGCTCTCAGAAAAAGAAAAGGGAGCTTCGCAGAGGAAAGCGACGCGCCCGCGCTTTTCCGCGCCTACGGATAGCTAGCCCGCCCCGCCCCGCCCCACCCCGCCCCGCAGCCTAATCCCGGCCGCGCCACCCCCGCCCCGCCGCGCCCCTCCCCACCTCACCCCACCCCGCGCGGCACACAACCATTCAGACTGTCAGGGGCAACATTACACACTCGTGATTTATTAACTCCATTTCGTTTCCCGCCTTTTTTCTCCTCTTCCTTTTCTGCCCTTCCCCCTCTGCCTTTATCCCACCAGCTCAGCTGGCTGGCGGGGCTGGCGCCGCGAGGCCCCGCGCGGCATCGCACGGCCCGGCGTACACAGCCCGGCACAGCCATATTGATAGCTCCCAAAATCTACCTTGGCTCGGCCCACACTCGACTTGCCTTCCGCATTTTTAAATTCCGTTTACTCGACCCCCGCGGCCTCCCCACGGGGACTTCCCCCCGTCGAAAACAAAATCGGAGGAGCGACGCCCCGACGCCGCCAAGGTCCGCGAGAGATAGAGAGAGGGAGAGAGAGAGAGAGAGGAGAGCCGGGCGGCACGATGGACGACGACGCGGCCGCCGTTAACCGCAGCACAAAAATAAGATTGGCCGAGCGAGGCGGAGAGAAGAGACCGGTGCGGCAAGGTCGGCGTCGCGGCGGGGCGGGGCGGGTCGCGTCGATGCGGATAGAAAGGGAGATAGAGAAAGGACAACGCAGCGCCAAAAACTACTTGGGTCCGGTAGAGGCGGCGGCGGCAGCAGCAGCGCCACTGGCGGCACCAAACAAAAGCAGTGTCGGGAATCGAGAATAACTTCAATTGAATCGCTGCTCATCTGCAAAAAAAAAGGGAGGGCGGAGGGGCCGGCCAACAACACCCTGCCCACCACTCGGTCGCCCCCTCACCCCCAACTAAAACCAACCGACCACCGCGCGGCCGCCGCGGCAGCTCAGACTCCACCCAACCGCAGTGCAAAGCAATTTCCTCATTTCTCGCAATTTCCATTTAACGCAAAAAAAGGAAGGAAAAAAAAAACATAATCGGGGCGAGCAAGCAAACGGCAGAAAGGGCGGTCGGCGAAGGGGAGCAGGGGGCAGCAGGGGCACAGGCGAGGGGGAGGGGAGGGGAAGCCGGTTGGAAGGAATGAGATTTATTCGAGTCAATCTAAAATCGCGCAAGCGAGATGCTCAGCGTTCAGGCTTCGGCTGCCTTGGGCTGCCTTGGGCGCTCGGCCCGCCGCGCTCGACCGGCCCTGCGCCCGACCCATTCAGCCGGGACCTACAGGCCGGGGCTAGTCCGGGCCGAGCCGAGCCGGGCAAGGCTGAGCCGAGGCGCCGCGCGCCGAGCGAGTACGCGGACCGGAAAAAAGCACGACAAAAATGAGAAAAGAAAACAGCAGGGCCCTGTCGATTTCCGTTGGAAAACCTCGCAAGCGGCCGGACCGGCACCTCTTGGAGGCAGCTGCGTCCGGCACGCGGCCCCGCAGCTTGGCACCCATTGGCACCGCGGCGTCAATGATTCGCAGTGCCGGGCTGCTACCCTCTTCCCGATCGGCCTATCGCATAATCCGGGCGAAGCGGAGCGGAGCGGCAAAACTAACATCCAGCCTCCCCCGCCGGGGCCAAGCCAAGGGCCAAGCCCGCCTCCCCGCGGCGCGACTGCCGACGACCAAGACTTTGTATTTTCAACATTCTTCTCTCATCCCAGCCTTTTCGTCGCCAGCGGAATTCTTATCACTGCCGTCGCCAAAAACTCCGCCAGCCAGCCAGCCAGCCGCCACTGCCACTGCGGGGACTTTGGAGCGCGCGAGGGGGAGCGAAAAAAGCAGGGACCGAGGGAAAGTTTGCGCTGTATTATGAGTTTGAGATCTCTCGGCCCGGCCCGCCCCCTCCACGCATGCAGCGCCAAAGGGCCCCACTGCAACTCCCTCCGTTCTACACAACACAGTGGCGAAAGAGGAAAGAAAAAAATATAAAATATATAAATATAAGTCGCTTTTGCAACGTTGCAGCAGCAGTGGACAGTTGGCGGTGGCAACGCTGCGCGTCGGCGTTTCGTGAGTAGGTCAGCGCCGCGGTCCGAGGCCTGACTCGCGCCCCCGGTAAAAACAGCCCCCCTACGGCACGCCGCGCGGCGCAGCGCGCAGCGCCACGAGCGGCCTTTAACTAGATTTATGGAGGGCGGAGGGGCGGGGCGGGGAGAGTCGGCATTATAGGCCAAGTTCAAGGGGCACGCGCGGCGGGGCGGGGCGGGGCGCGCGCCAACTATTAATCAGATCAAAGCGACTCGAACCTCAACGAGGCGAGGCGAGGCGAGGCAGCGCGTCATGCGTGTGTCGCACTGCCGCACTCCGCCGGCCGGCGACGCAGGGCGACGCAAACAACCCCAAGAAAACGCAAAGATACTCGGGAAGAGCGCGGCGGGCCGCAAACAAAGGCGGGCGGGGGGCAAGGCAAGGCCCTGCTTGTCGTCGCGGGGGCTGCGGGAAGGGGCGGCGGCAGCGCGCGGGGGCGTTAGACTCGGGGTGGTGGGGATGGGGGCAGTTTCGGCGCCCAGCGGCCGCCGCCCGCACCGCCTGCACTGCCACCGACCCAAACAACGCAGGCACGGCAGCCGCGGGGAACGCTGCTGTGACGAAGGCGCCAAATATTCGCCGGCAGACCAGTCGGCACCACCACTTCACCCATGCGCCCCGCCGGGGAACAAACCCGTCGCCAATTTTCGAAAGACTGTTGGAAAAGGTGGGAAAAAGACTGCTGTAAAAAACAGCGCGGCCGGGTCGGCGCGTCATGGCAACCCTCCAGGTAGAGGGCATCCTTCGGCAGGAAGGCTGTGGGTGGCGTGGGGCCCCCGGCCTCGGCGGGGCCCGGTTGGGCCGGGTTGGGCCGGGGGGCACATCTCCTGAACTGTCGAGAGCAGCGAAATGGAAATAGTGGAGCTAGGGCCAGACCAGGCCAGACCAGGCCACGCCACGGCACGCCAACCCCCTCTCAGCGGCATTCGGCCCCATTCCCAACATCGTCACGAAACGGTGCACTCCTCCTGAATACACAATACGTCTCCACGCTGCCGGCCGGGCCGGGCCGAGCCCACCGCGCGGCGCGGCCACCCCCTCGCCGGGGCCCTCCCCACCCCACCCCACCTCACTTGCAATTTCTCCCAAAATTCATCCCCTCCATCCCCTTCGCCAGGTCAGCCCTGCGCCCTTATAATGCCAGCCCAAGGACGCGTCCTCAGCCACGGCCCCGAACAAAAAAAAAAGCCCAAGGTGGGAAGAAAATAAGTCACCGCGGGATTTGAACCCGGGCGACAACCGGCTCAAATAACCGCGTGTGGCACCGGCAATATACGAGTCGCACGTGAGTGGACTCCCTACCTCGCCCTGCTTCCGTCGCGCCTCGCAAATCGAAGCGCACGTTGCGGCGGGGCGGAGTGGAGCGGAGTGGAGCGGAGCGGACGCGCACGGACCGCATAAAACAGCCAGGGCTGCGCGGGGCTGTGCCGATCCAGATCGCACCCCGAAAAACAAGCCGCACACACACGCACGCACCGGCGTGCACTAGCCAAGGTGCCCCGCCCCTAGCCGGGCCCAGCCCCCCGGGGAAGGCCGGCCTGTCCCCGCGGGGCGCCCCCGCCTCGGCCCCCTCACCCCCACCCCCGGGGGGTCTTATCGAGAACTGACCTGGGGGTAGGATGGCAGCGCGCATTTGCAGTAAATCAGGCCGGCGGCAAGTCGAAACCGAGGCGGGGTGCGGCGGGGCGGGGCGGCTGGGGTAGGTTAGGAGGGGCGGGGCGGGGCGAGGCGCACATCAGTTAGCCTCCACTAAAAAGCCAGTCGACCGCCACCACTATGGTCCGCCGCGAGCGGAGGGACTCTGGACTCGCGTGTATTCGTTAGACGGCGGGGCGCGGCCCGGCGCGGCACCCCGAGATGGCAAGACGGATAGAGCGGGGCGTCTCCTGGCTTTTTACCCTTCCCGACCACGGGCGCGGGGCCGCGCGGCTTGGCTCGCCTCTGGTTCGGTTTCTTTTGTTTCCCCGGCGCCTTATCTGCGGCGCCCCGCCCCGCCCCATCCCGTTATCACCCGCGGCCAGGCCCTCCCCTGCCTCCCCCCGCAATCTCCCTCCGCCATCCGCCTCGCCGTCCTTCGCTTTGCAGTGCAGCAACGTCACTGAGCGAACGAAACAGGCCGCGGGTTCGATCCCCGCCGGTGCAACGGGCGTGCAGCGACAGCGTTTCGTCGCTCCGTCTCTCTCACACCTAAAAGGAGCGCCCCATGAGTGGGAGGGAGACAGAGCGACGAAAGGGCTGTTCAAAATCGGTCCGCAGAACCAGGCGAGATTCCTTGCCTCCCGTTTCGACGGCTGCTTGCCTTCCAGCGCGACGCGGCGGCGCGGCCCTGGATAAGCTTATCGTTTGACGTGAGCGACGCCCCGGGCGGGGCGGGGCGGCACCGCGCCACACACGGCCAGGCCGCCATGCAAACGCCACGGCGGCCACCCTCATCCGCGCCAAGTCCCTCCCCAGTACTCACCTCGGTCGTCGCCACCCATGCCGGCGGCCTTCTTGGCGGCGTACAGGTTGGCTTCCTCTTGCGCCTTGCCGATGTTCTTCTTGTATCGTATCCGCTTGTTTCCAAACCAGTTCGACACCTGCAACAAACACACCGTCCCGTTAGACAAAGGGCAACAAATCAACGGGGCAGATTCGGGCCAAGCCCCGCCGTCCCAGTTAACTATTCCGCCGTCGTCGTCCACCTTAAGGGGGTGCCAAGTTTGGGCGCCGCGACGCGGCCGGGCCTAGCAGGGCCCTGAGGAGGCGGCCCTGGCTTGCCCTGGCCCTTGGCAGAGCCGGGCAGAGCCCCGTGGGTCTCCCTTCCAGGGCCTCGCAGGCGCAGGGCTCGGACCGGGGCTAAGGGCCAGTCGCCCGGACGGGGCGGGCCGGGCTCTCGTCTTAATCAGCGCCTCGCTTAATGGTCCGTTATCAATATGCAAATGAGAGCGAGAGAGAGAGGGAAGAGGCGACACCGTTAAGCCTGAAAGCGACTAAACGGTGGCCGTCTCATTGAGAGGCCGAGAAATGCGAGCAAAGCCCGCCCGCGCCATTGCCGCGCCAATTACCAAGAAAACAATCAGAGGCTCTTTTCGCGCCTCCTCGAGTTACCCGCAGGTCTTCACTCCTCGCACGCGAGATAACGAGGAATCTTTCTCGAGGCCTCCGCCGTGATCCGCCAGCCCGTTCGCCCGGACCAAAACAACAAAAACACGGTTCGCGCCAATGCCGGCAATCATTGGGAGTCTCTGGCAGTCCCTCGGCCCCACCTGGGATGGGAGGGCTTCGCGGCCCTGCCAGGCGGCCAGGCAGGCAGCCAGCCAGCCCGGCGGCAAGGCCAGGCAGCCAGGCAGGCCCGGGTCGTCCTGACTACCGCCCGCTGAGCGATGGCGAGAGAGTCGGGCTTTAATCAAGACTGGAGGGCGAGGCGCTGCCGCCACCCTCCCGAGCACCCCGCCCGCCCTCCTCCGTCCCGCCGTCCCGCACCTCAGCTAATTGCTCGCTCCCAATCTTAATTGCTATTTTTATCGGATTTTCATTTTCAATATCCCCGGCCGGCTTTCTTTGGGGGCAGAGGCGGCAGCGGCTGGCGGACTCCGCGCCGCAGCGCCGGCCAGAGAGAGAGGGCTCGCCGTAAATCTGCGATGGCTGCCAGCCCCGCCAAGGGCGGCACGCTGTGTGCTAGCTACGTGCCCGGCCTCGGATTTCGCTTTAATAGAGCGATACCCGGTCCAGCAGGCCCCACCGGGCCGGCCTCGGCCGAAGCCAAGGCTGCGTAACGACTTGACGACCTGCTCCTCGTTCCGAAGCGCCACACTCACGCGGCAAACCTCTTAGAGATTACGGGACCAAACCCCAACGCTAGACGCACTGAGCGACACCCACCTGTGAAACGGTGATGCTACACTTCCTCGCCAGCTCCTCCTTGGCCTCCTCCGACGGGTACGGGTTGCTGAGGTGTGAATAGAAATACTCGTTCAGGATCTCCGACGCCTGCTTGCTAAAATTCCGCCGCTTTCTCCTGCAACACGAAAAGTAAAGAAAGGTCAGTACAATGGCGAACCAAGTAAAAGCAACGCTAGCAACAACAACAACAACAATTCCTCCTCTAAAGTCGCGGCCTGCCTGCCGGCATCCACCCCGCCCCGCCCGCCCCTCCAGGCCGCGCCGGGCCTACACACTCAAACAGGCATTCCGACGCGGCTGGAATTTCCTAATAAAACCTGGACGCGCCGCCGTGCCGCGCCGAGCCGCGCCAGACAGATTGATCCGCGGCTGTCGAGACGGCACTCGAAGGCGTGGGCCAGAGGGCGTCTGGGTGCGCGGACACCAAGACACACGTTTCGAGCGCCAGAGTCCGCAATTGGGTGGGACTAGAATTGGACACCGCTCGATTGCTCTTGGAACGAGGTACCCATTGGTCCCTTCGAGCCCTTTGAGGACAGGCCGCTGATCTGACACACCGCGCGCCGCTCCAGCCGCGGAAGGGCACACCGTAAACAAGCGCGCTGCCGCGTCACGCCGCAGGTGCGGCCAACGAGTGTCACTCCAGCGGCCGCGGCGCGCTCCCACTTCTCACCCCCACCCCCGCCCCGGGCAAATAAATAAAAAGTAAATAAACCGAGGCCGCGGCTGGCGGCAAGGACGCAGTAAATAGCGGCCGATTCGAGGATTATGCCGCGACCTACACTGCGAGGAGGGCACCCACCCCAAAACACAAACAGGGCCGGAAAGAAAGCGGGGGAGATGAGGCGGCACGGCCGCGGCACAGACAAGTTTCAAGTAGAAAAGCAGGTACGGGGCGCGCCGGGCCGGGCCGGCCGGGCACTGGGCGCAACGCGGGACTCGGGCGATGCGGGGTAACTTCCCACTCTTCCGCGGTTCTGAATAATGCTCACTCTTTGCAAGTTGAGAGGCGCGGACCCCCTTCCCTCCCCCAGACACCTCGCGAGGAACTTGGAACTCCCCCCCCCTCCCCGGCGTGCCTGCTGCCGCGCACCCGACGCGCCATAATAACATAGACCTTCCCAAAGTTTTCATTATTAAGTTTTTGAAGACTTTGCCAGGAGTTGTAATATAAGTAGAAGTGATGGGTCGGAAAACAGCGTTAAAAGATATGAACTTTGTCAGGGCCCCGGCGGCGGCGGCGAGGAGTGCCGCGAGTGTCCAGGCCCGGCACGCGACAGCAGTGCGGCGCGGGCCCGGGTTCAAGTACCGGCAGTGCCGCGTCGTTTTTTTTCAGCCCCGCACCCCTTGCCTTGTGCCCTTGGAGAGGGTAATCCGGCCTCGCCAGGCAAATTATTTCGAGTGTAGGTGCGCGGCAGTGGCGCCGCACCTGTCCTCCCACTGAGTTACAGCGGACACCATTACCGCCCACGGTCGTGGACGAGGTCGTGGAGGCGGCGGCACCAAGCACCGCCAAGGACCGCCAAGGCAGCGCCAGGGCAGCGCGACGAACCTCCCGGACACGACGCCGGCCTCGCCGACATTGATCAAGCAGCGGTCCGGATCCAGCGCGCCCCGCGCCGCCCACCTAGGCCCGGCGCCCCCGCCGACCGGCCCGGCCGGCCCCGAGCCCCCAGCACCTGCGCGGCGACCCGACCGACCCACGCCACGCGCTCCCCCTCGCCTCGCGGCTGCGCCGGCCCGGCAACTTCGGCGCGGAAAGTGTTCGGGGAGGGCTGAGGCGCGGGGGCGTCAAAACGCAGACGCCATCCCGCCGTCCAGAGACTCGCGGCCATCGCCACGCAGGGAGAGCAAACTACCGAATGCTCCGCGTAGAGAGCACTGCACCGTAAGTAATGGCAACAACGGGTGCGCGAATAACCCGCGGTCGAAAGACGTTCCCACGCACGGGGTATTGGCGGTTCGCGCGGACACACATTCACACACACGTACCTGGCGTCGAGGAACCTGGACCGGAGGATCATGACCGCTTCGCACGTCGACTGCTTGAGCTGCATTTGGATGGACGAGAATTTCTTGTGGATGATCTGCACCATCCGCTCGATCTCCTTGGGCGTGATGGGCCTGGTCCGCGACTGCTCGCGGAGGAGGTTCATTACGTGGGTGGTGAACTCGCTGCAGGCCTGCAAGCACAAACGAAACAGGGTGGTCACAACATGGCCGCGGACAGCAGGGCAGCAGACGACGCAACACGAGCGCCACACGGCTCGAGATGGATGCGCCGGCAAGCTGACTTGTGCGTACCGAGCAACGCCCCGCGCGGAGAGCGCCGCGCCGCGCCGCCCGCCCCGCCTTCCCTGGGGATCCATTACCGGGATGGCTCACTCTCCCCGCCGCCCGCCGCCCCGCGGCCGCTCCTCCCCAGCGCGACATCTGGACCAGGACGCGTTCGGGGAGACCACCCCGTGTGTGAGTGTGAGGGAGACGGCGGGAGTCCGTCTCCTCGCATCCCCGGGGCGGCGGCGGCGGCAGGCCGGGCAGGCCCAGCCCAGGGAGAGGAGGCCGCCGGGCCGCCACCACGAGAGCCAGGCAGGCGGGGCACCCAAACTCATCCGGCAAATGCGGCAGCAGGTCCCCGACGGCGGCGACGCCCCATCGGGGGCACGGCATGGCACGGCACGGCGCGAAAGAGAAGGGAGGCTCACGCCAAAAACGTCACAATTATCACTTTTTATTGTGCACGCCATCGTTGCGTGATGGACGCCGGCAGGTCGAAAGGGGGAAGGGGGAGGGGGGAGGGGGAAGACGACGCGGACGGCACTCATGCCAATGAGGCGGCGGCAACATTCTGCAGACCACCTACGCCACGCCGCGTCCACCCACCACATCCCACTTCGCAAAATTGACTCGCACCAAATAAAAACATAAATAAAAAGAGGAAACGGAAGGGACGGGAGGAATAAAAAGAACAACCCCCAAATAAAAACAACAAAAATGGCCCGGTTCCAGTCGGGCGAGCCTTCGCCTTCCTGCACCCCGAGTAACGACGGCCTTGATAAGCAATTCATTCGGACGCGGCGACGCTGCGCAGGGTGGCCGTGCCTGGCCGCTCTGCCCAGCCCAGCCCGGATGCCCGGTAACAGCCTCAGCCTCGCGCAGAGAGATCCATTCCCCGGGTTCCCTGGACTCGTCCCTGGGCTCGTCCCCGGACGCACCGCGGCGGGGCGGCGACCAATATAAGGGGTTCTCCGCCCCCCTCCCCTCCCTCGGGCCTGGTCCCCGGCCGGCCGGCCGGGCCAGACTCATCCCAGGAACCTGACTTATGAGGACCTTATATACGAGAGGCGAGCGCTGGCCGCGCTGGCTGGCCGCTCGGTCTGTCCGGCCGGCGGGTGGCACTGGCGGGGCCACTGGCGAGCCACTGGCGAGCCACTGGCTGGCGGTGGCGAGGCCGGCATTAAGGGCGGAAGGCCGAACGGGGAGAAACAAGAGGAAGTGGAAACCTCGGCGGGGGGAAATAACAAAACGGAGGGGGAAGAAAAGAAAACGAAAAAGGGAAAGGAAGCAAAAAGAAGGCGGCGCGACTCGCTGGCGAGACGTACGACGGCGTCCTGGACGCAAGGAGGGGCAAAGGAGATAGAAAGAGAGAGACAGAGAGCGAGAGAAAAAAAAGAAGCAATAAAACGAAAAAAAAAGAAAATGCAGCGAGCGTTCGAAAAAGATCGGTTGGCGCGACGAGGCTGTATTTCAGAACGCTTTCAGTGTTTTTCAGCGCCTTATAGACAGCACAGCTTTCGGTCCAAGATACGCGTGAATTAGCACTCTGGCTCCTCCTTGCCCAACTATTTCCAGTGCAGGCGACGCCGAAGCCGAGGCCGAGGCGTGGCGGTCCCAGGGCGACCGAACAGCGCCACCGGCAGGCGATCTCCCCCACATCCCAGGACACCTATCCCATCCTATTCCAGGCCGGGCAGGGCCGGGCAGGGCAGGCGGGCCAGGCAAAACCCCCCGACCCTCCGCCATCCCTTGCTTCCTGCCCGGAAATTGGAAGCAGCCATTAGGAAATAGCATGTCGCAATCAAGGATTTGCCGCCGAAGGATATGCCCGGCTGTGCCTGGCCTGCCGGACCGCGGCCGGGGCCCAGGGCTGCCCAGAGCTGCCTGCCTGCCGGCTCGCATCAAGGATACGGTCGACGTGACCAACGCGGCCGAGCACACGCCTCACCGCAGCCAGGCACCGCCGGGAATAAATCTGCAGCGCGCGAATCTCTAACTACACTCACTAGCGCAAACAAACAAAAACAAAAAAAAACACCGGCCCTCACCGGGAATCGAACCCGCCCCCACCCGCGGAAAAAAAGAGAGGGAAAAAGTGGTGCAACGACGACACGGCGCAACGTCGGACCGAGCCGTGCGGAAATTGAACGGAGGGAAAAGGAAGAGGGGGTCGGCGCCGTCTTTTCCGGAAGGCGTACATTACGCTTTGCATTCCCGAGGCGCGCGGAGGGGAGGGGGTAAATCAGAGGTGCGAGGTGGGCCAGCGCGACCGGGCCAGCGCCAACGGCGCCCACATCCTCCAGCAGCCCGAGATGGCCGTCGGCCCGATCGCAAACACGCTGCTACCGCAGAGCCGGGCCCGCCGGACGTCGGCCACGTCGCCCCCGCCAACAAATCAAACGGCATCGCGGCATCGCGGCCGTGGGGCGGGGCCGGGCGGGGCGGCCATCCGCTTGTTCCGGCCGAAATGGCCCGGCGAGGCCCGCGATCGCCCGGCGCACACAACGCACAGCGCCGCCGGACGGCCGTCGCGACAGTCGTTGGCCAGACGTCACCGGCGACGTCCCGGAATGTGTATTAGCCCCGGGGCCACGGCACGGCGCGGCGCGGCGCGGCACGGCACGGCACGGCGCCACCGTGGCCGTGATGAAATTCCGACATTCCGCCTGCCACACGGAGAGAGTATCGAGCCGATCGGCACGGCGGGGACGAGGAGGGCCAACGGGTTGCCGAGGAAAAGAGCAGCCGGGGAGGGGGAGCGGAGGGGATCACGACGAGCACCGCGGCCAGGCCACGCCCCGCCACCGAGAGCGCCAACGTCGCCACACGCGCTACCGCGGCGCGGCGCGCCAAGTAGCCATCCGCCCCGCGCCGCGCCGCCCCGCCACCCCCACGTCAAGGAGCGCGTCCTCCGCTAATTTGCAAGGCTGTCAGGTGCAGTGCGGCAGCCTCGGCGAGAACACCACCAACAACAGCGCGGGACTCGCCTCAAAATATTTACCGCCAAGAGAGAGAGAGACAGAGCTAGAGGAAAAGGGGAAGAGAGTTTCACTCAAGGTAATGAGTCGAGTTTATCGAGGGCATGGCGCGGGGCGCACGGCGAGCAGCACGGCGAGGAGCACCATGACGAGGGCGGCGGACACGCAGCTTCACGGCGTTTGAGCGCCACGTCGTAAAGAGACCCGCTTTTACTACCGACGCTCAGCAGCCAGCCGCGCAACCCCGTCCCGTCCCGTCCCAGTGCGGGCTCAGGCTCAGGGCCCCGCCCCGGGCCCGACCCGTCCCGCTCTCGTGGTTTCACTCAAAACACTTTACGCGCCAAGGAGGTGCTACACGGGTTTAACTCTTCATTAACCTACCAAGCTGCACAGACTGACGCAATAACGCTTTAACGAGCCTCTAGTAGACCCCGCGACCCCGCGCCCTCCGCCCCGTCAAGGCCCGGCCGCTTGTCACGACGGGATATTGCGCGCCGGCCTTCCAGCGGCCACGAGGAGCGCCTGACGAAGGCGGGGTAGGCCGGCCCGCAACACACGCCCGGCCGGCGGGCCGGCCCACGCCGCAGGGGCGCCCCACCCGAGGCCAGCTCGACGGCCAGCTCGACGGCCAGCTCGACGGCCAGCTCGACGGCCAGCTCGACGGCCAGCCGCCGGCTCGACGGCCAGCTCGACGGCCATCTCGACGGCCGGCACGCAGCCGCCCGAACCGAGCGCGGCGCGCGGGGCGCCGCCATTCAATTTGCATTTCTTTACTGGCGCGCTGGGGTGGCGCCCGGCATCAAAGGGCGACAAAGAATTACGAATACTTTCTGAAAAGAGCGACTCGACCGCGGAGTGCGGAGCGGGGCGCCAAGCCGTGGCGGGGAAAGAAAGGGGGCTGACGCCGAGTGCCGCGCTGGCCGTACTCTGTCGCCAACTTGGCCGAATACTTTTAGTTCGAAAACGGCGCCGACGGCAACTGCAGGCCGGCCAGCCGGGCAGACAAGGTGGCGTGGCCGTCGAGGCCCTGCAGCCCCCGCAGCCCCACTGCCAGTGCCCAGCCCCAAGTTTTAGGGCTTCCTGGGGGCGGGGCGCGGCGGAGCACAGCGGGTATTCACTGCCACTTTTTATACTTTTATGGGGCGGGGCGAGTCCGGCCGGCCGACTCTCTGGGCGGCACCACTCGCCTCGCCAGTCGCCTCGGCGGCAGCGGGCGGCGATCTCTCTCCAATTCACCCTTCGCCATTCTATTCTGGAAAACGGAGGCAACGCAAAGGGACCGGGTTTGTCGATGGGGACGCAGCGGCGCGTTGCGCCCCCACCCCCGCCCGTCCGCCCGCCCGCTCGGGGGTTCCGTCAGACAGACCGCCCGGCCGAGGGCCCGGCTGTGCACATACCTGTTCGTATTTCTCGAGTTCCTGGTGGTAGATTTGCCTGATCTGCGCCAGCTTGGCCCGGTAGTCCGAGTGCTCGATGGCGTTGTCCGGCTGGCCCGGTCCTCCCGACGCCGCGGCCGACGCCGACGCCGCCGCCCCCGCGCCGCCTCCCTTCTCGGGCCCGGCCACCCCCTCGGCGATCAGCATGTTGTCCAGCCTCATGAGCTGCGGGTCGGGCGGCTCCTCCTCCTGGGTGTTGCGAAGGCTCAAAACTGGAACACACAAAGCAAACAGGGCCGTCAACAACGTTGAAAAACAAAAACCATTTTGTCAAAAGAAAAAGAAAGTCGAACCTATCCGAGTAAAAAAAAAATCAGTCTGTGGGATAGGAAAAGGGGAAAAAAGGCTCCCCGTGTTGGAGCGCGCCACATATCACTTCTCTTTATACCTGCCCAACCAGCAAGGGCAAGGCGGCAAGGGCAAGGCAGCACGCCCACTCAGCCGCCAGCCCGCCACCACTTCCAATCTCTCTCCCCTCCAGCCTCCGGGCCTCCGGGCCTCCAGCCGGCGCGCGCTGCCATGCACTTCCCGATGGAAGCGCGTGTAAACAGGTCACGCATCCAACAAATGGCCAACGACACCCCGAGGTGGCGGCGCGACGGCGCGCGGAGAGAGAGCGAGAGAGGCGGCTGCTAAACCGCGGCAAAACGACACGCCGAGACGGACAGAGATGAGAGGCGACAGGAACAATCCGACGCTGTAACGCGATACCCGTCCTGCCCGTCCTGGTGCCGGGACCGGCCGCGTCAACCCCTGCCTGGAGTCCCGGCGCGGCGCGGCCCGGTGCAACAACGGGAACCAAATACAACAAGAAAAGGA
The DNA here is from genome assembly GCF_012932325.1 of Thrips palmi. NCBI lineage: Eukaryota > Metazoa > Arthropoda > Insecta > Thysanoptera > Thripidae > Thrips > Thrips palmi. The sequence continues at coordinate 6,039,247 of NW_023144624.1, read as the reverse complement.
GAGGGTGGGGGGGAGGGGATGCATATCTACGCTACTCTACACTAGCCAACAAAGGGGCACGCCGGCACGCCGCACACCTCCACGCCCTGGCCTGCCCTGGCCCCGCGGCCCCGCCCGGCGCCACACCCGCGCACAATACAATCGGGCACGGGGACGGGGGTGACGGCGGAGGGGAGGATCAACTTGAAAGGCTTTCAGCGCCGGACAAGAGTCGCTCTCGCGCGGCCTGTTTAATTCAGACATAAATCTCTCCGTCTCTTTTCCATACTCTTTCGCCCCCCTTCCTCCCTCTCTCTTCCTCTCACTCGCTCTCTCCCGCACTCTGGCGCGCGACCCAGAGAGCGCCGCGGCGCGGCGCTCGCAAGAGAAGGAGGCATCTGATAAAAATGAGATTAATGTTTGATTTATTGACAGCCATTCAAGGAGCCCAGATATTGAGATATCGCGTCGCTACGTCGCCTCCACTCCATCGCCGAGGCGCTCTGCGCGCCCTGCCCGGCCCTGCCGGCCCTGCCCGGCCCTGCCGCCTGATTCCGGAGAGAGGCTGTCTCCGTCGCACTCGCGGCGCGTCTCGAAGGGGTGCGAGAGAGAGAGGAGTGGCTCAGCAGCTCCTTGTCCTGCCGGCGACTCGGCTCCGCGCTTCCTCCACCATAAATTAAGTCCGCCTTTCTCCACGGCGCGTGTGTCGCCCTTCACCCTGTTGCCAACCGAGCAAAACAAGATTCCTTCCCACCAAAACGCGGCACCAAATTCCCCCTCCCCCCCAACGTTTTGACACGGCATGGCCGTCGTCGCTTAGTGAGGTTTAAACAGCGGCACGAGGCACGGGGTGGGTGGGAGCGAGAGAGAGACAGAGAGAGGGGGCCGCGAAGGCTGAAACATGACTATGTCGATACTAATGATGGGACCCATGTGCACACGGGCTAAGTGCGGCCGGGCCGGGCCGGGCCACGGGAGGGCGGCGTCGCGCCGCAGGGCGGCAGCAGGGCGGCAGCAGGGCGGCGCGGAGACACTGCCAAAACAGCGCCACTAAATTCCCATCCGCACTCCGCAGCGCCAGCCAGCGGCGGCCTGACGCGCCGCGCCACGCCACCCTCCGCAATCAATAGTCCGGGAGGCAGCGGCACTCGCGACAACGTGCAACGCCCGGCCGAAGAGCATCCAGGGCTGCTTCTCCTCCTCCGGGTGAAAACAAAGACCGCCGGCGGAGAGGGCGACACTCCACGCCGCGCTGCACCGGCGGCCAGCACTCGCAGCACTTGTTGCTGCTGCAGGTGGAGACGGACATAAAGCTGGCATAAAGCAGGCATAAAGGGCGTCGTAAAGGGCGCCGGCCTCGACGTCCTCGACGCCGTCCTTGACCCAGCAGACAGACAGGGTGGCCGACCCGCGCAACGCCGTCATCACCGTCATCGCCGCCGCCACACTGGGAAACGGCGCCGGAGGAGGAATCGAGGGAAATGAGGAAAGAATGGGGGAACGGCATTGCAGCAATAACCGATACTTAAAAGGACGCTCAGCGCGCCGCCCCGCCGCCACACCCCAAGACCGCAGCAATGAAGACAAAGTGTCGGCCGGCGGAATGAGAAATGGTAATGCTCTCGGCAATCAAATAAATATTTTTCTGTTAAAAAAAGTAAAACAAAACGTCGTTTGCCCATTTCGAGCGGAACAAATCCAAGCAGCAGAGGCAGCGGCGGGACGGCGCCTGGCGGGTAGGCAGGCCCGGCACGCAGCGCCGCCGCCGGACAGCCTGCCGCCACGGCGTTCGCGCCAGCCCACCGCGCCACTTTCTTAGTGTATCCATATTTTTTGGAGTGTTCGATTCTCTCTCTGTTTTTTGGCAGGGTCGGACGCCATCACGCGACGGCGCCCGGGCGCCGTGGATCGAGCAAACGGTCTCCTTGGCGGCCTGGAGGCCCCGGAGGCCGAGGGAGGAAGGAGGGAGGGAGAAAAAAATATGGCGGGAACGAGCCGCGTGTGCTGCTTTAATGACGTCGCCACTGCAAAGCGATGCCTCACACCTGCTGCGAGAGCGAGAGAGAGAGAAAACAAGTGCAAACTACGAAAAAAAGGCCGAAGACGGCGACGCGATCGCGATTGCTTCCGATGACACAGAAACGCGCAGTGCACTGTGCCAGCCCCGGCTGCCTGCCGCGCACCTACACTGCCGAGGAAGCCATAATTCTCACGGCCGCGTATCGCACGTCCGCTCGCCCATCTCCAGGGCCCATCAATTCAAGAAAACAGACGACAAAAAAAATAAAAATATATATAACACATCTAGTAATCATTTTCCCTCCCTTACACCACCTCCGCGCCGCCTTCTGGGCTTAATTCTTTTAAAACCGCCCCAGGAAATAACGCCATTACTATTCATCGCGGTGCTGGCTGGCTGCTGGCTGGCCGCCTCGCACTGCCCGGCCGGCCCGCCAGTCCGGCGGCGGGAAGGTGTGTCCGGGCTGGCCGGGCCGCCGCCGTGAAATACGGCGAGAACACCCTTATTACCCACTTCCAACAAACAGTGTCATTGGCACACCCCACGGCCGGCCGGCCGGGCTGGCCCACAGTGCGCCCACACGGCCATTAGCAGGCTCACACAATACTCGAGGACTCGTGCCAAACCCGGGCGGCCGGGCCAGGACACTCCAAGAGGGATCGGACCCGAAACCGCCCACACTTGCAGCGCAGCGAACGCAGCGCGGCCGAGGCGGCGCGGCGGCCAGCCAGGGCAGGCAGCACCAAGGGCAGACCTCCAGGGCAGAACTCCAGGGCAGAACTCCAGGGCAGACCTCCAGGGCAGACCTCCAGGGCAGACCTCCAGGGCAGACCTCCAGCACCGCAGCAGCGGCACTTACTCAATGGAGAGCTCGCCAACCGTTAGTTCCACAAAACGGAACAGAAAAGAGAAAAAAAAAACACACGCACATTTTAACCCCCACGCTCAGACCTCTGTTCTTTCTTTCTGTCCGAGCGAAATGTGAATAACCACGACGGCCGCTGAGCCTGCCAGCAGTGCGGTGTCCCTTAGCCGGGAAGCATACAGTGACACGACACCTAGCACACACGCACACACACGCGCAAAGAAATAAGGGTGGCGAGGCCGGCGGGCCGGAGGGTGGCGGCGGACATATTTCAAGAGGACTGGACCGAGGCGAGGCCGTCCGAGTGGGGCCACTGCAAGGGCTGCGGGAGCTGCCTGGGGGGACGTCCGAGGGACGTCGGCCGGACGGGGCAGCAGCTCGGGGATTTAGGGGCCGTTTTGGGTTTAAAGCGAGCCCTGGGACGCGGGCCCTGCGGCACACACAAGGTGAGACAGAGACACACTCGCGCGCGCCGCGACGACGGGGAGGACGTGCAGGGCCAGCAGGCAGCAGTCCGTCCGCCTGTCCGAGCCCAGCCGCCGACAGCGGCCTTATTAGCGGCTCATTACCAGCAACAACAACAGCAAAACTTTGGCCACAACAACAGCAAGAGCGCGCCGGCCATTACCTAAATCTCCTTAGAAAGGTGGAGTCACGTGGGCGGGCCGCCGCAAGGGCCGCCAGGGCCGCCGGGCGGAATCTCCCTCCATAACAAAGTTTGGCGCCAAACATCAACAAGGCGAGCGGCGAGGCAATGGAGCGCGGACCGCGGAGGAAAACAAACCCAAAGCCGGGAAAGAGAGCCCAAGAAATGCAGCCGCGTTGGGCGGCAGTGTACCCGCGAGGCCGGCGGGGCCGGCGAGGCCCCCGACGACGCCGCCTCCGCCGCATTAGGAGGGAAACACGCAGTTAAGCCCGCAATAGATCGAATTGGAAAGGCAAGGTTTGCGAGGCCCCGGGAAATGGATGGGCAGGCGCCACCAAAACCCTCGGACGGGGGGCCGGGCCGGGGGCCGGGCCGGGCTGGGCTCGGACGGGGCGTGGGCGCGGCAGAGACCGGCCTCGGCGTGGCGAAGGCCTCGGCGTGGTGGAGGCCTCCCCTTATCGGCCCCGGCCTGGCCCCGGCCGAGGCCCCGGCCGCCCTGCGCGCCTCTGATACTCCGCAGATACGAGACGGGAGAGCCCCACTCGATCGGAGAAACATCGCGCAGACTCCCCTGCAGCGGCGCAGCGTACCGCCACTTTTTCTTCCCTTAAAAAAAAATTGCAAATTGCAAAAAGAAAAAGTTAACTAAAAAAAGTAACACAGGGCATCCAATTAAAACGGCAGCGAGTGGTAGGGCCCCCTCCCCAAAGTTCCGGTTTCGGTTTTCCCCGGCCGGCCTCATTAAAGGCGCCAAAACAACACGTTGATGAAATATTAAACCGCGCCGGGCAGCGAGCCTGCCTCGGCCTGCCCGGTGGACCGGCACGCTTCAAAAACAAAGCGCAGCCACACTTCAAAAACAGCTCCAAAAAAGGAGGAGGGCGTGGACCGGGATCCACTGTCGACAAGGTCGGAGCTTCGAGCTTCGCGCTTCACGCTTCGCGTCCACCGTAAAGAGGCCGGAACAAATCGGGAGGCGGCGGAGAAACTTGAAACACGGACAGCGCCAGATAGGCTGCCTAAGCTGAAAATAAGCCGGCCGGCCTCCAGGGACTTCCCCTCCCCCCCTCCCCCTCTCCCTCTCGCCCACACCGCCGGGGCCCGCGCCAACGCCAAGAATTAAACTCGCGTCCGCCAACCAACCCTTGCCTCTCTCTCTCCCGCTCTCTCGCGCCGAGGCCCGCCAAGGTGCGAAGCGAGAATTCCACTTGCTGGCGGCCTTTCTCGCGAGAGCAGGGCGAATAATCAGCCCGGCCCGGCCAAGGCCACCGCGGCCATTCCGGGAAGCAGCGTCGACCGATTCGCGATTACCCTGGCTGCCTGGCGGGCTGCAGAGGGCGGCCGGGTCCAGGACCCACCGGCCCGGCCCGAGTACCAACCACCCCACTGGCCATTCCAATGACCGGCATGGGCCGCGCCCGTCCTGAAAACCCAGGCCAGGCGGGCGGCACACTGGAGGCGCGAGGAGCGCGCAGAAGGGTGCATCCAGCATCCAGACAGCTTGGCCAGCGACAACAACAACGCGACAAACAACAACAACAACAGTGCCATTACGAGATCGATACGCCGCCACAATTAGACGCCACCCCCGCCGCCCCTCCCCTTGACACTGACCCGAACACACAGACAGACAGACAGACAGACAGACAGCGGACAGACAGACAGTCGGGGGCCGTCCATAAATTCGGGCCGAGGGGGCGGAAAAGGTGCGACGGCGTACAAAAGAAGCGCGGGCGATCCCGACGGGCGTCCTCGCCCGGCAGCTCGGGGATCGGATTCCGATCGCAAACCAAAACCGGCCTCGTGTATCCGTGTGTGTGTGTGCGTGTGTGCGTGCCCTTGTGCCCGGGACCCTCGGCCGCCCTCGGCAGCCCTCGGCAGCCCTCGGCGGCGAGGCGCAGGGAGGAGGCGGCGCCACACGTGACACGCACGTGCTGCACGCGGACAAGCTGGCGCGACAACGACAAATGCACACACACAACACACACACACCACACTCGCAAGGTGCGACGCCAAGTTTCGCGCCAGTGTAAGACTGGGCGTACTCGCGCGCACTTGCCGGTGTGCTCGCGTTACACGTTGCACTAGGGGGGGGGGGGGGGGGGGCCGAGCGAGAGGAGAGAGAGACAGAGAGTGAGAGAGGACCCTGCCGCTCCACCACTATTGCCGGCAAATAGATTGTGCGAGCAGTGGCGAGCAGGCCGGGCCGGCTCTGGCGGCTCCAGGGCCTCCAGGCAGCGCGGCGGCGTGGCCGAGAGATCAGCACATGCCGGGCAGGCAGCCAGGGAGGCAGGCGGGCAGACCGGCCGGCCGGCCCGAGTTGAAGACCGCGGGAAATCCCGGATAAGACCGTAATGTGCGTTAGCCGGATGGGGAGGACGACGGGGCGGACGGGGGCGGACGGCGTGCCGGAGGAGGCGGCCGGAGCCACTGCCGGACCGCGCCCACTGGGCACCCAGGGTCCCGGACTCCTCGCCGAGTCCCCGCCGGAGTCCCGCCTGATAACTCGAGCGCGGCGGCGCGCCGGCCGGGGACCGAGGCGGGGCCAATCCGGCGGGGATCAGGTGAAGCAGCGCCTGGTCAAGCAGGCCCGGCCAGGCCGCGGCGGGCCCGCAGATTAGTCCGGCCAAGAGAGGAGGAAGAGGAGAAGGAGGAGGAGAAGAAGAAGGAGGAGAAGAAGAAGAAGTAGGAGGAGGACGAGGAGCGGCAAAAAACAGGGCGGCCAAAGTATAGAAAAAGAGGACCCGGGCGGACCTCGGCTCGCCGAACCTCACCGAAGGGCGAAGGGCCGAGAGGAAGCAGGGATCAGAGAGAGGGTGCTGCAGCGCGGCGCAGAGATGCGGGGAAATCGCGCGGAAAGAGGAGGGGGAGGGAGGGGGCCGGGAATCAAGCGTCGCCACGACGAAACAGCGTCGCGCGGCACAAACAAACACGGGCCAGGAACAAAATTCCGCAGCCCCCAACCACCCCCAACCTGCTCCCCGAAAAAGAACAAAGTTTGGAATACGCACAATTATTATTTTTTTGCGTTCAAGGAGCGAAAAAGAAAATAAAGCAAGAAAAGACAAGACTGTGAAAGAGCGACAGAGAGAGAGAGAAGAGAGACGGGAGCGACAAAGAAAGTTTCCTCGGCATGCCCCTTTCCTTTCCTTTCCTTTCAGGCACGGCATGTGGGGGAGGGGCTGGGCGGGCTGGGCGCGGGGCGGCGCGGGGCCGGGGCGCACAATGAGAATTTATCGATATTACGTTGCCTGTTTGGCTGGCTGGCAGGGCCTGGGCACGGCCTGGGCACGGCCCTGCAGGGGAGGGGCGGACCTAACCTAACAAGGTATTACCAGTCGACGGGGCGGCGCGGGGCGGCGGGGCCCGGCGAGCCAGGCAGCACTGGGTCTCGAGTCGAGTCCCTGCGAGGGGATCCTCAGCCGCACACCATTACACCACCACCAACCCTGCATTTTTTCCCATCTCACCCACTTTGACAAGTACCACAACCCCAAACTACCCCTCCCTTAAACCAGCCCTCAACTTTCTGTCCCAAATACGGCTTGAAAAGGGTTTCGCGAAAACCCTCTGAAAATGGCAGCTATCGAGTCGAACGTCGCGGGATCGGCGTGGCGACTGCGAGTGACTCGCCTCCGGATCCGGACGCAGTCAGGCAGCCCGCCCTGCCCCGCCCCGGCTGAGAAGCGCTTAGCCTAGATGGCGCGCGAGTGGGCAAAGAGGTTTACCCCTCGGGGTTCTCTGGCCGGGGCGCGGAAAGGGGTTGGAGTAACACACACACACGCACACACGCCCGTCCGGCGGCCAGGCAGGCAGGCAGGCAGGCAGGCAGGCAGGCGGCGCGGCGTCGGCCGGACCTGCTTGTAAACTGACGGCAAGACACGACTCCGCCATTACCTTACCCCTCGGCCTGCCCCGGCTTGCCCCTCGGCCGCGCGGAGCCGCATTGACACCGCGACAGCGCCGAGCCGCGCCGCGGGAAGCAGCGGGCGACATCCACGGCCGGGGAAGTACCCGGCCAAAAGCCAACAACGACCAACGCCGCAGAATGAACCGAGCGGCCAGAACCCAAACACGTCAGCGCGCCAATCCAAACCACAGCCAGATTCCACATCACGCACTCACGGCCCCGGGGGGCAGCGCGCGGCTCGACGGATCCCTCACCTGCAACACAACAAACAGACCACGCATGAGTACGACGCACGACGGACCGCCGTATCGGGCCAGGGCAAAACAATGCCAGTCATCAGCCGGACGGCCGCGGACGGCGGAGGGGAGGCCCCGCGCGGCGCCGATTTCGCCGCCAATTTAGCGATACAGCACACATGATTTGTGTAGCACACAGGCGGAGGCACGCGGTTCGTGCGCGGGCTGACTGACGGCGCGCCCCGGTGACTGGCATGGCCGCCGGCTCCACGCAGCTGTCAGCTGGGGCGCTCCACAGCGAGGCACGGCACGGCGTGGACGCGGCGCCCGCGGCACCGTCAGGGACCACCACCCCACCGTCTCACCTCGCCCACAACACAATGCGCGTTCGAGAGAATAACGAGCCACAGTCAAACATTCACAATTTTTCTCGACATTCGAAAACAACGGAAACAAATTCACGGCATGCTGCCTTTTTTTACGGCAGTGCCCCCGCCGTTCGTGCTAGCACACTGCCGCCGCGCAGTCACACGGAGGGGCTGTGCCACGCTGTGCACTGCGCGCTGTCCAGGTGTTGGCGTGGGCACGCGTCTGCGGCTGCAGCATGCAGGCAGCCTGCAGCCCTCGCCGCTGCATTTTTCATCCCGTCCGCACCGCCAAATAATTGATGCAGGGCCGCCGCGGCCACGCCCGGCTGGCCAGGGTTGCCACCCGGCGCCGCACCCAATCAAAATGCGCGCCGGCTTGCACATGATAAACTTTTATTACGAGAGGGCATTCCGGGCGTTCCCGGGGCGTTCCGTGTTTCCCGCCGTAAACAGCCTCGCCGACACCTCGAGCCGTCGATGGAGTGAGTGGGCGCGGCGGCGGGCGACACGACTGCCGAAGGAGGCCGACGCCAACGTTTCAAAACCCCTAGCCCTAGCCCACCACACCCTCGCACCAAAACCAATACAAAAATATTTTCAGTTTTGTTACAAAATTTTCAAAAAAGCCGCGCTCAATTTGCCGGAAGAGCAGGGGCAGGGAGTGGGGAGGTGGGGGGGGAGCTCCCGGCCCTCTGTCGATACTCGGATATATGGCTGTCGAAATAATCCAATATTCTCCGGGTCAGGCCGCGGTGCGTGGCGCGCTCGCCGCGCCGGCCGCCCAGATTTACGACTAGTGACACGCTAACCGCTTCAATAACGATTCGCAAACCAAGGAAAAGAAGAGGAGAGCACACCGGAATTTCACGCTCATAATCCGCCAATAAAAGCACGCGCGACAGACGGCAGTCCGATTTCGGGCCGGGTTTCGCGTCCTTCTCGCACACACGCCGAGTTACACAGCGCGCAGAAAAAAAGAGAGAGAGGGAAGGGGTGAGGGTCAGCAATCCCATTTTGGAATTAAGTCACTCTCCGCGCTTACACGGTGCGGCCCGGCCGGCCCGGCCCCTCTTCTGGCGGTGTACACCGGCACACGCACGGCGATGGCGCGGTGGCTCTGCCTCGCTCTGCCCGGCCGCCCCGGCCGGCAGGGTCCAGGGACTAATGAGCGGCGAGGGGCCTAAATGCGAAAATGCCACAAGAGGCTGACAAATTCCAGAGCAAGCAGAGAGAGGGGACGGCCGGGACGGGCAGTGGTGGACACGGCCGGGCGATGTCTGTCTCGTCGTCGTGGACCTACACCGACGCAAACAGCGCTCCGGCGCCCGGCCAGCGCATGGCGAGCGAGACAAAGAAAACAACACACCCATCCCCCTCTCTCTCCCTCTCACATACACTCCGCGCATCATCCCCAAGTTTGCGGCCGTTCGCCGCGCGCTTGTCCAGCGGTCCGCGCGCCGAGGGCGGCGAGGCTGGCGCCGCGCCAGGCGCACTTGTCGCGGACGCGTTATTTCACGACGGACGCGAAACAACGCGGCACGTCACTCAGCGCCGCAAACTCACACAAACCGACTCAAAAAAAAAAGGAAAGAGGGGTGGCAAAAAATGGCCCTAGTTGGCACTTGGAGCCCCGCGGTCCGGCCGGTGTGCACCGCGCCCCGCCGCGCCCCGCCACGGCCGATTCGGGCGCCGAGCGCGAAGCGAAGGGGTCCGACTTGTGAAGCTGTTAGTATGCGTCCGAGGGCCCCGCCCCGCCCCGCCCCGCCGGACTCGCACGGCTGCGCCACGCCAGCGGCGGGGCGAGAGCCTTGGTCCATTACCCAGCGCTGGGCAGGGCCCGGCTCGGCCTCGCAAACACCTCACTCCGGGCGGACGGACGGACCGCAGCCCGCCGCGGATGGATAATATACAGAGAAAACAGAGTGTGCGTAATGCCAATACACTGCGGCGGTGTGCGGCACCGAGCTGCAGCACAGCGCGGTGCCGGCGAAACCGCAAACAACAACAACACCGCCGCGCGCATCGAGAGCCAAGTAAAAACAAGAGCAAAAGCACCCCCTGAGCCCGGCAGCGCATATGGAGCGCGGCGGGCCGGCACTGCGGTCCAGGACGACGGCCGGAACGAGGGGGCGGGGGAGGGGAGGGGCGGTGACGGGCGTATATCACGACTAATCCGTCTCAAGCCGCGCTCAGCCGCATCTTTACGGCACGATAAAGCCCTCGGCGCAGCGCGGCGCAGCAGCCAGAAAGAGCCGGGCGGAGTGGGGGCGCAACACACGGACTGCTGCAGCCAAAATGGGAACAACGGCGGCCAGCACGGCCCCGCGCAGCATCGCGCAGCACTGCAGCCAGGATCGGCAGGGGAGGGGCCTGCAACAACAAGGCGGGCAGCAACAAACAACGAACCGAGGCCGGCGCAGGCACGGCCACGCCGCCTGCGAGGGAGGCGATAGGCAGTCCCGTCGAGCAGGCCAGTGTGGCGGCACTGCCTACCCGCCGGGCTGAAGCCGCGCGCAGGCAGGGCACCGCCAGGTAAGGCAGTCAAGCAGTTGGGCAGGCTGAGTCGCTTCAGCGGCACAGGCGGCGCAGAGGGAACGGCGGCGGCAGACGCTGCAGCCTCCAGGAGCGCGGCGGCAAGGCGGCGCGGCCTCCCCGCGACGACGAGGACGCGGTGCGCGGCTAGGGTTGCACATTAATCACGGGCTGTGTGTGAGCACAGCTGTTGCTCCGCGCCGGGCCGCCGGGCCGCGCCACGCCGCCACGCCGCGGCGCGTGATTTAGTGCAAGTAGTGGAGGGAAGGGCGCGGCGGCGCGGCGTGATGGAAGCCGCGGAAAACAGATAAAACCCTTCCCAATGCCTGATTGGTGGACCCCAACCCCCGCCGATGCAAGGGGCGGGGGCGGCCCGCACCCACAGCCCCGTGGCGGTGGTACTCGCGGTGCGAAACCGCACACGCCCGACCCGCCCGACCCGAAGGCCGCCGGGGCCGACGGCCAGACCCTCCGAAACCACCCACCCTCTGCTTTCCAAAACCGCGACAACCAACGCCGCCGCCCCTCTCCTCCCCCCGACCGCGCCGCCCCAAACTTGCCTCCGGCTAACAAGTGCTGGCGAACAGCGGTCCAAGAGGAGGGGGCCGTCCATAAATTATCTCCACTGCCACCACAGCCCGCGCGCCGCCCCGCCGCCACGGCACTGCCCTACGACTCGCCGAGCCCCTCCCCGGCCATGTGCCCCCTGGCCGTGGTGGCTTGGCTCGTGCCGCGTGGACGCGAGCCGCGACGCCCACTCCGCACCTGCAGCACGCCGACGAGGGCGCCGTGCAGGAGGAGCGCCGCGCGGGCAGCTGCGGCCCGGACCGCTCTCGGAGTACACAAACGCGCACCGAGCGGTAAACACGGGGCCAACTATAAAAAGATCCACAGAGCTGCAGAGAGGCGGGGCGGGGCGAGGCGTGGTGGCGCCCTGCTTGGGTAAACACACCTCCTGGCGTGCCCCACACACACCGACACACACACACGAGCGCACGGGGCGAGAGGGTCGAGCCCCGCTGCCGCTGCGGGCCCCGAGCAACCATTGACAAACGGTCAGCGAGGGTCAAACACCACACCGCCACGCCGCCCGGCCAGCCCAGCGCATAACAACGCGCCTGCCGCCGTCCCACTCCCACCGCCGCAACAGTGCGACGCGCGTCCCCGCGTCGCTGCGAGAGAGAGAGAGACGGGCGGCGAGGCGCGCGAGGCGGCAGTGGGGCCCATTGCCCGTTGGCCACGACGCGCCGCTCCGTCCGCTTCCGCCCCATTCAAAGGTGCGGCCGCCGAAAGGAACAACTAGTTGTTGTTGTTGTGGCCGCGGAGCGCGCGCCAAAATGGCCAAATGTAAAAGAACTCGACAAAGAAAGGAACGCCGACGCCAAACTTGGACAAAGTCGCCCCCAAACTCCCGCCAACAAAATGCGCACCGCGACGCGGCACGCCGGCAGGCACGCCGGCAGGCAGGCCAAGTCGCACAACTTGGACACACGCGGCTCCACCGCGCCCCGCGACAAATAATAAATACATCCCATTCAGTTACTCGCGCATATTCCCACTCTCTCTCTTTTTTTTCCTCCGACGCGGCATTCAAACGCGTTTTGTGGAGCCCCGCACAAAAACAATTACGCTAGCGCCGGGAATGTGGCGCTGGCAGTGTGGCAGCGGCACCGCGCCCGGCCGGCCGCGGCCAGCGCGAATAACGCAGAGTGGCCCTGACGTCACGGGAATCACATTTGTTTGTGTTTCTGCGGTTCGCTGTGCGTCGCTGTGCGTTGTGCGTTTGCGACTCCATTCCACCCTTTTGCCCTTGCACGGGCCGGGCCGGTGTAGGTCGCTCTCTCGCACTCACGGGGAGGGCACGGCACGGCCGGCACGGCGTCAAGCTCAAGCCCGCCGTCACGCCGCACGCGCGGCCGAGCACACGCCGAGCCAGACCATCGCAGCAGCAGCCCCTCTACCTTGCCAGCCATGTCGGTATGTGCGTATGTAAATGCGCGAGCCTCTGTACGCATGTGTGTGTGTGTGTGTGTGTGTGTGACGCCGCGCGCGAAAGAGCTTGCTTCGTCACACACACACACACAGGCACAGACACGCACACACGCACGCGTGCATCGTGAAATATGTTGGGGTGGTATCGATATGTATCGCCTGTCGATAGGCAGCCCGCAGTGCATGCTGATGTCGCTGCATGTGGGGCACGTAGGACAGGCGCGCGCGCGCACACACAAGCACACACGAACACACCACTGCTAAACCACCGGTTGGACAATTAGAAGGCAAAGCGCGTTCGCGTTCCGTTCGAGCTCGGCCGGCTAGAGTCACGGCGTCTAAATAAGATTCGTCCGGCATACGCTACGCCGCTACACTGTGTACGCACGACGAAGCCGTCTCTTACCCTTTTACCCAACCCCACTCTAGCTACATTCACACACACCCACACGCACGCACACACACTCACTCCCACACGCTTGTACACGAGACATTCATCACGCTGTCACCCCAACCCTTCCACACAACAATGCAAATTCCAGACCGAGTGAGAGGAGGAGGAGTGTGAGGGAGAGGGAGCTAGCCAGTCCGCGCCGCCCCGCGCCGCCCCCTCCCTTGGGGACGTCATGCGATACAGCGCGCCTAGCTCGGCCTGGCCTAGCCCGCTTCCTTATCAAACAATCTCTTTCTTTTCATAATTGGACGGCCAGCCACCAACACGGGGAGGGCAGTCCGCGGCGCGTCAACGGGGTGCGTGTACACTGCAGGTCAAAACAGGACTCTTCCGTCCCTCTCGCACTCAAGGGCTTTACAAATGGTGCGAGAGAGTTCGGAAACAACCCGGGCCCAGTACAGCGGGGCGGCGCCGACCACCGCCGTCCCAACAGTGTAGCGGGCCGCCCCCGCGCCGCCCCCGCCCCGCCACCGGAGCCCGCCGCAGAGTCCAATATCGCACAAGCAGCAGCGGCGGCAGTCGACTGGACAAGGACCGGGGGGTGGCGGTGGAGGGGTGGCGGAGTCTCAGCGATGCTCCTCGCCAAGATTAAAAGTTTGATTTATACGTGTCGGGGCGGCGTGCCGTGGCCCGGCGGCCCGGCCCGGTCCAGGGAGTTACTGCCGGACGGCGCCGCACCCCGCCGCCCCACCGGCCGCCCCGCCACAGCTGCCGCCACCGCGCCAAAAACCGGCTAGGCTCCCCGCGCAGGAGTGCATTCGGCAAATGGACTTGAATCCCTTCGGCAAAGGCCGTTTCCGGCGCGCTGAGGGGCCGAGGGCGGTTTGAGGCAGTCAACACGAAAACGAGGGCCGCGCAAATCTTTCCTTTTCTTCGCAGTCCTTCTGTTGGTATTCGAACCCGCGTCGCGTCCGTCCTCTTCGGCGCGCGCTGCAGAGTCCCATTGTTCCGGCCGGCCGAGCCGCACAACGGCCTCATTGTCATTTCAAGATGCACATCTGCATACGCCGGCCGCACCTGCCCCGCCCCACCCCGGGCCAGAAGTCGCCTCCACGGGGCCCCCTTCCTTCCCCCACCCCGCCGTGCGTCGACCGCGCTCGGCCATCTTGTTTCCACTTGTTTATTTTCCAGTGTACGTGCCTCGGGGCTCCAGGAGTCAGGGCAGCCTCCAGGCACGGCGTCGTGGCGTCGCAGCGTCTCCAGGGACGATACGGCCTCAATTCCAGCAAACAGCGCCGGCATCGGAACTCCCTCTCCAGCAAGCCCGGCCCGGCCCGGCCGCCCACCCCTGCCTTCCCCGCCCCGGCCTCGGCGGCCCTCGGCACCGAGCCTGCTCTCGTTCCCCCAGCAATCCTGGCCGTGCTGTCTTTCCGTTCCCGTTGTTTTCCGCCACCGCCCGCGGGCCGCGGTTCGAATACCCACTCGCGGCTGCACCTGCCCCCGCGCCCCGCGCCGCCAGTCGGCCATGTCCTTGCACAGCGCGTGCCTCGCGGCGCGGCGCCTTGCGGACTTGCCGCCCATCAGGGAATTTCCCGGAGGACCGGCATCGGTTGCGCAGGAGGGACGACGTCGCGCCAAGTATCCCCGGTCTGTCTGTCCGCCTGCCTCCTTCGGGCACAACGGGGCGAATACGACACACCGCCGACTGCCAAACAGTGGCGCAAACTCGGAGACCCGGGGCAGCTCGACGGCACAGCGTGGGCACAGCAGCAGCAGTGCCGGGCCGGCGGGGGCAGGGGGGGGGGAGGCAGCCAGCCGAGCGCCGAGCGGCACAGAGGGGCTGAAGATTAAAATGGACCTCTGGAGGAAACACATGGAACGGAAGAGAAACAGAGAGACCGGGCCAACATGCTCCAGATCACACAGCAGGCTCCAGGCAACGACTCCAGCGCCACTGCTCCACTCAACCACGCCACGCCGGGCACGGCTGGGCACGGCCGTCGTGGTGGCCGCCCCAAAAAATAATTCTCATCGACTGCGCGGCCCGGGGGCTGGGGCGGGTGGAACACAGGTCTGGAGCCGCGCTGGAGCCACGCTGTTCCAGGTTCCAGGCAGGAGCTGGCTTGGCGGCGCCCTGTTGCCACGTAATCTAATCGGCCACACTTAGCGAGATTGGTCCTGTTGAATTATTCCTGACGCCACACCGAGGACCCCCCCCCCCCCACACCTTTCTCTCTCTCTCTTCCCCCGCCCCATGCTAAACGCCGCACACCTTGTGGTGCACGTCAGGCGTGGGCCAGGCCGTGTGTACATCACGGACCGACTTGAATTCGCGCGCGCGCACTCGCCCTCACACGCCGGCAAAATGTTTTACTCATTACAGACCACCGCGCCGCCTCCAGCGGCCCCTCCTCGGCGCCCCGCATCGGCCATGCAGCACGGGGAGAGCGATTCCGAGCGGTGCTGTCGTCGCTGTCTCTCTCGCACTCAGGGGGCGTCCCGCACGGGTGCGAGAGAGACAGAGCGATGAAGCACCGTTCGGAATAGCTGTACAGCCGTGCGCCCGTACAGCCGTGGCAACGAGAGCGTCGAAGGTGGGCCAAGCAAGGGGGTGCGGAAACCAAGCCCTACACGATGCCCTGCCTCCCTCCACCAGTCACACACACGTGCACACACAGACACGTGTGCCCGCATTGGGCGCATTGCCGCGGCAAACGCCAGGGCCTTCTAAATTATTCATCTCACCGCCGCGCTGCCTCTGCCGGGGCCGCACTGTGCCGCGGCCGCCAGCCGCCACCGCAGCCAGGGCTGCAACATCCATCACCTCGCACGCAGCCAGCACGCGGCCCGCCGCCAAAGTCCCTGGAGGACGCCGCCGTCCTCGTCCCCTCGCCGATGTAGACGTTATCGCTAATAGCCGTCGCGTGGCCGCCGATCATGCCGGTAAGGCCCGGGCCCCCGTCCCGGGGCCTCCTCAGTCAATAACCCCTCGGGGGCCGGACGACGACGACGCGGACCTGTGAACCCGGCCGCCGTGCCACGCAACGACAACAAGGCCACCGCCAGGGTGGGGCCGGGCCCGGCCGGACAAACACCCCCGCGCGCGAGCACGCCGGTGACGGCGGGGGCGGGAGGCGCCCGGTCGCCGGCCGGCCGGCGCATCCTCCCACCCGCTGCTTTCGCTGGCTCCGCGCGGCGCGCGGCGCAGGCCGCCGGCCGGTCCGGCAAGGCATGTAACAAAGGGCTATATCGCGCTATAAATCAGAGGACGCGAGGCCGCGCCCGCCACGCCCAGCGGCCTTCATGGAGGGCCCCGGCGTGTTGACCCAGTCGCACGGCAACCTGTGGCTCGCGCCGCACTGCGCCGCCCGCGGACAGCGGCCCCCTCCCCCTCCCCCTCTCCAGGTCAGCGCGGCGGCGTGCGGAGCGTGCGGTCGTACGCACTTTTACGGCCTGCAGATCCACTCAACAACGCTCAGCCTCTTTACTCCCGTTTTAGTGGCGGCGGCACGGCGTCGTAAACGCCCCCCACCTTTCCCCCGCAACCACGGCCCGCCGGCCCGCCTCCCGCTCAATTGACATCGCGCCGTCTGCATGCGGGGGGGGGGGGGGGGGGTCCCCGCACGGGACGCCGCGCCGATCACCTGAGCGAGCAGCATCACCAGATCTTCAAGCCACATTGCGCGCCCACCAAGAAGAAGGCGTTTCTCGCAGCTACACCCCAAACAGTGACTTCTTGCCTTTTTCAAGTGACTTTTGGCAATGATGATCTAGAGGCTAGGCGTAGTTTTTGATAATTATCGCAATTGAATTATCTTGAAATCAGCAATTGAACAAGCGGACACTCCTCATGTGTCTTCCTCCTCCGCCCTTGAAACACACTGCACTACCCTACCAGGCCAGTAGGGACGCCCCGTCACGTGCTGGTGAATCACCGACATGACAGGGCGGGCCCGAAAGGCAGACGATCACTTGTGGTCCAGCCGTTAATCGCAATCGCAATCGCCATGGCGCCTGGCGGGTAGGCATCCCGGCGGCACCACAGCTCGGCGGGCCTGCCTACCCACGGTCTCCACGGCGCGCACCGCCAAGCAGCCGAACCAGCCGCCGCCGCCGCCGCGTCTCGAACCCGCGCCCCGCAGGCTGCAGCTCGCCTTGCCTCCCCAGCCTGGCCGCGCAGCCGTTTTACGAGAGACTTTACTGCCGGGTAATCAATCGGCCGGGACGAGGGCCTGCTCGGCCTGCCCCGAAGTGGGCACCGCAGACACGGCCAGCACACCGCCAACGCGGTGCGAACGGCGGCCCGAGTGTTCAACGCGGTGCAAACATTGACCGGCCGCAGGGCAGCAGAGCAGAAGCAGCAGAAGGAAAAAGAAAACGCAGCCGCGTTTTGGTTTCCGTGCTTCTCGGCACACGGGTCGCCTCCCTCAGCGAGTACCGTCGCCACCAGCCCAGCCTCGCCAACTTGCAGCGCGGTCTCGAGGCCCCGCCTACAGCCCGGCGCGAGGCCTTTAAACTATTCCGTTCGGCATTCCGCCCTCTCACCGGCCGGCCGGGGCGAGGCGGGGCGGGGCAGGCCGGGGAACTCTTCCAAAGGAATTCACCTCCATTCTGGGAGCGCGGCACCCCCGAGCCCGGCGGCCGCACGCTCGGCTCGCCTCGACTCTCATTCCCGGCCTTATTTCCGCATAGACGCCCCCGGCCGGGGCCACGGCGAGCACCCCACGGGGGGACCAGCGCAAGGGCCGCCACGGCCAGAGCCAGCCCGGCCGAAAGGGCGCGCCCAGATACCCGACGTGAATTTCCCGATGCCGAGGCCGGGGCCCTGGCCGCCCTGGCCCGGCTGGGCCGCAGTAATTGAAGAACTGGGTTCGGCGCGCTGCCGGCATTCGAGATGGACCGAGGGGCTCCTCGGGGCGGGGCGGGCCGGCGCCCTCCGTGCCGAGTCCGGCGCTGCTGGCGTTGCCCGCGTTGGCGCCGCGTTTTGCCGGCTATAAGCGGCCGTACGCACACCGAGCACGTCGCCGATAAATTAGCCCCGGCGCGGCGGGGCGGGGCGGGGCGGGGCGGCCCACCGACCGGCACGCCATTCGCGCCGCACCTCCACAGGTGAGCCTCGCCGCGCCTCGCCGCGCCGCGGGGGTGCCGTTGCCGTGCCGGCAAGTCAGGCGGGCCCCGCAGCAACCAGCGTGCACCCAACCGACTGGAAAGCACCTCTCTCTCTTTTTCCCCCTCTCTCCGCGATTCATGCTTCTTTTCCTTCTCGAAACGGTCCGCAGCGTTCGGCGGGAACACCGTTCGGCTGCTCGTCATCGACCGTCACTCACGTCGCGTCGCGTCGCGTCGCGTGTGCGGCCGTCACCGAGTCACCCACCTGGGGACAGAGGAAACAAACAGAGGGTTAGAACACGGGCGGATTCGGGACGCGCCGATAACAAGGACAGCGCTGCCGCCAGACCGAGCAGCCAGCCAGCAGCTGAAAAGTGAAGAAAGAAATTACCGGGCCGTCGCAGCGTCGCAGCGCGAGGCGGCGCGTCGCAGTGGGGGAGCGAAGGGCGAGAGCGAGGACCGCGCGCAAAAGATAAAGACGAGGAAAAAGAAAGAAATTGCCTCGACTGCAGTTATGTGACGGCAAGCGGTTTCGACAGGGGGCGCTAATGGTACGTGGGGAGGGCAGGGGCGTGGCGGGGCGCGGCGGGGCGTGCCGAGACACAGATCAAGCCAATCCGAGACCTGCTGACCCATCACTAGCGACACCACGCCCGCCCCGCCCCGCCCGCGTCGCCATTACCGCCACCAAAACAACTTTTCGGCAGCGTTCGCGCGCCGCCGGGGGAGGGGAGGGGGAGGGGGGACTCGCGCAGACACGCATGGCGACCCCACACGGCGCACGACGCACCGCACACGTCGCGTTCAGCAGCTCTTTGCACAAACTTATTTTTTCCCTTCGGCGATTTCGGTTCCACTCGGTTCCACCGAATCGAGCCAGCCCTGCCCCCTCCATCACGGGGCGCCCCTTAAATCAGACGGCCCCAGATAAGCCCAGCCTGGCCGGCCCGGCCAGCCAGCAAGCCAGCCAGCCAGCCAGCCAGCCGGGCCGACAGCGCCGTGCAAATAGTCAGGTGACGGAGCCGCACCACTCCCAGCCAAATAATTTTCTAGTCATTATCTCCCCGTGGAGGGGGAATTGCCAGTGGGTGGGGCGGGGTGGGGCGAGGTGGGGTGGGGTGAGGCGGGGTGGGGCTTTAATTACTCCCGGCAAGGCTAAGGCATGCATGCGCAGGGGTAGCACCGCCCCGCCACGCCCCCCGCCCTTCCCTCGCCGAGACCAGCCCTGACGCTAAATGGGCGCGAGGCTGCAGATCCAGCAGCAGGGCCGGGGAGGGCGGGGGAGGGAGAGAGAGGGAGGGAGAGAGAGGTGGGGGAGGCTGGCGGACGAAAGGGCCATGTAATTACGAAAGGGTTGCGATGCTGTATCACATTATAGCGGAGAAAAATAAAGGGAAACAGAGGGGCGGCAAAAGGGGCGAAAGTGGAGACGAAGCTTGATGAGGGAAAAAGGGAGCGAGGGAAAAAATGCGCAAGGAAGTCCGGCCGCACTCCAATCTCAGGCGTCGATATTCGCGTACTTTCACTTTTTAAAAAGAAACGAGAAATAATCTTAAAGCAAACTTTCGGTGGCTGCCACCGGTACCGTGAACCAGCCTAGATAACTCCCCTCAGCCTGCGCAGGCGGGTCGCACTAGTTCCGCCCCGCCCCGCTACGCCCCACGCCGAGGGGGAAAAGGTGAGGCGGAATAATAACACAGGTAAATTACAGGCAAAACTTGGCGCGAGATACGAGGCGTGCACTGTGTGTGTGTGTCTCGCGAACTACATTAAAACAGTAGAGACTAATCTACTCGCGGTGGCAGAGGCGTGCCTGTGTGTGCGAGCGCGCCCGCGTGTGTGTGTGTGTGTGTGTGTGTGTGTGAGCGGGCGCTCATGTAAACCTAGTGTGCTCTTGTACACGCTCGACTGTTCAAAAACAATCAACGGAGTTTTCGCATGTGCGCACGTCACATTTCACATTTTCACCTCGCCCGACGCAGCACCACTCGTTCCCCGCTTCATTCATTCATTCATTCATTCATTCATTCATGCATTCATTCATTCATTGCAACAAAGTTAACGCGCCACGGCGCGCTGTCACTTGTCGCGCAATTTGATTACTATTACGATTATCTTCATTTCGGGAGGATGCGACAATTATTCGGCCGCGCACCGCCAGGCCGGGCCAGGCAGGGCCGCGTCGGGCCAGGGGCTGGATAATCGAAACGGCGAGGACGAGGGCGATGGGGGAGGGGAGGAGGAGGAGGCAGGCCGCGGGATGCGCCCCGCATTTTCAACAGTGGCCCCGCAGCAGCAGCAACAACAACAACAACAATGCTTTGCAGTGTACCCGGTGGCGGCGACGACAAGCCCCTCATGCATTTCATTACCAGACACAAATACCACCCCCGTCCGTGCGCCAAATTCAAGCGCCCCAAAAATGGCCGTCCCGTCCCCGTTCCCGTCCCCAGCGCAGCGCGCAGCGCCGTGTGCCCCGCGGCCCCGCGGCCCCGCCCCCGGAGGCAGGCGAGGCGGCAGCGAAGCAGCGAGGCAGGGTCGCCGCGGTCCTCCACAGAGACGCCGCCAAGTTGGGATGGAAGGGGAGGGGATGTAATCCTTCATACACCTGGGGCTCCTCCCTTCCTGACGCCGCCGCCCCGTTTCCGGCCCCTGCCCCCCCCTCCCCGTCCCGGTCGCATCCTTCCTGGACCCGGGACGACAAGTTTCGGCGCCAGCCCAGATACCGCAGCGCCGCGCCGAGCGGCATTCCAACACCACTGTAGCCGCGCCAAACTCGAAACAAATTCGTTATGAATAAACAAAAAAACCAACGACACAACAAGCAACAACAATGGGACGGCAAAGTTCCTTTCCAACTGCGCTCGTTTTCGACTGACGACACAATACACACGGGCTCGGGCCGGGGGCCGCCGCTTGCAAGGCGAGCCAAATTCGGTAGTGGCGCGTACCGCTAGCCCACTGCAAAAAAAATCGGGGTGGCCGGCCAGCAAGACGTCCCCCGAGTCCCTGGCGGCCGCTGCCAGCCCGCCAGCCAGCCAGCCAGCCCGGGCCCCTTCGAGTGCACCTCTTCAAAGTGCTGCCTAATTGTCCTTGTAGCGCAGTAATCATATTCACACCTCCATTAAATTAAACATGGCCCCGCTCGTTTTTCTCCCATTCCTTTTCCTTTCTCCCTCCTTCATTATTTTTCCCCCGCCTCGCGCGCCAAATTAATTTGAATCAATTTAAGTGTATAGAAGGAAAGCGATTAGCATCGAAAAGAGGTTCGCCTGCCGGGCTGCGCGGGGCTGCGGGGCCGCGGGGCGCGCTTTCTTTGCGACCCTCCCTTCTCCCACTTTACGGGGTCCGCTGCTCGGCTGCTCGCTCACTTTCTCCTCGCCGAGATATTGGATTAGGACGGAGCAGCCTGCCTGCCTGCCTGCCTGCCTGCCTGCCTGCCCGCGTGCCCGCCTACCGTGCCCCCCGACCCGGCCCGGCCCGGCCGTACCAACCCTGCCGTCCAAAACTCCGGGCACGTAACGCCACCGTGCCTCCGGAACCCCGCCGACAAAGTTTCACATTTCCAGCGGCGAATCCAATGCTGCGCCGCGCCGCCCCGCGAGCCTGCAGCGGCGGCGCCGCGCCGGCCGTCGCATGTACACAGCGCCAGCCAACACAACAACGGCCGCCCCGTCCGACGCGGGCCGCCGCCGCCGCCGCCCCGCGCCGTGTTCCGCTTTCAGTCCTAATTTATTTCAATTTTTAATGAGCATGCAAGGGGCTGGTGACGCGCTGTCCGAGCCACTCACCCCGCGACGCGGCGGGGGCGGCACGGCGGGGGCGGCACGGCGGGGGCGGCACGCCGGCACGGCACGGCCCCCTCCGCGAAACGGCCAAACCCGTATCGCTTTCTCGCAGTCATGCCGTGCGAGCGGCACGCCGAGCGGGAGGCCCCGTCAACCAACCCCCCCGCGGAGCCCCCGCTACACCGGGAAAAATTCTCACATGTTTGCAATGAACGCACCCCTACGGAGGCTAAAGAGAAACGCGAGGCCAGAGAGGCAGTATTCAATCGCGCGAGCCATGACAGTCGGCGATGCGCACCGATCCCGGCGATACACAAACACACACTGACACACTGTAAGGGCGCGAAGGCGCGGCGGCACTCCAGGCCGGATCATGGCGGGGAGGGCCGGGCAGGCCGAGGGCGTCATGCGGAAGCGGATCGACATGACGGGCCGGCCAGGCGCGGCCAGGCGCGGGCCGTGCAAGCGAGCGGCCAGCGCGGCGGCCGGCGAGGGGGGAGGGGGCGGGGACCGAGGGGATAAATGAAAGAAGGAGAAACGCCGGCGGGGTGGCTGGCCCACTCGAGCTCGCCTTTTGCGGGGGTAATGAGTAAAGTCGCAAAGCGCCACGCAGGTCGGCAGCGGGACCAGGATCGGGGCCTCCTCCGACTCGGGGGCGGCCGACGAAGAGTCAGTCCGTCAAGGACGGGCGGGGTGGGGCGGGGAGTCGAGGCGCCCCTTTCAAAAACTTGCCGAATCGTCGCCGCCATCGCGTCAAGGCCATTTAGGGGGCGAAAGGCCGGCGAGAGGCCGGGCAAAAGAAAACTTGGCACTCGTCAAGCGGCGCGGCGTGGCGGCGCGGCGGCGCGGCCTGTGGGCCGTGCTTCCGCTTCGCAAACAGCACTTGGACGCGGCGACGCGGCGACGCCGGCCGATCGCACACATTCCGGTGCGTGTTTGTTTTGGCAGCGGAACGGACGACCCGAGACGGGAAAAAAGGGACAACTCGAGAGGGCGGCCGGGCGCGGCCAGGCGCCACCGCGGTGCAAAATAAAGCGAAATTTAATGTTGACAAGCAGCCAACCCCTTCCCTCTCCTCGCCGCCGCCTTTTCGGCGGCAAAATGGAGTAATTTATGGCGAGAAGGGGCGGATTATCTCGAGGCGGCGCAGCGCAGTGTCGCGGGCAACGCCGCCGACGCCGCCACGGCCATCACGGACTCGACGAGTCGCCAGGTCCCCGACGTACAGCCACTGCACCGGCAGCCCGATGTGCACAGTCGAGCCAGCCAGCCAACCAGCCGCACCGTCTCCGGCTAGATCAGAGATAAATGGCACCCGTTCCAATTCCAGCCGGGGCCGCGAGGGGCCGCGAGGGGCCGCCGCGCGCTGCGTTGTTGACGCCCACCCCCGCCGAATCAACATCCCTCACCCCGCGCGACAACGCCAGCCCGGCGCCACCGAGGCCGCCGAGGCCGCCGCCGAAAAACACCCAGACCCAGTCCAGTCCCGCCAGACCCATGCCAAAGACTGCGCATTCCTTGGCTTTGCAGACGGCAGACCCGGCCGGTCCGGCTAACTAGAGCGTGGACACGGCGGGGTGGGCAGTGTAGGCCCGGGCCGGCCGCTCGCTGCGTCCAATGCGTCCCCGGGGAGCTCGTTATTATTGCCACCAAGAAATCCCAGCGATAGCGGCACCCCGCCTCAAGGCCAATGAAGGGCCGCCCGCCCGCCAGCCAGCCAGAGGGAGAGCGAGGGCGCAGCGTCACCGGGGCGACCTCTCCGGCGTTCAACGCGGCGGAAAAGTCCCTGGCAACAAAAAGCATACCACCAGCGCCCCGCCCCGCCCGCCGCGCCCGGCCGGGGTAGATTTATTCGGCGCGGGTCAGCCTAGCCAGACCTTGGGGCGACACTGCCAGCCACCGCCGCGCCACTGCCACACCGGTCCGGAGGCATTAGAGCATTGACAGCGGGAAGAAAAGGGAAGGGCAGTTGCGAGTAAAAAGTGCCACGCGAAAGGAAAACAAATGGATAAAACAGCGGTAAAAAAAAAACAGGAACGAAACTGAACTCTGCATTTTTTGGGCAAAAGAGGTGCGAGGCGAAAACGATCGCGGTGAGGGGGCGCGGATCTCATTACCGACATGTTGCGGCAGACGGCGGGCCGACCCGCGCCGCCCCGCGCCGCCAAACTCTACAAGACAAATCAAGGAGTCGTTAGGAGCGGCGCGCGGTGCCGCGCTGGGCCGCCCCTAATGAGAGGGGTAACTAGTGCGAGGCGCGGCGTGGCGCGGCGTGGCGTGGCGGGGCGGCAGGGACAGTCAGCCACCGCAGACGCCCACTTACTTATTTCACGGGCCAACTCCTCCGCGTCCATCCCTTGGAGGTTCCCTTCGAGGTTGCCTTGGAGGTTGCCTCCGCGTCCCCCAGGGTGCCGTCCGCCGCCATCGAGGCCCCGCCGCCGGTCCGCGTCCCCGCGACGCCATCCACGCCGCGACACGCACGGCCGGTCGCCGCGCTGCACCGCCGAGGCCTTGAAAAAGACCGCCTTGCGGTCGCCTAATTCTTTCCGATGAGCTGCAAAAAGTGGGAGAGGCTGCCGCGGCGGGGTGGAGCCTAGCCGGCGCGGACCCCGCGAGGAGGGTGGCCGACCAGCGAGACGCGTCAACGAGGTGGCAATGCGACCGCCGCGCCACGCACCGCGCGCCCAGCCTCGGCGACGCGGACCCCGCGGCCAGCGCGGACACCACGGCACGCGGGGCGTTAACAGTGGAGCGACGGAAGCCCACGTGCCACACCACGTGTCGTCCGCAGCGCAATGAGAATGGATAGCCCGGGCCACGGCGAGGCCGGCTTCCACTAGCACCGCCAGCGCCCAGCCCAGCGCGCCCAGCGCCGCGCGGCCCGCGGTAGGCCACCCGGCGCACGCGCGTGTTGGGCGGGCCGGCCCACCGCGACGGGTGACTCCACGCGCCAGCCGCGCCGCGCAGCCAACAGCCAGCCGCCATTGTGTACCGCTGCAGTCCAAAGGCCTCTCGCAGGCCAACTAGTGAGCGAGAACGAACAACGAACGGACACCTCGCCTGGCGGAGCAGGTCCAGCACGGTCCACCGCCGGACTACCAGGCAGCACGACGGCCCGGCAACAAAGCGGCACAACGCCTCCGTCAGATTTACGGCGGGGTCGGTTTGCAGCCAGCAACAAGCACGCACGCCGCGCCGCGCCACGCACGCATCGAACCGAACCTAACGAAGCACGAGAGTCACATCGGCGAAACCGATCCGACACATTCAAACGCCAAGCCCCCTCCCCCTCCCCCTCCCCGGCCTCACGTCGAGCCGAAACCGGTATGCTTATCCTTGCAGGAGGATGTTAGCCGCCAATGTAGCTCGCATGTGCACCGGCCGGAGGTCACTCCGCGAACCTCAATCCCGAGCGAGCGTGACACTGGACACTCGTCAAAAAAAAAAAAAATTACAATTGACAAATCGATGCAAGACAAAAAAATTCATTCATAATGAACCTACGAAGAGAAAGACACGGCCATGGACTCGTTTTCATTTGTATAATTTTTATTGCAGTTTCTTCACACCGAAGCAACGACACCTTCCCCACTCGCGGGCCGCGCCGCGCCGTGCGAACGGAAGACACACAGACACACTCTCAGACACACACACACACACAGACACACACACAGACACACTCTCAGACAGACACACACAACAACACACACACACAGACACAGCCGCCGCACGCCACTCCGTTTATACGGCCGAATAAAACCACTCGTTTATGGCGCATTGGCCGCGCTCGTAAAGCCCGCTTTTACATTCTCGTAAAATTAATAGGAAAATTGCCCTCTTACTTTTGCTGCTCTTGTGCGGTCCGGCCGCGGCTGCCGCGACTGGCGCGACGACGCCGGCGACGCCACCGCGGGACGCGAAGCGCGAAGCGCCGAGCCGAGCGACGCCGGCGACGAGTAATCAACTCATCCGCACAAAACAACAGGCCGTTGTAAAAAAAGAAAGAAAGAGAGGGGAAAAAATTGACAGTAGTCGCGCGCGGCGCACTACTACTTCCAAACTACCGTCGGATGTTTATTTTGGCGATGTCAAAAACGAGAGCAGGAGTAAATCATCCGGCAGCAGACACGACACGACGCGGCAACAAAACAACGATCCAAACAAAAACTAAGAAGGAGGAATCGAATTTTCAGTGAAATCGCCGTTTATCATCGACTCAATTTTATCCCTGTTTTTATTTTTTTGCAGTGCATCGCAAGCGCAAGGCGCATTTATTAACACTGTGAGCCGCGGCGCGGCGCCGGCAACGCTCCGATATTTCGGCGAACCGCCGCAGCACCGCGCCGCCCGCACCGCCCGCACCGCGCCCCAATTTCCCGGGCTGTCAATCACAGCGGAAGGGGAGGGGGAGGGGGAAGGGGAGGGGAAGGGGAAGGGAGGATGGGGGAAGGGGAGGCTGGCGGCAGCAGCGAGAGGATCGCTGGCACGCACAAACACCTCCCAATCGCCTATCTCCCCAAACAGCCAATCTCCCACCGAGGCACCGAGGCAACACGCCCGACCCGGCCCGGTGTGCACAGTGTGCACGCCACTACGCCGCCGGGGGGCGGAACAGGAACCGAGGAGTCGAAAGGAACGTGGCGCCCGCCGGCTCAAAATCGCTTTTCTCACTTCCGTTTTTCCGAGGCACGTGTTGCAGTGTCCACGTGCAAGCGTCGCCGGCCGCGCGCCCCGGGCATCCCCGCGAGACGAGCCGGCAAGCCTGGCGCGGCCCGCCATCGACTCCAGTAATTTCCAGTTTCCGCGTGCGAGCCGCGCGCGAGAACATTAAATACGCCGCCGCCCCTGAAACTTGGGCCCGCGTCGTCGTTATAGGCGAAACGGAATGACGGATGAGGGGAGGGGGGGGGGGCGGAGAGAATCCACCGACAAATCCCGTGGGAATGGCTTCAATAGATAAGAGCGCCCGAGGGCGCCAAGGGGGAACCTCATTTACTCCGTTCCTTCACTCACGACTAACAAATTCCAGCTCAACAGCGCGCCGATCGGCGGCAAGCCGGCGAAGTCAGCCAGCCAGCCAGCCGCCGGCCGGCCCACCCCCAGCCGCACGCGCGCTCTCCCAAGTCGACGTAATCAAAACTACTATAATCAAAACCGCGCGCCCATCAACAGCCGCCCCATCACGCCGCCGACAAACTTTTGGCGAACAAGCCGCGAAGCCCCGCCAGGACGCGTTGCCGCGTCGTCGCGGCGGAGAGGTCAGGGAGGCCCCCGCTGCCCCCGCGGCACCAGTTGCCGCGCGGATGCACCGCAGGGGGCGCCCCAGCAGCCCCGCCGAGGACCGCGAGACGGAGCGACGGGGCCCGGCGTCCGTCCGCCAATCAGAGCGCCGTCGTCGTCCCGGCAGCCCGGCGGCGTGGCGGAGATGGCTCCGATATTGGCGCGCTGGCCGTCATGGCGGTCGTAAAACAAGGGGCCGTGCCTCCGCCGCCCGGACGGGCATCGCGACGACCGCGACCTGCCTTCCGCGCGTCGCCGCCGCCTCGCCGTCGTCGCCGTCGTCGCCACCGCGGCCGCGGCGTTGCGCCCGGACGGCAACAAACGCGTGTTTGTTCGTCTTCTCCTTTAAACTCGTTGCGCGCCTCCGCCGTGCCGCGCCGAGTGAGGGAAGTACGCATTCATATCGTATTGATGCCCTCTCTCTCTCTCTCGCTCTCCCTCTCTCGCTCCTCCGGCCAACTTTATGAATAATTCATGGTCCGGTCGCTCCTTGTCAGAGACGGCCGAGACACGCTGTGCCGCTGGATGGCCGCGTCCGGGGGAAGGGGAGAGGGAAACGGAGGGGGGGGGGGGGTAAGAAAGGGTCCGAATCCAGACGCAGTCGGTCCGGTGCTGCGCTGGGCGGCTGGGCCCCCAAGGCTGGGCGGACGGACACACGGGCGGACACACAGACAGACAGACAGACAGACAGACACACCAAGCCGGGACGGGCCGAGGCGGGCCGGGCGAAGATTGGAATGAGACGAAACAAGATGTGAGGAAGAAGTGGTGCGGTCGAGCTCAAAACTGGACCGCCGCTCCGCCGTCGAGCTGCTGTGCGACACTGCAGCAAACCCTCGAGCAAAACACTACGATAGGCATTGAAGTTCAGACATTGAATCCCTGCCTATACTGCCGCTTTTCAGAAATTCATTTCCCTCTTGGCCGCTGCAGCGGCTGCAGTTCATTCAGCACATCGGCATCAGCACATGGCACGATGTGGCGGCCTGAGGCGGCCTGTGGCCATTGGCCATCAATCATGCATCCCTCTCTCCTTGGCAACCATTTGAGTCGCCCACAATCAACACACAGCGAGCACGGCCCCGCCCGGCCCGGCCCGCTCGGACGTCTCTATAACAGGCACACGCAAATCGAATCAGCGGCGCAGCAACCACAGACAAGCAACAACAACAAAAAAGTTTGTCGTGAGAACTTTTTTTTTATTTTTAAATGACCTTTATCAAGGAAGCGTGCCGAATGACACCTTCGGCCTCCCCTCTCCCTCTCTCGGTGCCGTTCCCTTCCGCCCTCACTATCCCACCTTCATCTGGGCTGTGTCGCGGGGAATCAGTCCCCTGCGCCCGTGGGCCTGCCGCCGTGGGCCCGTTGGCCGCGGCTGCGCTGCCCAAATGGAGAAGCGCAGCCCGCAGCGGCAGGCCGCCCCTCCGAACCTTACTTGTTTCATTCACCTGCTGGGGGAGACCTCTCTCACGTGGCCCTCGCCAAACTCACCTGGAGGGGGAAAACAAAATCACAACGTCAGTAATTTTCAAAACAACATTTTCAAAAAAATAAATTGAAGATGCAGGTTCCACGAAATAAAACAAAGGGGAGCGATTGTGGGCACCGCTCAGGTCGAGGGGCTCGATGTGCGCGGGGCACATCCTCTGCGGGTCATTTAAATACGGTTCCGGCCGGCGTTCTTTCTTTCTCATGCATGCTAAACACTGCACCATCTCGGCGGCTCCGCGCCACCGCCGCCGCCAGCCAAACTCGCGACGGGGCGAGGCGGCGGCCCGCGTCGTGGGAAGGAAGCAAGAGAGAGAGAGAGACAGGCGGTGCCTTGCCGACGACCCTGACGGGGTCACCGGGGCGCGGCGGGCGCGGCCACCGCGGCGGGCAGCAGGTGACGCCGGAGGGCGTGGCGGAGGGCGGGGTGCGGAGAGCGTCAGGGCGGCGGCGCGGCAGTCCGCGTGCGCGCATCCCGATGAGCACGCGGAGCACGCCGACTATCGCGCCATCTCGCGGGGGGGGGGGGGGGGGATATCGCATAATGGAGCAGTACGTGCGACTATCACGCCGAGCACGCCGAAGCACGCGGCCAGACGCTAAACACACGGCACGCACGCCACGCACGCCGCGGCCACGCCAAGCACCGCGACGCGCATGACGGACGACGACGACGACGCCCGTCCGACCGCTTGGCCGGCCGCCAGCAGACCGCGCCGTGCCGCCGTGCAGCGCCACGGCGAGGAACCGAGACCGGGTCGACGCGCGGCGCGGAGCCGCGGAGCTAGGATGCAAAAAAGGCCATAATGAAAGATAAATGAAGAGAATTGGACGAGGCCAAAAAAAAGAAAGAAACGTGAAAAGACGCGCCGGTGCAGCTCGGACGGAAGGAGAAGGAGAAGAAGGAGGAGGAGAAGGAGGAGGAGGAGAAGGAGAAGGAAACGCGGCCAGTGCGACCGATAAATTGCGGCGGCTGGCGAGTATTTTAATTTGAGCCGCTGTCGCCGCACCGTCCGTGGCGTCCACGGCGTCCATATTGCCACCCAGCCGGCACGGCATGGCATCACCCGCACCTGGCGCCAGTGCGGGCGGGGAGGGGCGGCGCGGGGCGCCTCGCGGACCGACAAAAAAAAAGAAGAGCCGCCTGGAGGATTCGAACCCGCGACAGCAAGCCTAAGTTAGCCTGGCTGTGCGCTGCGTGCTCTGCCGGGTTTGGTGGTTGGTTCACTGCAATTGCACAACATGTCCGCACGGAGCCCGTCCCTCTCTGTCCCCGCGAGCTCGCCGGCACGCCAGCACGCCAGCACCAGGGCAGAGGGCCCGGACCGGAGGGCCCGGAGGGGGTTAGCGAAGGGGCGGCCCCGGACGGAATCCCAATGAACCGGCAGAAGAGAAAGGGATGTGTGCGGTCGAACCCCGGACACCCCTCCCCTCCCCCCCTGCAACCCTTTCCCCGCCACACTATCTCTGCGAGCACACCCTGCGCCGTGCCGCGCCGTGGGGCTTAAATAACCGACTCAAATATGAAGCAGGTCGGGCCGCGCGCCGTGTGTGTGTGTGAGAGCGTGATTGTGTGCGTGTGTGGCGAGAGGGACGATGGTAGCAGTGTGCCCCAGCAGCCCCACCCCTCACGGCCCGGCCTGCCGATGCACCCAGTACCTCAGGCCCCTGCTTGCCCGCAGGGCCAGCCCGCCAGACGCGCGTCGCGTCCAACCGGAGCCACTCCGCGAGCACAACAAGCCCGCCGCCCCCAAGTACAGCGAGAGTCCGGCCGTCTGCTGCGCGTCCCCCCGCCGCGGCGGTCGGGTGGTCGGCCGCGAGGGCCGTCGGGGGACCAAGACGCGGGGCAAGGCCGGCGAGGGGGAGTGAGAGGAAGTGACTGAATGACGGCAGGACCAAAGACAACAATGTGTGTGTGGGAGTGTGTGAGAGACAGAGCGCGCGCGCGCGCGTATGTGTGTGTGTGTGTGTGTGTGTGTGTGTGTGTGTTATCAGCTGATTTATGTGTCCACGCTCGCGCTGCGAGTCCGACGGACGTTTCACAATTTGTCATCGCGATTAACTAAAGCGGCGTAATCTCGGGCCGGGCACGAGGGTCGGCGGCGGAGGGAGGGGGGAGGGGGTGGCAGACGACGACGGGGACCGCGGAGAGCCCGGCGGAGAGGGAGAGAAAGAGGTGCTCGGACCCGCACGCGCCCAGGCAGGCAGAAGGACGCCGCGGAGCAGCAGGAGAAGGACACACTCTCTCGCACACCACCCTGGCCGTAACGGGCAGGGGCGTAAACCACCACACTGCGTACGTACTCCAGGCAGGTGCTTACCGCCGCTGCCAGCGCACCGCGCAGCTCCGCGTCTGGCCAATTAAAATCACCGACAACGTGCGCCCGTTAGCGCAGTGTTAGCGGCCGTCCGGGAAGCACCGCGACCAGGACCACCACGACCACCTCGTCGCTCTCTCCCCCTCCCCCTCTGTTTCCCTCTGTGTTCGTGTTGGCGGCTCCCCGTTTGACCCCAGGACGCCGGCGACGCCATGGCGGTCGCGGCGCCGCGCGCACCGCACGCGCGGCGGCCCAGCGGGGGTGGCGCAAGCGGAGCCCCAAATAAAGAAGATTATCTACAAGTCGGCCAGGGCGCGAGGGGGGAGGAGGGACACCTCCGGTGACTCCAGGGGCTCTGGCCGGTATACGTACCGCGATAAGAGAGAGAAAGAGAAAATGGAGAGGGAGAGGACGCGGCTCGCGCTGCTCAAAGAGACTAAGTGAAAAGGAAACCAGGGGCACGCCGGCACGCGGCACGCCACAGACAGCCAGCCCCTGGGGCACAGGCCGGCCTCCAGGACACGAAGAAGGGGGCACCAACTCCAGGAGCAGCGTCGCCAGAAAGACAGCCTGCGTCGCGACATCTCGACAAGCCAACGATCGCCACGGTGCCCGCTAGTCGTGTGCTGCAGCCCACCCTAGACGACGGCCCTCTCCATCGCCACCGCCAGCAGCGGCGCGACGCGCCCCGCGGCCCGCGCGGACGCGGACAGTAATTCCGTTCATGCCGAGTGGGTGTCGGCGGCGGCCTCGGTGTCGGAGGGGAGGGAGCAGGGATTAAGCAGGCGAGGGGCCAAAAGCAGCGTCCACTAGTGCTGTCGAGGACGGCGCGGCCCGCGACCGCGCTCACCTCCGCAGACAAGGACAGCGCGAGACGCGCTGGACCGCGCCTCCCTCGCAGGCGGTCATCGCTCCTTGCCGCGCGAGCCGAGCAGAACCAAGCCGCGCCGGGCGAGGGGCTGCAAAGGAGGCCGAGTCGAGACCGACCGCGACCTAGCCCAACAAGATGCACCACCAAAACGCTGCCGTCGCGGGTGGGTGGGAAAGACAGCGCCAACCTTCATGCGGCGAAACACACACACACTCGCACACACAGACTCACGCCCCCGAGCGAGAGGGGCCCTCGGCCGCGGCGTGGCGCGGCGCGGCGTGGCGGGCTATTCCTGTCACCCCGCGGTCCCGACACTGGTTTGCTAATGAGCCCGGCACGGCGACGCGGCAGGGCCCCGCGCTGCGCCTGGCTGGGCCTGGCTGGGCCGCCGCGGCCGAGAGGCGCCGAGAGGTGTCGGACCGGAAAACGACCGCAGAGATACGGCGCCGCCTGGGAGCACTGTCGCCGTCCTTCTTGTCCATCATCGTCGCCGCCAGCAGCACCTTGGCGTCCACGGGGTGGCCGTCGGGCCGCGCGACTCGCCCACTGCACTCGACGTGCCACTGAGACGGCCAACGAGGTCGCCGACGAGGCCGCCAACGTGCACGTCAATCACCATCGCCACAAAGCAGCCACATTGTAGCACTGCGGCGGACGCCGCGACGTCCACGTGCACCGGCCGACGCCGCGACGCCAGGGCAGCCAGGGCGCGCCACCGCCACTCAGAATAGACCAATTTTTCATTCCCGGCACGCCGTCGGCTGCCGAAGGAACCGACGGACCCGCCGACTGGCAGCCCACCAAGAATCGACAAATCTTCGCGCCAAACTCGTCTCGCCTGGCCGGGGCTGTACTGACCCGCCGCCGGCCGCCGCCGCGGCCTCGGGGTCGTCGACTGGGATCATATCGCACCAACAACGGCGCAGGTGGAGAGTGGAGGCCGACGGCAAGCCGGCAAGCCACCCCCGACACGCTCACCGAGCGTTGAATTTAAATCGCGCCCTCGCCGTCCGTCCGTCTGTGTGTCTGTCTGTCCGTCCGCCCGGCCGGCCGCGCTTCAATCTTCAGTGGGCCGATCAGCTGGCCGGCCGAGCCGTCGGCGAAAAAACAAGGGCTGGGCTGGGTTGATGACCGACACAGGAAAAAGCCGGATCTCGGTTCGCACCGTGTGTACCAAGATCCAGACACCGGCCGCGGCCCCGCAGCGCACTCCGCCCGATTTCAGCCGCACTCCCGCCGCACCTCCGTCCGCCCTGCCGCGCCGCGGGGTCCGAAATAAAAGTGACGTGTCACGCCCCTCCACTGTGACTCGGCTCGACACGGCGCGGCGCAGCGCGCAGCGCGCGGTGTTCCGGCTCCACTTTCAATCCACCGAAACATCTCCGATGACGGCGACGAGATGAGGTCAGAATCCCGATGCAGTGCGTGCGTGCGCGGACAGTGGGCCACGTCAGGTGAGGGGGCGGCTCTGGAGCGGGATCACAGAGGGGACGGGATCAGAAGGGACGGAACGGAGGAGGGGTAGGGTCCACTGGTCCGCCATAAGCACGTAAGGCACGTCAGCCAGGCCGTGCGCCAGGCCGTGCCGGCGTGCCGTGAGGTCCGGGACCACCGCGCCAGGTGCCTTCACCGCCTCCTCCCCGTCCTCTCGCTCGCACTGTTTGTTCAACGACTCGACCGTACCGGCTTTGCCGAGGCTTATCTGGATAGCATCTTGCAAAAGTTATACATTCAGACTGCCAGCCCGGGCTTCTGCAGCAGAGCGCCGCGCGCCGCCCCGCCGGGGCAGGCAGCCAGGGCGGAGAGGATTCTAGTTGGCAAAGAAGGGGGCGGGACGGGACGGGACGGGAGGGGGCCGGGGAATCGGATCAGCGAACAAACGTCCGCAGAAACACCGAGTGCCCCCACCCATGCCGCAGCAGCGCGCGGGCCGGGCAGTGCCGTGCCGGGCGGCAGCGACGCCAAGGTCCTCAAAAGGCAGCCCAGCACACACACGGCCGCACGGCCCAGAGCGAGGCCCAGGGCCTGTCCGTCCCGTGGACTCCAACCATATTATAGCAGATGATAATCTCCCCGTGTCCCCCATGGGGCCCGCCGTGGTCCCCGTCGTGGTCCCCGCCGTGGCCCCGTGGATCGTAAACAAGGATACGCTCGCGTCCAGCGCGGGACGGAGGGGGGGGGGGCGAGGTGGGCGCGCAGGGCTGTGCCGCGTCCTGCACCGCGTCCTGGACATTCCAGGCGACGCGCCTCCGCGCGGAATGAAGCCATTGGCGTGCGTGCGTGCGGCGTGCGTGCCGCGTGCGTGTGCAGCATGCCGGGCAAGCTCGTTGTCACCTGGAGGCCAATTAAGGCGCCATCAACGCCAAGCTCGTCATCAACACCGACAATCGCACAAAAACACGCGGAACCAGCGGGAACCAGTCCGCCGCGCCGCGCAGCGCGCCTCCAGTGCATCGCCGTCTGAATCCAAACGACGACCGCACGCACGCACACACACACACAAGCACGCACACAAGCCTCACCATTAGCGTCTTGTCAGGCCGGGGCTGTACACTGGGCCGCACATACCTGCAACAAAGAAAGGCCCACATTAACTCCGGGCGAGGTGAAGTCTTTACGAGAGGCACAGCGCGCAGCGCTCTACACGGGAAGGGCCTACAGCGCTGGAGCCTGGAGCCGAGCCTGGAGCCGAGCCTGGAGCCGAGCCTGGAGCCCCGCCTGGAGTCCCGGGCCCAGACGGACGGCCCGACGCGGCCGTAGTTTACACTGGCAGAAACCGCGCGGCGCGCGCGTCGCCGAGTGTGGCGCTGCACCGCGTCCATGCGCACCTCCCCGTCGAGGCGCGAGGCGCGTCCCGCGGCTGTCACCGCCGTCACCGCCAGCGCGGCGCGGCACGGCACGGCGGCCGATCAGCTGGCCCGCCAGCTGAGCGCACGTTTACGAAGCAGCAGGGTGACGCGGGGCGTGGCGGGGCGGGGCGTGGCGGGGGTGGAGGGGTTTCATCGATCAGCTGTCAGCACCCGTCTCGCCGCGCCGATACACACACAGACACACGCACACCGACACAGACACGCGTGGTCGGCCGTGGTCATGAGATGGTCAGTGTGCTGAGGCCGGGCGTGACACCACCGCCCGCGCGGCAGTGGCAGAGCAAACACAGACGCACTCACACACACGCCCCGGGGGAATATATACGTGCGTACGGAGGCATGTACACACTCACACACACACTTACATAAGCACACACCCTCCCCGCGTAAGCAGGCACGCACACAGACGCGACACTATTTCTGGATAGAGCAGCCGCGACGCGGCGGAAGTGTCGATGTCTTCCAAGTCACCCCGCCAGCCACCCCGGCCTGCCCCAGCTCACACACATGCGGTACACTGCCGGAAAACGAGCGCCGGAGGAGAGAAAAAAAACAGCCAAACATAAAACAAGGCCCGCGAGCGGCGCCCGGAAAGAGCAGGAGAAAAAAATGAATGGGCAAACACGGGTCGGAAAGAAAACACCTTCCGCGCAATTACAGGTGCGAGATAAACACACGGGAAAGAAACAAAGACAACAGCGGAAAAAAATAGAGAAACGAGAGCAGCGAAACAATGAGCCGTTCGTGACCCGGCGGGGCGGGGCGGGGCCCTGATTGACGTAAGTGGCAGTTAGAGCCAAACACTATCATTACTCCAATTTCTATAATTCCATAACCACAGGCTGGCTGGGCGGCGCGGCGGTGGCGCGGCGGCAACGAGGTATGAATGGGCAACGGCCGATTAGGCTGCTACAACCACACACACACACACGCACACACACAGACGACGAGAAAGAATCGGCCCCGTTTTGGCGCAGTGTACCGCCGCGGTGCCCGATTCGTCACACCGAGGGGCGCCTCACGAGCGGCCGCCACGTCATCGCGTACTCCTTTGGAGCAGCAGCGCGGCGCCGCCCGGATTAAGATTGCCGGCCGAAATCTTCGACGGTGGCCGCCAAAATGAAACCGTCTGAAACCCGCGGGTCTTCGCGCACGCTCGAATTCAATCTCAGCTACGGGCAGGCTCCTTTGGCCACACTTTGGGCGGCTTGCGCGCTTAGGCCCGTCCCCCGCCGCATCTCATTACACGGTCCGACGACGAAGGGGCGAGGGAGGGGAGGGGAGGGGAGGGGAGGGGAGGGGAGGGGAGGGGAGGGGCCGACAGAGGGAATCGTTCCAATGAGAGAAAACGGAACGAGCGCCTCGGCCACGGCGCGGTTCTGGTGAAGAGGGTCAGAATTAAAGTATAATCCCTCCCGCGCCCCGCAGGTGCGTCAAGGAACGAGGGGCGGGGCGGGGCGGTACGCGGCGCCACAACGATACACACGGGGGGTTGTTGTAACGCGGGCCCGCGACAAGGCCCTCGAGCGCTGGTTGCCCGGGGCGGGCGCGGGCACACATTCACATCCACATTCGTGTCCTGCTCTACACACATTCACGTCCACGTTGCCATCGCAGTGACAGATCGGGCGGAATGGCCGGTGTTGTACATGCATGCACTCGCCGCTGGAAACACGAAACACGCCATTCAAGGCAAGCGGCGCCGCCAGCCCGCCAGCGCGTCGTAAAAAAAATATATATGTGACGCGTTCAAGACGCTCGCGTCTCTCGCGGCAACAACAAGTCGGGTTGCACTTCGTGACGCGCAGTCCGAAGTCCGACCGAAGGACGACTGCACTGCAGCGCACTGCAGCCTGCAGTCCGCAAGGCCGAGCCCAAGGCCATGTCCATTTCGACACGATGCTGCACTGAGGACATCCCATCCGTCCTGCAGGCGGATTCCGTTCCGAGCAGCGCTTGCGACGCTCTGTCTCTCTCGCACTCGTTGCGGCGCCCCGCATAGGTGTGGAATCTGCCTGCTTGGCCGTCCGGGTCGTCCTGGCCGTCCTGGCCCTGCACATGCTCGTCGCTAATCATCACCGGGGCCGCGCCGGCCGGCCGGCCGGCCGAGCCGCTGCCAATCAGATAAACAGCCGTCCGGGGCGCCGTGGGGCAGGCAGGCACCAGGCAGGCACCAGGCAGGCAGCGCCTGCTTAGCGTCCGACTGACGTAAGCCGAGGTAACAACTGCAGGCCCGTCCAGCCGAGCAGCAAAAGGCTACTCTTTGTCTCGGCGTCCACGTCCACCCCGCCGGCCGCGGCCCGCCGTCCACTTGACAGTGTGACGTCACAAGTGCACGCGCACGCACACACACGCACGCACGCACACGCACACACACGCACACACGCGCGCACTCCACTCACGTCCCTGACCTACTGCTGAAGCTGAAACGGCTGTCCTGCCGGAAGCGGGCCCATCATGGAGGGGAACCCGCGCCGCGCTACGGCGCGGTGACAGCGCAAAAAAAAGAGAGGGCGGGGGAGAGAGGGAGATAGGGATGGGAAAAGCAAACACGGACAGGGAGAAAGAGGGGTGTGTTTCAAATTTCGCGTGTTGGTTGTTAGGCGATGGCGCGCGAGGGGAGGCCCCGGCGGCCCCGGCGGCCAGCGCCGATACCATCTCGCACATAACTCAAGCCGGCCAGCCAGGCAGCCAGGCAGCCTAGTCGTACAACGCACGCCACACGCCCTTCGGCCCCGCGGCCCGCGGGCCCCACGGCCCCACGCACCGGCAGGCGGCCAGCCAGGCAGGCAGCCAGGTAACGAGGGGGGGCAACGCCACCGGGAGGAGGAGGGGGAAAAAAAGGTGGCCGAGAAGGCTTTTAGAACACCCCAGGTTGGCCGGTCGGTCGGTTCCAACCCCTTTACACCATCGCGGCGATAACGGCACAATTTATTCATCAAGGAGCGGGAAACAAGCGGCGGCCACGCCAAGGGCCTCGCCGAGGGCCTGGCCGTCAACCCCGAACTCCGCGGCCGCCCCCTGGAGTCCGACGGGGTCCGCGTTCCCGCCGACCGCGACGGCGCCATGACGGCCGCGCGGCAGGACGGCGGCAAGCGACGACGACGCCCTGACGGATGGAGTCGCTTCATTATGTGTTAACAAGTTGGCAGGGCCGCCGCACTGCCGCGCGCAGCACTGCCAACGTCACGACGGCCACGTCCAAGTCTGGCGGCGCGCGCGTGCGACGCCGATGGAGACGCCTCAGCGCGTGCCAGCGGCGCCGCGACGCCAACGACCCCCGCGGGGCCGGCGCCGCCGAACGGAACGGAACAGGGCGCCCCGAAAATACATCACGCGTCACCGGGCCCCGGGACTGGGACCCGGCGGACCCGGCACTGGGACCGACATCGACGCCGACCCTACCTGGCGCCGTCCTCGCCCTCCGCCCCACCTGCAGCGCGTACAGCGTAGCAGCGCGGGGCGGTATTTCACGGCGAGACGCGCGGAACGAGTTGCGCACAATTACGGCGCGGCCATTAAAAATTTAACGGTGGCGTAATGAGCCACAAACTGCAGCGTCTTGGAAAAGGGGGAGGGGGAGGTCGCCGCGACGCGCCGCGACGAGACAAAGTGCCGCCGCCACTACAACAACGACGGCTAGCATATGAGTGCGGCGATCACCGCGGATGAGCCATTCCCCCGCCATCATCGCGCCGACTCCGGGCCGCCCGGGCCGCCCAGGCCGTCGGGGCTGCGGCGCGGCGTCCGGGCCGGGGGAGCTTTTACGGCCGAGTTACGACCGGACCACGCCCGTCCCCGTCGAACGCCGAGCGAACGCCGAGCGGCGGCAGTGGCGCACTGTTGCTCACGGATTTAGACGGCGACGTCTTCCCGAACGACCCGAACGGCCCGCCGAACGGGGTGCCGGCCGTTCCACCGCCTTTTCCCGGAATCACCGACAAATCGGCGCGCAGAGCGTTGCGGCTGCGGCGTTACGGCGGCCGGGGAGAGGCGAGGCCGAGTGCGGGGCGCAGGCAATCACTTAGGCCGCCGCGTAGCCGCGCAGTCCGAGATGACGAACAAGGGACGACGGCGACGGCGCGCCATCCCGCCCAGCCGTACGCAAAATCACCCCGGCCCCTCCCCGCCCCCTTCGTCCGCGCCGCGCCGGTAGGGTTGCGGGGGCTCGGCTGTCAGCCGGTGACACGAGCGACCAGATAAGCCACTCGGATATCCTCGCCCCGCCCCGCGCTCGGCCCGGCCCGGCCAGCCCCGGCCAGGCCTGCCAATCATTCATTCATTTATCAGATTATCGACACGATATCGCCTGAAAGGCAAAGTCAAACGCCGCCGCACAGATTTGCCGGCGATGCCCGCGGAGGCGGACGGGACGCTTCGAGCGGGGGCGGGGGCGCGAGGGGGTGGAGCGGGGGCGGGGCACGGCAGCTTGGCGCGAGCATTCCTTCCTCCTGGCAGTGCACCCGACCTGACGCCCCTCTCCTCAAACAGCCCCGACACGGCCCTTGCGCGGGGATGCATGGCGCGGCCGGCCCGGCGACACAGGCCCCTCATTAAATTCAAGTCTCTGGCCGGCACGGCGGCACGGCGGCGCGGAGCAGCGCCAGCCGTAATCAAAAGCGTGTTCTCTTTCTGGCAGAGGACTTGGAATCGCTCCAAAAAGGGTTGTTTCGTGAAACAGGTCGGTATGTTCTTTTTCAGGGCGGCGCAGCGTGGGCGTGGCACCGCCCCCTCCCCCTCCCCCTCCCCCGTCCGGCCAACGCCCCGCGCCGCCCCGCGCCGCCCTTGCATGAATATTTACCTCCAACCCCCGGCGGTGCGCGTTCGCCGCGTCGTGCCGCGTGCACGGCCGCCAACGCCGCGGACGCATGTCGCCTCTCCGCGACCGTTTCCCTCCGTCCAGGATTGGTCGGCACCGACAGTGCACAGTGTAGTAGCCGTGTAACGCTCGGCGGGTGAATACGGGTAAATACCTTAGCCGAAAAGGCAGCCGGCTGCCTGGCCGACGAGGCGACGGATTGGCTATCAGTGCGGCGCGTCGTGCAAAGTGGCGAGCCGTGTTCAGGCGTGACGTCTCGATGGCCGGGGCCGTGTGGCCCATCCTGGCCGAGGGCACAACCCCACACACTGGAGGGGCCGGGTCATCGGATGGGCGGCGCGTTGACCCGCGAAATCATCCCCCCTTGGCCGCGTGTCAAGCAAACATTCAAATTGCTATTCATTCTCACTTTCATTATTTTCGTTATCGTGCCCCTCTCGGCTCTCTCGGCCGCCATGGCCAGGGCGGCCAGGGCACAGGCCAGGCCGCGCGCGCTGCCAAAACCGCCAACAAAAGGGCCGCGGAGGACCGGCCCGGCCGGCCTTTGACTGCCTTTGGCGCCCAGTGCCAGCCAGCCAGCCAGCCAGGCAGGGGGCTCATTCCGAAACGGGGCTGCGTCGCTGTGTCTCCCTGGCAGAACGCCCCGGTAGTGCGGGAGAGACAGAGCGACAAAGCGCCGTTTCGAAACCAGCCTGCTGCGGGGCAGAGGGCTAGCCTGCCCGGCCGGGCGAACTTGGACGCGAAAGTGGACAGGGGTAGGGGGATGGGCAGGGGGCACACCGCCGGCACACCGCAGCAGTACCGCAGGGCGCACCTAGGGCCAGACAGCCGCGCCTGGACACAGCACGCCGCCACCGCCAAATGAAAACCATAAATAAATACATATTCGCGGCTCGTGTGGCGCACCGGGCGTACACCGGCACGGTCACACCAGCGCGGTGCTGTGCCGCCTGCGGCTGGCTGATTCCGTGCATCGCTTTTTCGTCGCTCTGTCCCTCTCACTCTCATTCGCTGCCGTGCGGCGCGTTGCGTGGGGGAGCGAGAGAGGAACAGCGACGAAGAGCTCTGCGGAGCCAGCCTGCCTGCTCCATTCTCGATTACCAGTGCGCCCGGCCCAACACGCTGCCGGTGCTGCCGGTCAGGGTGGTGACGCCGTGACGCCGTCGGAGCAGCCAGCACACTCGCCGTAAAACAAGCCATCGACAATCCACGGCAGCGCCGGCAGCGGCATGATGGTGGAGTGGCGGCGCTGGCGGCCCGGCGGCCCGGACGGTCGTCACGAGATGAACCTCCGCCGTAAACGCCCCTCCCTCTCCGCCCCTCCCCGCCACCGGCGAGACCTTCTTCGCTTTATCGCGGGACACGCATAAAACGCCCCATTGCCAGCGCCAGATTTGCTTCTTTCCTCCTCACTCACTCTCTCGCTCACTCACGCACACATGCGTGCATGCACTCCTCTCTCCCGTGCGTGCACACGCACGCACTCACACACGCGACGAGGCGCGCGCTTTCAAAGGCAGCACCGCGACGTCGCGCGCAAACTTGTTGCAAGCGGCGATGCGGCGATGCACCGCACGCGGCGGCGTCGCCACGGCGTCGGCGCGGCCGCACACTGGCGGGACGAGGCGACATGTCGCCGCCGCGTATTCTCGGCGTCGCGGCGCGCCGTAAACCTTGACGAGCCGCAAGCCGCGCCGATGGAGGCATTCCGCGCGGACGGGCGGCCGGACGGACGGCCAGACGCGAATCCTCTGACCGAGGGCCGCGTCGAGCACCACCAAGCGCCGGCCCTCTCGGCGGAACCCAAGGACGAAAAACGGGAAGGAAATAAGACCGAGCTTGGGGGGAAGGACGACGCCGACGACGACGCCGGGCCGGGAGGGCTGTGCAACGAACAAAAGGAGGCCGCTGGAGTGAAAAAAGGGGTGCAGGGGGTTGAGGGGCATGCGGCGCCGGGTCCGAGCGCACGGGGTGCGGGGGCTCCGGCAGTAGCAACGCTTTATTTGACACATGGCGCTGTCGCCCAGACACGGGGCCCGGCTCGACCCGCCCCGACCCGACATTCCGAAGGCCAAAAAAATGCCATATTGCGACACTTCGCCCCCCCCCTTTCCCCCTCTCTCACACACACATTGGCGCCTCCAGCGGCGCGGCGTTGTTTTCCTAATGGAAATAACCGGGCCAAAAGAGGGTGGCGAAAAAGGGGAGCACGACGACAACAACAAAAATCGACGGAGGAAATAAAGTGAAGCGTCCGCTTCCCCGTCAAATAAAACCAACCAAAAAGCAAATTTTTCAAAAAGTGAATAAAAAGACGGGCAGGGTTTTTGTGTCTCTACCGGCGGCGTGTGACGGACGGGCCTGCGGGGCCGGGCAGCACGCGAGTACACGCGAGGAGCGAGGCACGGCGCGGCGCGGCACGGCACGGCACGGCACGGCGGCGTGCCCCGCGTTCTCACGCGGCCTCCTCCTCATCCTCATCACGGCAGAGACAGATGGAGCGGGCCGCCACGCCACGCCACGCCGCGGTGCGGTGCGGTACGGTACGCCCTGCCGCGCGGCACTGCCCACGCCCTGCCGCCCTGCCACTTTCCACGCGCCTGCTGCTTCTGCTTTTCCGGGCCCCAAAAAGAGAGATAGAGAAGCGGGGGGGGGGGGGACACATAAAACGAGAAAAAACGTGGAGCGAGGCTCGGTCCGCTGCTGGAGGACGCCGACGTAGGGGTGGCGGTGGCGGATTCGGTGAAAAATGGCGGCGAGTCTTGCGGCGACAGCTATTGCCGTCATTAGAATGCCGTTGTGACACACATGACGCCGCGGCCGCCGAGGCCCTCCTAGCCAAGGCCCTCCTAGCCAAGGGCCTCCTAGCCAGGGGCCTCCCGGCCAAGGGCCCGGCCCGGGCTGCACCGCGACGACCACACCCCCGCGAGGCCGCGCGGCCGCGAGGTGCACCCCGACCCACGCAACGCCGCCACGCCGCCATGCGCTGGGCCTGCTGGGCCTCGGACGCCACCTCATTCATTACAAGGGTCGCTGGGCCAGGGCCGCCACGCCACGGCCACGGCCGCCGAGGGGGGCTCTCCGCCGCCAGCGCCGCCCCACAGCCCGGGATTTATTTCACTTATTTGTCATATTCGCAGACAAAGCGGCGGGGCTGCCGAGGGGGCTGCCGCCGACTGCCTCCACCGCGACCCGCGCAACGCGGCGCAGCGCGTAACGCAGCCGGGCAGACGCGTCCCGCGCACACACACACACTCACTCACACACGCGGTCGCAAAAACAACAACAAGGCGCATTAGCGTCACCGCGCAGCGCGGCGCGGCATTCCGAGGTGTGCCGTCCTTGCGACCAGAGACGCGGTCGGTCGGCAGTCGGGCTACACCGCTACACCGCCAAAAAGCGCGGATCGGACGCCGACATCGCGGCCGGACTGCAGGTGGCGCGGACACATCGCCATCCCTGGACTCCAGCAGTGGCGGTACAGCGCGATCGCTCGCTCAAAAACCGCGCGAAAACGAAGTGCTTTCGTCGACCTGCCTCCGCCTCGCTCTCAGCGGCCTCCCCGAAGGGGTGCGAGAGAGACAGGGAACAGTGTTCGGACTGAGGCAGGCAGGCAGGCAGACGTCGGCAGCGTGACACGGTGCAGCGGCCAGGCAGCCGTAGGCCGGCAAGCAGGCAGACAAGGACGCCGACCCTAACCTGCTCCGCGCTTCCAAGAACCGCATCTGCATGCAATCGCGGCCCGGAGCGGCCAGCGCGCCGGCGACGCGACGGGGGGCACAGCCTGCACGGCCTGCTCGGCCTGCACGGCGGCGGGCCGGCCGCGGCGCAGAGGGGCACATGAAGCACGCCGAGGACACTGTCGGGAAAGAGCGGCGAGGTCGACCCGGACGAAACTTCGACAGCCCGGAAACCCTTGAAGGGAGCAGGCCGTCGAATATGTATCATCTGCTAAAAATGGCGAACTTAAAAACTGCTCACTTATTTCTCGCGCTGCACAAGAACTTCTAAAAATTAGCCGCCACGGCTGCCTCCCTCCACCGGGGCGTCGCGTACAGGTGCGCGTCGGCAGGGCCGGGCTAATGGTGGCGCCGTTAGGGCGTCGTCGACGACGTCGGGCTGCAGGTGGGCGGCAGCGGGCCCGCGAAGGCGTTTTCGATTCGTTTAGCGATGGATCCGGAAACTTGTCAGAGACACGGCGCAGCGCCGCACCGCGTCGCACAGCGCCAGATGGCAGTAACAAGCAGCCAAACTTTGCAGCAACTTGGCGGCGGCCCGGCGGGCCTAGCGAGGGCCTACCCAGGGCCCGGCCTAGAGCAGCAAGCCCCCCCCCCCTTTCGGACTGGCCAAATCGCGGCGCACGAAGGAAGGGCACTCAACGCGGCCATAATCGGGGAGGCTCGCGAGCGCCCGGCCCGACCGAGCCATTACCGCGTCACCAACACGTCGGCAATTAATTGCACCTTGCACACTGCGCCGCTCATTTTATTCATGACTCGTAAAAGACAAAAGAACTTCTGCCAGCCGGCTAATTTATTCATACGGGGGGCGGCGGTGGCGGCGCGCACACCTGTAGACCCGCCTGACTCGGTCGGTGCAAAGTCCCCTTTCATTGTCTCGGGGGGAAGCACCGGCTACCGACTCGTCCACCATTTTTCGGCAGCCTCAGCCCAAGCCGCAACGCCAAGCTCCAGCGAGGCGCTCCAGCGAGGCGCTCCAGCGAGGCGCTCCAGCGAGGCGCTCCAGCGAGGCGCTCCAGCGAGGCGCTCCAGCGAGGCGCTCCAGCGAGGCGCTCCAGCGAGGCGCTCCAGCGAGGCGCTCCAGCGAGGCGCTCCAGCGAGGCGCTCCAGCGAGGCGCTCCAGCGGGCCGGACGACGACCGCCACTCCGGAATGGGAAGACAATCGCAGGCTGTGGCAGGACGACGACGGCCCGTCCTTTCTCCTGGGGGGAGGGGGGCGTCGTGGGAACCGCGCTAAGCGGCGCCTGACGCGCGTCGTAAATTCTCG
This sequence comes from Thrips palmi, assembly GCF_012932325.1. Classification (NCBI taxonomy): domain Eukaryota; kingdom Metazoa; phylum Arthropoda; class Insecta; order Thysanoptera; family Thripidae; genus Thrips; species Thrips palmi. Next base: position 5,994,754 of record NW_023144624.1, on the reverse strand, counting down.
CGCGAATAGTGAGCGAATGGGCGGCGCATTAAAGCGGTAACGATCTTGTCCGCCCGCATTTTAATTGGCGCGGAAACAAGCCACAAAACGCGAGACGCGACGCCGGGCGGGGCGGGGCGGGGCGGGGCGGGGCGTCCCGGGTGCGACCAGACAACACACACAACGTGCTTTGCCTATCGCCCGACGCACTCACAACGTGCATCGCGGTGCTTTGCCTATCGGCCAACACACACACACCCACCTCGGCGTCACACGGTGATGCCCTCCCAAAAAAACGTTCAAACCAAAACTTTTTAAAAATCCATTTTGTTAGTGTAGCCGTAAATCTGCTTATGCTCGCCGGCAGCCAATTAAATCCCGATCAGCAGCCTCATTGGGCGCCTTTCCGTTTCAATTTCCCCGCCTCCACTCGTAAATCCGCCGACCGCGCAATCATTCCCGAGCCCCGCGCTTCGCGCTTCGGGTCGGCCGGAGCGATAAAGCATCCGACGCGGAAAACGAAGGCGCGGAGCACGCACTCCCGGCAGGTGGTACTCCTTTTCCCGACTTCTTTAGTTTCCCCTCTCCGTTTTTACTTCTTGTTGTTGTTTTTCGTCAGAGTCCCGACACTTTTCGGTAGCGTTTTGGCGAGCGTTCTCATCGCTGCGCGCCACGGCTGTCCGAGCACCTCGCTGGAGGGTACTAAAGGGTTTACGGCGGACACCGGCACACAACCGCGTTCATCAGGTCCTCGGACGTCCTGGACGCGTCCTCGACGTCCTCGGGCACACCGCGCCATCTGCATCCACACAACAGCAACAACAAGAGCAGCAGCAGCAACAACAACAACCGGTCATGCAACGTCGTCAGCGACCCAAAGAAAACAAATGAGAAGACACGGGAACGATATCCCAGAGAGCAGAAAACGGAGATAGAAAGAGAATGGGGTTGCAGAGAGGAGGGGGGAGGGGAATGAATTCCAGCGCGCAGGGCCATCTCTCTCTCGCTCTTTCTCTCTTCCTCTCTCGCTGTCCGCGCCCCGCTCGGTGCCCCGCTCGGTGCCCTGGGCCGGCCGGCCGGCGAGAGGGCCTAGTCGGGCTTCACAGACTTCATTACCTTTCGGCCGTGTCCCGGTTTATTTTTTCGGTTTTGTCCTTTTTCAGAGGAAGGCAAGAAAACAATCCTCAAAACGCGATGGAGTTATTGCCGTGTGTGTGAGTGTGTGAGGCGACCACCACCAGGGCCTACCAGGGCCCAGCACGGCGCGGTCACCGTCCTGCACGCACACGCACACACTCACACACACGCAGCGTGGTGTCGTCAGCTGACGCCAGACCGCCATCCATCACGCGGTGCCCGCGGCTCCCTCCAGGTACTCCAGAACTCCAGGCAGGTGGCGGGTTCGAACCCCTCCGCCGGCCGCGCCATCCGCGAGACTCCACGGCATTGCCAGGCAGGCAATGCAGGCCGCGAGTCCGGCCGCGCAGAAGCCGCCACCGTTACCGCGTCACAGTGTGGCAGCGTCACAGCCGAGCGGGCGGAGGCCGCGTGGCCGCGTCACGCGCCAAACGGCGAGCCCAGCCCCACGACCAACGACCCGGCGGGTCGGACAGCAAAGCCACCTTTTCCAGTGTACTGCGCACGGCCCCGGCGCGGCGCGCGGCGCGCCCACGTCCAAAACTGGCCCCGCCACTCCGGTCCGGCCGTCCTGGCCGGTCGTCCCGAGCGGGCCAGCGTCCCGGCGGCTGCTGGCCCCGCCGGCCGGGGTCCCCGATGACCGATGTCCGGGGAATCGTGTTTCAAGACGCGGGGCCGGAGGCACGGGGCATGCCGGGGGTCACGGTGCGTCAGGACAAGCACCAGCGCGACGTGGCCGAGGGCCGCGGGGGCTTCGAGCCGAGTCGCCGTCCCGCCAGCCAGCCACTCCGCGTCGCCACCGTCGTCGCCGTGCCCACGGGGGAGGGCCCACGGAACGAGGGAGGACGACCCGCCAACGACCGCGGCGACCAATGGCCAATCGCATCCAGCCCTCTCACTCACCGGGGAGGCGAGCCGCGACGCGAAGGACGCCGCCGCGCCGCTAGACCGCGGGGGAGAGGGGGCGTGGGACAGGACTCGGCGTCGCCTCCGTTGACCCTTTCTTGCCCGTCCTCGACACACCTCGATTCCAATCTCGCGGCCCAAATTTGCCCGTTAATAGAATTGCCGCGGTGATCATTAGTCAGAAGGCGCCGTCAATCAAACGCTAGCCGCGGCCTGGAAAGGGGGGAGGGGGGGCCACGGAGCGCCACCGAGGAGAGAATAATGAACCCTCTCGGCGACGCTGCAAGGGCAAGGCGAGGCGAGGCGAGGCGGGACAAAGGTCAGTGCCCCCTCCTCCACCTCCAATCGGCCGGCCGGCCGGTGTATCGGTGCCGCCAAGCCGTGGCGTCTAGGTCGCGTCTGAATCAATCCGGGCGCCACCAATCAGAATCACTCTCTCCAGCCCCCCTCCCCCTCCCCGCTCTCCTCCCGCGCGTCTTCTTCCGTTTTTACGACGCGCTATAAATCGCGGCGTTATCAACAAATTTCACGGCCAGTGACGCCTACCAAAACAAACCATAAATCGTCCCGCAGCGCAGCGCATGTCCACAACTGTACACATCATATCATGGAGACACCACACACACACGCACACACACACTCGCGCAGCCTCAGTGGCCGCGCAGCCCGCGCACATACGGGCACGGGGTAATGCGCTTCAATTGCAATGGGGGCGGCCAACGTCTTACTGGCCGGCTTCCGGCGCGTCGCGTGTGCGTCTCACACACACAGGCAAACACGGCCACTACAGTGCAGGTACACCGAAGCCCACTGCGTCCGATAGTGGCCGTTGACCGGCGCAACGCGGGCCGAGTGGAGCCGCGCGTGCAACATGGGCGGCCCTTTAAACAAGACATTGAGATAATGCGTCAATCGGGGCGGGGGGGCGTGCTGGAGGCACTGGAGGGGCTGGACTAGGCGGCGTGGCGGCACCGAATCACCTGCACGCACTCCGCGCCTCGCCACCGGGACCCGCCGGGACCCGCCCCCTCGGTTACCCCGCCGCGCCCCGCCGGCCCGGCAGCCCGGCTCCTTCGTGCAGCACGCAAAGCGCACCGAGCGACTACCCTTCCGCGCGCTGCACGTGCCCGACGACGAGCCCGCCGCCTCGCAAGGCCCTGGCCAGGCCCACCCCGAAAAGGGGGCGAAAATAGCCATTCAGTTTCTAGGATCTATTTCCCCGCGCGGCGAGTTTCCGGTTTTGCTTCTAACAAAAAGTACAAAGCGGGGCGGCGGGGCGACGTGGAGAACGTACCGCGGCCAGGCCGGGCCACGCCCATCACGCGCCCACGCAGCGAGACCGACTCAGTGCAGGACAACGAGGTTCGCCAATACCAACTCTGCAAGACGCGCGCACACACACACTCACACACACGTCGCGTGGCGCGGCGCCATTCCGTTCCATGTTAATAGCAGAGGCGCTCAAAAGCCGGAGCGTAATAATACAACGCCTGCGTAAGTACACACACACGGTTTACTTGAAGAAAAAAATAAAAGGACAAGAAACGACTCGGAGAGAAAAAAAGAAGGCCGCCACAAGCACCTTTAATTAATGGCCGTGATGAGAGCGGGGCGGGGCGGGGCGGGGCGGGGCGGGCGTGATCACACACGCACACACGCAGCGCTGGGCAGAACGAGGAAAACCATCGGGACACATCTCAATCCTATAAGAACAAACTCGATCCTTTACGCAAAAGCACACACTCACACACACACACAGACGCACACGCACACTCACACACTCACGTGTAGACCAAGGATGGCCCCAGCAATTCGAGACTTTCCCCTTAGAGCCGCGCCGACCGAGAGGGGCCGAGGGGGCTCGCCGGGGGGAGGGGGAGGGGGGCGTCATGGGCCGCTGCGTGGACGTCAATCAACCAAGGCGGTGCTCCGCACAGCGCCGCGACGCCACGCCGCGCCACGCCACGCCGCGATGCTGCTACACAAGGCTTCCATCTCTCTCCCTCGCGCCGGCACACAGCGCGATAAGAGCGACAGAAACAGCAAAACGCCAAGGAAAAAAAATAAAGAATGAAAAAAAAAATGGTGGTCGGTAATGCCGTTTTCTAATGCAGTCCACCGCCGGCGCTGCCCGCGCTGCCTACCGGCGCGGCGCGGAACTAACGACCCGCGAATCCCCGGGCCAGGCTGCCCCGGCCAGCCCTTCTGAATCCATTCGCCGTCTCCTCGCCGACCCGGCAGCCCTGCACGCCGCGTTTTCGGCAAAGCCACGCCGGGGCCAAGGAGGGCCGGGGCCCCACAGGACGAGCGGGCCCGCACTGCAAGTTTACGAGAGTTCTGTCGGTCCGGTTCGTTTTGTCGCGGTGTTCCCTCCCCGGGGCCGAACGGCCGGTGGGGCCTAATGACGCTGGCACCGAATCATTCCCACTGCCTCGCCTGCCCGAGCCGCGCCGCCCGGCCCCGCCAGCCGCCCCGGTTCGTTCTCCGTTCCGTCTGCCAATACGTTCGCAACGCGTATTGGTACCCGCCAGGCAGGCAGGCAGGCGGCCGGACAGCCAAGGCAGCCAGCCAGGCCGGCGGCGACTTGAAAGTGATCAATTTGCCAGGGGCCACCACGGGTCAGCGGCACCCTTTCGGCCCGCCGGCCTGCCGCGGCCTTTCGGCGCGGTCATCGCGGACCTTGATTTGCGGTGCAGCCTTCCCACCGGGGAGCGCCACTGCCGCACAAAACAAAACAGAGCGTTGCCAACAGAACAATGTCCCAATTCTCGCTTCTTTTTTCGTGCTTTGCGTTTGCCGCCAGTGTCCGTCCCGGTTGCTGCTGCTGTTGCTGCTGCTGCTGCTGCTGCTGTTGCTGCTGCTGCTGCTGCTGCTGCTGCTGTTGCTGCTGCTGCTGTTGCTGCTGCTGTTGCTGCTGCTGTTGCTTGCTGCTGCTGCTTGCTGCTGCTGTTGCTGCTGCTGCTGCTGCTGTTGCTGCTGCTGTTGCTGCTGCTGCTGCTGCTGCTGCTGCTGCTGCTGCTGCTGTATCGGCGGGCTGGGCCGGACCGCCGCCGCGGCTCAGGCCGGGCCAGCCACACGGGCCAGCCCACAGCCCGGTCCAGCGAGGGAAGCTCAGCGGCCTAATTAAACGATCCGCTCGCAATTAACATTCCCAGCGCAGCGCAGTGAGCGGTCCAGATCCAGAGACGCAGCGCGGCGCAGCGCTCACTTCGCTGCAATCAAGCAGTCGGCGGTACGTACAGCAAGTGCGCCCTCGCTCCAGAAACTATACGTTCAAAACCAAATCTCACCGGCCGCCCACAAAATCAAAAACCGTCCCGGCGGGTTTTCGAGAGTGTGCGTGCGAGATTGGCGCGACGCACTGCGGCACAGATTCTGTCCGGCGCGCTGCTTGCTGTGCTGCGCTACCGAGCACATAAGCCGCTTGATCCCCCTAGCCTATTAGAACGGCGATTAGATAACTTTTTTCGCCGATAATCGTCAGGGGCTTATTAGCCCCGGCAGCTTGGGCCCCGCCAGTCAGTCGGTCAGCCGCGCGCCGGGCCAGGATCGACCAACTCGCTCATCCCGAGATTTCGAACGGGGTGGCTGGCCGGGACACCGTAAAAAAGGACGAACGAAACACACACCTGCATACAGTGTACGCACAATCGCAATGCACGCCTCACTCACACACACTCCCAGGTAACACGCACGCACTGCATGCTCCTTTTCGCAGGCAAACTCGCGAAGCAGAAGCAGGCCGCCAACAGGTGCTCGGCGTGTCCTCGTCGCGGACCTGGAGGCCCTGGAGGCACTGGAGGGACCTGGAGGACCTCCCTCCCCTCCCCCCGCTCGCGATCATTTGCCTGCGGTCGGCAAAACGCAACGCGATCCCCCGCGCCAAACTTAATGGCTTGTAAAAACGGCTGAAAAAGAATGCCTTTCTTTGGTTTGTTAATTAAAGCAACGAGGCTGGCTGGCTGGCTGGGGTCGCCGCCGTCGCCCTCCTCCTCGTTCTCTCCCTTCCTTCCCCCCGGGCCTCCTCGGCGCTGGCATCGCCAAGGCATCGCCAAGGCATCGCCAAGGCATCGCGAGGCGCACAGGGGGCGGTGGGTGGCGGCGCGGGGACACTCGTATTTCACTCAAATCTCGAGGCGAGCGGGCGGAGCGGAGCAGCGGCGCAGCCCGCACACGGCCCTCTCCTTTCCGCCAGGATCCCGTAACGCGACGACGCGACGCGGCCAATGACGGATTCCAGGTTCACGGAGACGAGCGCTGCGAGCGCTGTGCGAGCGAAGCGGCTCGCGCAAAGAAGAACGCAACTCCGCTTCGATCCCTGCCTCTGCCTCCGCCTCCCCGGCCGCGAGCACGGCGGGCACAGCCACCTCCGCGGCCCCGGCACCGACGGCACCGCGACGCGGCCCCGCCAGACAATGCGGCACTGCAGGCCCCTCTCGTCGTCCCTCTCGCACTCGCGGTGGTCCCTCTGAGGAGCGAGAGAGACAGAGCGACGCTGCTCGGAATGGGGCCGTGACAGTCGGGCCAACTGATTGGTTTTCCGCAGGCTGGCCACTCGCTTTGTTCTTCTCTGGAACTCGACAACCGGCGTGCAGCATCGCGGGGGCTGCGGCATTCAAAAGAGTAGAGGGTGGTGCATCCCGGGGCCTGCCCGCCCGCCCGCCCCGCCCCCTCCACGGCGCCTCCGCGCACGGTTACCCCGGCGACGCCGACGCTAAATCTGGAGCGACGCTCCCCGTGTTGAGGGTAATAAGGTGCGAAGCCGAGGCATATTCGACACGACAGCCCTGCAGCACCGCCCCGCCCCGCCCCCTCTCCGTATTCAGGCGGCGGGGCTACTTGATGCAGCGCGATGCACTGGAGGCGATACGCGGAGGCTTCCGAACGGAGATACATCGTGACGCTGTCTCTCTCGCGCCCCTCGGGCGTCCCGCACAGGTGCGAGAGAGACGGCGCTCTGTTCGCAACCAGGCTGCTGCAGGCCGTGCCGCGCCGCCGCCGTGCACTTCGGCGCGACATTACCGCCACACCAGACTATCGACGCCCACGTCGTCGTCGTCGTCGCCACATCGACCCGTGCCGCGCGCCGCCAGCCCGGAGGCCCGGGGTTCGAGTACCGGCCGGGCTGGGGAAAATGTAAAAACCGCCTGCCGCGCTTACAGTGTGTCGCGTGTCCCTGTGGCCGGACAGGGCCGCGTAGCGCCGCGAAGCCTGCGTGACCGAATAATGAAAAGCACCCGTTTTTAATCTCTTAAACGACGCCTACACACAACGTAATTAAGGCATGTTGAGGGGGAAGGGCATCGCCGCCATCGCGTACAGTGCGGGCACCGCGGGCCAAAACGAGATAGCCAGCCCTGTGTGGCGTGCGCGGCGTGCGCGACCAGGCCGCGGGCCGGGCCTCGGCCAGCCACAGGCCGGCCAGCCAGAGTGGAGGGCCTCACAATGAGTTTCCACGCTGTCGTGCGGCGCACTGCGCGGCGCGGCAAGCACGGCAGGCACGGCGCAGCGCGGGGCCTACCCTGCCCAAAATGGCCCTCCGTTCCCAGGCCGGGCGGGCGTCCGAACTATACAACCCCCGGCGGCCTGGCGGCCCAAACCTCAGCGTCGCACCGCGTCGAACAGTGTACTTGAGCCTTACGGCGTTCCGTTTCCCCGGCTGGCTGCCTGCCTGCCTTGCTGGCTTGCGATGCGCGGCCCGCAGAGAAATCACCATGAATCATTCAAGTATTTCATCTCGGCGAAACCCGTCAGGACGATCCCCTTCCCTCCTCGACCTACACAACAGCGCTCGCCCACACACACGCACGCCGACGTACACACACGTACTGCACGCCGCCACACACACACACATGGACGAGGCTCTCACGTGAATGCCCCTTCGCTTCGAAAATGTGCATATGTGCAGGGCGGGGCGTAAGGGGGTTTATGGTGCCGCTAAAGTGCCACTGCCATGATAACCCCATCCCCCGCCTGCCCGGCCTGCTCGGCGTGCACATGACCGTGCCGAACGTCAATACACTCCGCCAGGTAGCGAGCATGGCGAGCCCACTCCGAGCGTGCTTCCAGTGCCTCCAGTGCTTCCAGCCAGCGCTCGTTGCCTCTTCAAGGAGGGGCCGCCGCGCGTTGGAATAAAGATCCAAATTTTCAGCGCCGGATTTTCCGGCCGGTGGAACAAGCATTCGGGACGAGGGAGAGGAGGGAGAGGAGGATGGGCTCGTCCAGCCAGCCAGCCAGCCATCCGCCAGCCGGCCTCAACGCCGACGAACAGCGGCAACACCGCCGGCGGCGGCGGCAGTGCGGGGCGGGGCGGGGCGGGCATGGAACAGGGCGTCGCGAGGGAGGGGAGGGCGGAGGCTCCGCGCGGGGCTCGGAGCGGGGCTTGGAGCGGGGCCCCGAACGGCAACGAGGCAGGGACAACACTACGATAAGTCCAGGACGCACGCGTGACAGTCGCGGCACGGCGCGGCACGCCGAGCCATTTGCAACTCATTAGCGGCCTGCCTGGAGGTTCTGGAGCCACGCGTCGCCATCAGACGACAGCAATCATAGACCACGCCATGCAAGGCCTTGCCGCGTCCAGCAGCACGCCATGGTGAATCCTTCGGATGCTTTTGGCAGTGTACACAACTCTCGGTCTCGGAAAGCCGGCGCACATATCTAGCCACAATCAGCAACACGGCCGGTGCGGACGGCGGTGACGGTGCGGGCCTGCCAGAGGTACGCCGGGCTCTACGCCGGGCTAGGCCACTGCCATGCCGCGCTCCGCCTTTGTCACCCATCGGGCCATCGCCATCGGGCCCATCGGGCCCATCGGGCAGGTGGAAGGGCCGCAGGGCCCCAGGACCGCCGAGGGCGGGGCGGCCCGGGGCGGCCCGGGGTCCTGGACAAAAGGGCAGGCACGGCCAGGTCCACCAGGCCCACCAGGTCACGGCAGGGTCACAGCCCCGCCGGCGGGGGGCGTCGTCGCGTCAGAGGAAGGCAAGAAGTGCCACAATGGGAGGGGCCCTACCGAGCCCCGCAGAGGGCCGTCCGTTCGTCGGGCTGCAGCGACGGTTTCCAAAACCCCGACGCATCCCGATGGATCACACTGGTTGTTGGCGAGAAGACGGCCCGCGTAGCGGCCACACCACAGCCGAGCCGCCGCCGAGCAGGCCGCCAGAAACCACCACGCCCCAGATAAATAGCCGCCCTTAGTGATCCGACACAAACCTCGCATTGCAATGCAATAACATTGCCGGCAGCGCCCCGGTTAACGAACCTGCCATCACTTCTAGCCAGCCTTACGCCAGCCACCACCCACCCCCGCCGCGTGGAGGGCTGGCTGCTCGGGCGGCCGGCAGGCCCGGCAGGCTGCCTGCTTGGCCGTCCGGCCGGTATCCGGGCTTCGCCTGGCTTCGCCGGCGCCGCGAGACCACCCCTGCCCAACCCTCTCGGCGACCCACCCTCCTCCTCCCACCCCACGCAGCCGAAAACAAGTCAATGCGGACAATCCACCACCCCCTCCCCCACCCACCCCCAGCGCCACACAAAGACCGGCTGCCATATCACTGTCACGAAAATAGCGCTGCCGCCGCCGCGAAGTAAGGCACTTGGCTGCCACAGGGACGGGGGCCGAACGAGCGGCCATGCACAAACATTTCAACGCAAATAAGCCCTTTGAGGGATAAAGGCGGCAATACGTGGCGAAGCACGGCGCGGCACGGCGAGGCAAAGCGGCCAGAACGCGCTGTCAATCAGAGCGAGATTGCACCGTCCGTTCCAGCAGCCCGGACCGCAAAAACGGCGCTAAAAAACGCAACGTCCATTCCGACTGAGCGCCGCATCAAGCCTCACCTGTCTTTTCCTTGATTTCGCACAGGACGCTGAAGAGTGCTGGCTTCATCCGATGGCAATTTAGTGTGTGTTTCCTGCAGACAGACAAAACAGCGGTCAGTTCAACAAGTTGGGTGCGTCGGCGTGACGCGTTCGACAGCTTGGCCAAGCTTAGACGGCCGATCCACATCAAATTCAAATCGAGCGACAAATCCGGCGCTCAAGTCCGGGCCGAGACGCGCAGGGCACCGCGGGGCTGTGGCTGGGCCGGGGTGGCGGGATGCAGCCGCACCCCTGCAGCCGTAAAACTTTACTGACCCGCCGCCTGGGTACTTACTTATCCGTGACCTAGCCCTCGCCAAATTGAAAGCAAAGGGTCACAGCCAAGCCCACTCGACGCCAGGTGGAGCCCGACGTGAGAATGGCACTCTCTCATGTGAAACCGAAACGCCCTCGAAGGAGAGCAAAAAGAGGCCATGGCGGGGTCAAAAGGCGTAAGTGCCGAATTAGGCGCATTTTGGCATCATTTTAGTGTTGTTCTGACAACAAATTGGACCAGAATTAAACTGACGAGGTTTTCACTGCAAAAGGACTACTACCAGGCTCGGACTGGCCAGGGCTGACAGGCAGAAAAATCTGCCGGGGCCTTCGGATTTGGGGCCAGTAACGCCACAAAGTTGGTCAAAAAGTGATTGAGTCTCCGAAAGTAGCCGTTTTTGCTGAATTTGGGCGGCCACTGCGTCCGATCTAGTTGCGGCCAACGGCGTCCCTCGACGCCCTAGTATTCTTAAGACCCTACTCTTTCATGCCCTTTATCGGGAAGACGTTGACCACAACGATTTTGGCTTTGACCGCAACGATTTTCCGACCAAGTAGGTCAAAAAGTGGTCAAATCTCGTAAATTTGCTGATTTTGCTAACTTTGGGCGGCCACTGTGTCCAATCTAGTTGCCGTAAAAGGCCTCCCTCGACGTCCTGGTATTCTTAAGACCCTACTCTTTCATGCCCTGTATCGGGAAGACGTTGACCACAACGATTTTGGCTTTGACCGCAACGATTTTCCGACCAAATAGGTCAAAAAGTGGTCAAATCTCGTAAATTTGCTGATTTTACTATTGGGCGGCCACTGTGTCCAATCTAGTTGCCGTAAAAGGCCTCCCTCGACGGCCTAGTATTCTTAAGACCCTACTCTTTCATGCCCTGTATCGGGAAGACGTTGACCACAACGATTTTGGCTTTGACCGCAACGATTTTCCGACCAAGTTGGTCAAAAAGTGGTCGAATCTAGGAAATTTGCTGATTTTGCTGACTTTGGGCGGCCACTGTGTCCAATCTAGTTGCCGTAAGAGGCCTCCCTCGACGGCCTAGTATTCTTAAGACCCTACTCTTTCATGCCCTGTATCGGGAAGGCTATTGACCGCAAATAGTTTGGGAGCGGTAGCCTCACAAAGTTGGTCATGAAGGGTAAAAACATAGTGATGATCGGGGGCCTTTTGCGGTCTTATCCGCTGGGGCCTTTTGGGGGCCAGTCCGAGCCTGACTACTACATCATTCTTCTTTGGAACTCGTTTGGCAATACAGTATCGAGTTCACCTGGACTACGCTTCTCCAAAAGTGCATGCACGTTAGACTTAATACTATTAATTACAAATTAGAATCGGTCTTACAATTACACAGACTACTCTTAATGGCCTGCAAGGCAATGATAAATTGTCCTGGATTCACGGGAGGAGCGCAACGGAGCGAAGCGCCGAGGCGCATCATGTCAAACAGGGCAGTTTGAGAGTCGTTGATGCAAAATGTAAACAAGCCCCATTCGACCGGCTGCTGCTCGACGACAGGTTCCGTGGGCGCCGGCGACTGGCGGTCAAATGGCCGACCGGCAGTCAAATGGCGGACCGGCGCGGCAGCGTCCAGGCAGCGTCCAGCTAGGTCCGCGCTTTTTGCCAAATCCAGCGCAGCCATTTACACTCGACTGAGATTAGCGTTGGCGAATGACACTATTTACCCCGATAATGCCGGCTGGCTATGCCGGGCCACGCAGCACTGTTTGCTCTGGCAATCAGCTGACTGTGTCAACATCCACACACGGGAATAACGCGTACTACAACCTGCGCCACTTGTGGGCTTCTGTTACACCATTTATCTTTCTCCACAAAAAAAAAACAAAAAAAAAACCAATTTTGCTTTTTCACGCCTCTTTTGATGCGTCCGAGTCATTTTCGACTGGTATGGTTTCTTCGGCGTCGCACACGGACACCTTGCTCCGGGTCTTTTGAGAAAATTTGTGGAATTTCCGCAACGGCCCCCCACTTCGCTGCGTGTCTCAGTGCTTCGCGACCGATGAACCCGGGTCGCCGATTCCAGCAGTGAATATAGCCAGCCGTTCTGGGAAAGGTTGCAATCGAGGTGGTCACCACCGTGGACCACACGGCGGTCTGCTGGAGGCTCCAGTCGTGACGGCACATCATCTCCAGCACGCTGGGCATCCAAAGAGCGTGTACTTCCAGCCCGTTACCCGCTAAACCGCCACACACGGCTTCATCTCACCAGTAAGGTACTTTCACAGAGTGAAATTCAGCAAGAAGAAATGGTTGCAGAGAGGGTTCGTCTGCTTGCGGGGCGGGGTGGGGGTTCATAATGTTTTACTCCACTCCATTTTACGCTCCCCCCCCCCTACCCGCCCCTTGCAACAATTTCTTTGAGAAAGTACTTCATATGAGTGACAGCAGACTTAAAATGTACAAGTGCGCAAATGCTATTATAAGCACTTGCTAATACACAGATAGTTAGAAGTTGTATCACTGAGACCAATATTTACATTCATGATAATACTAAAATGATCAATTATTCAAAATGCAGGAAAACAACTTTGTAAATGTGAATCCTTGTTCGAGATAACATTGAGACTCTGAATGTTTTAACAAGGCCGCAAGCCACGATAAGAATAACAACTTAACAAATTGACATTTATGACATTTATTGACAGTCATGTACTATTATTACATAAATAAGGGAAAAATACATGATTGATGCTCCATTTACAATGAGATTATGAGAATATATAGAATGATACATGTAGGTGACGGTAACACTCCAATAACAAGATGTAAACAAACCGTTTGTGACAGACACACACATGATAATACAAGAACTCAATTTTAGCCCATCAATTACACTCTACAAATAACAATAAAAACAATAAAATGTGACAAAGAACAAGGCTTGTGAATGCAGTTTGCCAGACAATACAGTGACACGATCTGGGTTGAGGTTATACGAGTTACAGTGAAAATTTGACAATACTTCCATAACAAAACAGTTTCTTACTTCTTGGGCAAGATTACCCAGCAGATCAAACAATTAGAAAGGTGACAACACTGAGCTGTGCGCAGGACTGAAGTTCAAAACTGTCGTTGACATGACAGGTCCACAACAACCACAGTCTTCGCTTCAAAACAAATTTCAGACAGTCTGCAGCACAGACCTGACACACACAAGCACAGAACAAGAAATGAACTCAGAAACAAGGGTCTTACCTTGCTTGGGCCTCGTCGAGTGACTGATCTGTGATGTTCATGATTTGTTGCAGAATTTCACCAATGTCCTGCTTGCGCGTTTCCTGGTCCGGTGTGGCCGGAGGGGCATGTCCGGGCTCGACGGCCTGCATGCCGTAGGGCGCGGACATCATGCCAACCTGGCCTGCGACTCCGTGCATCATAGCCCGCTGCTCATCCATCCCTAACCTCACTTAACCTCACTTCACACACAACACAACACCATTCAGCACACGCGCTCCGCGGCGCTGCGCGCAGGGCCCGCTCTTCTCAGATCCCGAACACAACTTGGCCGCCCCTGCCGTCCCGTTCCACTCAGTTTCGACACCTCCGCGACGCGACCCGAACACACTTTGCACTCGTGAAGGCGGCCGCTTTTTTCCGGGCCGGGTTTTGACAAACGGGTATCGCCAGCCGCCGCGAATTCGGGGAGGAGGAGAGGACCGCGACTCACGCTCTCGCCTGTCTCAACGCCATAAAACCTGGAGGCGAAGTGCCATTTAGGGAAGCGAGCTTTTCAAATGCAGCCAATGAGCGCGCGAGTTTGCGCGTCTGTTTCCAGTAGGCCCGACCCGTGGTGAGCAGCGCCACGAAAGCGGGCGGCGGAGCGCATGAGACGCCAAACGCGGCGGACGGCGGCCCGCGACGTTGAGGCGATGTTTGGAGTATCTGCGCCAAAAAGGGCACCGCAAACGGTTCCAATCCGTTCCAAATTACCACAGCCAGCATCTGCGAGGCTTTTCCATCCCCCAAACTATTTATTTCCAGAGAAAACCGAATAACAGGAATGCGCAGAACGATGGTTTTTAGCGAGTACGTCGAGTCCGTAGGCTCCGCCCATCGGAGAGGTAGGGGGTTGATTTAATTTTTCAATAATGGGAAAAAGGATGGCATAAGAGGCGTCGAAGAGGGGAAACTCCTTTTTTGACATAAGATTAAGTTAGACGAGAAAACATTCTCTTTTAGATGCTTGGTTTCCATATTTGATTAATTTATATTTCGACTTGGCGTCTCATGCTCTGTGACGTCATGAAGCGGCCATCTTTGTTGCTTCGGAGCATCCAACTGTGCGCAACGACAAAACCAAACGTAAACAATGGCCTTTTAAATGTGTTTCTCTGCGTGATATTTTGAAACATCGATTTCCAGTGCTTTAAATAATCATTTTCAGCCCAACCGTCGATATTGACACTCTCTCATTTCCGTTCCTCAACAAAGAAATCATCATGTATTTTTGTGTCCGTGGCGTTGCGGCTATGAGAAACTTGGCTGGCGAAGCCCGCGTCTGTTTGAAATCCGGCGGACCCGCCGTGCTGGTTATTCTCTGCACTGAGTGGCGCGCAGAGGGAAATGACCGCTGTCAGACATGAAAAGTAAACGGCATGTGATCCTCCATCGCCTTCAAACCATTTCTTTCTATGTTAGAGTCTTTTAATCGAATGGCCGCCCAAGAGCTAACCTCACACTCGGGTTGGCACTACTCCATGCCGCCGGGCCGGGGCACGTGGAGTATCGCTGCCTCGAAGTATCGACAGGATGAAGTGCCCCGTATGCCTACATTGCCGCACCACTGTGACACCTAAGGGGTCACCAAATAATCAAAAGTTATCACACGTAACCAATACATTCTCTATAATTTTTATAATTCAGTGATCAGTGTTACATGAAAAACTTGAGTTGGTTACTCCTCGCGTATTCCCTCGACGGGATCGTGGTCTAGAGAGTCCCCCGGGAGTGACGTGTGTCTGCTCGAGTCGAAAATGCCGCGGCGTGATTAGGATAAAAGTGCCAAAGGAAAACCAAGACTCACTTGAAACGCTAATCGCCGATAGGCTGCTTTATTTTCGGGCATGATGGGCTGAGGGGCATGGTGCGGCGGGTGCGGCCTGCGGCCTGCGTCGGCAACGACGCCCACCGTCCCAACGTTCGGAGGGCCGAGGGCCTAATCAGCGCTTTCTGCGAACCGTGCCGAGTGATGCAGCGGCTTCGGGAGGGAAGTCCGACCCGCCGACTGGTTCAGAAGCGTCGTTTTGTCCCTCTGTCTGCGTCGCACTCAAGGGGCTCCACATGGGTGCGAGAGAGACAGGGCGACAAACCGCTGCCCTGCTCACTTGCTACGGCATGTTCCTGATTTGCGTCAAAGCAGTTCTACTCGAGAATGATCTGGCAAGACCGCAACACCGCATTGCACCACGACCACGATGTGCTGAAGTGAAGAGCAGCCCGAAAATTGTTGGATTTTACTTTTTTCCAGGCGTCTAGGGGGTCGTTCATCCAAGAATAAAATATTCGGTTCAAATGACAGGATAGTCACGCCGAAAAGTCTTCCGCAACATGACAATGAAACCTCGATGGGAACTGCAACACCAAAACCACCCTGAAGGCCCTCGTTACAGAGGGGGTGGGGGGAAGGGGCGGCGGCGGCGAAGGTGCCAATTGAGATTGGGAGACATTCGCACTTTGCCTCTGAAAGGAGGCAACCTTTGCCACAAGGGGCCGGCGTCCGGTTGACCTGCTTCCACGTTTTCGCGGCGAAAATTAATATCGGCAGAGTCGAGGGTTCACGGACGTCATCGGGCGGCGCTGCACAGGACAACACCTGCTTTCCTGATTGAAATGAGCCGATAACAAATCGGTGCGTGGAATGACCGAGGGGCTGCGTCCGAGGCGCGCAGGCACCGCGAAGGCACGCCGGCCGGGCGCAGTCCAAGAGCTCGGACTTGGGATGCTTCGAATGCAGCGCCAGATAAAGTAGTGGCCGATCACCCGTCCAGGCGCAGGTTGTCCTCACGGTGGCAGTCTCCTCGCGGCAACGACAACGACATGGCCCGCGCCCTCGCCCTGATCCTCTGCGCCGTCGTCGCCTCCGCAGCCGCCCTCAGCAACCATGGCGCAGCCCAGGTAAGGCAGCGCGGCCTTCCCCCGCGGCGAGCGGCACGCGACCGCGCCACTCTTTCAATCTCGTTCTCGCGGTGCGAGACACAAAACGTGCAAAAGGCGACGCAAATGGCGGACCGGCCGGCCGGCAGCCGATAGCGCTCTATCGGCCCAATCGCTTCATTGGCTTCAGCTCGTGCAGAAAAGTGCGGGTCACGGAGCGGCCCCGGCACGAGGGGGCAAAAACTCGGGATTTTCGTGTACACATGATTCGGAAAACGCAATGATTTCATGGCTGATTCGCCTTATTTCGCGACGCACCAGGGTGATGTTGAGCGTGATTGTGTTCGGAAAGAAATGATTTCGGACTGATTTTGCCTGGTTTCGTGTGATTCTGCCTGATTTCGGTCGAATTTAGTGATTTTGGTTGATTTCAGATTGCTTGATTTCGCGTGATTCTCAATGATTCGCATGTGATTTCGGGGGCCGTGTACACATGATTGCGCGAGTTTTTGCCCCCTCGCCCCGGCAGCACGGCGAACCGGCCCGGCTCGGCCAAGTTCCACGCGCAAAGGGCGGAGGCGCCGGGTGCGCCAGCACCACGCCGCCGACTGCACCTTGACCTCGAAATCACTTGCACACAGAGTCCGTTGCCGATGTTTTGAGGGGAGCGCCCTGCGACGAGAGATGCACTCTGAAAGGCTGTGACCTGACTAAGTACTCCCCGTTGCGTTCTGCTGCGCTATGCAAAATTTCAGAAAAAGTTGGCTATGACGCTGGAGCAGAGAATGCCTGTCCGGGCGGTGCTGCAAGGGGACGCAGTTTAGACTCGATCGTTATGAGTGTCGGCTTGGCCGGCAGATTGGCGCCCGGTGCGCGGCAAAGCGCGGCAACGGCCGGTAAAGCCTCCGATAAGACTGATCCGCGGCCTGGCCTGCATGGAGTGACGGGGGTGGACTGCATGCAGTGGCCGGCGACTCGCCAGGGGCGGTTCAAAGTTCGAACGGTACTCGCACGCGAGGGGCACCGATCGGGCGATGTTGTTGGCCACCTCCTCGATTCACGAGTGGGCTAATCTCTGCGATAGTGCGTCTTGGCCGCGCCTAGGAGTGGCGCTGTCGCGGCGTGGCTCCTCCTCTTGAACGCTTGCACCGACTAACAAACTGCGCTTCTTTCTTGTCCAGGTGGATGAGCTGTCTGTCTCCCACTCGCACGTTGTGGCGGCCGTGGAGCAGGTGGCGCAAGAACTGGAGACCGAACTCATTGCACTGATCGCCGAGGCCGAGCGCCACCACAGCCGGCTGACCGCCGTCAAGGGAATCGACAACGGACAGTGCATCGAGACCGCCTTCCACGACGCCCTCATCGTGGCCTCCAGGATCCTGGACCTCATCGACTCCGTAAGTTGGCCGTCGTGAGGTAGGCGGACCCTGGAGCGCGCTGGACTTGACTCACGCCGTGACTGCTGCAGGTGAACCAAATCGCCAACGCCCTCCTGAGCGAGCTGGGCAAGTGCAAGGGCAACGTCATCACCTCCCTGCCATGCCGCCTCAAGGTGCTCTCGGGCGCCCTGAAGAAAGTCAGGGAGCTGAACGGCAAGGGCAAGGAGCTTCTGCTTGAGCTGAAGAGGATCGTCCGGGACTTCAAGAAAAACTGTATTCCCTCCAAGCCCACCCCTGCCCCCACCCCTGCCCCCACCGCCGCCCCCACCGCCGCCCCGACCGCCGCCCCCACCCAGGCCCCCACCGAGGGACCCACGGAGGGACCCACCGCTGGTCCCACCGAGGGACCCACCGCTGGTCCCACCGACGGTCCCACTGAGGGCCCCACCGCTGGTCCCACCGAGGGTCCCACCGACGGCCCCACTGAGGGTCCCACCGCTGGTCCGACCGAGGGTCCCACCGGAGGCCCCACCGAAGGCCCCACCGCCGGACCCTCCGAGGCACCAGCCCGCCTCTACTAGAGGCGACGGAGTGGTGACGGAAGAGACCGCCGAACCGACCACCAACACCACGACCACCACGGTGACCACGGCCATTTGCAAATAAATGTCGTCCTCTCGAGACCCTTTGTGGCCACTTGACTATCACACACGCCGGGGCAGGCAGGGCAGGCAGGGCCTCGCCTTTCGTCGCCCTATCTCAAACTCAAGACACACAGGCGTTACGAAAGCACGGCGACAGCGCGACAGCGATGCCCCGCGAGGCAGGCAACCCATCGCGCACGCCGCCCACGCCTCTGGTGGCCGGGCGGGCGCCGGGCGCAGCGCTGACGTCGGGACACCGCCGTGCTGAGCATGCTGAGGCGCCACAGGACTCTAGGCGGTGCGTGCCATGCGCGTCCCATGGCACGGCGTGGCACGGCGCCGAGAGAGCCGCGGGCCGCGCCGCGGGCCGCCTCAAGGCTGGCCGTCAAGTCTTTGTTGGCGCGCATCGCGCAGGTACAGTGGTAGTGACGCGCCGGCCAAACACCAACAACAGCAGTCACCGCGCCCCGCGCCCCGCGCACTGGCGAGCACTGCGCAGGAACCGGCACAAACGTTTGCGCTGGTCTCGAAATGGCACACGATCAATAGTGGTCCAGTATCTCAAGTTCAAGAGGTTGCGGTTTAGGCTCTCAAGTCAGGTCTATACCCGGCAGGGGCTCCAGCCGGGCGAGGTGGGCCAGCCCGTCAACGTCGGCTGCTCTACGGGTCGGCCTACCCGCCAGGCGCTCCACCGGGCTGCCTGCCTGCATGACGAATTCGAAATACAGGAACGACATTTTTGAACGCGCTGAGAATAGTTTGAGGGCTATCTTTAACCGGACATCACACCGTTCACACGCCACGCCCACGCCAGGCCACGCCGGTCACATCGCCATGAACGAAAGCGGTTATGAACAGCCCTTGGCGCCTTGGCGCCTTGGCATCGACGGGCCGATACATCGCGACGGCGAATTTAGCGCCAGCGCATTCACGAGCTAGCCGACGCGACAGGCCGACAGGCCGACAGCCCGAGGGGTCGTCAGGAAGTGGGCCGGGCCGCCCGGCAGGCCACCGAGTGTGGCTCGCCAAACCGATGGGACTGCGCGGGGAGCGGGCCAGGGCTGTGTTCGCTGCCTCCGCGTCGCATCACTGGATCCAGAAATAAAACGTCTGCTCTGGCGGCGCGGGGAGGGGAGGGGCAGGGGGGAGAGAGGAGCAGGTCGGGAGATCTGCGCTAACGGTATACGAGCAAGACTCGTCCAAGTGCGTTGGCGTGCACGGGTTCTGCAGCATCGGCGGAGACCGGGTCCTCGCCGTCCTCGCCCACCTCAGCGTGCTCGCCACTCGCTCCCCACACGTTTGGCACGGCCCGGCACAGCCAGGGGCCGCGGCCGGAGGCACGCAGCAGCCCGACGGAGAGAATCCAATACGAAAATCCGCACACTGGCGTACGTCGACTATGAGGATCTCAAGGAGCAAAGCAAGCACCCAGCCGGCTAGTTGCTGGGGCTCGTGGTCTTCTGCCGCAGGATGGATTGCGGCTCGTTGCAGCAGCACTCGGCACGCGTACACACACGTGAATAACGAGAGCTTTGGCCCTCATTGGGTGCTCGCCAGACGCCGGGAGGGGGTGGAGGCAACTCAACAACGACCAGAATTTACAAGCCGCGGATTGCATTCAGGCGACTGTCACGTGATACAGGGAATGCCCAGCCCCACCCCCGCCTTGTCTTATCCTGCGGGTCAGATAACGCGTGCCGCGCCGCGTGGGCGCGTTCCCACCCCCATGCCCGGCGCGGCCACGGCCTCGGCTTACAGCGCGCCGCCCTGCCCCGAAAAAGGCCTGGCACGGCGCGAGGGCGAGGCGCGAGGCAGGGCGAAGACGTCGGCCCAGCGTGACAGGGACAAAGGAGCATCGGAGCCGCCCCGTGTCGCCGCGTCGCCGCCGTGCCGCCCGCGTGTGCCCCGACCTAGACCAACTAGTCCAACCCGACCTGCTACTAATGGCGCCTCGCGTCGCTCGGCCCGCCAGCCCTGCCAGCCCTGCCAACGACACGAAATCCGCACCGCGGCCCCCCTTCGCTGCCACGCCGTCAATATTTACGTCCATCATCTTAAATTAGCCACCCCCTCTGCGGGGCACGTGCCTGCTGTCTCGGCTTCCCCGCAGCTCGCCGCTCACGAGTGGCGCAAATGTTTGAAAAACTGTTCTCCACTCCCCGACGAAAGAATCCGCCCAACTTTGGCCCAGGGGATTCGCGAAAATGCGTCTCAATGCCCCTGTCCCCACGACGCCCGGCCCCGCGGCGCCATCCCCTGCCTGCTCAGACGCCGTCTGGCTCTCTGGCTCGGCGTGGACGAATATAAACACAACTTGACCCTCCCGCCGTACGCCCGACCGCCTTGCGCGCTGTGCTGCTGTGCGCCTCGACTTGGCACGCTTGGCACTTCCCCCTCCCCCTTCCCGCGCCGCGCATTCCCCCGGCCTGCCCGGCCCGGCCGCGCATTTCCCACCAACTCGTAGTGCCAGTACCAAAACAAGAAAACTATTTCCCTCTTCGTTTCCGCTTCTCGCCCGGGACTGCGACAGCGGCTTTTTATCAACCGTATTATTTCACACCGTCCGACCCGAACTGTGACGACACGGGGCGCCGCGTCACGGACCGCGTCACGGGGCGGGGCGGGGCGGGGCGGGGCCGGGAGCAGGGCTGCCAGCCTGCGGGCGGGGCGGCGGGTGCGGGAGGGAAGAGCAGGGAAGCCTGAAGCCTGGCGAGCAGAAGCAGGCAGCAGGCAAGGAAGGAGGTTAGTGCGCGACGCGGCGCAAGCGGAGGAACGAGACGAGGCGAGACGAGGCGAGGCGTGAGAGGACCCAGGCTACGCGCTACCCACGGACCGGTTCCTCGTCGTCCACGTTTGTTCACTGCGATTGTCGCGGTGCAAGACGATAACATAACCGGGGACCGCAACGTCGAGGCACAATGGGAGGTAAGCTCACTGTACGGCCAGCGTGCTCTAACCTGCGGCCATCCGCTTTTTCGAGGGACTGGGAAATGCAGTGGTCTGGCAGGTTGTACCATTTGACCCCTTGACCTTCATCAATGAAAACTTGTAACAAGCGTCGTGGTTCACCTTAACCTGCTTTGGCGACGGTATTGGTGTCATGACATGACTTTATTACGCGGAGGTTCATTGAGATAATTCTAGCTGCGGGCAGTTTGGTTGGTCCTTTCTGTATATTCAATGGGGCATGTTTTGGGATTTCCATGCTTGTTGACCATCCTGTCCATTCATTTAAAATTATTGATGGAATGAATGGAAGTGCTTCTTATTTCTATCATATTCTCTCGACCGTTTGTTTTAATACCTGTGTGTTGTCACCTTATTACTTACTGTCGTAATTGGATTTTGTACTTGTGAAAATCATTACAGTGGTCCAAACCTTGAATTTTTGACAGTGTAATCTTCTTCCTAGCTCTCTCTCCCTATATTTTTGAATGCGATTAGATCTTTTTTATTTTCCCAGTATAAGCTTTCTCTGTATTTTTATTGCAAATTTCAGCAGCGATTGGCAAATGTTGATTTTGTTTACATTAGCAGCATTAGTTGATGACATAAGATCTCAAATCCATAATTTAATGAGAAGGGAACCCCACCCCCTATCCCCCACCCCCCCTCAAAAAAATTCCAGTATTTTTAAAAATTTTAATTATTTGTTTTTGTTGTCCTAGTCTACACCTCCCTTAAAAAAGTGCTGTTATAATAATTGCTTGCTATGGGAATAAAGGAAATTTTTGGCCAGTTGTCAGCTTGACAAAATTTCAAGGCCAGTGATAAGGCTTGGTGGAGGCGGGAGGCTCTTCCTTATCCACGCCTTTTATTTCGATGCACTTTGACTGATAGGACTAATGTAATAAAATAAGGCCAAGCTGATAGAAAGGGAAACCCGATTAAACATTGCGATTCTAACGCCTCTGAGGCTTCTACTTTGAAAGACAGCCGCTCAGACACATTATCCCTTCAAATGAAAGCTGTTAGTTACTGAGCTTGCTTCTTACTGTCATGACTCAAGTAATTTATAATCGGTTTCACTTTCCTCTGGGATATATGGGGGACATGGGTCTCAGCGAGAGGGGCAGGGAATGTGAGGACTATTGGTGTGGGGAGCCAAAAATAGCACAGCAGCACTTGAAGGGTGGGACTGTCTCCCCTCCCCCTGGGCCGTGGTGCTATGTTTAGATCTGCACATTTTTTACGCACTTGGAGCTGCATTGTCTGAAAGAAATTCTCAGGGCTTTATTTTATTTCTTTCAATATTGAACTGTTAAATTTGGTTTTGTGCCTTTTAGGGTTTGCGTGGGTGACTTTGGCGACCAATGACTCGTATTCTCTGGGAGCTCTTGTGCTGGCTCATTCCCTTCGTAGAACGGGCACAGTTCATCAGATAGCAGTGTTGATTACACCTGGAGTGACACCCTCTATGAGGTATTATCTCAAGTTCTTCTGTTGGAGTTGAAAAGGTGCAAAGTGTTTGTATTACATTTTCTGTTGTTTTTTATTTAAATCACAGGGAGAAGCTTGGAGCTGTTTTTGATTCTGTAACAGAAGTAAATGTATTGGACTCAAAAGATGCTGCCAATCTGGCCTTATTGGCACGACCTGATTTGGGCATTACCTTCACAAAACTACATTGCTGGCGCCTTACTCAGTATGACAAGTGCTGCTTCCTTGATGCAGACACATTGGTAAGTTCAAAATTGAAATGAGCAAGCATTTACCCTTTTTGCCCCTCCTTTAAAATTTTTCCCTGTTGAGAAAGAGGTGCTTACTTTGTTGTGAGACTGGATGAGAGCCAACTGTGCACTTGCTTCAGGCTTGCAGCCAAGACTGACATTTAGTCTGTTGAAAACTTAAATCTAAGCTTATTACCACGTCATCAGTGCTATTCCAAATAATTAACTGTTAATCCTTTTCTTGTGTGTTTTTTTGTTCACAGGTTATTCAAAACTGTGATGAATTATCTGAGCGAGAGGAGCTCTCAGCAGCCCCAGACGTTGGCTGGCCAGACTGTTTCAACTCCGGTGTTTTTGTATTCAAGCCATCATTGGAAACATTTAAGTCACTAATGACCTTCGCTCTACAGTTTGGAAGTTTTGATGGTTGGTGTTAACACCCATTAAGTTTCTTAAAATTCAAGTGACAAAGAAATATTAATAATTGCATTTTGTATTGTGTTATGTACAGGTGGTGACCAGGGTTTATTAAACTTGTATTTCAAGGACTGGGCTCACAAGGACATCAGCAAACACTTGCCTTTCATTTACAACATGTGTTCAACTGCATGTTACTCATATCTTCCAGCCTTTAAACAGTAAGTTTTATCTCAAACTTTCATGAAATTCACTGACATGACCTTCTTTTATAATAAAAAATCATTGTTTCTTACAGATTTGGTACCCAAGTTAAAATTGTTCATTTTATTGGTGCCTCCAAACCATGGATTTGCTACCTTGATTCAGAATCAAAAGAAGTACAAGCTCCTAGAGAATTTAGCCATGTCCAATCATTTTTGCAGTTTTGGTGGGACCTATTCTGTCAAAATGTTCACTCTTCACTTTCTCCCAGTATGGTGAGTACGTTTTACATATCATGTCCAATTGTGCACTTGGCTAAATTTACTATTCGCACATAACATTTTGAGTAAGATGTGATGGTATAACTTAATGCGTGACATTGTCTGTTGTGAATTCTTGCAACACTCGGGGTGAGGGTTCAGACCACAGATATGTCATTAGCTAACTGTTTGTATCTTACCCTCCATTAATGCTGCTCCCAGACGGAAACAAGCGTGCAAGTATGCCCCCTATCTCAGTAGTGTAGCTGCATGATTTGTTGTTCAATTCAACAACAATAAAAAATTCAGTAGTTAGTTGCATTTTTATGATTTATTTAGAAATTTTCAGCTGTCTTCTTTTCTCTTGCTGCCTTGTATGGTTTACTTTTCACTTCTCACTTTTCTCTGTAGATCCTCTGATATTTTACTTTACAAATTTCTCTTGTAGTTCTTCACTCTAAGCAATCTTCTAGTTTTACATCTGCCTTTTTTAAGCCTAGTGTCGAGCAAAACCTTCATTTGTTTGATTGTAAATTGTAGATAATTGCCAAAGCAATTTAAACATCATATCATTTTTCCATTTCTTTTTTTTTATAATGCGATTTTTGGTTTGTGTTTTACTTGTTTTTGCTCAGCTAATGCTTGTTCTGATGCTTACTTGAGCATGCTTCTGTTGCGTTGCACAGCACGTTGACTCCAGCTTCTTCGAGTCTCCGCACTCACACCCTGCTCACCATGACCTAGGCCCTGCCCTGCCCTCCCGTAGTAATCCTACTGCAATGTTTGTTGATCCTTGGGAAAGCTATTTCGAAAGATTGCAACAAGAATTGCAAAATGAAAAGCGCCATCAAGACTGGCTGGAAGTGTTGAACAAGGATGAAAGACAACGAGGATGTGAAGATTTCCAGCCAAACACCACTCAATATTACTCTGAGAGTGGTCGCCAAGATGCCTTGAATATGCCTTACCATTATGAGAGCAATGAAGCCTCTGTGCATCACCATGAAAGTGACCAAGCTGGCGCACATTGGCACGACCCAGGACACAAACATGGAGAAAGACCTCCAGAACAAGAGCAGTATAACTTCCACTCCGACCCCCCACCCCAACATTTCCCTTCCAATAATTATAACAATGTGTGTGAGGACCACCAATCCCACCAGCCAGTGGCCCCTGAGCCAGTGGACAACCATGACTCTGTGAGTATGTTTTGGCATAATTTGGCACTTTTCACGGTTGAGTTATTCCAATTTTACCATCCCACAGAAGTATCCATACTTCCTTAATTACATTTCATTTTGATATGTTAAGTACATCATGTGATTGTGGGTGGTGGCGTTTCAGCTCTTGTTTGTAGGTGACTTGGTTGGAAACGCCACTACAAAAATTAATTTTGCTCCATGATTTGATTTTACGATTTATTAATTTTCTTTATATTTCTGAGAAGCCCAAATTTTACTTGTCTTGCTGAGGAGCTCGAAACTGGCGTTTCCACCTAGTCATGGTCTTAGTCTTCTGTGGAAAACATTTTTGTGTTGGCCATTGTATGGATAATTATGTTGCGTTGTGTTGGGAAGTACTGTGTACTTAGTTTAGAAATGCAATATTTGTTTCCTCTAATTTTTATTTATGTTTGAAAGAGTTTGTCTTTTTGTAGTTCGCTTGCAGAGCTCCAAGCTAGAGCTTGCTACTCCTGAAATAAGTAAAGTTTCTTGTTTTCACCTTCTTCTACATTTCTTTACTGGTGGAAATGCCTGTTTCGATTTTCTATGCTGAAAATACCTAGTTTACATATCTATCTTTTAACTCATGAGGTTCTTGTGAGCTAAAATTTTAACTCCTGCATTATTAATTCCTAGTTACTACATTAATTTTTTTAAAGGATTTTTTAAATATTTTTTTTTTTTAATTTTTGATGTTTACTTATTTTGTACCTGATGTCGGTTTGCAGGCCGGTCTGGCTGGAGCCCTGGCCCACCTGACCCTTGGTGCGCCGCGCTCGGCCGAGCAGACGGCTTTGGAGGACCAGCTCCGGCGACAGGCCTGGGAGCAGGGCCACATCGACTACATGGGTCGTGACTCCTTCGACAACATTTGGAGCAGAGTCCTCCAGTCCATGGGCGAGACTCCGGAACCTGTCGCAGAGGAAGCGCCGGCAGCTACCCCTGCACCTGCAGCTGCGCCCGCCCCTGCCCCTGCGCCTGCCCCTGCCCCTGCACCCGCCCCTGCCCCTGCGTCCGCCCCTGCGCCTGCGCCCGCCCCTGCGCCTGCACCCGCCCCTGCGCCTGCGCCCGCCCCTGCACCAGCACCCGAGCCCGCCCCCGCACCGGTAGCTGCACCAGCCCCGGCCCCCGCACCGGCCCCCGCCTCGGTAGCAGCGCCAGCGCCCGCTGCTTCACCTGCTCCGGCACCTGCTGCTCCTCCAGCTGCACCTGCGCCCGCACTAGCCGCCGTCCCCGCATCACCACCCACGCCCACCGTCACCACCGCCACCCCACCCACGTCACCGCCGGTGGGTGCCCCTCCTCAGCCGCAGCCCTCGCCCGAGGCCCTCAAGGTGGATCCTACCCCTCCTGGAACACCCCCTGTCGCAGCCCAGGCCGAGGGCTCGGAACCACTAGACCCGAACGCACCCATCCCTCCCAAGAGGAAAGGCTCCGGTAAGAAGTAAATGAGCTTGAATCATCATCGGCTGTTGGTGATAGGGTTTGTGGTGAAAGTTTGTATTGTAGAAGCAGAAGCGCACATCTCACTTTAGTGATGGAAGTTGTGGGTGAAAATGTATGTCATCTGAAACTGGGTTCCTGACTCCCCTCATGTTGTATTTTTGTACGAAGGAATCTAGAAGTAAGGAAGTTTAGCATTTTTTTTAGGATTTACTTTTCCTAATGACTAATTACATTCTATCTTCTCACAGTATTTCATTACTAATTTTGTTAGATGTAAAAAAGATAGAAACACCGTCTTTGCATGGTATACCGATCACCAGCTTTCACCCAGTGGTAAGAAACCCGGTTCATAATGCATGGGCTTCCTGTTAAGTTAAGCATTTTTAAGCATTTATTATTTGCTTTCTCTAATCATTGTACCCCATCTGGAATGGTTGTATCTTTCTACTTGTCAGACTCTCGCTGTGGTGGTTTGGAGATCACAATAGTATTTGTGGCACTGCCAGTTATAAGTACTTTCATGGTTAAACTTTGTGTTCTTGTGCCTTGAAGTGTGCATCAATGACCCATGAGTTAGCTTTTCTTTTTGTATGCAATCAAATTTTTGGGTTACAGGTTGCACTGATGCAGATAGCACAAGCGAATCTGGCTCGTATTGTAGCCTTGCTTAGTTCTTCACTGCTCCTACGACTGATCACTATGCTAGTCTGAAAAGCAAGTATTTTGTTAACTGAAAAAGTGATTACCTTATCTTTTTCTCTCAGTTTTTTAAAGCAGAAAAGTCATTAGTAAAATCTAAGTGCCAAATGTGTGCCATATTGAGAATCTCAAAGTTCCTTCCTGCTGAGACTCTTAGTCTTCGGTTGTTTTTATGTGGCATCTAAGCTTTATTAAATTATTGAGACAATAGTTTTTATGCTACTCATGGTTTAAAGTCATATTTTTGTAAATGTCTAAGTTTTATTGAAATTTATTGTTGATGTTTTGTGTGGCCAAGTTTGAAGTAAATGTATTATTTGTATGTTAAAATTTTATATTAAAAATGTTGTTTTTCTTACAAATTTTAAGATGATGTTCTGGAATTAGAATGACTGATGTTGAGAGGGATTACTTGTGAAACAAGAGCCTATGTTACAAATTTTCTACTTACTGTGCCATTTGCTATGTCTATTTTCTAGCTTTATGAATTTGTTGCCATGAATTGTTAAACCATATTCTTAATCAAAACCACTGCCTTCCACACTTAACACGTATATTCTTTGTCTATAGTCTAGTCTGTTTTATGACAATAAGGGTAGTGTAAGTGGGGGAAGGAATTTTGTATTGATTGAATAAACATATCTAAACATAAGATTGTGATTTACTTTATTGAGCAAGGAAGTCTACAACAAGTCCAAACCTAATGACCAGAAACTTACAGAGTTGAAAAATTTCAGTGATGAAGTTTGCCCACCAAGTAAAACCAACTAATGTTTACAAGTAATTTATTACCTAATCAAGTCAAAAAGCAAAATAAAGGGAACAATACTGTTATCACAAGGGGAACTGACTGGATCCTAATATCTTAACTACAACAAAATTCTCACTTTCAGCAGCACAACAGTAATTAACAATAGAATCATTGTGATGTTGAAAGTAACAGTTTCAAAAGAATGGATGTGTGAGTTCTATTTGATCACAAGTGTGTGTACCATAACTAAACAACTGAGAGTAAAGACTTAATTTCTGATTGAGGTAATGATTTGCCTGATAGGCCACACAGCGCCCTGAAAATTCTTCGTCTCTCACATTCCTTTTCGAGCTGAGCCGCTTTGGTCCTGCCCACGCGCGTGATGTGCGCAGGCACACCAGCCAAACGAGCTGCATTGAACCCGTATGATTTGGGACAAGCTCCAGCAGAGAATTTGTACAGGAATGTCACAGTCTCCTCTCCACCCCCTTCTTCATTGTCATCCTCAACCATACAAGCCTGTAGGAGTGGAACAAAAACACACTATTGAGAAAAGCACATAAATCAAAGGAAGAATCAAGTTGAGAGCAAGACAACTCACCATGTGCCCAAGAGTAACCTGGTCAGAATTTTTGAATTCATCAACCAAAGTGTGGTAGTGAGTTGAGAAGAGGGTTCTTGCACTGAGAGATGCCAATTCTTTCACAACAGCAGCAGCAATAGCAGTTCCATCATATGTAGATGTACCACGTCCTGATTTAAAATATCACAAAACAATTGTTTAAATTAGATAGATAAAATTAAGAAGAAAAAAAGAAGTTAAATGTAAAAGAAACACATACCCAACTCATCAACAAGAACAAGCGAGTGTTTGGTGGCATGATGAAGAATGGCAGATGTTTCACTGAGCTCCACAAAGAATGTACTTTCACCAGCCATAATGTCATCATTGGCTCCCAGGCGAGTAAATATGCGATCAACAGGTGAAAACTCACATTCCCGAGCAGGAATGTGACAGCCCTAGAAAGCACAGGCAATAGAAGTTAAGATACGAGCTGATGAGACTGAATAATCTAACTTGCCCTAAAAGACTGAATACTTACCATATGAGCCATAATAAGGAGAAGACCTGCTTGTCGCATCAGTGTAGACTTTCCTCCCATGTTGGGGCCTGTTACTAAAACAACACTTGCAATTCCATCGGCTCCAATCACAGTATCATTAGGAACATAACTGTCGAGAGTTTCTCCAGACAAACAAGGATGTCTCCCATCTTTCAAACAAACAAATGGCTGGAAACACAGTAAAAACAGTCATCATGAAATCAATTAGAAAGGAAAACAAAAGAAAACATTGTGGAACATCAAAAATCCATTTTTCTTACCTTCTCAGTCTTTGAGGGCTCTGCTATTACAGGCACACAAATCTCTCCTTCTTCTTTCCGTGCATACTCAGCAAGGGAAAGCAGCACATCTAAAACTGCCAAGTTTTTAACAGCAGTGTTCCAAATCTCGAACCTACATAATTCACAATTATTAAAAGGGGGGAAAATATGAAAGAAATTAAAAACTGCTGTCATAACAAAATCTATGCTATATATATTCCCAACTTGTTCTCTCACCTAGAACTGAATTGGGCAAATATTCTTCTGTTTAAATCCTTTAGAACAGATGTCTTGGCTTCTTCTGCTTGCATCATTCGAGCAAGTAAATCCTGTAAGTAAATTTAATTTGCTTATTGACGTCTGCACTAAAATGAGAAATTCAGTAGATAGACAGCCAGCAACCTTTGTCT
Source organism: Thrips palmi (assembly GCF_012932325.1). NCBI lineage: Eukaryota > Metazoa > Arthropoda > Insecta > Thysanoptera > Thripidae > Thrips > Thrips palmi. The sequence continues at coordinate 5,964,994 of NW_023144624.1, read as the reverse complement.
CAGGTGTCCAAAATCGCTTGAACCCTTTCTTCTGAGATTTAAGCTCATATTTGTTGCCAGCTTTTTTAGCAGCATGCTCTGGTACCTCCAGCTGAAAACGATTCTTGTCTGAACCAAAATAAACAACCTGGAAAAAAGAGATAAATATAATCTCAAAGGGAAACGAGACGGTGAGAAACATGTCAAACAGGTGAAGGCAGGACGTAGGAAGGACAAACTGTCAGTCAAATTAAAATTGTTGTGGTTTTTTGGTTGAGTACATACCTTGCACCCAAAGTAAGAGCACTGGGCCTTAAGATAAGCATCCAATTCCTTTTTAACATTATCATAATCAGAAACTGCACTATCATAGTCTGGGTCCACCCCAGTACTTGGAATGATGCGACCTTCCTTCTGAGCTTCATCATGATCAAAAGCATTCTGTCAAAAAATAAAATAATTCAATAGTAGCAAAAATACTAATACTAATAATAATTGCTGTGATTTTTAAAGTGATTGTGATGGCAATTCTTACCTCAAAAAAGCGAAGAGGTTCTTCTAGATCAGGGAATGTGCCATTTGGAACAACTGCTTGAGTGCAGGTGACTTGTAGCAGCATGTCTGATTTTAAATTATCCTTTCCATCTGAAATTAAATAGCATGTCCTTAATAAAAGCAAAATTTATTTAGAAAAAAAAATTTGAACAAGCAAGTATAATGTGAGACTATTAGTAGTACCTTCAAACAAGTCAGCAATCTTATGGGCTTTCTTGAATCCCTCTAAAGTACCGATAAAATCCATGATCTTTTTCTTTGAGTAAATCTCGTCTTCATAAAAGATAGCTCGACTATCAGGATGGGTTTTGCTTCTGACAGCATTTCCTTGTGCGTGGATTCTACAAAGAACATAGTGATTAATAAAACTAATAATAAGCAACCGCTCTCAATGAGCTAGCTACTGACATACTTGCTCAGCAATCTTTCAAGGTCTGGTAACTGTGCCAACAATCCTCTGGCATCCTCCATTATGTGACTGTTCTTGAGAAGTTCTGATATAGCAACTTGTCTTGAAAGAATGCCACTGGTATAAGTGAGAGGAGCACAGATCCACTGATGAAGCAAGCTGCACAAAAATAGGACAAATGAGAAAGGAATGAGATGGTAAATTAAATTTGGGCAATATAGGGCTCTAAGATTATACAAACCGTCTTCCAAAAGGTGTGCAACATTGATCCAGAGAATTCAGTAATGTCCCCTCTAGGCCACCAGCTTTATTTTTTAATACATCAAGGTTTTTCAATGTCACTCCATCCAAAATCTGCAATACAGAACAAATCTCAGGACTAGACATTCAATTAAGCACATATCACATACTGTAGTAAGACAAGCAACAACAATTACCATATGGCGGCCACTGAGTCCAGGGAGTTTAGCACCTTTAGATGAATCAACAGGAAGGTAGTTCTCAAAGCGTTGCATGCTCAGAAGTTGCTGATCAAGATGACAACAGGAAAGGTACCAAGTGATAGCCCCTAGGGACCTGACAGCAAGTTGATATTCTTCAGCAGGTGATAACCCCAAAGAATCAACTTTTTAAAAAATTAAAGAAGAAAAATGTTAGACCGGGTTGCAAAATTTAAAAGAAGGTATTTCATGGCAAGAACAAGAGCAAACCTACCATCACTAATAAACATCTTAAGAGCCTCCGGCCACTCATGAGACTGCCCCTCTTCATTAAAGTAATTTCCCTCAGCTAATTTAGTTAAAGTTTTGGAAGCAGACCAAAATTCAAGTTCAGGAGCAAGTGTTTCCTTTAAAACGGCAGTCAATTGACTGTTTAGCAATTGCTGAGTTCGTTCAGAAAGATTATTACGTTCATACAACACCTATTGAAAAAGAATTCCAGGAGTTCCGCTATCAGTTAGAGATACACCAACAGTACACCAAAAGATTCAATAAGAAAAGAAGATTCCATACTGACATGTACAGGAGGATGATGGGCAAGCAACATTAACAAGCGAGAACAGTGTCGGTCATCAGTGAATTGACCCAAATGGAACGTTCCGATAGAAGTGTCAATGAAACAGACTCCATAGGAAACTTGAGAATCTATGTCCTAAATTATTACAGAACAGATCATGATCACTTATCATACATGAGCACACACAAAGAGTTAAATTGGAAATGAAAGAAGGTTATCTAAGTACCTCTTCACAAATTGCAAGAAGATAATTAGCACTGCCAGTATCAACTGGTTCGCCATCCTGAGCACTGAAAACCCGTGTTCCACGGGAAGTTACTGCACATATCTCCCGCTTCACAACTTTGTCGAACTTTGTTGGTCTAGACACTAGAATGAGAAAAAAATTATTAAATGTGAAGTGAAGGCTGAAAGTGAATAAATAACAGTGATTAAACTTACAGTGTTTGACACGCTCATTCATCATCTCAGGTGTTTCTGTCTGTTCAACTCGTGCTACTTTGTACCCTTTGTCAATAAGGGATGCAGAAAACCGTCCATAAGCCTTTTCAGGAAAGCCAGAGTGAGCAAAGTCTCCTTTCATGTAAGATAATTCCAGCTCAGTGCACCCAATAACAGCATCCATGTGGTACAGTTCATAAAATTTGCCAACTTTAAAGAACAAAACACAGTCATAATGCTTCGACTTCATTTCCCACCATTGACGCATGGCTGGTGTCAGATTTTTCTTGAAGTCTTCAGGGACAGATAGGGTTCGTGGGTTATAATCAGGATGATCAGGACGGTGCTTGTTGGCATCACGAATCTTCTCAGGCTTTAAAAACTCATACTTAAGATGAGCCCATGAGTTACTTGCTCCTTCTCCAGCTGAAGAATTACTATTTGCCTCACTAGATTCCATGACAGATCTGGCAGGACTCTGCAAATAATAATAAATAAAGCATTACAGCATAGTTTTAAACATAATTGAAACTGCTGCAAAAGTAAGCAATAAAACCAAACCCACATTCTTTGATGCACTAAAAGCAGCCAGTGATTTTTTTTTCACTGAAGGCGTTTGTGGAGGACCCATAGCACCAACTGGCTTTTTGGCTGCATTGCCATTATGAGATGATGTCGAAGGTCTTTTGCGTTTTTTAGACTGAGTAAAAAAAAACTTTCATTACATTAGGTTGTTGGAATTGGTTAAAAATCGAGACATGTTTATTGAAGAACCATACTTTGACTGGGGATGGAGTATCTGGTTCCTCAGGGTCAGATGTCTCCTCTTCAGATGCATTATCATCCTCTGATTCTTCTGACCCAGACGCACTTTCCATTTCTTCATCCTCTGTTAATAATAATAATCATAATGTAACAAAATATTTGGAATCAAATATGAGCATTTTACTGAATAACAATGGCAAGACTTACTTGGCTTGAACTCATCTCCAGAATCTTCACTGTCCAGCTGAAAGGCTAGTCCTTTCTTTGAGTCATTTCCATCAGTTGTACCTGGCAAAATAATGAATCTGTGAGAAATTTTTCTTCTACTTTCAACAATTGAAAACACCCAGGGGTGTTTCAACTTACTCATTGAAGTGTCTTCCTCAGTAGCATTTTCTTTATCTTCATCAAGTTCTGAGAAATTTACAATCAGTGACTGCCTTTCACTGATACTCATCTTAAGAGCCTTGTCAGCTTCTTCACAAGCCTTCTGCCACTCTTTAACATGTGTAACGGGCGATGGTTTCCCAGAGCCGCCACCGTATTTCTCCACCATTCTGAAGCAAAGGTACAGTAAAATTATCTGTCCTAATCTAAATTATTTTAAACAGAAATACTGCCAGTTCCAATCTCACTTCAATTTCACCCAGGATCTTGTAGGAGGATTATCAAAAAATTGCACGTGAATACTTCCACCTCGTTGATATTTATCGGAGTCAGGATCATTGCAGACAAGACTTGGCCACCAAGGGTATGAATCAAGCTTGGCCCACACAAGATCGCTGACTGAAAATTCTGGAACAGAAGACAGAAAGACAGCATAAGCCACTTTGCCAAACAGGAAACAAAATAGAGGAGCGCATTTTGAGATTCTATAATAAAAATGAGGATAGTTGCAGGGAAATAGGAATGAATGAGAAAGGTTCCAAACAGATAATAATTTATTTTCATAAATAAGTAAAATGAGTGGTCACACTTTGGAATGTGTCTTGATTTCATGTTTAACTTATTCCGTTAAAATAAAGCAGCACAAATTAAGATCTTCAATTATAACTCTAATGGCTTAGGTTCAATTTAAATGACAAAGCATCAAGTGTTGTTAATACAGTCCACAGAAATATCACACATACAAATTTAAAATAAAAACACAATAATACACAATTTTACCTCAAACTTCTCATAATACATCAAGTTACGATTACACCTTACAGAATAGTCATTAGGAAGCATTTAAAATTTGTAAGATCAATATACAAAAACACAGGAAAATTGGTATATAAAAATTGCACACATTCAGGACAAACTCTTGTCCAAAGTAACTAATTTAAAAGATTAATTAAATACTAAAAACAATACTGTTCGTAATAAAACTTTGATAGCCCTAGCATTTCTTATTTTCTTGATCAGTTTGAACATCAAGAATGGCCTTCATTATCTTTCTCTTTAAAGCACGAACAGCTTTTTCAGAATTCAGGCGACGCATTTCTTCAGCAACATACAGTCCAAAAGCAGTATTAACATCTACACTGCCAGTTTCTGCACCAGCAGCATCAGAATTGTTGATGTTCTTAAGAGGCAGATTTTCCTCAGCTGGTTTCAAAGGAGACGTCACAAACTCTTTGTTCAAATTGCGGACTGGTCTACGAACACTACAATTAGAGGGAGAAATCACCAATTCTTCGCTGCCAGGAGCACTTTGGTGGGCCGAAGAGCATTCTTCTTCAGTAGAGGGATTCTTATCTGTGACAGATTCTTCGTGCTCCTTGAGTGCTTTAAATACAGGAGACATGATTTTGTCTTTCTTCTAGAGGAAAATAGAAACCAGTAATTAGCGTTTTCTTAAGTTGTAGTGAAAGAAATTTGGGAAATTTCCTGTATGAAACACATACTTTCTGTGGTGTTAACACTTTTTGTGGGGTTAACACATTGCGCAGGAAGTGAGGTTCGTAAACAGTGGGTGATGATGAAGCAGCATCAAGAAGTCTGCGTTGAACTCTAGTCCGTGGACTGGCTGCTACCAAATGCTCCTTGCGAACTGGAAATGAAGACACAATATCAACATCATTAGAGATAAGATGCAAGGAGGATTGAGAAACCTAAAAGGCATGATTCAAGCCTAAGGCCAAGGAAAGAGCTGAGCCACAACCGCTAAGAATAGGTAATCGTGTAGTTTCATTGAACATTAAATTAGTTATGATAGACCTTTATCTGCTTGACCAGTACCTACCCGACATACATGTCCCCAGCCTCAACCTGGTCTTCAACAAGCTGGACAGGCTCGGCATTTAACTCAAACATCTTCCTTGAAACTAGCTCTAGTAATAAGCAATGAAAGTGTGATGACCAACGATAGCATAAGTTTCACAGGCATTTTGAAGCCTTTAGAAACTTTACAGCATTGAACAGAATAGGTGTATGGTTACCGTCCAGTCACTTAAGTACAGATCGAAAAGGCATACCCAGGAAGAGAAGAGCCTGGACAATGGTCTTGAAGCAGGTACAAAATGAAACTGTCAAAAAACTGTCATAGTGGAACAAAGACTGAAGGATTTGGCAGGCCAGTGTATAGAGGTTATGGCGCCTTGAAAGTAACTCACAAGCGCGATTGCGAACCGACCTGAGCTTGCAAAACGACGCCAGACTTGCGGCACAAAGTGTCAACCAGTTGTCTCGACAGAAATCTTACCAGACTTGGTGCTCTTGGGGCTGTCCTGAGCGCCTGCACGCGCCGCGCTGTCCAGGGCCCGCTTGGGCGTCTTGGAGGGCGAGTCCGCTAGTCTCGATGTTTTCGGAGTGCCCGCGGCCGGGCTGGCACCCTTTGCTCCGGGAGACGCCGATGCTGCCGGGGATTTGGGAAAGTACTTGAACAAGGTGTTTTTCTGGGCGGACATGGTGAAGCTGTCAGTCTCCAACTGTCGCTTGCTATCGCTGTTGTGGGCTGCTTTTGTTGTTGACGGCACTACTCTTCTGGCGCCAAATGCACTAGAAGTACCGACACGACAGCGGAGCGAAAAGCCCCACCCCACGCCGTGGGGATGGCAGGGACGGTTGGGAGCGGGCGAAGGCAAAACCGATGGTCAAAATGAGAGGAAAGTCCGCGCATAGCGTTTTTCGTCGTCTGATCATGACTTGTCGAGATTGAAATCGCAAGGAAATGCAGGCGGCGCAACAGGTGGTAGGAGTGACGAAGATGCCGTGTTTGTGACAAGGCCGCGAGGAAAGAGATAGCAGACCACTTTAGACAGAGAGAAATTTGGTCAACGTTGACGTAAACATTATTGTTTGTTGGTCATTTGAAGCGTTGTAAGTTTTTTGACAGACGTGTCCTGATTCTTGTTGTTGTCATTCGTCACCGGCTGCAGAATTGTTTAGTTTGAACTGTCAATGTCGTCGTCGCCCTCCCGTTGTTTACATCCAACGATGGGCCAACATGATGCCGAGAGATGGTAACATGTGATAAATAAAATGCATACTCAGCATATCTGCAGAATTTTTCAAGCTTTTGCATGAGCTGTGTCGTTTCGTATTTATTCTCAAGTTGCATTCTTGAACTCGAAGTTGTTGGGTTTCTGGCGGTCTTATGATCGCTTGGCCGGAGGTTAGGTGATCAACCTTGTTTGATTCTAGTGGTTCTCGCGGACCTATTTTACCTGTTTATGACCATTTTTAATACATGGCACTGTGTCCAGCCTAACAGTATTTAGAGAACAGTGGTTATGAAGGCCCTTGAAGGCACTTCCAACCAACATGTAGTGGATTACGCTCTTTATAACAAAAATCATTGGTGACGAGTGTCCCATTTATGTTGTTGCCATTAGATCGTTTCTAAAGCTTGCTTGGATGCTCATTGAGTTACGGTTTAATTCCTGTATGTTTTTTTGTTTTTTTTTGTTACAGACATGGTTGGATACTGTTGCAATCGGTCGTAGTAAGGTGCGTTGTAAACCTTTACCCATTTCTGCCATACCTTCCGAACATGGGCTTATGTAGTGCTGTAATGGCTTTGGGATGGACAAACCAAGCTGTTAATGTGAATCTGGATGGGTTTTAATTATGGTTAGTATGTCAGTAAATTTTTCGGTATGGGAACTTTGCTTAAAAATTATGCAAGTTGTTTACACAACAAAAGCTTCCAAACATTTTCAGGTGCATTTCCTCTTCTTTATGCTACCAAACCAGATTCACATTTGCTTGAGTTTGTCTTAAATGCAATTTATGGGATTACTTATTTTTCATGCATGCATATAAACTGTATTTCTTTTATAAATGCAATTATATGAATTGAATATACTCCTTCATGTCTTTTCTTTCCTCTCCTTCCTTATAAGTAGTAGAAATCTAGCTGATCTAGACTGCTAGCCTCACACAAACCATGGAGCATTAGACTGTAAAGATATTTTTGGAACAGTCAAGATACTGTGGTGATGGTCAAGTACATTGATTTTTCTTTGCAAGACAACAATCGATCCCTCTGTGGAGATAGGACTTCCCAAAGGAAAAGGGGAGGGAAGGCTCGAACGAGCTGGGAATGCGAACGAAGTAAATGAGTTTTCGGTCGATTCGCGCCCGCCACAGGGGGGTGTAGCTGAACGCACCTTGAAAGACTGCATTGCCCCATCTGCGGCTGCTTTGACTGTTCCTAACTTCCGACTACTAACCCCACCCGATCCAGCCCACCCGCATGCAGCGCTGCCTTGCTGCTTTCACGGCCTCACCAACTCCTTGCTCCTTGCATGCACACAGACTTGCTCCTTCGCCGCCAGGGCGTACAGTATGTACCAGGGCGGAGCGGCGCGGTGCGGGTGGACAACAAGTCATCGGCAGCCAGCGCGCCGGGCAGGCTGTACCTACCCACTTCGTATTCTATGCCTCTTGCACGAGTTTCGGTATTTTGTCGTCGGGCACGGCGAGCATTGGGTTGGTTCCATTGTCAACATGCACCTGGCCAATAAATTTTAGCGGATGGGGGCAACGGTGCGAAACGAAAATAAGTAGGCGGAGCGGTGGTTGGGACCGTGGGAGGGGAGAAAGGGGAGGGGAGGTAGCACTGCTACTAGCGCGGACACGGAGGGAGATGCATGTTCAAACAGCCTCGTCAAGTCGTCTCCAGTGTGCATTCCTCGGGACGCTGAGTTGCGTCATGTTATCACCATCCGGTCCCCTTCGAAGAAGATCCGTGTCCTGGGATTCCGCTGACTTTGCTAGACGGCCGACCGTCACCCGAGGAGGGAGTGTGGTCGTGGAGACGGGGTGGAACGTGGTGGCGAGCGCGTCAAGGTTGTGGGAGTGGCTGGCGGGCTGGCCAACACGGAGATCGCTTGGCTGGGAGGAAACGGCACACCCGCTTAGCCAAACCAAACCAAACTTCTGCCGACTGGCCGTTCTCGCGGACCGGGCTTTGCCGCGCTCTGCCTGACCGGACCCACCGCCTTGTGTGACAAATATGTGCGCAGCAAGCACGAAATGGGATGCGTCTCTCCTTCCTCCTCGCGCGGTGTCCCGCAGTCCCGCGGGCAGGGCCTGGCAGCGAAGGGTACTCCAGACCGGACGCCTTCCGAAATACTGCGACCTGGCCGTCCGCCCCGCCCCGCCCCGCCCCGGATGCGCAGGGTTGTTGAACTTCCCCGGGTTGACTCCGCCTCGTGTCCTGCCGCGGACTCCGCGGACACGCGTACGCTCACACTCGTTTTGCGCCGATTTGAGTCTGCTGCACTCCATTCTGGTTTGCGCTTCGCGTTTAGACTTGTAGATGGTGAAGGGGAATGTCGTGCCCTCGCGTGCCTCCCTTTATGAGCGTTTTTATGCAGGGCCAATGGTCCGTGAAGTCACGAGGCTCAAAGGGAAATGCGCATTAGCAGGTCGGGATGCACAGTGGCACTGTCGCAGTCGTGTTTCGGTCATGGAGACGCAAACCATGTTTCCAGACATTGTTGCGTCTCCAGAATGCAATCGTTTGCATTTTGCTGCCAGCACGTGATCCAGTTACTCGGGCCGAGCAGATAGACACGTCGCGGCTGCATCGAGATAAAGATTTTGACTAACCAGCAAGCCTAGTAAAATGCATGAGGTTGGGGGGGAGGGGGTAAAACGAGTCTAACAGTCGTGGACACAATGCGGCAGTTGCCGGGCCTGGACGGCCTGGACATGAGAGGCACGGACAACGGTTGAAATTCAAACGCGCGGCGCGCGGTCCAATCCCGATGCGTGCGACGCGGACGCGTGCCCGCCTCGCCCCGTGCGCTCGGAAGCGGGTCACGGCGGCGCGGCGTGGCGGCGCGGCGTGGCGCGGAGCACGCGGAGGCTCAGAAAAGGAGAAAGAGGGAGTTGTTTTCATGTGACATGCGGCATTGCCGAGGCATTGCCGGCCGCGGCTGCGTGGCCGAATTTCTCCCCGGCGCGGCTTGGCCGGCTTGTCGGGACGACGGCTGACTTGGCCGCCGAACCGATGCGCGCGTTTTCCCTTCTGCCGATCGCACCGCGGAGCGAAAAGAAAAGAAAGAAAAGGAAGAAAAAATGGAAAGAGGTAACCTGGAAACGCGGTGCAGTGCCGAAAAAGGATTGGGCCCTGTCTGCCCGTCCGCGGCTTTGGCTTTGGCGTTTCCGGCTGACTGGCGTCCTATTCTAGCCTCGGATCCGGCTGCGTGTTTTGCGCGACTAAAATCTGCGCCAGTGTCCCGGCCCGATTTTGGCGCCCAGATTCTGTCATCCTGTCTCGGTTGATTTTCATTTTTTTTTTCGAGAGTGGCGAGCTCCCGTTTTCCTTGGTTGTCCGAAAACGTAGGTGCGGGGCTGGCGACTCCTACCGGAGGAATAATGGCTGGGCGGCGGAACGGCTCTGCTGTGTGCCTAAGTAGTACAACACGCGGCACGGCACGGCACGGCGGGCACGCCACGCCAGGCACGGCTCATTTACCGCATAATGATGTAAACAAGGCGACGGCGTGGCGTGGCGTGGCCGCGTCAGACTGTGGCGGCACCGCGGCCGACGCACGGACAGGTGCTACTGTGCCACCCGCACGGCGCGCGGTGCACGCGCTGTCTCTTTCGCACCCGCGGCCCCGCCGGGTGCGTGAGAGATGGCGCGACCTAAGCACGGTTCGGGCGATCGCCGCCGCCAAGCCGCCATCACGCAGTGTGGTTGCGACGACGAGGCCCCGCGACCTGGGCGCCACCACGCTGTCGGTGCACGCCTGTTGAGCGCGGCGTCGTTGGCTTGGGGCGGAGGGCGGGGCGGCGGGGGAAGCCTCGCCTCGTTTGTTTAGCGACCTCTCTAAAATTACCCGCTTCTAGTGCCTCTGCTCCGCGCTCCGCTCTGCTCGCCTGGCTGCGTCGCCCAGCTCTCTAGGAGCGCTGCCCGCCCCGCCCGGCCGCGCTCTGCCCTCCAGGCTCTCCCCGCCCCCTCCCCGCTCGGCCCCAAATCGGCTGCCGCTGACTGACACGTGTGTTGATGTGGGAGTACACTGTACACGCCATTTGCATATCTTGCTGGAAATAATTGTTTCAGCGGTGTAATTACGGCGCGGTGCTGCGCGGGCGCCACGCCGCGACGGCACATTCGGAGAAGTAGCGAGTAGCCGACGGCAGGCCGACGGCCAACGCGGCCACGGTGGTGGAGTGGAGGGCCTCGTGGCGCGAAGCCCTCGGCCGGCGCCGCCAGGCACCGCCACCATTTCCATACGCCTTTGTTCTGGACGGGCCGGGCTAGGAGTGCCGCGGGGAGCACTAGCCGCAATAGCACCACCAGTACCGCACCGAGTGGCAGGGCAGGGCAGTGCCGCCCTGCACCACACATACGACGCGAGGCGCGCGCCAACGGAAGAAGATGCTCTGTCTATCTCGCACCTGCGGGGCGATAGCGTGCGGGACTCAAGAAGCGTCGTCCGGAGCGGCGCGAACGGAGCCGGGCGTCGGGAGCGCCTGACGGGCACGGGGTAGGCAAGCCCGCAACGCTCGGGTGTCGCGCAGGCGGGCCCGCCCCGCCGGGCTGAACACCACACTCGACACTTTTTGGCCGCTATGCTCGTCCCTGTCTGCCGCCACAAAATGCCTGTTTTTCAATTTCAGTCAATTGTTAATTCAGTTTAACTCATTGATGAGACATGTTTAGTTGGGACGCCCTGGTTATGTCCGCTACGACTCCGCCGCTAGTCAGCCCCGCCGTCCCCGCCCTGGTCCGCCCTATGGTCCGCCCGAGTTTGCAATTAATTGGCGCGCGCCGTGCGCGCATCCCGTAGTCTCGTTGTCGCGAATGGGGAGAAGTTTAATGGAGTTTCTCCGTCTGAATTACGTGGCCACTGTAAAACACGGGCTGTGTGCACATGTCCTGCCCGCCTCTGGGCTGCTCTGGGCTGCTCTGCTGACGCGGCCGCTCTCTCCTCATACGGTCACGGCGACAGACTGAGGCGGGCGGCGAGGAGCCAGACGGGGAGGCGGAGGGGGAGGCGCACTGCCGCCGCGGCCGCGCGACGAGAGTGCTATGTGATCGTCGGCTCTTAATTGAGGCAATTGGACAATTAATCTGCCGGTTTACGAACGGCGTGCTCGCTTGCTTGAGATCCGAGGCCTGGCCGCGACGTTGCCGATGAGACGTGCTTATTATTTTCAGCGACATTCCCTCGGTCTGTTTGCGTGGTCTCCAAGTCGGACTCCCATTGGGTTGCATCAACTTCACGTGACCTGCTCGGCCGGCCTGCCCGGCCGGGGCATAAAAGCCGCTCTTCCACTTGAATGGCCCTTTATTGCCCGGTGTTAACTGACTGAAAAATGGCGCGAATATGTTCCCCGCGCTCCGGTTCGCTTTCCTAAACTTTATTACTTAGAGAAGGTAAAAAACGAGACGGGCATACCGCCGCGCCGGCACGCCGCGGCACGCCACCGGCATCAGCTTTTCCGTAGAAGTCTCTTCTTCGCAGGAATGAACTAATTGCGCAAGTTTCATCTCCAGCACAACGCACAACGTTGCTTGATGCGTTCCGTTCGCGGCCGATTTCTGTTTTCTGCAGCCGACGGCGGCCGGTGGCAGCCTGTCTCGCTGGCACGCGGCGCGACGCGGCGCGACGGGGCGATATCGCGGTGTCCGAGGACGCCGCGGCGATGACGACGACGACGGGGCTTCGGACTCGTTTCGCTCACGCGTGTGTCTTGTTCCAGGGAAACCTACACGCACGGCCTCCAGCAGGACCCGCTGCAGGGCCCCTAGAAGGATCGTCGCCCCCTGGCCGGGGCGGAAGATGAGCATGCGAGGGGGCCGCACCGCCATGAACGCGGCCGGCTACAGGTACAGGTAGGTGGCGACGACGGCCCTCTGCGCAGAAGACCGGCGGCGGCGGCCGAAATTCTGGACGCGTTTTGAGCTCCAGAGTCGCTAAACATGACTCGAACCGAGCGTGTGACCCCACCAATGGATTGCTCTCCGAACGAGGAATCCATTGGTGGGGTCACACGCTCCGTTCGAGTTGTGTTTATCGACTGTGGAGCTAAAACGCGTCCAGAATTTTGGCCGCTCCGCCGGCCTTCTGGCCCACTGTGGCCCCTCTGGCCGCGGCGGCACCGCTTCCCGCGCGCACACTCTGACCCCCGACTGGCCTGCCCACAGCTTGATGGACATGATGGAGACGGCGCCCAGCCCGTCGCGGCGCCGGAAGGTCAACTTCTCGAAGCGCGAGGTGCGCGTGCTGCTGCAGGAGGTGGAGCGCCTGCGCGGCCCGCTGCTGGGCATCGGCCTGGACAGCCACTGCCGGCGCGGCCAGCAGAGCATCGAGCAGGCCTGGGGCCACGTGGCCGAGTGCGTGTCGCAGGTGGCGCCCGTGCGCCGCATGCACCGCGACGTGCGCAAGAAGTGGGCCGACCTCAAGTGGGCCGCGCTGCGCATGGGCGACGAGGGCGCCACGGACGCCGTCAGCAAGAGCATCCTGCGCATCATCCGCGGCGAGGAGTCCGGGCTGCTGGGCCCCGCCCACGGCCCCGCCGCCTTCGCCGCCGCCCCCACGCCCCTCGGCGGCCTGCCGGACAGCCTGCTGCAGAGAGGTGAGTCTTCGGCTTTCCTTCATTGTTTTGATAATGGCACAAAATGGTGTCAGCTTGGTGTTTGGAATGGCGCTGGTGCCTCAGCTGTATTTGAACGCCATTTTGCACACCTGAGCACACCTTTGCCGCCTTGTTGTGGTCGACGGGGATGACCGCCGCCACCGGCATGCCCACCGTCCTTGTCACGTGTTTTATTCCATTTCCCTTCCGCCATCGGCGTCGCCTCGACAGGCCTTCCCGCCTTGCACACCTTGCACCGAGAGATAAGCGTTCCTGATTTGGTGTCGCCTCGGCTGCCTCGGCCGTCGGATCGGCGCTAATCTGGCGTTATCGAAGGCTGAGCCTGCCGCGGCGTGCCGGCCGTAGAGCCGGCCGGTGCCGTGCCGTATCAATGCACTTCCTTGAGGCGTGCTCGAGCGGCCATCAACTCCTGCCTGCCGGCCGGCCGGCCTTCTTTTGCTCCTGCCCCTCGCGTTTGGCACGCGGGCCGCGCGGCCCGTGCGTGTAATCACACCCATTTCATGCTGCGTTGCTGCGTTGCAGTATCTACAAATCGCCGCGGCGTTCGGGCACGCCAAATGCCGCCGTTGGGCGCGTGGGCACCTCGCCGACGGCGCAACTCGACCCGAACGTCGCCGTCGTCGCGGCGTCTCTCTCGCACTCACGACGGGCGGCGTATCTGCGTGAGAGAGACAGAGCGACGAAATGCTGCAGCCCCGGCCCGCCTCCGGGTGGCTGCTGTCCTGGCGTTTGCTGCCGGCGGCGCCGTGGTGGCGGACTGGTGTCGCGGACTGTACCCGCGGCATGGCGGCGCGAGGCTCGCCAGCCCGAGCCGCCGGCCAGAGCGGTAGGTCAGTTTCGGACTATATCAGAGTGTGTCATCGCGCGGCTCGGGGGAGGAGCCAGCCCGGGGCCGCGGCCGGCCGGCCCGGGGGCGTGCGTGGCGTGGCGGGGGCCGCCCGGGGGCTGGGGCGTAGCCATGGGCGTAGCGAAACCCCTCCCCCTCGCCTCGCTCTCGCTCTGAAAATGGCAGTGCGTCTGTGTTCGAACCCCGAACCCTAAACTGCCGGCCGTTAGGCTGGCGGCAGGGGGCGCGGCGAGCGTTCGATGTTCGATCTCTCTCTCCGGCTCGGCCAAACGGCCAAACTAACGGCCATCGCCTTTCCTCTTTCCTCGATTTTGTCCGTAGAAGGCAGCGAGTGCCGACAGGCCGACAGGGATATGGCGGCGTGTCATTATGGATCCCGGAGCGGCACGGCACGGCACGCCACGGCACGGCGTGGCACCTTGAGAGCGCGGCGCGCCGTGACCTGGAAAGATTTCACGCGTCCGGGAGGCCAGGAAGGATAAGGCCGCCGAATTGCAATTCGAAGCACTCCGGCCAACACTTTCGGGCTTCTCTTCTTTTCGCGTTTCCCTCGCGGCACGGCGACGACGGACGACGACGGCGGCGACGACGTCACGGCGACGTGCCGCGCGCCGCGGACTGCGACAGCGACTTGCCCGTGTACAGTGTGCAGACAGATTGCCGAGGGAAATTTATTCTGGAAGTTGGTCCGCGTGTCGCGCTGCGTCAGCCTCGTCTCTTGTTGGCGACGGCCTTGTTGGGGTTGGGCGGCGAGCCTCGAGCGCGGGTACCCGGCTACCCGCACCGCCGCCCCTTTTCGCGGGAATTGACGCAAATGTCCGGCCGGCGCGCTGCTTGCGCTCCACTTGCAAGCCTCGCTAGCAGCAAAACAAATAAAAATTGGGGCCGCGGTGGGGTGGGACCGGGGACCAGGTCGCCGACGAGCAGACAAGCACACTAGTGGCGGGGCGAGGCGGCGAGGCGCGGCAACGCCAGGCAGCGCCGGCCGACGCCGCT
This sequence comes from Thrips palmi, assembly GCF_012932325.1. NCBI lineage: Eukaryota > Metazoa > Arthropoda > Insecta > Thysanoptera > Thripidae > Thrips > Thrips palmi. The sequence continues at coordinate 5,949,938 of NW_023144624.1, read as the reverse complement.
GCTTATCTTAAAGTGAATAATATCTCTTTAAACTTTTCTGCGAATCAGTTTCCAGGCCCGCTGAGCTCTCTCGAGTCGCGGGCGCGTCGAGGGGAAGGCGGGGCCGGCGGGGCTCCCGCGGGGGAGTGGGGGAGGGGGAGGGAGGGGGCACTTGTAAGAATACTTTTCTGTAATGCATAAATCATAGCACTTGAGCTACATGGGAATGGGGGGCGCCGAGTCAGGTGCATGGGGACCGGTGGGGACCCTCCCTCTCCCTCGGCGAGGCGCACCGCGCGCTCGAAGGACTCTCTGCTGCAGTCCGAGTCCATTATCGACTGGTCTATTTTAGTACAGTGTGGTCTCTGTCGGGTGTGGACAAGTGTGATCTATCGTTTGCATGATTGTAAACTAGTGTGGGTACGTAGACTGCAGTGTCGGTTGGTGTGGTCAAGCGCAGTCTACATTAGTGTGGACGTAAGTTCGCCCTGAACCGATAGAATGTCGGTCATCTCGATGCGTGTCCCAAAGGATTGCCTGTAATCCTTGGCGGTGCGTGCCTCGCAGTGGCGAGGGAAGGGAAGGGACGTCCCAGATTGGTTAATCGTCGTCGCCTCTCGCTGCAACGCGTTGTTATCGGCCGGTGGCGCCACCTGTCCGGTCTCTCCCTCACTCTCGAAGTCCGAATCGATCGCTCGAGTCGCCGTCTCGCTCTCTCGCTCGCCGCGTCGGCAAATCCTCCGCTTTATCAACATTTTCCACTCGGCCCGGCGTGGCGGCGCGGGGGCCCGTCCAGGGCGTCCAGGGCCCCGGCCGTCCCGCCGCGTCGTAATGCCATTTCAAATTTCCATTCCCAGCGGAGATTTAATTACAGCCTTTACTTATTGTTCTCTTATTCCGTCTCTATCTTTAATTCATTCGAAACGAAGAACGGAGAACGAGGGCGCCGCGGAGAATGGCGCAAGGGCGGATTTTGCGCCCGTTTCGCCGTCGCCGCTAAAACGACAATTTGCCGTCCAATTTTTCACGTTCTTTCCTCGTCTATTTTATTTCCGTTTCATTTCGAGCCAGACTGTGCGCCGCTGCTGCCCCGTGGCCTTCATTGTCTCCGACAAGTTCATCGGCACGGACGGACAGTGCGGGCAGCGCGAGCGTGCCGCAACAAAACAATGACGGTTTTTGCCGCGGTTTTATTTTGGTTCAAAAAGTCCCGCCGGCCGCCACCACCACCGCGTCGTCGTCGTCGTCGTCGTCGTCGTGGACTGCGGGGCACTGCGACGGGCCGTACCGCGATCGGGGCTGGCGTGCCGTGGGCTGCCCTGGGCTGCCGTGGCCCGGACGGCCCGGACCCGCAATGGCTCCTCAGATAAAAACTTTCTCGACGTCGTTGCCGCCAATTTCCTCTACCTCTTCCTCGCCGTGCCGCCTTGCCGGCGTACCTCGTGCCGTCTCCTTCCCCACCTTTCTCATCCTCCTCGCCGCCGTTCCGGGAATCGCCAAGTGCGCAATAGAAGCATAATAAAAAGGAATTGATCGAGGTACGGAATGGGCGCGGCCGCACCGCGCGCACCGCGCGGCCTGGGACCCCACCGCGGCACCACCATGCCCCCCTGGATGGGGGAGGCGAGGCGCCAGGTCAGCGCCAGCGCACCAGCGCCGGTCGCGGTGGCGGCGGCGGCTCGCGGCGCCGTTGGCCGAGCCTCCCCAACGGCGACCCCACACCTGACAGTACCTTTCAGCAGATTTATAACACACTTGAATTTTTCATGTGTAAAAGTGTTCCTCTCAGCCCCGAGCGACAGGGATGTCGATACGGCGCTGACGGCGCGCCGAGACAGACACGGCGGACACAGAACTGGATGATGGTATGAAAGCCAAATCTAAATTGGAGGCCGTCCGTCCGCGCGGCCGGATGCGATGCGATGTCCGTGTCTTTTTAATCGAGCCACTGCCGTCGACAACTCCCGACGGGCCGGGTCCTCGCCACTGTCATTCACAGTGGGGCACCGGGAATGCGTCCATGACGTGCTCCGGGCTCCGGCCGCGCCGCGGTTCTGCAACAACGACAACAACAACATCAACAACACAGGTGCACACGGTTTTCATTTTATGCATTTTCAGGCGGCGGCGCTCCTCTCTCGCACGGTAGCAGTGATATTTCCCGTGCACGACATGCACCCGTGCACCGTGAGCCTTTTTCCCCTTTCCAGAGCGGCTGGCTGGATGGCTGGATGCGGCCTGGCGCGGCGCGGCGGCTCCCGAGGCGTCGGCCGTCGGAAGCCATATAGCGAAATATTTAAATATTATTGCTCCGCTTCTTGTGCTCCTACGCTAGCGAAGCAGCGCCGCGCTGCTGGCCGTGCCGATGACCCCCGTCGCCGTGGCGGTCGCAGTGCACTGCCGGATTGGAATCGCGTTGTGTCCGCGGCCCTTTTTGCCGTCGCTGTCCACCGTCCAGGCCCAAGGGCCGAGCCCAAGGGCCGAGAGGAGGGCTTCCGTGTTCCGCAAGGGGACGCGCGGCGATTCTGTCCGGGCCAGCAGCGCCCCTTTTCCCTTTTTGCGAGTGGCGTGTCGCAACCTCGCCGTCGTCGCGCCGCTTTCCGACCGCCCAAATTCTCATACTCGTGTAATCCTTGCCCACCTGTCATCAGGCACGTAGCGGCCATGCCTACAGTGTGACCGATTGATTAATTTCTATTTTTCTAACGATCCTCACGTAGTCGTCCAAACTTTATCCCTTCCTATCGAATTCGTTTCTTTTTTGCTTCGCTCGGAATCCGTAATCGTCGCCCCGTCCTCCCCAAAACCTTGACTTCCGTTCGAAACCGTCCGGCCGGCCGTTCATTTATCATTTCCAGCTGCAGCCACTCGACTCCCCCTCCCCCTCGCCTCGGCCAGCCCCAACAAAGCTGTTGGAAGCCGGGCGGAACGAACGGTAATGCCGCGATACCGCGCCTGTGCAGAGCGACTCCGAACAGGGGCCGTCGCTCCGTCTCTGTCGCACCGCCAGGCCCGCCAGGCCCAGCCCACGGCCCGCGAGTGCGCGACAGAGACAGAGACAGCCGGGCTCGGCGCCGAGGGGCCCAGATAGTCCGGCGCCATTCCGATCCTGGAAGCGCAGCGCTGAATTTCCCATAACCGTGATAAGGGCCGCCAGGCGTTGCTGGGCGTTGCGCCCCTAGCGGTCCCGTCGGGGGTTTCTTCTCTCCGACCCCCGATCGCCGCTCGGCGAGTCGGTACGTCGGTACCCCGGTACCCGCATGACGACTCGAGGAGGGAAAGTATCCCATACCCACTGCAGCTTTCGTTCACGTGTGTGACCAGCGTGCCTGCTCATGCCTTGCTCGACTAATTTTTTTCCAAACCGCCTCAAACGCGCGGCGCACCTGTCCCAGACGGCCCCCCCCCTCCCCCTCCCCATGCTCCTCTTCCAGTCTGCCAGCATTTCACCTTTGAACTTCACACGCCACGTCATGGTGGCCCCCACCCCACCTTACGCCCCTCCCCCTCCTCTCCCCGTCGCGTCGGGACAGATCTGTCCCGCAGGCTGGGTATTGTTCTGCCAATTCTTGACGTTTTTGATTCGTCCTGTAAGTGGGTCCTCTGGACGGTAAAGACAGGAAAAAGGATTGGGAGAAAGGGGGCGGCAGGGGGAGGGGGGGGGGTCTGTCTGGGGCGGCCATCTGCAAGTCTAATATGCCGGCTGCATTTGGCTCATGGCGGCCGGCCCATGGAGTGGCCATGCAGACTGTACGGAAAACTCAAATTGGGCCGACAGTGCAGCCAAGAGAGAGAGAGAGGGGGGGGGGGATCCAGACTGAGGCCGGATGAGTTGGAGCTGCTGACTCAGATTGCAAGCTCGGAGGGGTATAAATTGGGGAGGGCCTCCGCCCCGCCGCCCCGCGCCGCGCCACGGATGACGGCGAAGTGCACCAATTGAGTGTTGGGCTGGGTCGAGAGGACGCGACTACGCGACGCGCGTCCGCGCTGGGCGGCGGGGCCCGGCGGGGTGCTTCACCGCGCCAATGCCCCCGGAGTTGCGCGGGATGGGATAAAACGGGGAAATACGAACTGGGTACTGCATGACGGCCCCTTATGGAGCGAGCCTCGAGCGAAAAACGGTGTCGCCCTGGCGTCGCGTGTGCGTCTGTGTGTGTGGGCACAGCTGTTATTTGGAACGCTTTGGGTCCGCTTTATCCGGCGAGGCCATCGGCGGCCATCGGTGTGTCTGGAGAGCTTTTCCCCGTCCCGCCAGTCCTGCCGTCGCCTCGGCCCAAGCCTCACCATGTTTTCATCCGAACGTGTTTCGGCCTTCGGGAATCCTTGAATCCTTCATCTTCATTCCGCCCGGCTTGAAAGCCAAAGCCGGTCCGGGCAACCTAATCCCCTCAAGTGTGATCGACAGGGGCCTAAGTTTCCCCGTCCGTTTATTTTTCGGGGGGCCCCTTCGGGGGCTGGCGTCGCCGGCGTCCACTTCCCTGCACACGCCCCGTCCGTCCCAGACCCCCGCCCCCCTCCCCCCTCCCCCGGGGCCAGCCGCACGCCGCGACACGCAGCCCAGCGCCACGGCAACGCCCCGGCAACGCCACGGCGACGCCCCGCCCCTCTCGACCCCGACCCCGACCCAGACAACGCGGACAAGGCTGTCTGGCGCTCGTCTGGACTCGTGCAGGCCTGTCTGACACACTGCATGTGTGTGACTGCCCGCCGCTGCCTGCTCGGACTGTACACGCTGTGCGCGTCGACGTGGCGGGTTTGGCTTTAGCGAGACATTACACTCACACTCTCTGACGCACACACACATACACACACACGCGCGCGCGCTCGCACGCACGGCCGAGTGCTGATAGGGATCACGGCCCCGCGTGCGAATAACGATGATGCCAGTCAAATACTGGCTGGACGCGATATTTACAGGGCGGCGCTGTCCTGCCCATAATGCAGCACAAGGCCAGAGCCGGCCAAGCCGACCCAAACAGCCGGCCGCGCGGACAAATTGCTCTGTTTTGCCACATTGCGCCCCGCCCCGCCGCGCCGCGCCACGCCGCGCTCCCCGCGTCCCGCCGCAGCACTGTGTTATTTGCATACGAAATCCGATAATTCGATCCTTTTGTTCAGGATGCAGTCGGCCTTAATGTATGGCCGAGCATTGACGCCGCGGCTGTTTTGCGCGTTTTGCACCGACGGCCCGCTCGAGCATCAGGCATTAGGTGGCCGCGCCGGCGGCGGCGGGGCGCGGATGCGCCGCGGAGGTGGGCAACCCGCGCGCTGCCGTGCGCCGCGTCACCCAGGATGGCCTACCCTCGCAGGGGCTCTGTCTGGCGATCCGGGGCCGCCGCGCCACCACCAGAAAAAAAGCTGCAGCGCAAATTTATTCGTCTGGCCGCTCGTCGGGCGGTAATTGTAAGCATTAGGTCGCTAAGACGCTGCGCCGCGACGGCCGGCCCCACTGCCAGCCCCACTGCCAGCACACTGCCAGCCCCACCGCCAGCCCGACGGCCCTGATCGCTACGTCAGCAGGGTGCAGCGCGGCCAGCAGCCAGCCAGCGCACTCGCCGGGTAATTCGAATTCAACGCGCAAATAACGAAGGCGGAATGCATAACGCCAATAATCGGGACATCGGCGGGGAGATCGAAATAAGCACGTTTGGCGACGAAGCGCAAGTCGAGGCGGCCGGGGCTGGAGCGACTGGCAGCAGCGGGGCGGGGCGGGGCGGGGCGGGGTGGGGCGGGGCGGGCCCCCGGGCCGCAGCGTTTCTCCGAGAACGCAGACGACACGCCCGGAAATTTTGATTGTCAAATTAAGTAAATGGAATTTCGATGGACTTTGTTTTGTTCTTTTCGTTTGTCGTGTTTCGAAAATTGGTCAAGTTACAGCTGGGTCTGTGGAGAACCTTACTAGAAATGGGATGCATTTCGTTTCGGCTCCAGAGTGCGTCGAGTCGAGGCGAGGCAGGCGGCACCGAACGACGCGTCATGGCCCATGGCACCATGACGTGGCGACGGGCGCGGCGCGGCACGGCCAATAACTTTGATGTCCTTGCTCGTTCGTTGCCCGGTCTGGATGGCGGTCTGGATGGCGGCATCCTCACCGTTACGCCCCTCCCCCTCCCCCTTTCCCTCGCGCGGGCTTGCGGCGCGTTGCGGCGCGCCTCACTCGGAGCGAGGTAAACAAACTACTTGCACCTCACGTCTCACGTCGGCGCGGCCCGGCCCAGCAAGCCCAGCCCGCACTGCCGCGGTGGCGACGGCGCTCACTCCAAAAGTTGCTCCTCCGGCAGGGCGATTCCGAGCGCCGCGTTCGTCGCTCTGTCGCACTCGCACTCGCGGGGCGCGCCCTGCCCGTGCGAGAGAGACGGCGGCGACGCGCCGCGCGGAATCAGTCTGCAGGCTCCGCCGGGCCCCGCTGCGGCGAAGGGGCGAAGGGCGTCGGCGCGGACGCGCAGCCGAACCCGCCGCCTTGGCGCGCCCTGGCCCTGGCGCCACCACCAAGCAAATACTTTCAAATACTTGGGCACGGTGGAACGGGCAGGCTGCGCGTTTTTCAAAAGTTTTCAAACTCAATCTCGGCGCCCACGGCCCACGCGAGCACGCACAAGTGCGGCACGGGGCGGCACGGGGCCTCGACCTGCACGCCGGGGTGGCGTCCGGAATGCGTTCCCTGCGTGGCGGAGTCTAGTACACTCGTATCCGTCACCGGCCACTGTCCCGTGAAATCCAAGAGGGTGGCGAGACGATTGCCTCAACTTCATCCTCCCCTGGAGTCCGTCGCTGTACTGCCTCATGAGTGCGAGAGAGACAGGTGGAGAGACAGGTGGACGTACGGGTTGCCTAGCCCGACCCCCGCCGGCTGGCGCGGCCGGCCGGCCGGCCTGGCACCGCCGGGTGGCCCGTGGCCAAATAGAGAATGCGCTTCGACTTGTTTTCAAAGTGCTTCCCAGAACCGCTTATCAGTCTCGTCAGTGTGCCGGCCACGGTGTAGGCTAGGCCCCGCCGTGTGGGCCCCGCCGTGGAGCACATATTTGGCCAGGGAGAAACGGAGGGGCGTGCCTGGCCGTGGCGCGCAGTGCCGCGCCGCGCGCTGCGTCTCTAATGGGCTTGATACAGTGTCGTTACCACCGGCCGGGCTGGGCTGGGCTGGGAGGATTCCCGCCAGATCGAAGGTGACGCCCGCCGACCCGACAGGCCGATCGACCCTCACAGTGGCGGGCGCCAGCCGCCTCAACGCCCGGCGCAGCGGCAGGGGTTGGGACTTCCCTCGCGGAACAACTTGCCGCTTGCCTGGCTGCCTGCCTGCCGTGCTCCTTGCCGGGTCTCCATCTCTCCCATGCCCAAAGGTCACCATACCAGTGCTCAGAGCACAATGACAAACGCACGCCTTTACCTTATGCAGGAACGTTTAAATCATTGCACAAACACACTCGCACTCCTCAAGCGCAGCCACACACACACACACACGCACACGCACACACGCACGGCCGACGTCGCCGCGACGTGCATTTTGCATCATTCATGCGTCCCGCTCGCGCTTTTTTCCCGTCTGAGGGTGACATTTTGAGCGCATCTGCGGTGTGCGTCCTGGCTGGAAGACCTCGACGGGCTTGCGTATACACTGGCAGTTCGATCGCCGATGGCGGTAGATTTAAATTAACCTACTTCCACTCGGCGGCGCAGCAGGCGCAGCAGCGGCAAAACTGCAGCGCCGCGACTGCAGCGGCCGCGCCGCGTTTCTTTGCGACGTCGTCGACGGCGTCGTTGTTTGCTCGCCTCGCATCGGCAGCATTGGCAGCATCGGCAGCATCGGCGAGGCTGGCTGCCCTTCGGAATAATGTCACTTTTATTTTCATGTTCTTATAGCACAACTGGTGGTTACCTACGCACTGGATTACTGACCCGCGAGCGCGGAAAAAAAAATGAAATGAAATCAAACTTTCTTGATTTTTTTCCCCCGTCCGTCGCTCTCGTATGGTTTGACAAGCGAAGATTCTCCGTTATTTCTGGAGTTTCCCCTGAGGGCCGCGCCGCCGAGCCACGCCACGCACCGCCACGCACCGCCACGCCGCGGAGTGCATTCGATTCGCAGTGTGGCCTCCTTCCACTTGTTTTCCAAGACTTGGTGGGGAGCAAGTCGCACTTGACTTTACAAGGCGGGGGGAAGGGGGAGGGGACAGTTCCACTACTCGTCATGACGAAGTAGCAGAGAGAACCTCGAATAGGCAGCGTGACCGTTTCGCAAGGATGAGTAAGTGTCCCCGAAAGATGACGGATTCACGGCGACCCGCTGGCGGGGCTGCCAGCCCGGCCCGCCCCGTCGTGGCACGTCGTGGCGTTCGAGGTTCATTGTGTTGTCCGGGTTTGATCCAATTCGTCGATTTGAGACGCCAGGCCGTCCCGTTGCCCGCCGGGTATTCCAATTCGAGCCACAAAAAAAGTTCAAATCCGGTCCGCGATGGTCCGTGCTGGCTTCGCTGAGCCCTGCTTGCCGCGGCCGTGCCTAATCGGCCACACAAGCCAGCCAGCCAGCCACTCCCAGCCCCACCGTGAATCGACCACTCATTCCTTATAGGAAGCCTCATCGCTTCTCCAAATTATTTTATTTTCGGTCCGGAAAATTACTTGAAGCATGCGCGCGTCCTCGACCCATTTCTCTCTCTTCCTTCGTCTCTCTTTCTCTCTCTCCCCCCCCCCCTCTTTTCCCCTCTCTCTTTCTTTCTCTCTCTCCCCTCTCCGCCCTCCTCTTTCGGTCGCGCCATCCTTCGGCCGCTGGGCGACTGGCGTCGGAAAAGAGGCCAAATCTTGAATGGAAACGCCAAACCGTGGCTAATCGTACATCATGGCATCTGCCGCCTTGCTGCCGCCGCAGTGCCTCATCGCCATCCATCGATCCAGCGGGGAATGCCCCTGAGCCTTTGCGTCTGTCTCCCTCGCACTCCTGGGGCGTGCCGACGGAGTGCGAGGGAGACGGAGAAAGCACTGCCGCTGCTTGGCGCTGCTTCGGCGGCGGGCGGCCGCGGGGGGCGCATTATTCCACGGTTCTCTTTGATTTCTTGCTCACTTTTCATAATTACGGAATAGGACGGTGGAATGGAACGGCCTGCACCTGCGCCGCGCCGCCGCCCTGCCGCCCTGCGCCGCCACTAGAACAACAAGCCTCGCTCCGCCGTGGAGGTGAAGTCAGGACAGCGTTGGAAATCGGAGCGATCTTCCTCCGCCAGCGCGCAGGTGGCGATGCAGTGTAGTCGACCGTCCACAGATTTTGCAGCGTGGCGGCTCGTTTCGGGGAGGAAAGGGACAATGCCGCATTGTGTCGAGGAAAATCTCTGGCCGGCCCAAATTTTTTGATGGCGGCGCGGAATTTGACGACGGCGACCCGGGCCCGGGTGGCGGTCGCGCGGTCGCGCAGGTGTGCGTCGAGGCGGTGGCGGCGCGCGGCGCCCGCGGGGACTATGGCCGCGGGGCTACGGCTGCGGGCCGTGGGCGTCGGAGTGGCGTGGGTGGCGCGGCCAGCACGTTTTGGGCCGATGTGTCCAAAAAGGGGGCGTCCTTAAGCCCCTCGCGGCGCGGCCTCGGCGCCGGCCTCCCTGTCTCGGCGCGCCGCGCTCCGCCGTCGAGTGGCGTGCAGGCCGCACGCTATCGGTCACTTCTTCACTTCCAGCGAGGACGTCGCGTTGAGTCGCCTTGACTGGGGGCCGTCCGCGCCGCGAGGAAGCTCGCTATTGATTGGCGGCCCCTTTTTGGCGCCGCACTTGACGAGGGCAGGGCGGCGCGGGGCGGCGCGGGGCGGCCCAGGGCGGTCCCGGCGGGGTGCAGCGACCTCGGCCAACCCCCGGCCGGGCCAACCGACGGCGCGCGGCCGGCCCGACGCCGGGCCGCTGGATCGCGTCACGTGACCGTATCGGTCTCGCAGTCAATTCCGATTGAAGGCTGCGGCGCGTCCCCGTCCACGAGGCCTAAGCAGACAGGCACGCGTGTTTGACGGACCGCCAGGCCGCACGCACTGCGCGCACCGCTCACGCACGCACGCGCGGTACTACGCGGCCGGTCCGTTTCGTGCTTCGACTACCAGAAAATCGCCACTTTCCTTTCTCGCTGCCAATTTCTCATACTTTCGCACGGATTCTCACAGTTTAGTCCCGCGGCGGCTTTCGTGCTTTCGTCTAGCCGCGGTGGCTGCCCCGCTCTGCCCTGCCTTGCGCACTCCGGGGGCGGCGGGGAAATGCATTTCCCGGAATGAAAACGCAACTCGCGGCAAAAAGCGCAGCAGAGGCAAAGCCAAAGGCAAGAGGCCGGCAACGGGACAGGTGCGACAACGTGGAACGCTTTTTGCCTTTTGCTTTTGCGGGCGCGCTCTGCTTTTTGCCTCGTCGCAGGCTGCCCCGCAGTGGAGGCCCGCGGCCCGCGAGGTCCCTGTTTCGCTCCGGGCCGACGCGGCGGGGCCCGGGGGCCCCGGGGCCGCACGCGCCGTGAGGGGGGAAAGGGGGGGGGCGCCAAGTGCCCCGGCGCTGCCCGGAGCCCTTTTGCCATTCCGTTTCCGGATGAAAAAGGCGCCAAGCGTTCCGGTCGGCCGCGCCGTGGGAAAGAAGCCGGAGCCCTACTGCCACTGCTGCCTGCTGCTGGAGTCGCTGGCAGCGTTGGCGTTGTCTCCATGTTGGCACACGGCGGCCAGCAGGCAAGGCATGTCGTCACTGTCTCCGTCGCACTCCTGAGGGATTGGTACAGGTGCGACAGACCGATGAACCGATCTGCAATCGCTCCGCTCGGCTGGGCTGCCCCTGCATGCCCCGCGAGGCCCAAGTTTTCATTTTGAGCGTCCGCGACTGGATATGATTCAAATTTCTGTGTGCCGCTCCCGCAGCACAACATGCTCAGCAAGCAGGCAGGGCGGACCTGCACCGCGAATCCCCGTCCGGTTCGCCGCCCTCGTCAAGTCTGTGCGGTGGCGCTCACTGTGCGCCTGGCACGGCCCGCCCCCGCCCGCGTCTTTCTGTTCGCCCTCTCTCTCGCGCCGCCGCGCCCGCTCGCCCCCCCCCTCCCTTTCTCTCTTTACCTCTGTGCTTCAACTCTCCTGGGCCATCGGAGTGTTCATTTCAAATTATTGATCCAAGCAGCCGGCGGTGGCGGCGGCAGCGGCGCGGTTCGGCTCGCGGTCGGCGGCCCAGGGGCGGGGCGGCGGGGTGGGGCGGCGGCGGCGGTGGTTATAGCTATCGGGCTGCTTGTGCTGCTTGTGCTGCTTGTTACTGCAGTCTTGGACGGTCACCTCCCCCACCCGGGCCGCGGCCAAGCCCGAGCCGCAAGCCACCCCCTTCAAATTGGCTGGCCGCGGCGTGGCGGCGCGGGGCGGGGCGGGGCGGGGCGGGGCGGGGCCCGATCAAGAGAGTTCGATTCAAAGAAAGCGCGCTGGCCAAAGGGCCATCCCACCTTGCCCCGCCTTGGCCCGCCTTGCCCGCAGGTCTGGCGCACGTCACCCTCGCGATGCCCCGCGACGGCGTCCCAGCGCATTGCCCTCGTATGTGCTGGGCGCTCGGCGACGTCCTCGGTGTTTAGCAGTGTCGAGCGCGACCCACGCCCCCAGGTGTGTGTGTGTGTGTGTGTGTGTGTGTGTGTGTGTTGTGTGTGTGTCTCACAGTGCCGCGGCGCCAACGAGCACGTGGTCGCGCCACTGAAAACACGCCCCCCTCCCCTCCGGCGTCCCCGCGTCGCCCCGCGTCGTGCAGGCACGCGGCTTGGCGCCCTCCTTGACGGCGCCCTCCTTGGCGTCGCGGCGGTTGCCCTGCGGGACGTGAGTGCGGGTCGTTCGCGCACCTGCCGATGCCGGGGAAGAGAGTGGGGGGGGGGGGATATTGGAACGAAACCAGAGGAATCCGATGGGTGCGGTGTCGGGCTTGGAAACCGGCGGCCGGTTCAAAACGGACACGTCAAACGGCGGGAGTCGCGCGAGTTTGTCCCCGATAAGAAGCAAGCATCAGCTGCCCCGCGTGTCACATAAATTTGTTGATTTCTCCGACCAAAGACTTGAATTTACTATTGCTGAGCACACTGTAAGACAACGTCAAAGTCAAAACGATTCCGCCTATCTAATACTATGTTAAATGCTTTGTTGTTGACTTAAACTTTCCCGCCTGGAAGCCTGCACGGCTGCAGCAATGGCACGTGCTGCATGCTGCCCGCGCGGATGCACTGCGCTGCGATGAGGTTTCCCAGTTTCTCTCCGTTGGCTGGAAGGGAAGTTTGCCTCCAGCCCCGCCCCGCCTCGCCTTGCCCCGCGAGCAATTTCCTTCGGCACTGGGACTCGGACGGCCTGGACCAGGGGGACCTCGGTGTGCTTGGCCTCGTTCGGGCGGTGGTCGCCTCTGCCAACAAGTGCAGCAGTCACCTGCAACGCGCGCGCCGACTAGCCGAGCTTGCCGTGAGAATTGCCTTGTTTACGTCTTGCTCCAGCGACCCGGGGGGCTTGTGCTGGTGCACGCCACTGCGATGGCCACGGCGATGGCCACGGCGTTGGCCACGGCGTTGGCCGGCTGGCCCTCCCCGCTGCCGGGCTTGTAAAGATACCGCGCCGCCGGGAGCGCTTCCAGATTAAGCTCAAATTAATATCGCGGTGCGCTGGCGGCAGGGACCGCCGCGGACCGCGCGCTGCGAGAAATCGGCACAAGGGCGGCTTGTGAGGCCTGAAGCGGCTTGTAGCCGTTCTCGGAAAAGTGCGTCACAAACGTCCTCCTCTGCTCGCTTGCCCGCTTTCTCGGCGGCAATGCCACGGCGATGCCACGGCGATGCGGCCCGCCACGCGCCGCTACCCCGCGCTGCGGGCGCGTGCCTGCGCGCGCGGAGTATCGCCCCGGGGTGTGATGTCGCACTGGTGTCACTCGGGCAAGTCTGTCACCGCCCGGCTCGGCTCCCGCGCCTTGAAGGAGTACCTCGCCGACGGACGGCCGGGCCCCCCAAATCGTGCCGCGGTTCGATTGGAAAGTCGGAGTCCGGGAGGGTTCGTGGGTCTTAATGATTTTGCCGTATCATTTCCTGGTTTCGTCACACCTGGCGGAGTGCTCTCTGTAGCCTGCAGCCTCAAACTCTTTTTCCCTCGCTCACTTTTCATCCATTTTCTATTATGTTGTTCGCCCTCGCATCATCCCAGCACGACGACGCCGGCCGCCTGCTGGGGATTCCCAAGATGAGCCATCTAGTGTTGGACGCGCGCGGCGTTGCCGGAATTTGCCGCTCAAAAGTTTACAATTTGCGTTTGGCAACGCCGAGCGCCTGGCCCGGCTAAGCGGGGCGGGGCGGGGCGGGGCTTCCGAGGAAGCGGCCAGGGGCTCCGCCTAGGCTCCGCGAAGACCGCCGCCACGTAGCCCGAGGCCCCGGGGCGGCGTGGGCGGCACGGCACGGCACGGCGAGATGGGGCGCCGCACCGCCTTTCGATATGCATCCAGCCATCGCCTCGCCTCGTCTATGACCCACTTCCCGGGCCGCCGTCGCGTCGGTTCCGAGTATATACTTTTCATCTCGGGCGGGTGTTTTCCCGACGGCCCAGCTTGTCGTGCTGCGCGTGGCTACGCGTGCTACCCGAAGTCCACGCGCTTCCGTTCGGGGAACTTTTTCTGGCCGCCTGATTTTGGTCATGCTGTGCATTACCGCGAAAAGCAAGGCGAAAGTTTTGAAAACGGCCTGAGTGAGTCGATAGCGCTCGCCCCGCTTCCGACCACACGCTTCCGCGCCATTTCCTGGAAAGCTCCAAATACACCGGCCAGCAGGAAATGTTTGCTGTGTGCACTGCCCTCGTTGTCTGGTTTTGCTGTTGTTGTCGGTGGTGGTTGGTTGGATCGATTATCTCGTAATTTCGAATGACGTTCACATGAGGCTTGGCTTGGTATTTGGAAATTAGTGATAGCAGGCTCTTTGCACGTTTATCTGTTTTGACGACCGGGCGGGCGTGGCGCGTTCGCCGCCGCCCGCCCTCATTTTGGTTCGTATTTTTGTGTTTTTCCTCGACGGTTTTGTATCGCGTTTTCAATTTACGGTACACTTTAGTCGGTCGACGACTTGGTGCACTGGTGGCGTTCGACGGCATCCTCGGCGGCCTCGGACACCACGACGACACGCGCTCTGGACGCACACGCCCACCATGGGGCAGCGCGGCACCGCCTGCCGAAAGGCCGCGATAAAGGCTGACGTAAAGTCCGATGACAAAAGATTGCTGTACAACACAAATCCAATTTCGCAAGCGGGGCGCCGCCGTGCGCTGTCCGACTGGGCTGCGCAGTGCCCGGCCTGCCCGGCCTGCCCGGCCCTGCACTGCAATATGTAAAGTCGCGCAACAGGTCGCCGCGCGCACGCACTACACGCAGGGCCCTGCCCTGCACTGCGCGGTGGCGATGGAGTTGCGAGTGCCGCCACACTGCCGCCTGCTGGATTCCGTTTGATGGTTCGTCGCCCTGTGTTTGGCTCTATGGGGGCATACCGCGGGGGTGCGACAGAGACAGAGCGATGAGTCGATCCTCCGGAATCCGGGTGGCTCGGGGACGGCCCCCGGTGCCTCCGGCCGGAGGATTAGGGCGATGTCCCCACCCCGAACCCGAACGGAGGACGGATTTACGAAGCTCGGCGAGTGCACCGGCAACAAGGTGCTCCGGCCGCTCCGGGTGCGCTGGGCTAGCTGCGCGTGGTCCTCTTGCTCGGGGGTCTCGAGGGCGCCGAGGAGGGCCGCGCCGGCCTGGTGGAGGCCGAGGCCAGCGATGCACGTCGCTGCGGGGCGGGCCCCGACGCCGGGCCGGCCTGGCGGGCGAGGCGGGCGGGGCGGGCCGCCACCGCCCCTCCAATTTGGCCTGCCTTACCTGTCTGTTTAAATTCGGCTCTTCCGCCCGGTCGGTCCATTCCATTTCCTTTTCTTTCCCTAGGCCTCGTTGCCACATGTCCTGCTGCACTGCCTCCGCCTCGGCCTCCGCCGCCCTGCAGCCTGCAGGCCGAGGCCGGCCGTCACTCTACCTGGCCGCCCCGCTGCCCGGCCCCGGCCCCGGCCTTGACGAGTGTTGATGGTCTGTCTGTCCGGAGATGAAAGAAGTATCGGTGGCGTGCCAGGGCAGAGCCAGGCGCGCTGCACCGCGCTGCAGGTGTAAACGCAGCACCGCCACTGGAAGGCCGAAGCTTCCGAAAGTCAGCTGCGTTCGATGCCCATCCTCTTACATTCAGCCGTCATTTTTACGAGAAATATGCGTCCGAATAAACATGGCTGCTCAGACTGAGCAGCGGCAGAGCCGGATGCACTTGGATTCCTCAAGTTTCCCACCGCGTGCTATGGACACATTTTTGTCGCACAAAAGTGACGTGTCCCCTAATTTTCCCCCCGCAGTTCCTTGGGGCAGCCGCAAGAGGCCTCATTTTGGAGCGAAAGCGGCCTTGAAAAAAAAGGGGAAAGAAAGGGAAAAGGCCGTCGAGGACAAAAGTGTAGGAAAATGGAAAATGCCTCGGCAGCGCGCGGCAAGCGCTGCAAGCCCTGCAGGCGAGCTGCAGGACCATCAGTCCCATGGGCCTTTAGAAGACTCCTTTACAATTTCAAGAGCCGTTCCATTCCGTTCAGTTGGCGGAGAGCCCGCTTCGGCCCCACCCCACCCCGCACCGCACCCCACCGCGCCGCACCCCACCCCGCCTTGGCCTACCCCACCGAACACCCCGCCGCCCCGTGCCGGCTCAAACGGAGAGCACTCAGACTCCTGCTGCAGTTGCATTGGCCCCAATGGTCTTGTCGGTTGAACCGGCGTGGCGGAGCGGGGTGGGGCGGAGCAGGGCGCTCAGCGGTTTCCAATTGTTTCCTTCAAGTATCTCCTCCCCCCTCCCTTTTTCTTTTCTTTATTTTCGAAACGAGTTTTATTCCGTGGCGAAATCGGCCGATATAATTGAGGCGCTACGGGACCACCACACGAGGGCAGCCCAGCCCGGCCCAGCCCAGGCGAAGGCAAGGACGCCCTGTCGCGCGTTCAATCCGGCAGGACCTTCCAGCAGACTGATTCCGAGCGGGGAGGTTTCTCTCTCTTGCACGCATGAGGAATTCCGGAAAGGGCGCGAGAGAGACAGGCGAACGCGTCTCCGTGCCCACAGTATAACAAATGACACTCCGGAGTTGTCGGAGCGCCCCTGTGACGTCACAACGCCCAAAAGCAGGGAGCAAGATAACGCGCGCGTCTTCCTTTTTACTTGTTTTTGTTTTTTGCCCGCTTTGATTGGCATGGCCGTCTGAGGGCCCTGACACAACAACAACAACAACAACAATGTTATAAAAAGACGAGTGTGGTGTCGCGATGTCAGACGTGAACGCCCCGCCACGCCCCTCGCGGCCCCGCCACGCTCCAAGGCTCAATCAATAAGTCCATCACACGGTGCAGCCGACGCGTCCTTTGTTATGCACGTCGCTGCAGCGACGCGGAGTGTCTCCGCGTGGAATCTTTCCCCCTCCCCCCCCCCCCCTGGCCGTGATAAGGCCAGTTCTATAATCGTGCCGGTTCAAACAGGCCAGCCAAGCCGTCGATTAATATCGTGTTGTTTTCCGAGCAGATAAGGAGCGCGGCCTGCGGGGCCTGTGGGGCTGTGGCGGTGCCGGCGATGCACACGACGCAACGCGGCACGCGGTGCCACCTGCACTGTGAGGTGCTTGTGGGGGCCGGGCCCATGGCCGGGCCGAGCGCGCCGGGGTCAGTGGCAGTGTAGTGGCAGTGGCGACGAGCGGATTGTGTTCATGGCTAGAACGCGGCCGATGGGCAGATAGGGCTCCAGAGCAGCGGACTGCGCCCGCGCCTTCTTCAAGTGCCGCGGCAGCCGCGCCCCCCACTCCGCCGGTCCTGAGCGGGGTGGGGGGGGGGGGGGGCAGAGGAGAGGACTTGGCCAGGACTCACAAACTTTCCTGCGGGATCGCGCAAAGCGAAGACGGACGCGAACCATCTCGCAATAAAATCAATGTGTCCCGCCGAATCGGAGCGCGAGGTGGACGACCCCCGCGGGGCCACCCCTCGCCCCCCACCCCTCACCCTCCGCGAGGCCCTGCGACGCGCCGCGCCGCCGCGCCCCGGGTTGTTACGCTATTAAGTCCCGCGGATTGCGATTAGGCGTTACGGCCCGGCGTTACCAAACTTCCAAACCAACCCCTTCCCCCTCCTTCGGCCATACTTCCATTTCGCGCCGCTTTGGCAGAGGGGTCGCCCAAGTTTGAGCAGTCCGGTCGAATCGCCCCGGCCGTGCCCTAAAATGATCCACAGGGAGGCGCGCAGGGTGGCCGCGGGGGCGTGAACCTGGTGGCTTTCGCTACGTGTGCGCGGCGCGGTCACCGCTCCCGGTGCCGAATTCTTTGCCGGCTGCCGCCACGCCGACGTTCCCCTCGCCGATGATGCTTTTCAAATATCGGAAATGGCGCGACTTGCCCCCGGCCCCCTCCTCGGCTCGGCCGCCCTTCACCACCGAGCGCCACGGCGTGGCCACGGCCCGCCAACCGGAGTCCCAAGGACCGCGCCGTCGCTCTGTCTCTCTCGCACCCCTATGGGACGCCCCATGCGTGCGACAGAGACAGCGGAGCGGCGAAACGATCCTCCGGCAGGGGTGGCGGTGGCGGGCCCTTGGGGAGATTGCAAATCCATTGGGGAGGCGCGCGGACCAGCGCGAACCCGATGACGAAGACAAGCACCGGACCATTTCCGTTTTTGCAGCGGTCGTCGTCGAGTGGCCCCTCGAAGAGCCCTCCGTGGGGCAGAGCCCTAGAGAGGGCCACTGTAGGGCTCTGCCCTGGGGTGCCCTGCCCTTGGGTGCCCTGGGTTCGCCGCGCGCGCGGGGCGTGGACGCGGGTCGTCGTCTTGTCGGCCTCCTGGGCGGCGACCGCACGGACCGCACGCGCGTGCGTGCCGCCGGGCCTCGCCGTGCGTGTGTGTGTGAGTGATACTGTATTTTGATGTGGCATGGGCGGCTGCGGGAATTAAGCGCCCTTGTTTAGTGCGCACTGCACCGCCAGTGGAAATTACCCGCATCGCTTCGTGCCATACCAACACGCCACGCGGCGGCGGCAGCGGCGGCGGTCTGTAGAGCCCGTGGCGGGGCGGGGCGGACCAGGGCGCTGCGGGGACATATCATCTCCACCACAGCCCCGCCAGCCCCGCCAGCCGCAGTCCGTTTCGCGGAAGTAAGCGCCACGGGGCCGGGCAGGCCCTCCAACGGGTGCGAGGGAGACGCAACGTCTTCCCAAAGCGACCCGCCCCCGCCGCGCCGTGCCGCGGTTTGGACCGCGGTCGTGAGTGAGGGCACGCAACTCGGTAGCGCCAACCTACGTCAATCGGGTCACATGAACCGCGGCCTCGGCTGGCTCGGCTGGGCTCGGCCGCCGCGCTCGGCTCGACTCGGCACAGTAGCGCTGCAATCGCCTCGCGCTCCGCCGCTCCGCCAGCAGGCGCAGCTAGAGGCACAGCAGGCCATGGAGTGCCGCGGGGAAACCCCTGGTAGACGAGAAGCCCGGTGGTTCCAGCGACGGTCGGCCCGACGGCCCGGCGCAGCGAAGGCAGCGCAGCACTGTTCCCAGCATTTCATTTGCGTAGTCGCCTTAGTCCGCCGTCCCGGCCCGGCCAGGAAAATGGGAGAAACTAGTGACGGGGACGGCAGTACTTGGTACTCGTTGGCACTGCGCGGCCCCCCCCGCCCCGCCCCGCCGTGGCTCTGGATACCAGCATGCGCGCCAGGCAACAATAACGCCGTTTATTTCGAGTCAAAACGACGTCGTCGTGGTGTCGTCTGCTCGTCCCAGTTTTACTGGCGAGTTTTGTCCCGGCAGATGGCCACCCTGCCCCTGCCGCCCACGCAGACCGCGCCGCCGGGCCCGTTTACTTCATTCCGTTTGTTCGTGTGTACCCTTTACGTCCCTTTACCACCACCAAAGCGTCAACGCGTCAGTGCAGGCATGGAAGCCTCGCCGCCCGCGCCGTCCAGACGGTCAAGACGGTCAAGTCGTCGCTGACCCGCTCGGGTACTTCCCTCTCCACCGGTTCGAATAAATACAAGGCGTCCGCGGATAGGACGACACAGCGAACGCTTTCATGCCCATGTTTGTAATTCGTGCTGCTGCCGCGACTGCCGCGCCGCAAGCCGTTATGTCCCGTATGGTCTACTTGGCGGACGCCCGCCCCGCCCCACCCCACCCCGCCCCGCCCCGCCCCACCCCACCCCGCCGCGCCTCGCCCTCCGTGATGTGGGCTCCTCTCTGCTCTTTCTTTCCGTGCCTTTTTACTCGGAATCACGTGTGCTGGGTAGCCTGCAGAATGCAAGTGCGGCTTGGCGGCGTGTGGGAGTGTCTGCCTGTGTCTTGTGCGTGCAGGGACTGCAGTGTAGGGGAAAGGAAAACTAAGTTCGTTCCCAGAATGATTTGTTTCGAAGCATAGGCCGGCCGGCCGCCGGGCCCTGCCTCACCTGGCCGGGCTATTTTCCCCCGGGACAGCAGAATTTGTGAAACGTTCCGGAACGGCCATGCCTTGCTGCCTTGCTCTGCTCATGTCCCGAAACTGGCCAACTTCACTTTCCGTGTGCGATGGAGAGGCAGAGAGGCAGGCTACCGTGTCGCGCCGCCCATCCTTGTCGCACTCGGGACTCGAGGTTGCGGGGCCGTGCGGGACGAGGGGTGTTGCGTGTTGTGTTAGGGGTCGCGAGACAGGTGGCGTTGGAGGCCGCGCCGTCCAGTGCGGTTGCAGGCTCTGTCCGAACCGTGCTTTCGTCGCTCTCTCTCTCTCTCTCTCTCTCTCTCTCTCTCTCTCTCTCTCTCTCTCTCTCTCTCTCTCTCTCTCTCTCTCTCTCTCTCCCTCTCGCACGCGCAGGGCGGCCCGAAGGGGTGCAAGAGAGACTGCTCTGAATCGGACTTCAGTCTCCAGGCCAGGCAGGCGAACGCGCGATCTGCTCGAGTTTCTCCGCAAGCTACGCCACGCCGACAACTTCTATAAATCATATCTGTGTCAGGAACTGTCTCCTCGTCCCCCATCTCCTACAAGCGTGACGCGCGGACGGCGTCGCGACGCGCGGCGTGCCCGCCGGGCTGTACTGCTCGACGCCCCCCTCCCCCCCTGCCGCCGCCGTCCAAACGACAGAGAAATTGGTGTCGATTGGCGTGGAAGCGACGCGACTGGACGCGGCCCGTTTTACAAGTCTTAGCCACGTTGGCCGTCGTCGGCCTCGTCGCGCCATTCTCACACGCACTCGCACCGTTAGCGTGGCGTTAGCGTGGCGTTAGCGCCGGCAGTCCAGCCACGGCAGCCCACGGCCCCACGGCAAGGGTGGCCGCGGGCAGGGGGACGTCGTCCACGTCGTGGAGTCGTCGCCGCGGCCTGAATTCGAGGACACGCGGCGCGGCCGGCGCGGCGGTGTGGTTGTTGTTGTCGGCCGGCGCCACGCTGCGCCGCGCGCCGCGCCAAGGCTGCTGCTAGAGCTGCTCCTGTTTGCCCCTCCGCCGCCCCCACCCCCACCGCCACCGCGCACCGCGCACCGCGGCCAGCGCGCCGTGCAGTGGCGGCGGCGTCGGAGGCGGAGGCGCCGTGCGGACGCGGAGCGCCGGCTATGAAACATTTTTGTTCAAATTTTGACTTTATAATGGCGGTTTGGCGTTCGGCAACGCTGCTGTGTCCGCGCGGGAGAGGGGGAGGGGGAGAGGGAGGGACAGGTTCCCCCACTCCAGCCGCGGCTGGCGAGCTGGCGCCCCCTCCCACCCCCAGCAGCAGGCAGCAGCAGGTCCCCTTCCCCCTCCACCGCGCGCGACGCGGCGACGCGGCCCGGCACGGCGCTGTGTTTCCCGCCGCGCCCCCACCCCCTCCCTCCCCCTCCCCTGGCCCGCTCTGCTCACCAAGTGCAACGACCGGTTGGGTTTGGTTCGGCTGCTTGCTGCTTGGCAGCCCGATGCCGTCCGCCCCGTCCCGTCCCGTCCGCGCGCCGTCCCGCCGATGCACCCACCACGCATGCGCGCCGCACTGCGCGCCGCGCCGTACTCCAGACGAGTGGTCGTTGTGTTTGAGAAAGGTTGGGTCGCTCCGTCCCGTCCGTCCTGCCGCTCCGCAGCCGAGCCGACCCATTCCCTCGAGTCGTATCGCCGCCGCTACGTCGTCGCCACGCTCAGCGCGCAGCGCGCCACCAAGCCGCCAGGGCTCCGCGTCCGCGCACTAGCCCGTCGTTCCCTCGCGCCGCCCTGCGCGCCCTGCGCCTTGCCGGGACCCCCGCGACCGGCTGGCACGTCGCCGCCCCCTCGGCGCCACCCCCTCGGACTGTGTCGTCTGCCGCGGAACATGTGATTGTGGCGACTGGACCACGTGTGTGTGTGTGTGTCGTGTTGTCAGCGCGGCGTCGGTGCTGCCGGAGTGCCAGTGCAGTGACAAGTGCATCGACAGCTCAGTGCCTCAGTGATTTTTATTATTTACTCGATACCGTTTTCTAAACAGTGTGTTTTTAAGTGTGTTTTTAAATGAAAGTGGTGTGAACCAGCTCCAACATGAGTGCGGATTACACGAGGAATGTGTCGAGCAGTTCGTCGAACAACATGCACCACGTGAGCAGCAGCTCCAACAAGGGGGGACGGCCGGTGTCCATCCTCCCCAACATGTCCATCCAGAATATGTCCAACTGGTCGCTCATGAACATGAACATGGCTAACATGGCCAACATGACCAACATGAGCAACATGTCATACCCCATGATGCGGCCCAGCGTCATGGTGAAGCAGCGCAAGACCAACTTCACGCAGAGGGAGGTGGACGCGCTCATCAACTCTGTCCGCCAGCACCAGGACACTGTGCTGTTCGGCGTGGCCGGCGGCCCGGGCTGGGCCAAGGCCTGGACCCAGGTCGCCGCCGCCGTGTCCGGCGTCGAAGGCATCGTCCGCAGCGAGGGCGACGTGCGCAAGAAGTGGACGTACCTCAAGTGGGAGGCCAAGAACACCAGCAAGCCCGACAGGGACTCGACGTCGCGTGCCGTGCTGCAGATCCTCACGAGCCGCCAGAACCAGATCGACGCCGCCAACCACCACGCCGCGGCCACCCTCAGGGGCGACATGCGCATCAACGACGCCCGCGACTCCCTCCGCGACGCCGTGCAGTCGTCGCGCAGCCTCCTGGAGGAACTATTAGGTGAGGCGTCGTCGCCGTCGTCGGCGGCCACCCTGCACTTGGGCGGCAGCACCCTGCGCCGCCCTGCGCCGCCCCGCGGAAATAGGTCATGTGGTCTAGGCTGGGTCTGGTCCTAGACCTGACTCAATGTGGGGGGGGGGGGGCGCACGTGTTGCCCTTTGCCTCCTTGCAGGCGGCATGGCCGGGCATGGCAGCGAAGGGGAGGGGCTGGAAGCCCTTCCTCGCAGGGCTCGTGAGTCATGTGCATGCACGGACGGCACAGGCCTGGTGTCGCAGGTGACAGGCCTCGTACTGTACGTACTGGTTCCCTCTGACGTCAGCTTCTGGGAAAGGACGACTTATTCCTTGATCCGTGGTGCCAGCCGTCCTGGACGAGTGCGTCAGGTTGGTCTAGGTAGGGCCGAGGCCGGGGTCTCTCCGGTGCAACGGTGCGACCCGGGGCAGTCCTTTCAGGCCCCCCAGGCCACCCGACCCTGCAGCTGCGTAGCAGCGGAGGGCGCGTCCGGGGCGCCGGCCTGCCTCCCGCACGCCCCGGGCTGCACGACGACCACCCTGCCGCCTCGGACGCCGCCCCGGCCCCGGTTACCGCGATAACTCCCCGACGGGCTGACGGACCGCCGCCACGGCCTGACGGGGATCCGACTGACGGGGACGCGGCGGCCGCCAGGGACCGCCAGGAAGCGGGCAGGAAATGGCACCGGAAAATTGGACCTGGCCAACCTGTGTCTGTGGCGAGTCCGCGGCCTTCGCGCCGTGATGGGGTGGTTTGTGGCGACGCGTCCAACACGTGCACGGCCTGCACGGCCTGCACGGCCTGCACGCGGCGAGGGAGGGGTGCAGCAGCGCGAGCAGCGCCGCCCCGGAAGGGCTGCAGCATTGATGGATGAAGGGCGGATAGAAGGGCCCGCTCTGCATGGTGTCGAAGGGCTGCCCCCCGAAATCGATGTGTCGGCCACCTGCGCCGCGTATCGCCGCATCGCCACCGCGTGCGGGTACTGTAGAGCCGTGCCGTGCCGTGCCACGCCACGCCACGCCAAGCCCCCATGGCATTATCTCCCGCAGGTGCCCCAGTTTCGGAGGGGCTCGGGGCGTGCAGTGCACTGCGTTGCACTGCAGTGTGGCGGCGCCTCGGCGGCGCCCATGCTCCCCGAGGCGATCACCGTCCTGGGGGCCTCGGCGCCCCGTCCAGCCAGTGCCGTGACCCTTGGCGTCAACAGCTGCGGCTCGACGGCCAAGTCGCGGGTCAGGGGGCAGGGCGGGGGTAGTGGTGGGGTCAGGGGGGAAGCCCGGCAAGTGGCGTTGTATGGCTGCTATTGTTTTAAATGGGCTGGTGTCGTACGAGGGGTGATCACCCCTCACTCCCCCACCCCCTCCCCCTCTGCTCCAGATTGATTGATTTTTTTTTTTCATTCTGTCTCTCTCTGGGCGTCCGTGGCATCCCTCCCCGCGGCTCCCTCCTCCTTGGTGGTTGCGCGCATGGGTGGTTCGGCCACTTGAAAAGTGGAGTAGGCTAACGGCGGGGAGGCGCGGAGTGGTGGTTTTAACCCTTTGTGATGGGGGGAGTGCGAGGCAGCCGGAGGCAGCCAGAGGGGTGGCGAGGGCCAGTGTTAAATTTGCCGCTGGATTTGGGCGTGGCGAGGCGCGGCGCGGTGGTCGCGGCCTGTTCGCGCGGTCGGCCGGTTGCGCAAGTCGAGTCGAGTGGCCGCCCGGCTGACATTCCCAATTTCACCCTCGACGCTTTCGACGAAATTCGAAGTTGTTTTTGTCCTTTTGTGGTGTTGCAACTGGCGTTCGGTGGCGATACCCGCGGCGAAATTCTGCGTAACCATGTTAATGCCATAAGCCATCCGCCTCGGGCCAGTAGCTGTCATTATGCAGATTCGGCGCACTCGTCTAGTGCACGAGTAATCAGGCCGGTCGATGGGACAGCCACACTGGCACGGCGGCATGGCCACGCCGCGCTGCGGACCCGGAGACCCGGCCAGGTTTTGTTACCAAATTACACCAAGTTTGGCGCGGCGCTCGGTTCGCTGACTGCGCTGCAAACGGCGCCCCAGCCGCCCCGGACGCGGCGCTGCGGATGGTGCTCCAGTCCTCCAGTCGCCCCGGCCGCACCGCCGCGCCGCCCCCCGGCCACGGCGGCCACGCCGGCCAGGCCACGGCGGCCACCCTCCCCGGCTCCTCGGCTCCTCGGCCGCGCCGTTTGGTATTGATTTGCTGGTTCGAGTTTTGCGGGTGATTAGCAGGCGATTCCGCCAAGGCGCGTGCTGACTCAGGACAGGGCTCCGCGATTTGGCCCGGCGGGGTGGGGCGGGGCGGGGCGGGGCGTCGCTCTTCCCCCGAGGGTGGGGCGGGCGACGCACCTGTGCGCTTGAGGACGCCGGCGGCGTGGCTGTGGCGGACCGACCTGTTTCGAACACCGCGCGATGACAGGCAGAACACTGCGGTGGATCGCGTCCATGGAGCCCGCGAGACGGGCGTGGCGATGACTGGACAAAATCACGTTACGAGATAAGCAACTTCTTTTTATGCATTCTGTATTTTTGTTCAAAGAAATATTTGTTTGTTTTGGGTTTTTCCTATATTTTCTGGAAGAAAAATGCTCTTTTTTTGTCCTCGTGATTTTTGAATTCCGCCCACCCCCTTCCTTCCCCTATCGGTGACGGCCACCCCGATGGCGTGTGTTGGGGCGATGATTGATGACAGGCAGTGTGTGTGCGTTTGTGTGTGTCCATCCCCTCCCCGTCCAAACTTGGCCTCAATTTGGGAGGGGGTAAAAAGTGATCGGCAGGCCCCCCAAAAAACATGCGCACTTTTAAAAAGGGTTTGCTTCCTGAGCGATAGGCTGCGTCCTTTTCCTCCGCGATAAAGCCTTTCGCGCGCAGGCAGGCAGATTAATTAGCGGCTCGTTGAAGTAAGAGTCCTATTCGAGGAAGGGTTCTGGCGGAACTGATTTGTGTCGCCTGGTCGGCGGTTAGTGTTGCCTAGTGCTCCTTTAATCGGGAAACTTTGCAGCTTGATTAGTCAGACGGCCTTCGCTTTACCGCCTAAGCAGCCAGGCAGGCAGGCAGGCAGGCAGCCGCCCTGACGGAGGACGGCCTGCATTGAAAGCCTCGTATGAAATATTGATTCCCCGGGCGGCTGGCTGGCGAGGGACCCGGAGGGACCGCTGCCTTCAAAAAACGGGCCGTGCGGCGGCGCATTGTGCCCGCCGTGTCGCCGTCGCCGAGGTGCCGAGGTCCGCGACGACGACCCTGCGGCCCTCGGTTCGCGAGCGCGTGCACTCCGCGCCGCCACGGTGTGCCCCAGTGTCGCGGAGAGGCGCCTTCCAGTGCATCGGAATCGGAGGTGCCGTCCAAAAATAACCCGGAAACGAACTCGGCCTCCGGACCTCCGCGCCCTGCCCGAGGTTGCTCGCGGCGCCGCCCTCGCTGTTGTTTTCACCGTAATATCTTAATATTTTTTTTATTTTCTATTTTTTGCCGTAGTTGGTCCGTCTTGTTTCCTTCATTGTGCGCCGCGTTTGAGACAAACATCGGCCCGCTTATCGGCAGTGTGCCTGCAAACAACCCAAGTCGTCCGCACCGTTGGGCCGCGCGGCCGCGCACCGCGCATGCGTCGTCCGACCGAGAGCCTCTCGGCCCTCCTGGCCGCCCTGGCCGCCTTGGCCGCGGCGCCTCTTTTTATTTGGAACCATTTTCGCCACAAAACATGTGTCGCGTAAACTTTCCATTTCTAGAACGCAGTTGAGATGAACGGCGGTCGTGGAAAGTTGTTTGTGCGCGAGCTCACTAGTGACTCAACGCCAGAAACTCGAGTGGCGGGTTTCGGTTTGGCAGAGTTTGTGGGCCACACCGCCGCCCGCCGCCACGCCGCCGTCGCGAGCGCACATTTAAATCGCTGACGTCCGCGATATCCCCCGCGCGATACAGACGCGCATGGAGGATGATAATCTAGTGGCCGTGTTTTCTTTTTTCCCGTCCTGGGACTTCCCCCGCCGTGTCGTGTCGCCGTCTTCGCACGGGGCAAGAGGTGGTTGTGCCGCGTCCCAATTAGTGACTGCCTCTACACTGTAGAACCCTCGGGCCGAGCCGAACGCTCCGCGAGCTCGACAAAGAGAAGAATTGTGTTGCAACGCGCTCTCGCCCTGTCCCGTCGCGTCACGGCCGTTTCCAAGTACCGCACCGCGCACGCACATGATTCCACGCGCCTCCGTCTGTGTGTGTGCCGTGGAATGTTCGAGTGGATGCATATGATCCGCGTGCTGGCAGTGTGCTGGCTCGGTGGCGCGCATTGTCAAGCTCGCCGTCGTACGTATTCCCCTGCTGACGGCGTGGCTGCTTGCGTGCGGTGCTCTGCAGGACTCGGTTTCCTCGAGTCTGTCTGGCCGGCGGAGCCAGTGGCGGAGCCCCTCCCTCTGGCGACTGCACCAATGAGCACGCCTTTCCGTACAGTCTTATCAATTCGGCACCCGTTTTCCTCCAATGGTGTGTACCCACATCCGGCCTATCCGCGCGTGCCGCCGCCATCCCTGCCTCGTGCTCCGCCCGCCAGCCCCGCCAGCCCCCTCACATAGTGGGCCGGAAGACCAGTGGAGGCGGCCAAACTTCTAAACGCGTTTTGAGCTCCATGCCGCTGAATGGGACTCGAACTGAACGTGTGACCCTATCAATGGATTCCTCGTTCGGAGAGCAATCCATTGGTGGGGTCACACGATCGGTCCGAGCCCTACATAGTGACTCTGAAGCTGAAAACGCGTCTAGAAGTTTGGCCGCCTCCACCACTGTGCCCCGCCTCCCCGCCCGAGCAGGCAGGCTGGCGGCGACGGTGGCACCGTTGTAACGATTCAATGAACGTTTGCCTCTAGTTTCTCCATTAGCGGGTCATCGCCGCCGGCCCGCCCAGCGGGCGGCTTTCGAACTGGGCTTTCTGTCTCCCTCGCACGCGTGCGGCTGGCGGGGCTGGCGGGGCACTCGATGCGAGAGCGACGGAGCACCGTTCGCAATGGGACTGCAGGCCGCGGCAGGGCGTCCATCGAACGCCGCCGTGCCGCCATGCAGACGCAGCAGTGACTTTTGGTGACGACTTTTCAGCGAACGGCTGGCAAATGGCGCACGGCCCTTTGTTACACGCGGTGGGGTTGGCAGGCCCGGCCGCGGACCGTCTCTGTCTCTCTCGCACCCCTACGCGAAGACCCATGAGTGCGAGAGAGACGGCGGCACCGGGGCACCAGAGGCCGCGGAGAGTGTTGGCGATGTTGTTGTCGGTACGTTCGTCGGTACGTGCACAGACATTGCCGTTTTCTCTACTCGCCTCTCCGCGATACAACCTGCATGCAGGTGATTGCATGCCCGGTCCAATCGCCATTACTTTTTATGTGTTCCGTCGGGTTCCTCTCAAAACGTGAGTTACCCGGAGAGGAAACCATAATCAGCAAGCTGGTCACCACCGCCACTCCGACCACCACCACGACCATCATCATCACGCCGGACGTAAGGGCGCGGCCCGGGCGAGTTTCCGTGGAATTTCAATTCAGAATTTTTTCAAAACTTGGTTCGTCATCTTGTGGTTGATGGGCCCGTGGGCGGTGGCCAGCCTGCCCAGCGGCTTCCCCCCCCCCTCCCCCTTCGCCGATTTGCCGGCCGGAAATGCCTTCTAGTGTACGTGGAGAGCGTCACGCAGCACGGGGCGTCACGTGCCTGCCCGCGGAAATACCGGGTGCGGTCGCTGAGGAGGCAGTGTAGGCAAAGCCCAGGGACGTCCGCCGTCGCGTCCGCCGTCCAAACGCGGACTGGTGTTTTCACACCGAGACAACGACGGGGCTTGTAAGGCCCCCTCGTTTCCTAAAAGCTCCGGTGGCACCGTGAGTCGAAACTCGCTCTACGTCCTCGTCGCGACCTAGGCCACAGGCAAGCCCACAGGGTGCGGGGCACTGCCCTACCGCCACGGCCTGCGACCCTCGAAGCACGAAGCCCCAGCAACGCGCCTTGCGGCCGCTGCAGCACCGGAGGGCCCCCCGGTCCTCCGTCCTTGCTGCACTTTGTCTCTGCCCAAGTCAAGCCGGTCCGGCATCGGAGACTTGCGACACCGGCCCGCGCCTTTTTCCTCTCAATATTTTTAAAATAAATACAAGGCGGCCGACCCGAGCGGGTTTCTGGTCCGTTTTCCTGGCCGGGCGCGCCTCCTTCGCGTACCGTTACGTAAATACGCCCCGGCCCGAATAAGGCCGGCCCCTCCATGCCTCTCTCTCGCACTTGTCCTTTTGCGGGGCCCGAATATTACCCACGTCTGGAGGCGCGGCGAAATCAATATCGGGTGCCGTTGACACCAGCGCCACCACCGCCGGCGGTGACGGCATTCCGAAATTTTGTTTCTTTCCACCCCGCGGCCGACTTCGGTCCCTACGGTCGCCGGCGTACTTAGCGCGTCGGTTAGCGTATTGTGTGTAAAATGCAGGCGAGTTAGCGAGCAAACAAGGGCCGCGGAGGAAAGTGTGAGAAATTGCCGCGTCGCGGTGGCGGCGCCGCCGCACCTCCTGGATTTGTCCCTGTTTCTCCTTCTCTGTCTCCCTCTCTCCAGCCCGTTTGATTCTTGAGACGTGTAATTTGGAGCGTGCGACCGGCGCCCCCCTCTCTCCCGCCGAGGACTGTCTGCGACATGTGGGTCACATCCACCGCCGCGCCGTCGCTCCGCCGCTCACTGGGCGTGGCGGGGCGGGGCGGGGCGGGGCGTGGCGGGGCGGGGCGGGGCGGCGAGATTCGTCTTACGTGGCGGCTTGCCTACCTGCACGGCTTCCCAGCTCGGGACAGCAGCCAAGCAGGGGCGTTTTACTCTTTTCAGGCGACGCCCTTTAAATCGGCAAACGGAATCAAGCGCGTTCGTTATATAGCAGCGTTGGCGACCAATAAGGCAAATGGTGCTTGTCCGCCCCTCGCGACGCCTCCTTCATTAGGTCCTTTACCCGGCGTCTCCTTATTCGACGGCCGCTCCTGGACACGGCCTGAATCGTGATCGCGCCGCCGGCGTCCTCCAGGCCTCGGTGCGTCGGCCACGTCGGCCTCCCTGCCCGCCAATTTCTTTTCGCTATCCGCTTGGCCGTTGGGAAAGGCGTCGGCCGACCAATTTGACGATTGAAGACTGACTGGTTTGGCAAACCGGCCGTTCGGTCCGCCCTGGCCGTTCGGCTTAGGCTGGCTTCGGCCCGGCCGTTTCCGCGAACACGTGTTCCGTGATGTAACGCGCGGTGGGCCCCGGGACTCGTCACCTCCCCGTCGACGGTCGCCGCGGTCCCTTGAGCCCTGGGCCGGGCACAGCGGCTGCGTCGTCGGCGTGGTCCGGTGGCATCCATCCCGCGGAGTCGCCCGCGGGCGTATGTTGCGTACGGTGCCTTTAAATTTCGCCGACGTTTCGACTCTTCCTGACTCGTTCCTACTCGTTTCGACCCCCCGGCCGCCCGGATCCCGTTCCCGTGACCCTCGCCCTCGCCTCACCCGCTCGGCCCCCCGCTCCTCGGCCGCTCGGTCCCGATGCCAATCTCCAGGATGTTTTTGAAGACAAGGCTGACTGAGCGGGCGGTGCGGCGCGGTGCGGACCGAGTGTTGCATCACCGCGCGCAAACGGGCCATTCCGGCCGCCACAACTACGGCCCCGAGGTCAAGAAGAGCGGGACGGAGACGGGCAGGCGGGCAGGGCGACGACGCGTGGCGCAACGGGAAAGCGGGAAAGCGCTGTCCGGCCGCAGGGCCTTGTTGGTGTTCCGGGAACGCCATTGGCGGCCTAGGCCCAAATGGCAGGCCGGCGTCGTCCGATGTGTGCTGTTGTGCCGCAATTACTGCGAGTTGTGCGGGTGAGTCATGCCGCGGCGGCCCGACGGCGCGGCGACCAGGGCACGCTGCGCGCGGCGCGCTCTGCTGGACTTCCCTCGTGACGCACGCCGTGCTTTCTCTCCTCGGTGCAGCCCCCCGCCGCGGTGCAGGCACCGCGGGCCCCGCCTCCTTGTTGGCAGCACGCGTCACGGCCGCGTGACGGGGCGACGGTGGCGCCACCGCCCGGGTGCGCTCGTCACCGCCGCTGCTCGGAACTAGGTGACGCACCGCGAGTGACGTCAACGTCGACGGCCAGGTGCGACCGATAGGGTGAGGACGCGGTGCACCCCGTCGGCACGGCGGAGTGCGCGGTGCGTTTTGCCCTCCGTACGGATGACGGCCTGGGGCGCCTCGGGGTGGCGCGCCGTCACCTGGTGGCGCCGCGGCCCGCGGTGGCGGCGGGGCGGGGCGGGTGCGGGGCGGCGGGGTGGGGCGGCGCGGGGCGGGGCGCCTTTGTCGGGGGCAGCTTGGCCTCGCCGCGGCGCTGGCCCCGGGCCGCCCTGGCGGGGCCCTGGCCCGTGGGCTGTCTGGCTGGTGGTGAGCCGGCTAGCCGTCCCCGCCCCACCCCTCGCTCCGTCCCTGTCTTTTGGCCTCGCGGAGTCTCGCGCGCTCTCTCACTCTTTTTCATCGGGCCACCCACAACTCGGGGCGCTAATATTGATCGCGGCCTTTATTCCGCGTATTATTTGCGACTGGAAAATAAAAAAAATGGAAATAAAATGGAAAGAATAAAAATGTTCCCCTCGGCGCTGCTGAGGCGGCGGTCTCGTTCTGGCCTCAGGATATTTGAGTTGGTTCTCTCACTCCCTTGACCGGCGGCTGGACTTCCGGCGGGGAAAGGGGCGGCCGGACAGACAGACAGACAGACAGACAGACAGACAGACAGTCGCTCGTGCAGACAGCCGGACAACAAACGGACGTAATGCCCCGCGTCGCTTCTTGTTTGTGAAACGATCGCGCCTTGCGCTTTGTTTTGTGTCTGCCTATTTTTCCGAATTATTCATTTTTCCATTTTTTTCCTCCTCTTGCCCCCCTCCCCCTTCCCCCGCCATTTCTTCTGTTTTGTGACCGGCTATTTGTGCCGTGCGCGAGCGAGAGCCGAGTGGAGTATTTGGCCTCGCCGAATCGATTTTGTCGCCAAACGTTTGTTTTACCCCGTGTTTCCCTTGGTGTGTTTCAGGTGAGGCCCGCGTCAGCCTGGGACCGTTGCGTTGCGGCCGGTAGGTGTGTTGTAGTACAATACTCCCGTACGTTATTTCCGCGTGCCAATGGGAAACTTTTCGTTGACGGGGCGCTGGCGGCCGTGCTCTGGACTTGGGCTGCCTGCTGTTCTTTGCGTGACTGTACCGCGCGCCGGGCTGTACCCGCTGGCGCTACGAGGTACATACTCGCGGCGCCGACTGTACGCACGCCGGCCCGGCGCTGCGGGGGCCGCGCGGGTCCGCAGTAGTAGTCGTAGTAGCGGGGGGCGGGGCGGGCGGGGCGGGGCGGGGCGGGGCGGGGCGGGGCGGGCGGCGCCCTGGGCCGTGCGGCTGCTTGTGAATGGAGGGTCCGTCCGTCCGTCCGACTGTACCCCGTCCCTCGTGGGCCTCGCCGTCCGGCCGTCTTCCGCCTCGGCCCCCGTCGGGCCGGTCGGGTCCGCGCCGGCCCGGCCCCTCGCGGGATGCGTCGCTGCGTCCGCCGCGCCCGCCGCGTCCGTGCAGCGTGAGGCACTTGGCGGGCTCGGCACCGCGCCACTCGCGTTTTGCATTGGAGCGCGTCAAGCTGCTCGCTTATCGTTCTCGCTCTTCGCCGAGCCGAGAGAGCGTAGTGCTGCCACGCTGTTCCTGCGTCCTGATGCATGACCCTCTTTACCACCGCGTGCACCGGCCACGTGCGCCGCGCGCCGCGCGCTCTGCCGGCCGCGGCGGGAAATAATTTGGGTGTTTCCGTCACACCCATTATGCCGACCGGACCCTCCGCTTTTTCTCTCTTTCTCCTCTTTTCGTTTTCTTTACGACGGCTTTGGCCTCTTTGGAAACTTGGATTATTTTCTTATTTATTGCGGCGCGATGGCCGGCCGGCCGCTTTGCCGCCGCGTAGCCTGGCTCCGGGCAAATCAAAACTCGTTTTCTCGCCCGTAATCATCATCGTATCGTATCCCGTGTGAGTGAGCTCAATTCGAACTGAAACCAGATTACTGAGGCTGACCTGTCGGGGCCGGCCTTGCACCGTCTGGCCTGCCTGCCTGCCTGGCGAGGCCGCCCCAGCAAATATATTATTTCTTGTTTAATTCTCGGTGCCCCGTCCCGTCCGGGGCCCGCCGATGGGTCAAGGCGACGGCCCGGCCCGGTGATTTAATCTGGAAGTTTAAAAAAATAATAAGAACCTCCATCGGACGGGCGGGACAGCGGTGCGTCGATAAAAAAAACGTGACAGCATTCGAGGGAAATGGACAGAAAAATGAGGGTTGCCTGTCCAGTGTCGGCGCTGTCGGTGTGTGGATCACAGTGTATCACAGTGAAGCGACGATCGGGCCGCCATTATTTTTAGTGGAATATGAAATTTCTAGCGGGGCGCGGCGGTGGCAGGGGGCGGGGCATTTGTGCTCCACTTTTTCACCTTTTTTGTTTGTTTTTCGTTGTTTTGCTTTTTAATGTCTGGAAGCTGGGAGCGGGCCGTAAAAGCGAGAGGCATGCCTGTCGAGGTGGCGGTGGCCGGCCGCTGGCCGAGCACGCCTGTACAACAGCAGCAGCAGCAGCCGCCGCCGGTGTGGCGGTTCCGGCCGCTCCGACCGTCCCGGCGCAGAGCGAGCGGAGTCGAGGCGATCTGACATTTGAGCCGGTTTACACGCTCTGACACCGTTACCAGCGTTGCGTTACTCAGTGACGCACTTCCAGGCGGGGCGGGGCGGGGCGCAGAGCGGCGGCGCGGGAGGGGCGTCTAGACGGGCAGGGGCGGGGTGGGGCGGGGCGGGGCGGGGCGGGGTGTCCCGCCCGGAGGGGAAGGGGCTTGTTTGGGGGGCAGCTCGCCTGTCCAACTTTCACGGCCGTGGCTTCGCGGGGGAGGGGAGGGGACGGTCCGTCCGCTTCCGGTGCCCGAAAACGCATATCCGGTGTCATGTGTGCAAATACGCGACGACGCGACGCGAGTGACTCGACTGCTTCGCGGGTTCGAACCTCATCTCCGTCGCCGTCACCGCCACTGTCAGAGATAGATTCCGAACGTGTCGCTTCGCCGTATATGGCGTAGGGCCCACTTCGAGATGCAATCTGCGCATGGTGCACAAATGTGTCCTTCTGGGGGAGGTCTTGCCGGGTCTCGCAGTCTGGCCTGCCTCCGCTGCGACTGTTTCCGGGGAAGGGTTTGGCGCCCCGAAGCAGTTCCTGCGCCACTGGGCTGCAGGACTGTCGCTGACTGACTGTTGCAGTCCCCGACACGTGCCCGCCGCCCGGTCGATGGAATTCCCTCCAGTCGGTCAACGGCCGCGCCGCCGCCGCCTTGGCGCAGTGACGCCGTGACTTGCAGATGCCGTTGACATGCAGGTCGGCGGTGCACAGTGGGCGGAGGCGGACAAAACTCTAGACGCGTTTTGAGCTGAAGAGTCGCTCGACAGGACTCGAGCCGAACGTGTGACCCCACCAATGGATTGCTCTCCGAACGAGGAATCCATTGATGGGGTCACACGTTCAGTTGGGTCCTGTTTAGCGACCCGGGGCGCCACTGCGACTTGGCTGCACTTGGCGGCAGCCTCGGCGGCCGCGGCCCTCCCTGGGCCCTCCCTGGGCCCTCCCTGGGCCCTCCCTGGGCCCTCCCTGGGCCCTCCCTGGGCCCTCCGGGCTCGCCGGCCGTATCCGAAATCCTTGCGCTTGGTTGCCTCTCCTTGGCAGGCCTTCGCACGTCGTTTTTCAGAATGCGATCTGCTCGGGGCGAGGCTGCGCGCCGCCATGCCAGCCACTTCGCTCTCCGGTACGAGCTGCGCGCGAAACAAGCGGTCACTGTACTCTCGCGGCCCTTTTCCCCGGCGATGTCCCCCGCCCGGCCGGGGCCCTGTGTTTTTATTTTCTTCTATTGACACGGGCTGACGCACGGCCGATAATGCAAGCGAAATCCTTGAACAGTTTGTTGCTCTCTCCTTGCAGCTCGACAACAAGTGTTTGGTTCTATGAATTGGATACACATGACTGCAGGGGGCGGACGGGCAGGCGGCGCCTCCACTCCCCCCTCCCCCCCCCCTCCTCCCGGGACGGCATCGCGCGGAATACAATGGACGCGGTCCTGATACATCTCGCGGCCCGTTGTTCCTCGGCGAATGTCCCGGCCGGGCCGCGGGCCGGGCAGAGGAGGGCAATTTGAAAACAGACAGAGGCGGGCCGCCCGTCATAGTGGCCGTCCGATGCGGTTTCCTCCTCGTTGTTGTTGTTGTTGTTGTTGTTGTCGTGCACCATTTGCTAAGTGTGGCACAAGCTGGCTACTGCCGCGCGCGCCCGCCGCGCCAAGACGAAATGGCGCGAGCTGCGGGCAAAATTCAAAATCGAGCGCTTTCTTTTCCACGGAAACAATAGAAGGAAGGAAGAGGAAAGGGGGAGGGGGGGAGGAGATCCGGCGGCACGTCACGGAGAAGGTGGGTGGGTACGGAGAAAGGAGAGAGAGGGAGACACAGTGACGAGTGAATGAGAGAGAGAGAAAGATGAGCCCATGCATGAGGCATGGCGCTCAAGTTTGCCACGTCCTGTCCAGCCAAACACCACCACCACCACCACGCAACGGTGATTTTTTTTTTCATGATTATTATTTTGTCTCTCCGCCTTTCCTTTCTTGTTTCTTCGTTGTTTTTGTTTCCGCGTCGCCTTGCAGCCGTCGGCTTCGCGGCCCGCCGATTTCACTGAGCGTGTGTACGGTGTACGCACGCATCCTGTGCACGGCGGGCTGCCTAGTCGGGCGGGGGAGGGGAGGGGAGGGGAGGGGAGCGCGAGGTGGCCGTCGAGGACTCCAAGTCTCGAGCTCGGTCTGGCGGGGGCCGCGGCGTACCGCACCTTCCACTCCTTGCCGGGTGATAATGCTAATCATAAAAAGAGGCACATGTCCGTGGCGAAATGGCGAAAGTCTTTGGAATCTGGGAAAACAAGTGATGTAACCAGGTGACTGCGGGCCGGGCCGGGCCGGATCCTGGCCTCGGGCGCTCGGTGGTGGCGGTGGCGCGCTCCACTCGGCCGCCAAAAAGGCGATTGGCGACGTCGTCGTGCCGTCGTCGGCGACGTCCTCGAAGTGCACCACGCGGTGCCGCGGCCGCCACGCCGAGAGTGACGTGCGACGTACATCGTGCCCTGGTTTAGCACGACCAGGCACCGACTTCGTGCACCTGCATAACTCGCATTTGTAAAATGTTGGCGATCTCCGTGGGAGCCGCGGCCCCGCGGCCCGGCCCCCGGGAGCGCCGCGCCGGGGAGCGTGTTGGAAGGCAGGAAGGCTGGAAGGCGTCGATCCTCCTGGGCTGCGGTGGCGCGGGGAGGAGGGCTGCCGCCTCGCCTGTGTGCTGCCTTTCCAATAAAACTTGCAAAAGCGGCCGCAACTTTCCGACAAAAATGAAAAGAAAAAGTTGGGGATAAAAAATAAAAACCGCGAGGAAGAGGGGGCTGAAGGTGGTTTGAGAGCGCCTCGTCGGCATTAACAAGAATAATAACCACAGTATCAGCAACAAGAATAGGGCGGCTGGTGGCGTGGGTGGCGACACGGCGCCGCCGGAAGGCCGAGCAGGCCGCCAAGCAGACCGGGGAGCAGGTCGCGCAGGCCGTGCGGGTGCTCGCTTCGTCGGCGCGGCGGCCGGGCCCCTTGGCCCTTGGGCCTCGGCCACGCCCCACGCCCAGCGGCGGAGGCACTGTACGCCACTCCAGACGGCCGGCGAGACGACGGACAGTGTTAGGATAGTTGATGGGTCGACCCCGTCGGGGCGGCGCGGGGCCGCGTCGGGGCCCGGCCCCATTCCCAGTGCCGTGCACGGTGCCGTGCAGGCCGATTCCGAACGCGCTGTCTCCAGGCTCGGACTGGCTCCCAAAAGGCCCCAGCGGATAAGACCGCAAAAGGCCCCCGATCATCATTATGTTTTTACCCTTCATGACCAACTTTGTGAGGCTACCGCTCCAACTATTTGCGGTCAATATCCTTCCCGATACAGGGCATGAAAGAGTAGGTTCTTAAGAATACTAGGGCGTCGAGGGAAGCCTTTTACGGCAACTAGATTGGACACAGTGGCCGCCCAAAGTCAGCAAAATCAGCAAATTTCCGAGATTCGACCACTTTTTGACCAACTCGGTCGGAAAATCGTTGCGGTCAAAGCCAAAATCGTTGTGGTCAACGTCTTCCCGATACAGGGCATGAAAGAGTAGTGTCTTAAGAATACTAGGACGTTGAGGGAGGCCTTTTACGGCGACTAGATTGGACACAGTGGCCACCCAAAGTCAGCAAAATCAGCAAATTTCCGAGATTCGACCACTTTTTGACCAACTTGGTCGGAAAATCGTTGCGGTCAAAGCCAAAATCGTTGTGGTCAACGTCTTCCCGATACAGGGCATGAAAGAGTAGTGTCTTAAGAATACTAGGACGTTGAGGGAGGCCTTTTACGGCGACTAGATTGGACACAGTGGCCACCCAAAGTCAGCAAAGTCAGCAAATTTCCGAGATTCGACCACTTTTTGACCAACTTGGTCGGAAAATCGTTGCGGTCAAAGCCAAAATCGTTGTGGTCAACGTCTTCCCGATACAGGGCATGAAAGAATAGGGTCTTAAGAATAATAGGACGTTGAGGGAGGCCTTTTACGGCGACTAGATTGGACACAGTGGCCACCCAAAGTCAGCAAAATCAGCAAATTTCCGAGATTCGACCACTTTTTGACCAACTTGGTCGGAAAATCGTTGCGGTCAAAGCCAAAATCGTTGTGGTCCTCGTTCGGACACCAATCCATTGGTGGGGTCACACGTTCAGCTCGAGTCCTGTTTAGCGACTCTGCAGCTCAAAACGCGTCTAGAGTTTTGGCCGCCTCCACCGGTCTTCTTGCCCACTGTGTGGGCTCCAGAGGGTCGCACTTGTCCCCGCCGTCCTGAAGGGCGCTCACTCCGGAGACCCCTTTCGTCGGCCTGCCTCTCTCGCACCCGATACGGAGCCCCTCATGGCTGCGAGAGCTCCGAGAGGGGCGTAGCGACGACAGCCCCCTGCTCCGCCCCGCTCGGCTCTGGGAGCGCGTTCCCACGCCGGGCATGTAGCGTATGACGCTGAGCAGCGATCGCCTGCCCGTTTGTGATGCACACGGGGAGAAAGTTCGTGTCAATGTGGGACTCCTTGGCGTTGAAATTTTTTATCGTGGGAAATTTGGCTTGTTGACGTGGACGTGCCGCCAGTTCGCGCACCGCCCAGGCTGCCGGGGCGCCGCGCGCCGCACGAACGCTGAAGCCGGAGAGGAGAGAGATGGCGGTCAGATAGCGCGAATGGCCTGTGAATGAAGAAAATTCGAGCGGGGCGGGGCGGGGCGGGGCCTCGAAGGCGCGCAGGCCAAGGTGCTCATTTGGCGCTGACGTCCGCCAGCCACTCGCCAGCCCGCCGGTGCGGTCGACGACGTGCTCTTTACTGGTTTCGGCCCATAACTCACGCGTAATGCACCACATCAGCACACTTGCCCCGTCATGTCCTTTTGGACCAGATTACATCTGCTTTGGCGACGCCGTGTGTGTGAGTGTGTGTACGTACGTTTGTGTGAGTGAGTTAGTGTTTGCGCGCACCTCCGCTGTCGAATTCGTTGAACCCGCCGCCGCGGCGCCGCGGAGTGAAGTCGTTTGAACGTTTTCCGGGGCTTTGGCCGCGTTCCGCAGCCCCGCACTACTGGCTGGGCTGGCCAGGCTGGCCCTCTTTCGGTCGTGCCTCGGCACCACCGCTGCGACCATGCGACTGTAGGCCCCCGGACGTGCTCTCAGCATTTTCTCGTTCGACTCCGTGCGAGCGAGCGGGCAACCACTCGCTACCTTGGTGTACAAACAGTCTGTCAATACCAAGAATACTACGGAATACAAAGCGGTACTAATACACACACATTGGTTCATACACTAGTGAATATCAGAAAGGGCTTTCCCCTTTCTACGGCCCTGTTTCGCGCGGGTCACTCGCGCTGCCAAGTGATTTCCACCCTGGCCGTCGCTCGGCGGTCGACTCGGCACGCGTGACCTGGCCCCGTTGGGTTCGGCCGGGCGCCGGGCGCCGTGCGGAGTGCGAGCCCCTCGCCGCGCCACTCGGTGTCGCCATTTTATTTTTATTTTTCCGCGATTGCCGAGGAGTCGCGCGTCGTGGAAACGGCCAGGCCAGGCCTAACGGGGTGGCCGCGCCGCCGCGCCGCTACAGGCCGGACGCACTGCTGGACGCGCTGGACGTGACTGAATGCCGTCAGTGTGTCAGAGTGTGTCAGCGAAGCCGAGGGAAGCCCTCCAAGCCCTCGGCGGAGCCGGTCGCCGCCGAAGCCGCGACCGAGGCGCGCGTTTTGGCAGTGCGCGGCCCGCGGGGCCTGCAGCGCGTCCGCGGCGTGCGTGCGACGAACACGCAGACACGCGCGGTGCCTCGGGCGCGCCACGCCACACCTGCCGGCCGCGCGCGCCACAAACGAGGACATCTCTCCGCGGCTTACTAAACTTCACTTTCCGACGAAATTCTCTCCACCCAGTGTCGCCCCGTTCCGACTCGCCCCGTGCTTTCTTTCGCGGATTCCGCCGTTCGTTTCACCCGCGGTTGTGTCTCATTGAATCTCTCTCTCCTCGATTGGGGCTGTGCCCGCTCGGCGACGGCCCCGCCGGCCGGGTGACACGACGCGCCGAGAATTTGCCAGCGCCTTGTTTTGTTATCGGGCGAGTCGCGGAATGCACGCACACACGCACAGCACGGCCACAGCGTTGTCGATGTCAAAGAGAGCGTTGAGTCGCGCCGTGTTTGGTCTGGCAGCCACGAGACGAAATAATATCGTCGTCGGGGGAGGCGAAATGAGGAGGGCGGCAGTCTGCGGGCCGTGGGTTCGAGCCCCGCCGGCGGCAGCCAGTTTAACGGCCGACCTCGCGGGCTTTCCCTAGAGAGTCGGCCTTATTGAGCCGCGGGTTCGTTTTTCCAGTTTTCGTGAGCCGCGGCCAGGCGGGCAGGCAGGGCTGGCGGCCAGGCAGCCAGGCCCGCAGACTATGAATATGGGACGCAGTAACTACAGTCATTATCTCAAGAGATAAAAGCCGCACCCACGCCGTACAAAGCTATTGGAGCCATAATCCATCGGTCGTTTCCACGGGCTGCCATATCCCACCGCGAGTGCCGCAGTGCATGGCGCTGCACGCCGGCCTGCGCGCCCATCTCTCTTGTTTATTGGACAGCCCGACTGGTACCCGCGGTGGTGCGCCCGGCCGCCCGGCCCGCCAGTCCCGCCAGACCGCCACCGCGCGGCGCCTCCGTTATCTTTTCCGCGAGCTTTTCCCGAAATAGCGCGCCTTTTCGGTTTTCGCGAACGCCGCGCGCCTGGCGTTGTTGTCGATTTGTCTCTGTTTGATTCGGCTTCCGCGCCGAGTGGCAGGGCGTGGCGGTGCGTGCAGGCTGCAGGCCGGTGCAGCGACCAGACAATGCCGGTCATGTGCGTCATGCGCTGCACGGCGAGCTAATCCTGGTTCGCGGCGCCGCCGCGGCGCTGTGGTCGACGCCGGCCTGGGATTCGGCGGCCGTCGCTCCGCCGCCTCCACTCCACCACGCTCTAGCTGCGCGCTACGCGCCGCGCGTTTGTAATTCAAATGCTCTAGAGAAGTGTGGTTTACGCTGATAAGCATCGACATGATGTGCCTCGTTATCATTGCGATCCTGGCGACGCATAATGAGGACCTTCTTCATCTCGTCGGGGAGACTGACGTCCTCCGGCTAATGGGTTCGCTGTCGGCGGCGCTGTCCGCGCCCCGCGGTCCGCGGCCCGCCCGTCGAGCGCGTGTTGTTCTAGGCGGACGCCCGGCAGGCAGGCAACGCGGATGCGCGGCGCCGGGGCGGGCTGCCTGTCTGCCAGGGGCGCGGCGGCAACGTCACGGCCAGCAAGGTGACCCGTCCCGCCCGCGCCCGCTGGTTTGGGTTTCTGCCGATTCGGCTACCTGCAGCGGGGCGGGGCGGGGCTCGTTTCCGCCCACCCTCATAGGCCCCCACGGCCCGCCTGCCTGGAAGCGCGGCGCACCACGCGAGATGTCGCGTTTTAAATTTCGATTTGCGCTCACCGCCCTGTGCGTCATGTAGAAGTCCATCAGGGTCATCGCCGTCGCGACCGCTCTCCCGGACGTCCGTCTGCCGGGCCCGGCGTGGCGCGTCTTGAGTTTCATGCGCCCGTATGTGCACCCCGCCGCCACCTGCGCGATCAAGGACCCCGCCATGCGCATGCGGGAACGCCCGGCCCGGGGCGGGGCGGGGCGGGGGCACAATGGAAGCAGCTGGCGCCGGTGTCGCTGGCGCATACGGGCGCATACGGCCTCCTCTGAGAATAGATTAGAAACGAAAATGAGCGTTCGGTTTTCGTGTTATTTGGTGGGCCGCGCGCGCCTGGCCGCGAAAAGCAAGCACACTGAGCCGACGCGTGGAGTGGGTGGGCCTTGCTGCAAGCTTGGCTGGATTGGCCTGTGTGCGAGTGTGCGTTTTTGCGGATCGGATGGATCAGGCGCCAGGGAATAAACGCACGTGTCGCAATGCCGTGGACGCCGTGGACCGAGGGGGACAGGTTGACGTACACTGCCAAATGTGCGACGTTTATCACTAAACGAGACCCGTGTTCTTTTGTTTCAGGTGAGTGTGCGAGGGACTGCGAAGTCGCCCGGGACGATGTGCCGCGTGCCCTGCTGTGCGGTAGGTCACCGTCAACGCCGGTGCGCCACCGCTTCCTCCAGGCTCCCCGGCCGGTGGCCGTGAGCACGCCGTGGCCCGGAATATGGCGGTAATTTCCCGGTGGCGTGGCGGTGATGCGAGGCGACGTCTGACACGTGGAAGAGGGGGGGGGTGTGGTTTGATATGACACTCGGCCGGCCCGGCTGACAATGGCCGATCAGGTTCCACCCTTCGGGCCGCGAGGCCTCCGGGTTCGGCCGGAGTGTCCGGGCCCCTCCAGCGGCGTCGTGTCCCTTCTTGCCACATCCTGGGCAACGGCCCCCTCGCCGTCCTCGGCCCAATTGGGAGCACGTTCCCTTGACGAAAAGCGAGAAGTGAGCCGATACGGCGTGGCCGAGCATGGCGGGGCACGGCGCGCTGAAAAGTAACGGGTCGGCTGACTGCGACGGCCGCGAGCCGCACCGCGACGCCGCGACGCCGCGACTCGCAGTGTGCCGATTTGTGCGCACCTTGCTTCTCCGGAATGGCCCCGTTTTAGGGGCCCTATAAACCGTTATGCGTAGTAAATAATTTCAAAATTGGCTTTCTCGCCGGCTGGAAAGGCTGCGCCGTCGACGAGGAGACATCGACCCATGAAAGTCCGCGCGCGCTACGCGACTTTGGCTTTAGTTACCCCCAGCCCCGCGCGATGCAGTCACGCGCAAGGACATTTCGCAAACGACTGGCGCGTATTGTTCGGATCGATTCGTCAACAACCTCGCTTCGTTTTGCCTCGCCGCGCCCCGTTCGTGGCGCCGCTAGAAATGTGCCACTTTGGCGGCGCTGGCTGGCGAGTGAGTGTTCGTTGTTGATACTGTGCGGGGCGGCGCGGCCGGCAGGGCTGACGTCGGTATTTGATCGTTAATAGTGGCGAGCGGTGCGGTCAGCAAATATCTGC
This sequence comes from Thrips palmi, assembly GCF_012932325.1. Lineage (NCBI taxonomy): Eukaryota > Metazoa > Arthropoda > Insecta > Thysanoptera > Thripidae > Thrips > Thrips palmi. The sequence goes on along the minus strand of NW_023144624.1, from coordinate 5,908,202 downwards.
GCTCGCCCTGCTTCGCCCTCTGCGCGGCCCAAACGGCCGAAACGCTGCAGGCTGATGCCGCACATCGCTCCGTTTCTCTCGCACTCGCTGGCCGCCCCCATTCCCGCCCGTCCGCGCTCCAATTTCCACTGCGTCGCCGATTTCGGGTCTCGATTTGGGCTGCGCGCTGCCGGTGCGACGCGACGCACACCTGTCCGCGTGACTGTCTTCGCCGGGCACCTGCCTGCCCGACTGCCTGTCTGCAAGCAAGCATGCATGCATGCGGCTTCGCTGGTTTGAAAACAGCACGCGCCTTGCGGTTGCCTTGGCAACGCAGGGGTCGTAGCGCGGGAAGCTACGCTGTGAACGCTGAACGCTGTGAACCGAACGCAGCGGAGAGGAGAGGGCGAGGCGGTCTGCGGGGACTGGCCTCTCTGCGCATGCTCCGCTAGTGCCTCGCTGCCGGCACGCGGTTGGCTGGTTGGCCTGGTCGTCGCGCCGCGCAGCGCCACGGCTCAGTCGATTGCCCGGTCCGAGGTGGCGTCCTGCTGCTGTGCGTCGTCGGCGTCGTCCTGGTGCTCCTGGTGTTCCTGGTGCTCGAGCTCGTCCAGGACGACAAGACGTAGAGCAGGCCTGTTTGGTGTCGTTGTCCGCGACGTCGGCGTCGTCGCTGTACAGTCGCCTGGTGTTGCGGTAGGCGGTGGGTGTGTCGGCGCTCGCGCGCCTGCGCGGCCCTACTGTACACCGTACGCGGCGGCGGCAGCGCGGCATAGCGCGGCCTGCATCGCGTGGCCTATCGACCCGGCGGCCCGGCGCAGCCCGGCGCAGCCTAGCGCAGCGGGGCGGGACAGCGGCGCGCACCGCGACACCTTGCTTTGCTCCTCGCCATCCGCGTAGTCCGGCATGCCGGACGAGCAGCCCCCTGGAGGGCGGCGCGCCCCCAAGGCCAAGACGGTCCGCGCCTCGTGGACCATCAAGCCCAACAAGGCCACGGGGCTGCCCCAGCCCAGCGGCTCTCTCGTGACCACCATGGCGCTGGCCACCAAGTCGGCGCGCTGGGATAACCGCCGCTTCTGGGACCCGGACGAGACCAAGTACTTGCTCAAGGTGTTCAAGGACAACGACATAGCCAGCAAGCTGTGCCACCAACGCAGCCAGCCCTACACGTACAAGTCGGTGCAGCGCATCATGGCGTTCAAGGGCTACTTCAAGACGCCAGACGCCATCCGCTACAAGTGGCTGCAGCTCAAGGACGCCTACAAGAGGGCGCAGGCAGATCCGGAGTCGTTCGAGCACTACGACGCGGTGGGCGCGCTGCTAGAGGCGATGAGTGCGGCGGGACCCTTGAGCAGCGAGGACGACGAGAAGGCCGTGGCCGCGGACACCAAGGCGTCGCCAGCCGCTGCAGCCGGCCGCGCTGCGTCTGGCGGGAGCGGGACCCGCCGGGTGAGGCCGCTGCTGCCCAAGCCCGACCCGAGCGGCCCGCCGACGCCGGCGTTCGAGGAGGTCTTCATCAAGAACGAGTTCGGCGTCAAGGAGGAGGCGATGTGCGACGAGGAGATGATCGTTACTCCCGTCGAACGACCGTCGGTCGTCGTGGAGCTGTCGTCGGCCGCCTCGTCCTCGTCCTGCGCCGCCTCGTCCGCCTCGTCTTCGTCCCGCGCCGCCTCGGCCGCCTCGTCGTCGTCCTTCCAGCTGGTGCGCGTGACGCCGGACGCGGTGCCGCCGCTGGCCGTGAGGGCGCGCGCCGTGCGGCCCTTCGACGTGCCCGCCAACCCCCAGCAGCCGATCCTCATCATGGTGCAGCAAGGTACTGGAGGACGTGTCCGATGACGTCATGGCGCAACGAGCTAATTAAAGTTTGTGACAGTATTGACCGCGCGGCGCTCGCGTAACAATAATATCGTTTCCACCGCGGCCGCCCGGCCCCCGCCTTCGGTTCGGTTGCAGCGCGCTGGCTGCAGCCGCAAAAACAAAGGCCCCCTTCCAGTTTTCCTTGTTTCAAGAAAGGCCCCGCCAACGGCAGCCGACGGCAGCCAAAGGGCGTAAAAATGTCACAGTTGTGTTTCCATTCTAATTCCACTCCGCGCTCTAATTGCTGGCGTCTACATCCGGGTGGGGCGGGGCGGGGCGCGGCGGCATTGTGTTCCATTGTGCCAAAGTGGTGCTCTGGAGCCGGAGGAAGTAGCCGGGCCGAGCCAACCCGAGCGCGCCGCCTCTTTGCAAACTGTTCCACCAAATTTTTCCAGCAGTGGCGCGGACGGTGGCGGTGCGCGGTGCGGTCCGGCGGCGTCGGGGCCGTCGCTTTGTTTGGGCACTGCGATGGCCGCGATGGCTATCGGCGGGACGCATGAGAAATGAGCAACGAGGCGACCCAAGAAAGGCCGAAGAAAGTGCATTGATGCGATTTGTGGGTCAGCGTGATGGGCCGCCGCTCGCCGTGCGGGCCGCCGCTCGCCGTGCGACTGTGCGGCTGGCCTGCGCGAGGATCTGCATGAGCACGACGTAATGAGAGGTCCCGGGCCGACCCGGCCGTCAATGCCCGAACCGAATTAGAAACGGAATGGAATGGACTTTGTGATTTCACTTCCAAATCGTCCGCGGCCTCGGGGCCGGAGGGGCGGCTCGGTGTCTTGGCCAGTCTTGGCGCAGCGCGCGGCGTCTTGGCGCGGCCCGCCGGCCCGCCGCTGGATTCCAGGATGGCTCGACCTGCTCGTGGGAAGTAAGTGGGGCTTGCCGCCGCTTGCGACTTCAGCGCCTCGCTCTCCACTTGGACTCCATGCGGCGCCGTTGCCGTTATCGTGACCATTCGTATTCGGCGTGCATTTCATTTCTTGTCGTCGGCGTGCCAATCCGCGCGGCGTGCGTGCGTGCGTGGCGTGCGTGCCGTTACTCGGCGGGGCGTGGCGCGCACGGCGTGCACGGCGCGACAGGCCAGTGACCGGGCGACACGTCATGTGCACATGGCTCTGCCACCTGTTGGCCGGCGCACGTCGACGATGATGACTGGACGCGACGGCGCCCAGGGCGGGTCACCACGGCGTGGTCGGCCGCGAGTGGCGGTCGCAAGTCGACCATGTGTCGTACAGTCTGTCTCTCTCCTGCCTTCCGGCGGCAGTAGAAAGACAAGGAAAGGAGAGGCGGCATGCATCTGGCGCTTGATTTCCCCCGCGACACTGGAATCCGCGACCCTCCCCGCCGCGGGGGCGATGTGTGTGCCAGGCACACTGCCCTCGCATCCCTTCGCAGGGACGTGGCTTTCCCTGCCCCTCCCCTCTGGCGCCGCAACAAGTGTTTTCATTATGCACCGACAGACCGCGCTAGGGGCTGGATGCGTGTTGCGCCGTGTCGCGCCGTCGCGCGCCTCGTGTCCTACACTGCCGGGCATGGGGATGGTCTGGGTCGCCTCGCCGCGGCCGGGGCCATCCGGACTGCGCCGCGTTGGCGGTGGTCACGTAACTCTGGCAGAGACTGCAGCAGATTGGAGGTCAAGAAGAATTGATTCCGCCGGCGACGCCCCCCCCCTCCCCCTCCCCCGCCCCTCACCCGGCGCACCCAGCAGCGGTAACTTTGCATGCAAGTGGGGGCGGGGCGGGGCCGTTCGGCCTCTGACTCAGATTCCCTGCCCCGCTGGAGTAGAGGGGGAGGGGCGGAGGGGCCCGCCCATGGCACTGCCTTGGCGTTCGGGGGATTTCCAGCCGATGGAGTCCGCGTCATTTTCGCGGTAGCCGTGACGCGCCACGCCAAGCCGCGCCAAGCCGCCGAGGTCGAAGGTCGGAGTGCGCCGCCAGACCGCAGCAACGCGGTGGCAATGACGGTTCGGGAGGCTACATCGCGGCTGCCTGCTGTTTGTGTCCTGCCTGCGGGGCGGGCCGCCGTCGCCGCGGGCTTAGGGACGCGCCCCGTCACGCCGCGGCCAGCGTGCGTGCGTTGAATTTCGAGCGACGGAAGTTTACGTAGCGGCGTCGTGGTGGCGCGGTGGCGCGGCGGCGGTGGACCTTGGATCGAATAAACACAGCGAGTAAATACAAAGGACCGACACGGCCGACACGGCTGCACTGGGCCGCGATAAGGCAAGGCAGCCGCGACGCTTTTTGTGGGTGGCTGTACTGCATGTGGGTGAGTGACACGTCTCTCAGTGGGCCAGATGACGTGTCCAGGCAGGCGGCTCTGCGGGACGGGTCTCAAGTTGAACTTGTGCTGGTGCCGCGTTCCATGGGGTCCGATTCGAGTCCAGGACTCAAGTTCGCGTTGAAGGGTTTCAACGCGCCGCCGCACCGCTCCAAACGCGCCCATCCAGCGTGGTCGCTTGTCGCTTGACACGCTTGGCACTCGGCAGCCCTCGCCCACCCCAGATTGGCTGGCCTATCGCTACTCTGGCCGGGAATGGAACGCCGCCACTAGAAAGACTGCCCGTCCTGCGGCGATGATTGATGACTGCGAGCGATAAGCTGATAAGGCTAGGTCGTCCACCCACCCACCGGCGTGCGTGCGTGCTTGCAGCGTGCGCTGCCAGGTGTCGCGTTGCTTGCGTGTCCGCCTGCCTGTCCGGCGTCGCCCCGCACCGCGTCTTCTTGGACGTTGCTGCAGCGCTGCTTTGGCTGCTTAGTTGCAGTGTCGTCGGCCGCCCGGCGCGGCCCCGCCCCTCTCCTCCTCGGCCCTCTCGGTGCGTCGCGGACGGCCGGGGTGGGGCGTCGGGACCGTCGGGACGCCCGGGTCCATGATCTGCTCAACGGGCCGTCGGCGCACGGCACGGCGCGGCAGGGCACGGCACGCGCGGCGGGGCTCGCCACGCGGCTTGGCGGGCCACGTAGCGTAGCGTAGTGCGTCCCGCCCCCCTCCCCCTCCTCTTTCCCTGGCCGGCGCCACGGCGCTCCACGCCCGCGTCCACGCCCCATTCATGAATGGAGCAGCACGGCAGGCAGCGAGGCAGCGGCAGGGTCGCCGCGCCCGGAGTGCCGGGCGTGCATGCACTTTTCATCTTGGCGATGATCGCGCTGCCCGGACACCGCCTGCGCAGCCCAGCACCCCGCCAATGGTCTGATCGGGGTCCTCGGCCTTCGCGTCCGACTTAGGCGCCAAACACGTCGCACTCCTGCAACGCGCTCCTTCCCTCCCGAGACGCCCCGAGCGGTTCTGTCTGACATCCGGGCGGCCGGGCACTGGCTGGGCCTGCTTCGCCTCGCAGGGACGGGCAAATTTAATCCCCGGCCCTGCGTGTCTGAAGGCGGATTTGGGCCCCCGGCCTCGGCTTGCCTCGGCTTGCCTCGGCTGGGCCGCCGAAACTGGAAACTCGTTCACACCCGGCGTGGTCAGCAGCAGCCTCCTCATTCCGCACAGCTTTCCGTCGGTCTGTCTCTCTCGCACCCCCACCGCACGCACCGCACGCACCGCACGCACCGCGAGTGCGAGAGAGACGGCAATATCTCCGCGTGATCGGCGTGACGTCCGATTACTCATCGCGGCCTTTTTCCGCGCCCCTCCCATGCAAATGAATTCCCGCGGGAAATCTTTTTTTTTTCGGCCGCCTTGCTTTTACTCTTCCTCTTTGTTTCTGGCGTTCAATTCAGTTATTTTTCTTTCTTAATTTATTTGTTTATTTTTTGTTAGGCATTTTTTTTCCCAAAGAGAAAGGGCCAGACGACGCCCTGAAGCGAAATTCAAACCGCAGCCGGCCGGCGCGCCCCGTTCGCTCGGTGCATATCGGCAAGTCCTGTGGGAACAAGTCCCTCATGATATTGTGTTACCGGAGGCCGAAGGGGCGACGCGCGACGCGACGCCGGGCCGGTGGCGCATCCTGGACGGCGGGGCTGCGAACTAAGCGCGAAAACCGAAAACGCCGCGCCGGCCGACATTGTTCGAAAGTGTGTCAATGACGAATGCCATTACTGTACGCCGTCTCCATATTCGCGCTGCCGTTCGTTTTCGTATTGGTATTCATTGGCTACGCAAGGCCGTGGAGACAAGGGGACCGAGGCGGGGCACCGTCGCCGGGCCTTTTAGAACGACCTATTTGTACTGTACGCCGGGGTCGTTGGCTTGGGCGGGGCGGGGCGGCGCGGGGCGGTCAGTGCGTTTGCCGAAAGGCGATATTGTGTAAACATTAGCACTTTTGGAGCGACCGTAGCGAGCCCTACCCGGTGCGGCGAGCCGGGCGCTCTCGAAAACTTTTTGCCGAGTTGCCGATATTGGATACATTTATAGAACCCGGGCGCGCGGGGCGCAGGGCGGCGCAGGGCGCGGTGGATTGGGGCCCGAACCGCGCAGCGTCGCCGCGTCGCCCAGCACAGCGTTTGCGGCGCGTTTTCGGCGGCGTCAGGTGACAGCGGATATCGCGATATGTACGTTTGCCTTGGTTTCCTCCTGCTGCCTGGCTGGCTGGCTGCCTGCCTGGGCGGCGCGGCGGGTCGGACCGAGCAGCCAGCCAGCCCGGCTGGGTGCGGCGCAGTGCGGCGCTGCATGGTTATTTGATGTCGTTTATTGCTGCCCGAACCTGGGAAACCTTCTCGCCTCGAGTCATATCCTCGCCCGACCGGCCCGCCTGCCTGCCTGCCTGCCTGCCTGCCTGCCTGCCTGCCTGCCTGCCTGCCTGCCTGGCCCCATTCCATCAGAACGGGCGGCTGCAGCGGCCGGGAATTTGACCGGAACGTATCAAGTGCATTGTTTGCTGCGCCGGCATCAGCCGGTCGGACGGGGAGGGAGAACCTGCCAGAATAAAAACAATGGCGAGTATGGCAAGCCTGCTGCGATATCCGGTCGCGCGGTGCCGCCGTGTACCTGTGCGATTAGTCTGATTGCATCTTCGAGATCTCGCGTGTGGTGGTTGGGGAAGGGGGGGGGGGGCTGCAGCAGGTCCCTCATCTGGGCGGGGGATCCTCTGTGGGCCCCATCCGCCCGGCCCGCCGCCGAATTTGGCGCGCAGCCTGCCGACTGCACCGGACTGCAATGAGGGCAACGCAAGCAACGCCAGTCGGACGAATAATTGTCCCGGCTTCCGGCTTGCTTGCATCGACGCGACGAGTCGGGGTGGCATTTGGGTGGCGTGCCGTGAGGAAGGGCCTGGCTCCGTCTGGAGAGCTTTGGAAAGACTGGAGCGAAGCCGAGAGGGAGGCAGCCAATCGCTGTGTCACGCTGACGAATTATCTGCTGCTCATCTCGTCGGGGGCCCGGCCGGCCTGACTCGAGCCCCAGGTACATATACAATCACACTCACCTGTGGTGATGCGGAAAGACGAGACTCGGAGACGTTTCGAAGGTTTCCATCATATTACACCTTTTTCCTATCGAAAGAGGGACGAGTCTGTGTCCCCTTATCGGCCTGGTGTTTATAAAAGTTTTTTGGGGGGAACGATAGCTTGAGCTCGATGCGCTGTTGAGGAAATCGTCGGCTTTTTCCTTTCCGTCGTCACCATTTTTCGTGGTGGTTCGCTGCGTTTGAGGCACTTGGAACCTGTTGTCGCTGGGCGACCCTTCCCCGATGCCGTGCGCGTCGTGATGCACTGTAATAACACCACACGCTGTACGTCACCCAGTGCAGCCTTATCAGCCGGCCAGCCTGCCGAGCGTTTGGCCGCTCTGTCTCTCTCGCACCCCCACAGGACGCCGCGTGAGTGCGACAGAGACAGCGGCGACGCTTCGGACTGCCGGCCGCTGCTGCACTGATAACCTGAGCAAACGAGGCGAGGTGCGTGCGGCGCGTCGGGGAATCACAGCCGGACTCGGCTTCAATTTTCGAGCAGCGCTCCGCTTGAAATCGCCGTTTTGGACCCGGACCGCCGTTTCCGCGAACAACGCCACTTTGAGTCTATTTTCGTTTCCGTTCATTCTTTCTCGTCACTTTGTGACTGACGTACGTGTGTCGTGACGCGGTGGTCTCGCCGCGTCTCAGACTAAGGTGTCTCAGGGTGTGGTGTCGGACAGATAGGCTTATCGCCGAACACGTGCCTCCTGATGGGAGGAAGGACTGAATTTGGGGCGAATGGTGCAAGCCGCGACGCGGCGTCGCGGCGAGGAGAGCGCTTTCGTCGCGAAACGGGAAAATGGAAGGAGGAGATTGCGGCTAATCTTGGCCGCGTCCATTTGATTAATGACCCGACCCATTTCGACGGGAAAGCCCAGGAAAGCCGAGGAACGCTGTGTGTTGCGCAGGTTCAATTTCGGGACCATTTTGATTCGGCGTCGTTGGAGCGGCTCCAGCGGTGCTCCAGCAGTGCCCCAGCCAGCCCGGGTGGAGGGGTGGGGGGATTCCACGGAAGCACTACAGGGTGATGTGCGCCTCTGCGTCACAGGGAAACCCCAATTTCCTGCAAGTGCACAGTGCCAGCTGTGTGTGTGTGTGTGTCTGCCTGTCTTGTCCGTGACTGTCACTCGCTTACGACGCTCCTGGAAGCGCTCAGGTGGTGCGTCGACACAAGCGTAAAATTTTGGACTGCTCTCGACACGCAGCCCTTATTGCCATTATTGCTTGCTTGCTCAGTGTGTTGTTCTTTTGTGCGTCGCCTGTCCCTCGGCGTGTCCCTCGTTCTTGGACGTATTATAAATAAATACCGTAAGTAGGTTGAGCGAGGGCTGGGCTGGGCTGGGCCGGGCTGGGCTCGCCTCGCCGGGGCACAGCCGTCTTTACCTGGACGGGCTAGGGGGCCGGCCCTGAGCGACGTGTGACAGGCCAGCGATTCGCAGAAGAAACAATGCACCTGCTGTTCCACCACACCTACACTACAATTTTTGGATTGCTCTCCTGTCTGTACGCAGGAGTTTTATTTTGCCGCGTGGCGATTTTTTCCTAGTTGGTTGAAGTCACATTTCGTGTCCCAAATAGCCTCCGGATCTATAATCTTGATTTAGACACGCCCCCCAATGGCCCAGGACGTGCCACTTTGGGGGCTTTTCTATTTGGAGGCCCCCAATGCCCAGTTTACAACAGTCGGTGCTGGAGGTACACTGGAGGTTCGTCCGGACATGTTTTCTTCTTTTTTCCCCGTCTGGTAACAATAGAAGGAATGGAGGGATAAGTACAATTCCAAATGACGGTGCAATTTGAGTCGCTGTGGGCTGGTGGGGCCATGGCGGCCGGCCAGCCCAGCCCAGCCAGCCCAGCCTGTCTGCCGGAGACTGACAAAACGTCTTAAAATTACTGCCGCCAGCCCTGCCTCCCCTCCCCCTCCCCGAAACTGTCTAACTCCGTCGCACGCACGCAGACCCCCTAACCACTCCGGTCCGACTTGCTTCTAAGAATACAGAAATTTCCACCTCCATAATCGCCAATGCAGACGGCCGCCACCGCACTGCCATGGCACTGCCACCACCACCCACGCGCTGCCCCGCCGGCTCGCAGTGCGTGCGTCCGCCTGTGGCGCTGTTGGCTGTTTGTGCCGGGACGCGACGCGCTGCTCCAAAAGTTTTGGCGCCAAATTGGCGGTCGCGGCGCGGCCGGTTGCCGTTCCGTTACTGCCCTGCTTCGCGGTGCTTCGCTGTGCGGCGCTTTGCGGCCTATTCGAGACTGTTTGGCAGTGGCGTGGCGGGCACACCTGCGGGAAGAATGGAAATCGGTGAGGTACCGTGGTACGAACCGCCGGTACCGACGCGATGCCTTGCGGTACTCTACCTCGCTCGCACTGCGCGGCCGCGCGGCCTCGGCCCCGCTCGCGGCCTGGCGCTAACTTCGCTAACTCGGCCGGGTTCAGGACGTACAGGACACCGCCTTGTAAGTGAGCACCGCCGCCCGCTCCACCTGCCTCGCGCCGCCCGCGCCCCGCGCGCCGCCCCCCGGCCCCTGGAAGCCTGCTGGAAGCATGTCCGGGGATTAATGGTGGACTTGATATAATCGCTTCTTCCCCACTCTGATCTAAAGCTGCTTGCCCGCTCGCTAGCTTTGGTACGTTCCAGCTCTTTTTTGCTCCCCAGCCACTTGTATGGACCGTCGCCGAGGCTCACTCCGCGCTGGCGGTCTCTTTTTTCCCGCACCGGGACCGCTCTCTCGGCCTCTCTCTCGCTCACTTCCATTCCCGCGTTGCAGACATCAATACGCCCCATTATAAATACAAAATGGCGCCAGGAATCCGAGGATAAATAAAATTCCTGGCCGTAGTCGCGCTGCCGGCTGGGCTGTGCTGGCCAGGCTGGGGCCCGGCAGGCTTTATGGCCTGAAATGCCCCGATGTGCACCGTGACTGGCTCGTCTATACTTTTTATGGGCCGTAAGATGGTGTTAGAGATAAAATTTGAAGCCTTGCCCGCTCCGCACTGCCCGCGTTGCCTCTGCCTCCGAACGGGCGGTAGCGGCGGCAGCGGCCGCGGCAGCGGGTCGGCCTCATAACCGTCCCGTCGTCCCGTCCGCCTGCAGACCGATTCCAAACAGGGCGTCTCTCTCGCGCCCCTGCTGAACGCCCCCTGAGTTGGAGAGAGACGGCGCTATGCCCTTCGTCCATGCCTTTTGCAAGTCAAGGAGGTGGCGCGCCGCGGGGCCTCGGCGATCATCTCGGGGAGCCAGCTGGCAGTGTGCTACTGGGCGCTACACCGGAACGGCCGGAACGCGGATCATTTCCCCCGAGCCATTTTGACGCGTTGGCACGTGGGTGTGAGTGAAAACACCGCCGGCCCCGAAACGGGCCGGGCCGTGGCGCCGCCGTGCCGATCCGCTCGCTGTAGTGCGCCAAACGGGCCGAACGGACCCAACGACGAGCGAGTCTAGACGGCCGCCCGATCCGCCACCGCCCCCCGCTGCATTAAAACTTCCCCGGCATTAAAATGGTCATCAGATTGGGAGGGATGGTGGGGCCACTGGGGAATGGGGAATGGTCTGAGGCACGCCAAGTCCAAAGCAGCGCGCGCTAACGCGGTTCCCGCCCCGGCCGCCGGGGGGCGCTGCCAGGGCGCCGCGCGCTGCTGCCGCCTGGCGGCCCAACTCGGCACTACCCCGCGCTCGGTTCGCGTGGCGGCCGGCGGAGGGCGCCACTGTGCGCGGCGGCGCGTGCAGGCGCGTGCCGGCCGGCGATACTCCGCGCCTCGAGCGCGAGACGAGGCGGCAGGCGTGGGGTACTTCCCTCGCCGCGTTGTTTGGGTCTGCGGCACCGTGCCGCTGGCTCTGCGCTCCCCGTGCCGAACTGGCGCCGCCTTTTGTCTCGGTTGATGTTTTTTTGCCTCCGAGGGAAAGGGGGTAAAGGCAAGAAAGGGCGGGACGGGGGCGGCTCCGGGATGACCCCACGTGGCTCTCAAGGAAAGGGGAGGGCTGTTGGGCTGTTTGGTGGATCCACTGCTTGTGCGCGACAAAGCGCCTTCCGGGTCCTTTCTCCTTTGTTCTTGTTCTTTTTCTCTGTGCCGTGCCCGCCGTGCACGCCCTGCCGAGGGCCCGCGGCGTCAGCCCGCCAGCCTCTCTCCACTTATCTCGGATCACTTTTCCGCGTTTCCGTTAATTCGAATCATTTTATTCGTGTGGCAAGGTGGGGCGCCGCTCTGCCCTGCCATTGGCTGTGCCCGCCGTGCTCTCCCCGCGAGGGGAGGATTACGTCGGCGGGGCCGCCAGGCCGCCCGCCAGGCCTCCACGGCCTCCTCCACCCCTGTCACTAATATGACGCAGAGCTACGCGCCACGCGGCACAGCCACGGCACAGCGGCGGCCCGAGTCGGACGCGGCTCTGTTTTTCCTTGTCGCTCCCCCGCGGCCGCCCACGGCTGCCTGGGCCCGGCCAATGCGAGCGACGAGGAGAGGACGTCGTGCGCTGAGCCGAGGCCCCGCCGAGGCCCCGCCGAGGGCTCGGCCTCCCTCCTCCCTGCGAGGGCTGTAGGGCCGCCGCGCCGCCGCGTCTCTTTCTTTCCCTCTCCAGGTGATGTGAGGCTGGAAAGAGACGGGACGGCCCGGTGCGCGCTGCGCGGGGGCGGGGCGAGGCGGGCAAGGCTGATCAATATCAATGATATCATTATTTCAGGCCGGCCACTTGCCACCCCATCCGGGTTGGCTCGGCCGGTCGGCCCGAGCCGAGGCCCGGCCAGGCCGCGCGTGTCCGCGTCGCGAGCCACCAAATAATTCGGTAATGACGCTCCGTCGAGGAAATCGAGGAGGCCGACCGGCAACCGACACACTAGCACACGGCGCCGTGGAATTATTTGCAAGAGTGGCGCCGGTCCCGCCAGGCCCCGAGCGCCACGCCGCACGTCGGGCACCACGGGGATCGGTTTATTGACGGACCAATAACATTCCTTAAAAATAAGGGCGAAGGCGTCGCCTGCTTTGTGCGTGTCAGTGTGTGTGAGCGAGTTCGTGTGTGGTGTGTGTGTTTGCCCGACCGGCCGTGGATTAAAGCCCCGGAATGGGAATGGAATTCACCTCTCGGGGAGGCAGGCGGTATGGCCGGGCGCCGCATTGTGAGAGCGGCGTGGCGCGGCGGCGCGAGTTTGTTTTCGATATGACACGGCGCCGCGCCGCCCCGCCGCGTTTTGTGACAGCCTTTCTGGAGGAATGTTATTTCCCGCGATGCGTTGTCGCCGCGTTCCGTTCGCCCCGCCACGGCCCGCCACGCCCCGCCGCGCGCGTCGGCCTCCCTCATCGAAGGCCCTGTGCAAAGTGATGAGGTTTCAAGTACTGTGCCCCCCCCGCCGGCGCCCGCTTTGCCGTCTCTCTTCTGCTTCCATTTGCGTCACAATCGGAGCCCTGCGTGCCGCGTGCCGCCCCGTGGCGCCGCGCCGCGTGCCCCGGCGGCGTGGCGGCGTGCTCCCGCGCGTGCCGGGGTGGCCGAGGAGGGGGCGGGGGCCGCGGGGGTCGGGCGACGGGTCGGAGGTGGATGGGTTTGGGCGTTCGGGTCAGGATTACGGCGGATGGCGGGTCGCAGGGCGATAAGTGGGCCGTCTGTGTAGTCCGACTGTGGGATCCACTGTGGGATCCGCGAGCGGCGAGGCTGATTCGCGGCGGCGCGGCGCGGCGGGGCAGTGCCAATGTATTATTCAGATTCACATAGCGTTTCGGGGATCAGGGCGCGGCGAACTCATTAGGATGAGCCGCTGCGCCGCCCGGGCGCCGCAGCTTTCGGTGCCCCTTCTCTCTCGCTCTCGTGCGACGCTCCGTGCAAGTGCGAGAGAGACAGAGCGACGGAACGCCGCGCGGGGTCTGTCTTGGGGCTGGCGGCGTGGGGCGGCCTGGGCCGATGCGATAGGCTGGTATTCGGGATCAGGATCGGCATTGCGATTGCGCCAGAAAGCGGCAGAGACAAACAGCCTCCCGGCCGGGAGCTCGAGTGTCCGTGAATACGAATGTAAATATGGATGGGAATTCGCGGGCCGCGGGCCGCGCGCCAAGCGCCAAGACGGGTTTTCTTTTCCCCAATTTGTTTTTTCCGCCTTGTCATCAAGAGGGCGAGCGAGCGGCTCGACGACGAAGGCCCTCCTCGAGGAGCAGCTTCTGAATAAGAGACAGCGGGAAAGGAATTGGAAACATGAAGCAATTAAGTGCACGATGAGAGGTGTCCCAGTAGGTCATGACGACGTTGCTGGCGGTGCAGTGTGAGGCCACGCCATGTACGCTGGCGGGGCGGGGCGGGCTGTAGCGCTGTCACCTGGATGTTTCAAGAGGACGGGACGGGACGCGACACGACAGGTGGCGCGCGCTGCCAGGGCCTGCCAGGGCCGTGCCGTGTCTTACAGCGTCGTGTCCGGGCCGATGATTCATTTAGGCATCCTGGCCGTGTTTGGATGACATGCCGCCCGCCGCCCGGCGACCCGCGCCCCTACACTGTACAGCCATCGACCGGGGAGCGCCGTGGCGTTAGGCAACCCCTCGTGCTCGACAGCCCCGACGTTTCTTTGGTGGGCGTTGCCGTGTTACCCGTCAATAGGGCATGGGCACATCGAGACAAGTGAAGGTTTCACTGGGGATCATTGAGCGGGAACATTCAAACGCTCCCCTTTTTGTAAGGCATGGAGTTTACTGCTGAAAGAAGATAAATGTTGCAAAGATGCCTAGAGGGCATTGGTAGGCATCGAAGCACCCATAGAAGTTGCTGGAGAGTGTTAAGATTGCTTAATCAAACTTTGGCCTTAATGAAAGTAGGACCCCCAGCGATAGCGCCTGCTGGGTAGGCAACAAGCAGTACACAAGCGTCCATAACCTCCAACTGCATAGCTTTTATTTGTTTCACGTGATGAAGTCCTAAAATTTTCAATGAATCCATGTTCCTGTAAGGCACGAATGCCAATAAATTCGTGGGCGAGTCATAACCTCCGCTTAAATCGTAGATATATCGTAGGAAAGACGTCGAAATTCAAGCTTCCCGCGAGATTGATCCCCAGTGAGTAGAGAACGTTCTGGGTCCCATCACCGCTAGTGACTTCCAAAAAGCCCACTGCCCATGCTCTATGGCGGTCAAGAATTATCGCGACCACGCGGTCAAAATTAGGGGCCTGCTGACAGGGGTGTGAAGACTGGAGCACTTGCGCCAATGCTTTTGCTGGACAATTTTTCCGCGTCCTGACGGTGCTTTCGTTTGTCTGTTCCAGGTGAGTTGGCGTTCGGCGCGGCTGCCGCGGCTCGACGTTCGACAGGTGCGGTGCGACTTGGGGGCGGGCCGCTCTTTGTCGGGCACCATCGGGCACCATCGGGGACGTATTCGGAACAAAAAGGATGTCCCGCGCTGCTCTGTCGCTCCGCGTCGCCGTGAGTCGCGCGACGCGGCCACAATGTTGAAAGAAAGCCGATTCCTCGGGCCGAGGGGTTTGGGGCCGTTGGGGCGGAGGGAAGCGAACGAAGCCCTGCTTGACTGCATTGTTCGCGACGAGGCTGCTCGCTGGGCCGGCCCTGCCGGTCCTATTGGAGCCCGGTCGGCCTTTATAGGACCCGAGTCCCGAGTACGCCCCCTCGAGAGGCGCGGAGGCCCTACAGAACGCCCCTGTAGGACGCCCTGCCGTGCCGCCCGCGCCCTGCCCCCCCCCCCCCCCCCCTGCCCCCTGCCCCGCCGCCGGACTCGACTCGACGCTCGGTCTGCCGGGAGCTGGCCGGGAGCGGTCCAGTTTAGAGAGGTGCCACGGCCATTGTTGGCGCGGGGGAGGAGGAGGGGTGGCTTAGTTCGGCCGGGGAGGCTGGTGGTAATCTTGGGCATTACGCTCGTGGCCCCGCCGCCCCGCCGGCAGGGCGAGTTTTGACGTGGCCGTCAAGAGCGTGGCCCAGATAGGGCCGGCCAGGCTCACCTAGCCGGGGCGGGGTCGGAGTCCGTCGGACTGTCGGGCGGACAGGTGTCCATCCGGCGTCCTCCCCGTCCTTCTCGGTGTCCCTGGCGCTGGCAGGCCCCGGCCTCAGTCACGGAGTCGGTCCCAGCAGGCTGATTTCGAAACGGCTGTCTCTCTCTCTCGCACTCACGGAGCGTCTGTGAGGGGTGCGAGTGAGACAGAGCGACGAGGCGCCACTCCGGAGTCGGCCGGGTGGCGGCCCTCTTGGCCGAGCGCGCCGGAGTTCGCTTCGAGTGGAGTTTCCCGTTCGGCCGAGACGAGACGGGTGTGTTGGCCAACTTTGGCACCATTTTCAAACGAATGACAGGTCTAGCCCCCTCGATCCCGCCACCCCTCGCTCGGCCCTCTCGGCCAGGCCGGTGCCATTCTTGGCGAGTTTTCCGATGCTCCTCTCCAGCTGCGCGAGTCGTGCTGAGTCGCGGCGCGCCTTGCCTTGCCTTGCCCTGCCCTGCCCCCCGTGTCCCTTTTTCTCTCCCTGGACGCGGCGCGGCGCTCCGGCCAGAGCGGGCTGATGACCTTTCAGCAATCGACTGAAAATTAATTAAAACTCGTAAATGACGGTTTTGTCGATTGGCCCGGCCGGCTCTCGTAGTGACTGCCCCCTCGATTTCC
Source organism: Thrips palmi (assembly GCF_012932325.1). NCBI lineage: Eukaryota > Metazoa > Arthropoda > Insecta > Thysanoptera > Thripidae > Thrips > Thrips palmi. The sequence continues at coordinate 5,892,403 of NW_023144624.1, read as the reverse complement.
CCCCCCCCCCCCTGCCCCCCTAGCCTGATTGTGGGGATGGGGTGTGCGGGACTGGCGAGTGGGTTTGGCAGTCGCGATTTGCTGCTGTGTTGTGTTTGTGAGTGTGTGTGTGTGTCTGTCGCCGCGGAATGACGCCGAAGTGGATGATGTTTAGGGAATGAGTCGGAGCGATGCGACCGTTTACCTTCTGCGTGGGCCTACGGCCTACGGCCTGCGGGGTTGACAGACAGACTGTCATCCAGTTCGGCCCGCGCCCCGCCCCGCCCCGCGCGGCCCGTGTGCCTTGCCCTCCCGATTCCCTCGCTCTGTTATCATCTCTGGCAGCGATATTCGGGTGACCCCTCCCTGCCTCCGCGCTCTGCTCGCTCTGCTCCCTGACGGGTGGCGGGGCTGCGCGGGCGCCGCGGGGGTGGCGCGGGGCGCGGGCGGGGCGGGGGTGGGCGGCGCGGCGCGGTAGGCCTCCCCGTCTAGGGTGGGTTGTACCCGGAACATTCGCTGGCTCTGAGTTTGGCGGCAGGGCGGGGCGCGGGTGCGGGTGCGGGCGCGCGGTACGTGGCGCTGGAGAGGCAGGCGGCAGAGGCAGAACCACCCCGTGGGCCCCCGCGGGGTGCCTCGCTGCCGGGCCCGGCCTCGCCGTAGGCCTGCTGGGCCTGCTGGGCCTGGTGGGGGTGAGGCTGGGCCGAGGGGCGGACGGGGCGGCCCGAGGGAAGGCAGGCTGGCAGGCCGGGAGGAGGGAGTAGTATTCGGTGCGTCTGTCTGTATTGGCGCCGGCGTCCGCCACTCAGCCGGCAGACATTTCGCGAGAGCAAATCGATAGAAAATGAACGAGCTCGAAGGGGGACCCTCGGAGGGCTGCGGAGGGGAGGGGAGGCATTCATATCTCGCCCCGTAGGTTCGTCGTCGGCGTGCTCGCGGCGCCTGGCTGCCTGCCTGGCTGGCTGCTTGACTGCCTGGCGGCGTGCGGACTGTCATTGGTAGCAGCAGATTTCATCTCGCAGTCTCGCAGCCCGGCTGTTCACTGTGCGCCTCGCCTCGCCCTTGCCATGCCGTTCCGGCGTTCCGCCTTCCCCGCCGCTGCTGTTGTTTTTGATGTTGTTGGCGCTCCTCTTCCCGCTCCTGTTCCCGGGTCCTTGAGCACGCGCTGGGCTGCCGGGCTGCCGGGGCTCCACGTGTATTTATTTTCGAGCCGACGACGCGGACCGGGGAAAGGGAAAGGAGTGCGAGCGAGAGGGAGAGAGTGAGGCGGAGGCAGCGGCCCGGGAGGGGCAGTCATCCTTGTTGTTTCTCCGCAACGTCTGTGAATTGAGCCTTGATTCCTTCTTCTCCCTCTGTACCGGGTGACAGGGGCGGTGTCGTCCCGGGCGGGGCGGGCAGGGGCGCTGCGGAACTGAGCAGCGAGGTTCGGAGGTTGGGCCCGCGCGGAAAAAGAGGGGAGGGTGGCAGCGGGCTTGGGGCGTGCTGCGTAGTGCCGGGTCGCGGCGGCGTGGCGGCGTGCGGCTCTCTGACGCCCGCAGGGTAGGCAACACATCGGGCTGCGGCGCGCGAGCGGAGGCCGTGCTCACGGCGCTTGCCGTTTTCCAGCGTGCCGCGCTGCCTCCTTGCGGCTCGCCACGCCACGCCGCGGCGTGCCTGGTAATGTGTCGCGCCTCCCGCCCTGTCATCACCCGGCGCGTGTTTGAATCACGTTTCGCTCCCCCTGACTGATTTGGATCTCATTTATTTGTTTTTCGCCTTTTTGCGCCTTTACCCGAGCTTGGTATTTTTTTGTGCCGCCGCCGCCGCCGTGCCTGCTGTCGAAACCCGAGACAGACGGCGGCTGGAATCTCTGCTGGCAGTCTACGCGGCGCTACGCGCTGCGCGCTTCGCCTCGAGGCGGCGTGGAGGGCCTCCAGGCAGCCCAGGCGCCGCCCGCTTTTTCCAAAGCAATTTGACTTGACGGCAGGTAGGCCTGCCCTGTCCCCGGGCCTGTCGCCCGCGCCCCGCGCCCTCGCCCGCCGCGGTACGGCACTTTACCGCTGATGTTGTTTTGGGCCCGGCGGCCAGGGCCGCGCTCGGGGCACCTCGGGGCGGCGTCGTGGTGGAAGCGCTCGGGAGGTCAAGGCGGTGGGGCTGCCGGTGGCTGCCGCCCGCTGGACCAGGTTGGCCTCCGTGAGGGGCTCCTTCGGGGTGCGCCGGCCACCACAGAAAACAGGTTGCCTCCCCCTCCCCCTTTCCCCTCCTCCCTGGCCTGCTCCTTCCACCTCCACGTCGTCGAGGCCGTGCTTTTGTCAGTGCTTTGCTGGCAATCTGTCCACTACAGTGGTGGTAGATTCTCAGCGCGTCTGACGTTAGGCAACACGTTCCCCGAACGAGGGCCAAATGCAGGCAATGGTGCGTTGGCTCGCTGGTGGTCCGTCCCGTCCGGCAGTTGGCTGGACCAATGAGTGGAAGGGCGGGGCGGGCCGGCGGGGGCGGCTCTCCCCCGAATTAGCCCTCGCGTTTAGTTAGCGTGTTCATTTGTTGCCGGAGCCGGAAGCTCCGGGGACTCGCCTTGCTTCGCCCTTCGGGCCCTTCGGCCGCGAAGGGCTGTGGGCGTGGGCGGCCCTGGCGAGCCCTAGCGGGGCGGCTCGGCAGTGGAAGACACACCGGCCGGCTGTCTCAGTCGCTGTGTCCCTCGCGCCCCGACGGAACTCCCCGTGAGTGCGAGAGCGACGAACGCACTGCTCGGAGTCGGCCTGTCTGACATAGGCCGCCTCCGCACGACACAAGTACAACCCTTTGCTCATTACGGCGTTGCAGAAAGGCTGGATGACAGTGTAGCTAATTACGCAACGCAGGTCTGGCCGCGGCCAGGTCTGCGGGCTTGCCGGGGCTTGCCCGGCCTGCGACGTCGAGTGGGTGCCGCGGAAGGCCGAGTCCGCGGAGAGGGGGTCAGGACGGCGGCGCTGATCGGCGGGCGTGGGCGCGGCGGCCGCGGCCAACGCCGCGCACGGGTACGCGAACGAGAAAAGGAGGGACGAAACGCGCCGGCACCGGGACGCGAACCCGCGCCGCGGGCTGGTGTGGATGGATGACGCACACTCACTCAAAACACACACACTGGCGTTGGCAGCGAGCACACAGAGGGGCTCTCGGATGGCGCTGATTGGATTAGGCGGCCGAATCAGCATGCAGCCTGACAAGGAGCGTTTTCTCGTGCGACTTGGAGCGCGACGGCGCGGCGTTGTTGGCTCTCGCTGTGGAGGATGAGGCCCCGCACGACCTCGACACGGCCGCAGGCACGGCGCGGAGCTCGCGGGCACCGTGTGGGGCCACCCTCTGGCCGTCATCAATTTGCCGAAATGTTTGTGCAAGTGCGTCCCCGCGCGAAAACTCGAAATGCCAGACCAGTTTGTATTTATTTTTCTGCGTCCCCGTCCCCGTGGCGAGGCCGTGCCGTGCGCGTCACTGCAGGCCGAGGCCGTGCCGAGGCCCGGAGCGGTGGCGTGTATGGTAATTAGCTGTGATTCGGGGGCCGAGGCCGGGCGAGGCCGCGCAAATCAATGGATCACTATTTGGCCCGCTAATCAATGCGTTTTATGTAGTGGGGCATTGTGCGGGGCTGGCAGCAGCACTGGCGGGGCTGGCGGGGCCGCCGCGGGCGTTGCAGTGCGAGGGGAGTGCCGCGCCCGCGCCCCGCCCCGCCCCGCCCCGCCCCCTCCACGTGCCCCAGATATTGCCTCCAGTGCATGACGCAGGACGCAGGACCCCGCCGGACACGTGGAATGACGTTATGAGGGCTGTTTGCCGGACGTTGGGGTGGCTGCGCCACGGCTGCGCCGCTGCTGCCGGCTGCCGCCGCAGTCCGCGAACGGAGGCTGCACGCCGCACGCGCTCCCCATAACATTGGCGCCTGCGCGTCCGTCCGTCCGCCTGCCCTGCCGGCCAATAGGGGAGCGGGTCGGCAAAAATGCCGCGACCTGATTGGCTGGCCGCCCGGCTGCCCGGCCGCCCGTCCCCTGCGCAGCTATGTGTGCAATAATACGCGACGTGTTTCGGGGTCCGTGCGGTCGAGGTCGGGGGGCCTCTGGTGCTGCTGGACGGGCATGGCGGGCATGGCCTCGGCGCGGTGACAGCCACGGGCCGTCCCCGTCCCGGCCGTCCCCCGCACGTCGTTCGAATTTGACGGCGGGCACTTGGCATTCACAGTGCCCCCGTGGCCCGATCCGGGTCATAGTGGGCAGGCCGGGCAGGCCAGGGGTCAAGCAGGGAGCAGGGGGGCTGATGGCCTGATGGCCTGCCCGTGTCGGCTAGCTGTTGTATGACTAATTCGGGCTCCATTTCGCGCGGTGCAGAGGCTGGGCGGGGGGCGGGGCGGGGCGGGGCAGGCCGAACAGGATGACTGGATGCGGCCAGGATTTGCCGCGGGTCAGAATAAGTGATAAGGCCCGAGTGGATTTGCACGCGCAGTGTGTCACGTCTAGTCACGTCGGGGGCGCGCGGCGAGCGCGCTGTAGGCCGTCATGCAGCAGCCATCACGGGGGCCGTCATGGAGGCCGTCATGCACTGCCGGTCCTCTGTCCTCTCGCGGGGCCGCGCGGGTCCGACTGGCCGTTCGTTCGGGTGGGTCCTATATCGATTGGCACAAAGCCCCCGCTACCCCCGTGCATTATGCCTATATGCCCGATGCAGCCTCCCCTACACTCGCCGGACAGATATAGGGGGAAGGGATATCACGGCCGTAATTGTAATGTTGTGTTTGCGTTTGACGTGTGGTGCGGCGCGGCGCACACGTCGAAACCAAAACCGGACGAATCGACGCGCGAGGTTGCGCGGCGCTCGGCGCATGCGGCCATGCCAGGCACTGCTGTGTTCGGCCCTGCTTTACGCAGAGGGCTCGGGGGATGCTTGGGTACGTCACAAGACCCTCAGTTGAATTCCGAGCAGTTGGAAGTTTCTGCCAACACGGCGAAAGTCTACCCATGCCCGAGCTGGCAGACAGGCAGCTGGACAGCCCAGTGGGCTGAGCCCGGCCCAGCCCAGCCCAGTCGGTCGGAGAGTACTTGATTGTCGTCGCGGTAAACAGGATGCTGGTCCAGGCCGTGCCGTCCAGGCCGCGCTCGGCTCGGCTTCAGCTTCAGCCAGGACTCTTTATTGATGTCCCGGTGGCCCCCGCCTCCTCCCCGCCCCCGCCTCCCTCTCGCCCTCGTCGTCGTCGTCGTCGTCCTCAGCGTCTTGTGCCCCGCGGTGCGGCCCGGCGCGGCGGTGGCGTGGCGCGGCGGAGCGGGGCGGGTAGTGAGCCGAGCTGATGCTTTAGCCGACTCGGCTGGAGCAGGAAGCAGTAGTTGACGTGATTACCAGTAGCCGCATTGGCCCGTGTGGGGCACGGCGGCACGGCTAGGCTGCCACTGCCGGCTGGCTCCGCTGGCACGGCCCGTGGGGCACGGCGATGGCTGCGGGTACAGGCCATTGTGCACGGGCTGGTTGCCCGGACAACACTGCCAAAACCTTGACAAACTGTTTCAAAAATTGGGTACCTTGGCAAAGTATTTTGAGCAAATGTTAGTCTCAAAAGAAAATTATTCGTGATCTCAACCCTTGTTCTCACCGACTGATTTGCATCTCTCATTGACTGTTACGTTACAGAGGAAAAAGTCTGCACCTCAGACATTGTCGAATTGCGTCGCAAAGTTTTCACAGTGTGCGCCATGGCCACGCCGCTGGAATGCAGCGCCCGTGCATTGGCCCAAATAATCACGCCGAAAACTGATTGACGAAGTGAAATTGAAAACTGACAAAAAGCGAAAGGGGGAAAACGCAATTGGCCGGCGGCCGTATTCGAACTCGCGACTGTGCAAACATGTCCTCGTTGCCGTCGGCGCACTGCAGCCAGAGTGGGCCACCGCAAGCGCGCGCGGGGCGGCCGGGCGGCCTCTCCGGAGCGAGGGCGGGGAGGGGAGGGGGTAGCGGTACAGGTACGCGCGGTGCCTGCCGCGCCGCCAGGCCGCAGCGCCGCCCGCCAGGTAGGCGGTAGGCACCACCGCGACAGCGCTGTGGGCGTGCGGCCTACGCCTTCGGGCGCGGGCTGCAGCGTGGGCGGCGCGGTGGTGTACCAGTGTACCGGGTAGCTCGTCGCGAACGGCGCGCTCCCACGGCCTGGAGAGGAGAGCCACCACCACGATGGCGGTCGTAAGTCGGTCGTCTCTGGCGGCGGTTGTACTCCCAGTTTGTAACTGAATCTGGACGTTTTGTTTGGTGCAAGTTTGCGCGACGTGACAGCTCGCCGCGGAGGTTTTGATGGGGAGCCTGCCAGGCAGGGGAGTGGAGGGGAGGCGCGACTCAAAGTGCTGCTGGTCGCGATCGCGGTGGAGCGAGAGAGAGAGAGAGAGAGCGGCCCGCTAGTGCCTGCGCCCCTCTAATTTGTCGGGCCGCGCGTTGGATTTCCCTGACGTGTTTTGTTTCACGCTGTTCCAGGTGCGTATCGGCAGGGGATGAGGCTGCGGTGCGGCCTCCGTGAGTAGCGGGAACGCGGAGGAGGCCGAGGGCGAGGCGGCGGTTCGGGGAACGACTGATTTGGCGGTCGCCACGTCGCGGCGTACCCGCGCGGTCGCCAGCGGTCCTTTGTGAATGGCAGCGTGTTGCGCCGCCCCGCCCCGCGCCAAGGTGGCGGCGAGGTGGCCCAGTGTGCGGGCGTTCGGCGGGCCCTACTGTACAGCCTGTGAATGGGGCCCGGCCGGCAGGGCCGCCAGGGCTGGCAGGCACTGGGGCACCAGCTGGGCGGCGCGGGGCCCTACTGTACTCGTACAGTACTCTGCGGCCGCCGGGCGTCCCGGGCGGCCCCACCCCCGAGCTACCCTTATCTGCTACCGGCGCGTCGACGTCCTGCCTTCGCGCCGGACGGCCCCGGACGGCCGAGCGCTACCCAGCGCCGCGCGGCGGCCATTTCAAATCGAGTGGACGCTCCTTCCGGTGTCTTCGGCCGGGACAGCGGCTCGGCAGGAAACGGCCAAGTCGTTCTCTTCGCTTCCAGCGCGTCGGAGGCCGTGGAGGCCGCGGCGGCAACCCCGTACCGCTTCGCAACCCCCACCCGGCAACCCCTTGTACGCAGCTACCCCCCACCCGGCCACCCCTTGGGCCCTCACCGCGCTGCTACCCCCACCCGTCTACCCCTAGGACGCTACCCCCACCACTGCGCACTCCACGCCGCGCGGCCTACGCGGCCTACCCGCCTCGGCCCCCACCCTACCCGAAACGCGCTCCGCGCCGCGCGCACCCCGCCGCCTTTACAACCCCCCGCGGGGCCGTGCGGGGCCGGGCGAGCTCCTCGCAGGAAGCCTCGCCCGCCTCGGCCGCCTCGCTGCGACAACCTGGCCAGTGAAAGTGCCTGCCTGCCTGCTCTGCCTGCCCGCCTCCCTGCCCCATCATGTCGCCGGTCGAAATGTCACAACGCGGCGATAGCGCTACGCAACGCTCCCCTCCGGCGCGTAACCACCGCGTCGTCCTCGCCTCCCTTTCTCCGCGTCGGCCCGCCCTACGGCCGCCGCGCTCGGGGCCTTGGGGCTCCGGGCCTGGCGCTCGGGGCCGCGGGGCTTGGGGCCGCCTTGCCGCGATAGTGTAGCGCGCCTTTGCGCCCCGGCCGCCTAGTTTAACCCGTCCTCTGTGTGTTTTGGCGCCGCGCACCTGTTGGATGGTCGCCGCCCCTTGAAGAGGCCCCCCGCGGACCCCCGCGGGGGCTCTAGCGGGGCTGGCGGGGGGCTGGCGGGGGGCTGGGGGGCTGGGGGGCCAGCCCTGGGGGGTTACGAAAGGGAAAGGAAGGGGCGGGGCCACGCGCCGCGCAGGGCCTAGGGCTGCCCAGGCCGGGAGGGGAGGTGGGGGGCAAACAACGCGCCCCGTTCGGCCGAGGCGCGGCACGGCGTCTTGAATTGGATCAAATCTGCGAAACGCGGCGGACTGAGGGCCGAGGCGGCCGGGCGGCCAAAGTGAAAATTCGAAACAGGAGCGGCGCGGGTACGGGGAAATTGAACGGGCCTTGGCGGGGGCGGTTGTGGAAACCGTAGAAGAGTAATCTGGCGCTGAAGCATTACAAGGATCGGAAAGGGCCCCGGCCGGGCCGTGGCTGGGCCCTGGGCCCGGGGCGGTGAGGCACTGGCACTCCTGGAGCCGCGTGGCCTCGAGCCCCGACAGCCCCGGCAGCCCCGTCAGCCTCGGCAATCGGCAGAACATGGTTTGGCTATCGATCAAGGAGCGCCGCTGGCAGGCAGGCGGCCGGGCCGGGCAGGGCTGGCAGGCACTCAGGTTGACAGGCAGGAGGCAGGAGGTGGCACGGAAGAGTCGGGAGGATGGGCTTGGCCAGGCTCCGCACGCGCCGATCTCTCTGCTCGTCTTCTTCTCTTTCTTTTCCAAGGGTTGGAAAACAGACCCGTTTATATAACGCAACTTCGCTCGGCTTCGCGCCGCGCAACTGCTACCCGCCGAGTCGCACTGTCGCAACGGCCCGAAGATGATTTGTTGACAAAATCCAATACTCTCTCTCTGCTTTATCTCGGTGCAGCCGGGCAGCCGATGGGCTCGTGGCTCGGGTGTCGCTGCACCAAAGCGAACCCATTTATCGAGATAACAGCGCTGAGCGGCACTGACGCAGTGGACCGCCGGGTTCCTCGTTCCTCGTCGCCGACAATGCCGCATTAGACGAGATAGTGCACGCCAGGGTCAGCCTGCCTGGCAGTGCCTGCTACCCGTGCACCGGGGCACCGGGGCCATGCATGCCCGGCCAGGCCCGGCTAGGCCGCTGCAACCCTTGCCCTGGGCGGCCGCGACCGCCGCGGCGCGGTGCGCAGATGGGCCTCGCGTGGACGCCTGCCTCGCCGCGGTGCTGTTGTTGTGGCCGTGCCGCCGCCGTGCTGCTGCCGGTCTTGTTGTTGTTGTCGTCCGCGAGGATTGGCCAACGCCGGCCGGGTAGCGGGGACTTGGTGAATGGACGCGCGTGCGTAGAGGAGGCGGGGAAGGGGGGAGTGATTGAAATTCAGCGTTTGGGGCTCCCTCGGGGTGTGTTGTTGCTGTCGGGCTTGATGACGTCACGCCTTGAGCAGGGCGGTAGGGCGGCGGAGGTGTCGTAACGCCCTTTCCTTTGTCTCGGCTTTCACACCCCGGGGTGGTGGGCTACTCGTCAAGGTGAAGGAGGGCCCCGTCGAGGAAAGTACGGGCCTTCGAGACAGTCTCTGTGGCTGAGCTGAAAGGCAAAGGGGCAGCCTAGGCCAGCCTAGCAGCACAGAGGCTAGAGCTCTGGAAAGGAGAAGGCGGCGGATATAAATAGAGTGAATACGATGGCTGCGATGCCTGTCAGTGGCAGCCCCGCCCGCCGTGCCGCCCTGCCGGCCGCCGTGCCGCCCCCTCTGCCGGCAGGTCCAGTCCCTCGGCCGGCCGCTGGGGAAGGGAAGGGAGGGGAAGGGGTTGCGAGGCAGGCACAATGAAGGGCCTGGGAGAAAGGGAGGATTTGAAGGGTTGGGTATAGTTCAAGGGCATGACAGGCAGGTGTAGTTGGAGCAGCGGGCTTCAATCACGGTGGATCCATTTAAAGTTTAAAAGTTTATTTCAAGGTGGGAGGGGGTCGGAAGCTGGCCGGTTTTATATAGTCCTGCGGTTAAATTTAATTTTTCCCTTCCTGCCGGTGTGCCGGCGTGGATTACTTATAGTCCGGCCGCGTCCGTGACGCGTTGCGCGCGTTGCTGCGTGACGTCGCGGTGACACGCTGCGCCTTCGATCAGGGCGCGTGCGTAAGTGAGGTGCAGAAAAAGGGGGGTGGCGTGCCAAGTGCCGCGTTGGTTTATCTTTATCTTTATTTATTAGGGGCACCACGGTAGCGGCACGCCATCGGGAACCGATGGCTCGCCACCACCGCTAACCAATAGGATGTGTGCCGGTTCGATCGCGGCCCGCGGCGCGTGTTGGGGTTGGATCGGGCTGTTTATTAATGACGTAACGCCAATTTCGGGCCTCTTTCTCTCTTTTTTTCCGCTTCTGCTCCCGAGCTAACATCTTTATCTTTAATGCACGCATGATTGGGTTCAGGAATGCCTCGTGGCGTCAGTCAGTCACGCAGCCTAATTGCCTAATTGAATTTCTGCCCCCCCCCCTTCCCCGGGGAGACGGGTAGGTGGAGCGGAGGCTTCCAGGGTGAACTACGTGCCACGAGTGTGGCGCAGCAGATCCGCCCGTTTGTGAAACATGTCGGACTTCCCTCGCGGCCGCGCTTCCCGGCCGTGACCTCTGGGCGATAGCGCGTCGTCTGCCGCGCTGCAGCGCTGCACCGCGGCCACCGCGGCCGGCCTCCTTCCTAGGAGCGAGACGCGACGAAACGAGCGCGACTTCGAGACTGTTCGAAAGCTGTTGCTGGTGTGCCTACCCGCGGTGCGGGGGTCACGAATGGACCAGGGGCGGGTACGCGCCCTTCCAGATTCTGGACCAGGTTTGGGCGAGGCCGCTGTAAACAAGGAAAGCGTTGGAGACGGTGACACGGCGGGGCGGGGTGGCGCGGGGGTGGCGCGGAACACCGTGGTCCTGGCCGGGCCGTGTTGCCGTCGTGGAGGCAGCGGGACGCACGAAGCACGGCGGGACGCGCAGCGGGACCTCCTGTCCTGCGCGGACCGCGGACCGCGGAGCCCGCCAGGCGGTGGGCGTCGACCGAAATTTGGAGTAGTTTCTCTCCTCGTGACGGTGGAAGTCACAGCAGCGGCTCGCCGATCGCGGCCTCCGCGAAGCGCGCGCACACACACATGCTTACGCACACGCACGCACACGTAAACACACCGAGCGAATCATGCGAGCGAGTCAGAATGGAGGATAGACGAGGATAGAGCGAGCGTGGGAGCGAGTGGGCCGGCCTGCCTGGGCCTGCCTGCCCCGCGACGTGGAGCACGTCGAGCAAGGCGCCCGGCCCGGCGGACCGCGCCCATCCTTCGACCCGGCCAGCTTGAGCCGAGGCCGGAGCCCGCCCGGAGAAAGGCGAATCTGAGGGGAAAGGTGGAAGAAGTGCTGCCGAGTCGCAAGCCCCACCGCGCCGATTGGATCGCTGGCACACTAGCAGAAATCGAACGGCACGCGGTCGCTGCGTCGCGCTCACGGGCCCTCTAGTGGCGTGGAAGCGACGATTAGGAATCAGTCTGCGGCTGTTGTCTGCCTGTCGCGGGCATCGAACGCTCGGTGAATCTATATAGTACGCGTGCCCTGCTGGGCCGCAGGTGACACAGAGTCTATTGAATGAGGCCGCGGTGTACACTGTACACTCACGCACCGCACGCGCTCGGCCTTGCCGCTTTGGCGTCGTGACGCAATTTGCGCACGCCACGGCGGAGGCGGTGCGCGCGGTGCATTGTTGCCGTTGACTTGCTCGCCTGGCTCTGCTGGCTTCCAGGTGCCTGTAATTCGAATGGAAATGAAGCAGCTGTGCGCGAAGCGGCGCAGCGGCGTCGCGTGGGCGGTGCAGCGCGGCCCGGGGAGGGGCGGCGGGGCGGCACCACGCCGGGCTAAGCTCGCCGTCGACGGCGGCCTTTATGATGATCGGGGCCGCGAGTGCGTTTGGCGTTCGCCGTTTGGCGAGCGCGCTGCGCGCTCCGAGTTCCGACGGCCGGACTGAAATTTGGCGCTGCCAGATTTCGCCGCCAGGCGGCGCTCCGCGCTCCGGCCGCGGCAGCCTGGCGGCAGCAGGGCCAGTTGGGCCGAACTCCGCCCCGCCCCGCACCGCACCGCGCCCCGACAACCCTCTTTGCTCCTGCGAATCCGCCGGGCTTTTAGCTTGATCCGCTCGCGTTTTCTGCCGTACCGCGACCGTCGGGCTTCGGGAAGAAGAAGAAGAAAATAAAAAACAAGAATAAGAGCAGGAAAAAATTGAAAAGAAGGCGGATTGGCAAGATGGGACACGGCACGAGAAAGGGAATAATCCGGCGGCAAAACTGAAGGGAATGGCAGGGAATATTATATTTGGAAGGGCGCTGGGCCGGACGACGGGGATGTCCAGCCGGACTCGCTTTTATTTACCATCGCCAGGAAATGGACAGCCTTCGGCCGCTTCGGCGCTGCTTCGGCTGGTGCAGTGCGAAACGACCGCCGCGGGCCGCGTCCTTCCAGGTCCTTCTGACCCGTTGGCGGCGCTGGGCTGGGAGTTTTGATCCGCTAGTGCGGGCCGTCGCCGTCACCGCGTCGCCGCGTCCTGACAGGTGCGACGGCCGCCACGTGCGGTGCTCCGCATTGGGGGCGGCAGCACGAGGACGACGGCGCGGACGGCGCGCCCCCTTCCGGGGGAAGGTCGCCGCAAATCCGCGCTGCCGCCGCGCTGCCGCTGGACAGCAGGGAGGGGCCGAGCCTGGGGCAGGGCCGCGCGCCCGCGCACTGGAGTTACATCAAGTTGACGGCGGTGACCTTGCGAAAGGTTGCGTCTATTTCGGAGAGGCTGGCCGCGGGTATTGCCGACTGCAGGACAGCAGCCCGGCGGTGGCGGCCGGTGGCGGCGCAGGCGGTGGTGCCCTCTAGCATTTGGAAATGGCAGGCGGGCAGGCCACCTCTCTAGATCCTCTCCTGGCTGCGCCTGGCTGGGCCTGGCTGGGCCGGGGGAGGCGGAGGCTGTCGCGTTGATACGGCACACCTCGCCGATGCGTGGCGGGGGTGGCGGGCGGGCGGGGCGTTGCGACAGCGACGCGCGGCGCGCGGCGTTCGTGACCTGGAGGAGGCCGTCGAGTCTGGGTAGTTCGTGACCGAATAATGGGGGAGTATCTGGCGGGGATTACCGCGGCCCGGGGCGGGTGGAACATGAACGGGGCCGGCGACGCCCCGTCCCGGACGGACCGGACCGAGGACATAAAGGCGCGGCCGACGTCGCCGACGTCGCCCGGTCTAAGCCCCTCTTTGTGGGTCGCGGTCGTGGGACCCCGTCGGGCCGTGCGGCTGTTCGGCGTCGCCGAGGCGTCGTCGCTCTGTCGCGCCGAGGAAGATCCTCGCGGGAAGCAGACGAAAATCGGCGCAAGTCTGTCGACAATTTTTTCAAGGCGAGGCTTTGCCTTGGCCGGTCGGCTGGCGCTGGCTGGCGGAGGTGCGGAGCGCGGTGCGCGGGTAGCACCCGGTGTAGTGTGTGGGTAGCGCGCCGCGCCTCGCGCCTCGCGGCCCGTTCGGCCGTGGCGCTGGCGGTGTCTCTGTGGGTGTCTCGTCCGTCCGCGCCGCTCCACCGCTCGCCTGGTGACGCTGACGTCACGGCGTACTCGTCTCTGCAGGACGAAGGCGAAGCAGGGCGGGCCCAGCTTGTAGGGCTCCAGGCTTGGGGCTCCAGGCGGCAGCAGAGCGGCAGCCTCGCGCGGTAACCATGTTTGCACACGTTGCTAATGAAATGTTGCGGTAAAGGAAGCAGCACCATCCACCGCCACGCCCATGAGGGTGTGTGTGCGTGTGTGCGGCAAGGGCCGTGGTGTGCGTCCGTTTATTACCTAACAGGTGTGACACCGAGGCTGCTGGAGAGAGGGAAGGCTGCCCGCGGCAGTGCTGGCGCGGAGGGATGGGGATGCTGACGGGAAGGTCAAGCCGATCAAGAGTCAAGACGGCCTGGACGAGGGTGAGTCTCGCGTAATCCTTTCTGGCCTGCCGGCCCGGCCCCGCCCCGCTCCGCCGTGCAGCGGTGCGACGATGCGACGGACTGCAGAAAGGCAAGAGCCAGAGCCCTCTCCACGTGATGAGTGTGATAAGGGCAGGGGCGGGCCAGGGTGGCTGTATCTCGGTTGCAGATCGGTTGCGCGCGGCAAGGCACGGCTCGCCACGGCCTCGGGATGCAGCGGCGTGGCAGCGGCATGGCACAAGGCATGGCAGCAGCGAGGCGGCGGCGCTATCTATCGGTACACGACGTGCGCATCCCGCTGCCGGCCCGCCCGTCCGCCCGACGGACGGACTGACTGACTGACTATTTCTGCCCGCTTTTCCTAGTTTTCCGTTCGCTTGGGTTATCGAGTCGGAAGATTTTTCCCTGGCCCCCTCCATTTTTCTTCTTTTTCCTCTTCTATACTGATGCATGCTATCTCTCTCTGTTGCAGGTGAGACCTCGGTGTGGCGTGGCCGGTGACTTCTTGCTTCCCGAAGAGGCGAGGTTTGGCATGGCCTCTGCATGCCGGAGTCAGGTTTGGTGCGATTGAACGCTCGGCCGGAATCCGGTTTGATAGAACAACCCTCTATGTCTGGCAGTGACGGTGTGCTAATGTACGCTTCCAGCCGCTGGGCTCCGCGTCGGCTTCGGGTCGGCTTGGCGCCTGTTGGCCCTGTTGGCCCCGGTGGCCCCGGTGGCTCCGTGTTTGCCTCGGCCGGACGGCCGATAAGGCTCGGGGTGCACGGGGTGCACGGGGTATCGACACAGGGATGGCCAAGGAATATGGAATGTGGGCAGTTATCGACCTGGCGCGGCAGGCCGGCCACTGCGGGGCCTGCTTCCAGGCCGTTGTGTAACGCGGACGCGAAGGGCTGCTGTGCTGGGCTCGGCCCTCGGCTCGGCCGGCAAGGGCAGCTCGTGGCTCCGCGCCCCGCGGTCCCGCCGTCCCCGCGTCCCAGTGCCAAAAGGTTACTTTATATTGGGATCCGTGGCCGGCGGGCCGGCGGGGCTGGATCCCCGACGCGCCCCGTCACTCTTCCTCCCTTTCACTCTTTCTCCCTCGCGCGCGCCCTTTCGGGCTTTCGTAGTGCGAGAGAGACGGGGCGCCCCGGCGTGCGTTTGTCCAAGAGCGTGGCCCGCGTGGACGCGGCGGGGGATTGTCGCGGACAAAGCGGCGAGGAGAAAGTCCCTGCCTAGACGGCAAGGACGCGACGCGCTGCCCGTCGGCCCCGTCGGCCCTCCAGTCGGCCCATCGCGGCGCGTGTCGAAAAAGAGGGACGGAAGCGGCCGCCCCGCCGGTCTAGTCGGCCTGCCGGTCAGCCGGTCGATAGCATGCACGCGGTTCGAAACGGCTGTGTTTACCGGCAATACAGTGTGTGGCCCCGCCGCGGCCCCGCCACGGCCTCGCGGATCGTCACCTAGTTTCGACCCCTTTCGCCGACACACCTACACACACACACACACACACACACACGGGCATGCATAACACACCCCCGCAGCCCGACAGCCCCGAGACGCCCGGTAGTGATAAGAGATTAGGATCTCGCCTTGGGCGGGCTTTAGACGGGCTTTGCGCGCGTGTCCGTGCGCGTGTCTGTGTGCATGCGAAGTGTAGTGACGTGTCCCCTCCTTTCCGCCAGCCGAGCCGTGGCTGGCCGCGCGTTGGGCCCGGATTCTGGGCCTGTTGTCCTGTTCGGCCGAGTGTTCGGCGGCGTCGAGGCGAATGCACGCCACCGTGAGAGACACGCCCGCCGCCCCCTCTGCACGACTCGCGGGGCCGGGCCGGGCTGGGCCGTGCTGGCCGGCCGACCGCGAGGGGACGCTTGCTCGTTCTGCTCGCCCCCGCGCGGCGTGGCGGCGGGTAGGGGCACCTGGTGTCCGCTCGCGGGATGGCGTCATTGAGACACCCATGCATTTCCGACGGGACAGGCGACAAGCCTTCGCCGCTTCGCCGCGGTTTGCCCGACCGATTCGGCCTTCGCCGCGCCGCCACCGCCACCTCGGCCGCGTCGCATTCTAGAAGCGCGCGAATCGCCGATGCTGGAGAGGCGTCGGGAGTTTGAGGCGACGGCGAAAAATGGACCACCGTCACTCTTGACTGCCGTTGCCGTTCCTCTGGCTTGTTGAACGTCATCGCCGAGGCGGTCTGTGAATGCGGTGCGGGCGTGGCTGGCGCGGTGGTCGCCGAGGTAAGTTTGGTGGGCGTCGTGGCGGCGGGCGCGGCGACGGGTACCATCCGAGTCGGCGGGCACGGCGCGGCACCGCGGCCCGCGCGGCCCACGCGAATCGCACCGGGTCACCGTACATGGAACTCACGCCGGCCGGCCGGCCGGGCTGCCGAGCGGCGCCGCCGAGAAAAGCAGCGAAAAACGGAGCGAGTCAAAGCAGGCGGCGTCCTGGCCGGCACGCCGAACGGCGAACTCGCTAGCGCTGGAGCCTCTGCACCCCTCAACCATCCCCTCAACCGGTCCCTTTCAACCCCATCACTTTTGTCCGTGTTTGCCGTCTTGGAGATGGCGCGGCTTCGGCGGCCTCGGCGGCGGTGATGACGGAAAAGTTGTAGGCTGCTCCATGAAGGGCCCTGTAGGTCCTGTAGGCTGTAGCGCCTGTAGGGCCCGTAGGGCTGGATGGCTGGGATTCCTGTGATGGGCTTCGCTGCCGCCCTCCCCCGCCCTCCCACGGCCCCGTGTGTTTGCCCTCGGATAATTGGCAGAATATGCCGCCGTGCGCTTTCCGCCCAGCGCCCCGCCCCGCCCCTCCCCGCCCCGCCGGGCTTCTGGCCTACGTAACCCATTCCCCAAACCTGCCCAAAAGTTGTCAATACAGAAACAAAATTGAAACGAGGCGGGCAAAATATTCCCCGGCGGCGGTGCCTGGCGCTGCCCGGCCGCTGCTCGGCTGCTCGCGGCGTACCGCACGAGGAAAAAGAGGCCTGGAAATGGGTTAACAGCGCGTGCACATTGTTCTGGAGTTTGGGATTCTTTTTTGGACAGGGGAGCCAGCCCCGGCCTGCCTGCCTCGGCTTGCGCGGCTTCCCGCTCGCGTTGTGCGCAGCGAGGGGCGGGGAGGGGCGTTCACAAATGCGGAAACAAGCCGAGAAAGACGGCGGCGGTGCTGCGGGTTGCCATGGGTTGCGGTGCGGGCGGGAAAAGAAAAGTTTGGCCCTCCTGTCGGGTATGATCAGCCAGTCCGATGCTCGGCGCGTAGCGGACTTGGGATGGACTTTGGGTTCGGCCGGGCCTGGAACTGAAGTCCGCTTACGGGCGGCCCCGCGGTCCCCAGGTGCGCGCCGCTACGCGCTGCTTGCTTAGGCCCGGTCCCCAGGTGCGTCGCCACTTGTTCCATGGATTCGTATCGGCTGGCGTATCGCCCCCAAATAAACCCTCGTGCTCTCTCCGTGTATAGTCGGCCTATCTGCGTCCGGATATATTCGAGTGCTATTTGCTTTGGGCCGCCGAGCCCACCGCGCCGCCTTGCCGACGCGGGGAATGAAAAGTTGGCCGCCGACGCGGCGGAGCCGGCAGAGCGGCAACAAGACTTCGTTAGGACCCGCGGCGGTGATGAGGGGGAGCTTCTAGGCGGTGGCGGCAGGGCAGACAGGATTATAATCGACAATGCGACAAGCACTCGCGAGGTTTCCGAGCGCGCCTCCGCGCGCGGCCTGGACGCGTTTTTGTCTTTCGGAAGGGAGTAACTTTTGTCGAGGCCCGCGATGTGCACGGGATTAGTCATTGTGAGTCCATCCGTGTCCGGCCAGCGTGGCGCGGCGTGGCGCGGCGATGGCGATGACAACCCCCGCAGCCCCTCGGCGACTCTAGCGCTCTGTGCGGTCAGCCCAGTCAACCAACCCAACCCAACCCGGGCCGCGTCCAGCCAGTCAGCCCCGCGCGCACGCGAATTGAGCTCGCCTGCGAATAATTGATCCGCGCCGTGTCGTGTATTGATTAGCGGGGATTCGCAGCCTGCAGCCCGCCAGGCCCGGCAGAGCAGTTCCTGGATTTGTTTTGTCACTGACCGGCTGACTGACGCTGGATGGCTGTCCGCCTGGCCGCCTGGCTGGCTAACTGACGGTTCACCGGCGGCCCAACTCACTGGCTCCTGGCTGGCCCGATGGGCTGGCCCACTGATTGGCTGCCCCGAGGGCCCTGTTACGCAATTCATGTCCGTAATCGTAAACGGAAGCGTAATAAGCAGCGTTATGCTCGCCCGGCCACAAATCAAACATTAAAGTCACCCCTGTGCATGACGCGAGGCTCGCTCGACCGATACAGGTGACCTGGGAGTCGCATTACCCACTTCGCTGGCCCCGCGTCCCGCGTGTCTCCAAGTGTGTCATCCGAGTAAAGGCTGAGGGGCAGCACGGACAGTGACGACGTTCCGGCGTGCTCCGCCGCACTTCGCCCTACTTTCCGTTTATACCCGGCATGGCATTGCATGGCATTGCATGTCGTGTGGGCCGCGCTGCCCAATAATGCATCCCCTGCTTGAGCCGCAGCCCGGCCCCGCTCGGCCCCGGCCCGACCCCCGGCCGCCTTAGCAGCGGAGCAGCGGTAGTCAAACGCACGAGTGCCAGATCGAAACAAATTATGGTTGTTCGGCCGGCCAAGCAGGCCAGGCCGAGGACTGTGTGGCAAAGTAGTATCGACTGGCGGTGAGGTCGGGTTCGGCCGGAGACTCTGTGAGGGCTACTTCTGTCCGCAGGGCGCAGGGCTCAGCTGTGGCGTTGGTGGCTCGCGCTGGCGGCACGACCCGAGCCCAATTTGACCGACCGAGTCGGACCGCGTGGTCGGGGGCAAACTTGGCCGGCGGCGGGGGCGGGGCAGGGCGGAGCCCCTGCTGGATATTTGACGACGACATCGTGATGCGACAGTGCCATCTTTCGGCGTCACGAGAGTGTATTGCCACGCGGTCGAAAGACTGTCGAAAGAGATGGAAAAACCCGGGCGACTCGCTCGACGCGCTCCGCCCGCTTCTCGGTACATGTGTCCGCCATACGAGGGCCTGCCGGGGGCTGCCCTGGTATGGAGGCGGGCTCGACCAGGCTCGGCCGGCCGAGATGCGTCTGAGAAATTTGAACCCGGCCGCCACTCCGCCGACGTGGCACCGGGGCACTCTACCCGGAGAACTACCTGAAAGAAAGCGGGCTGCCCGGAAGCGTACTCGGAGCAGCTTAGCAAACAATGGGCCGGCCCGCCGGGCCCGCCGTGCCCGCCTGGCCCGCCTCTCCGGCCGGCTCTGGACCGGGTACCTTTTTTCTGTCCCCTCCCCTGAAAGGCAACCCCTCTGGGAGTACGGCGTGCAGAGCAACCATACTTACCAGGCAGGGTTGCCGCCTTTGGCGCGTACTTTTGTTGTTGTTGGCCGGGGTGGTGGCCACGGTGGTGGCCATGGTGCCCCTGCGGCGCGGCCTGCCTCGTGTGGTCCAGGAAACTTGTTTCGAACTCTCGTCCCGCCGTCCGGCCCGCCGCTACCCTGCCCGCCCCGTTGTCCCGTCCACGCGGCTAGGGCGACTCCTTGCCATTATTTTGACCCGCTTTTTATTCCGTTCGTTTTATTTTTGAAAACTCGCCGTGTCCGCTGCAGCCGCTGCAGCCCAGAGCGCGCTGCAGTGAGATGCAGATGCAGGAAGGAAGCGAGCGGAATGAAAAGAAAAACGACGTGTTTGTGCGCCCGGCCGCTCGCGCGCCGAGGGGAGGAAAAAATGACCTCGTCAATGGCAAATGTTACCGTTGATTTCTGCGTCCCGCCAATTGGCCTGCCCGATGGAGAGCGAGAATTTTGGAAGTAAGGCGCGAAAATGCGAAGGCGATGGCGTGCTGCGGGCTGGTCTTGAAGCAGGCTGGCCAGGCTGGCCTGTGGCTGGCCGGGGCGGCCCAGAGCAGCGCCCCCAATTGTTTGGCTGGCCGGTGTAGAGTTACGAGCCGTGCGTGTTTTCGCGTTTCGCCGTACTCGAGTAGGGCTGCTCGGCACGGCACGGCACGGCACGGCACGGCACGGCCGCCCGGAGCCGCGTATGGATTCGCAGTTGAGAGCGTTTCAGCGAATAGCTTCGAGGGTCGATGTGTGCTCATTGCTGGGCTGCCCGGCTCGTTGTGGCCTGGCCAAGCGTGGCCGGGGAAGGTGGGTAGGTAGTGGTAGGTAGGCGCATACCCAGCTGCTACCTGCCCCTCGCTATTGTGCTGAACCCGGCCGGACGATGGCGGTGCCCTGCCGGGCCAGCCCGGCCGCGCGCAAAGCTACCCACCTTTGTTTGGTTTCGGTAATGCTGCACAGAGTCCGATCCCGAACAGTGCTGTCGCCGCTCTGTCTCTCTCGCACCCCTGCGGGACGGTCCGCGAGTGCGAGAGGGACAGAGTCGGAATTCGGAATCGGCCCGCCGGCCGCGGGTGTGCCGAGTGCACACGGTGCGCACTGCAGCGGACAATCTTCTCTTCCCGACGTTGAAAAGGATTCCTCGGTTCGCATCGCCTTCGCTGCCTCGCTGCTGACGTTGACCGGGCCGGACGGACGGCCAGGCCGCCAGGCCGTCGGCATCAGACGTCCGTGTCCGGGAGGGCACGGCGCGCACGGCGGGCATGGGCCTTGCATGTGGGAATCGATACCGCGGCCAGAGGTCCGGCGGGCCGCCAGGGCCAAGTAGTAATTGATGGCATGCATGGCCTGCATCGAGGCCCGGACGAGCTGACGGGCACCTCGCCTTGGCCGCACCTGTCGCGCGGACACACTTAGCTTTTTAGTGGGCCTCGTTGGCGGCGAGGGTGGCGGCGTGTGGCGGAGCCTCGCGGTGGTCCTGAGGGCGCACTACGAGCACCACGCACTCTGCGGCCTCGTGGCGGATTGTGCCCTAGGGCCCTCGCGCGCCGCGCCCCGCCACGCCCCGCCACGCCACGAGAGCTGAGCCTTATCCTCCAGGACCCCATCCAGAGGAGCCGCCATGCTCCCCGCCATGCTCCCCGCCCGCCTCGCTGCCTCTCTGCTCGGCTGGCACAGCGCCGCTGGAACGCGTATTATTGGAAAAGTTGTCGAATGGCACTCAACTTTTTCCGTCGCTCATTGAGGACAGGAGCATGGCGCACCCTGCCTGCCATGCCTGCCATGCGCCTCTATCGCCGTCGTCAAATCAAATTATTTGTTTGAAGTGGCGCTGTGGACGGGCGCTGTGGCGGCTGGCTGGGTTGGGCTGAGCCCCTGCGCGCCGTGCCACGCCCGCGCACTGGTCGGATTCTGGTCGCGGCCCCAGAGGCCCTGCGCGGCGCGGCGCGGACTACCCATCTACCTACGTACCCGCTCGCCTTGCCTCGCCTCGCCTACCCACCGCGCCATATTTGTGCGGCCCGGCGGGCTGACGAGGCGAACGGGCGCGGCCGCAGCGGCTGGCGCTCGCGGTACCGTACGCACGTGGGCCGAAAGCACGACGCCAAGCCAAGCAGGAAGCTCGCGGACTCACGGACGCGCGGGGAACCGCGGATTCAGAGTACAGTGCGTACAGGGTGTTGCGGAGACGAGGGGACGTCGTCGCGGTGGCCTCGGCCGTGGCGCCGCGCGGCCGGCGGGGCCAGGGACACCTCGAGGGTAGCGCAGACTGATTCCGAGAGTCGCTCTATCCCTTTCGCACCGATACGTGGCGCCCATGAGTGCGAGAGAGACGGAGCGACGAAGACGACTCTCGGCCACGCATCGCGCATCGCAGTTGCATCGCTAGGCCGCGCCTAGCCTCCATGTTGCCGTGTTGCTCGGGGCTTAGTCTTTCATTACTCCGCGCTGCCCCAACAAAGGCGGCACCAACAAGGTGGAAGGACAAGGACGGCCGCCCAGGCCGACGGCTGATTCCGAATAGCGCTCGCTCTGTCTCTCTCTCACTCGTGGGGCGTCCAGAAGGGGTGCGAGAGGGACAGCGACGAAGCTGCGTCCGGAATCAAACGGCAGGGCCCTAGCTCTGCTGGCCCGGCTAGAGAGAGATAATCAGCATTAGAATTGTGTCCATGCCCTTCTGCCTCGTGTCGCTTCGGCTTTTGTGCCGCGGTCCGGCCGGCCGGCCAGGCTTCGGCTCCAGCTCGGGTTCGTCGTCGGGCCTCGGGCCGGCGTCGCGGAGGGACCGTCCCCGAAGGACACCGCGTCCCTGAAGGCCGCCGGGACGGCCGGGACGTCGGGGTGGTCCAGCCCTGCAGCCCTGCAGCCCCCATGGCCGGCAGGACGACGGCAAGCCGCGACATCTGGTGCGGTACCTCGGTACCCCACTGCACTGCCGCTGCTGCAATGCTGTGTGCTGCATGCGGGTAGGGGTGGTGTCGTTTGTCGGGCCCGGGCCGCCCTCGCACTGCTCGGCCTGCTGCGGTGACGTGCCGCTCGGGCCGCGCCGCCGTGGCCTACCCATCAGGACTAGGCCGCGCTAGGCCGCGCGGGGGAGGGCGGTCGAACGGGCGGTCGCCTCAACCCGGCCGGCGCACGATACCTGAAATTGTAATGTCAGCGGAGACAATTTTATCGACAAGTTGGTGGCGGCCTGGCGGGCCTATGGCGGCGCGGGGCCGTGGCGGTAATCAGACGGGGTCCTGGCCACCCTGGCCAGCGTTTCGTCCGCTCCGTCTCTCTCGCGCCTGCACGGGACGCCCTGCGAGTGCGAGTGAGACAGAGGCACTGCCATGGGCTGCCCGGCATGAATAAGCAAGCCAAGGAAACGGAGCGGGACGCCACGTCGCAGGCGCGGGGCGGAGCGCCAGGCCGCCAGGCCCATTGATTTGAAGCGGAAAATGGCCGCCGCCACCGGCGTTCGAACCCGCGACTCGCTTCGAGGGCCTGGCAAGCCCGAACCGAGAGGTACATTGGCGCGAGTATTGATTCCGCGGTCGTATTGGCGACGTCGCGCGTCACGAGGGGAAACCCGTTCGGCCGTCCGTCCGGCCGTCAGGTGGCGACAGTGTAGTGGCGGCGCATATTGCCTGCCGGCCTCACTGCCGCTGGATTTAGCCGAGCCCATTCGAGACTGCTGCTTAAATTTTCACCGTGCGATTCGGAGTGCCGGCAGCGAGTCGCCGAGTCGGCCATGGCGTCAGCGAAAGGGGGAAGGGGGGGGGGGGGGGGCAGGCGGACGGCCATTGGGTAATGGAGATGCATAAGAAAGGAGGCGGTAAGTGAAGTGGCACACGACGGCGATGGACCTGGCTGTCCCTGGTCGGGATGACCGGGATGGCGATCCATGATTAGAGCGGCTAAGTGCGGAAAGTGTGGAGGGAGCGAAGCGAGAGCCTCCCCTTCCCGTTTTGCGCCACCGGGGCCGGCGGGGCCACCGTGCGGTTCCAGGCCTATCTGCCCTCTCCGTCCCTCTCATCATGCCCTGGCGTGCGATCGCGCTTTTAATTGGATCAACTCGGTCAAACAGACTTTGATTGCGCCCCCCTCCCCTCCCCTCCTTCCCTCCCCGGTGGCTCACCTCTTGCCGCTCAACCCGACCTGTGGCTGCGTCTCTGTCCCTCTGCCGCGCCGCCCGGCACACCGTGGGCACACGCGCCCTCTCGCTGTCTTTCTCTCTCCGGAAGGGGTGGCGGCGGGTCCGGTGGAAAATTGCGCCGGCTAATTGCGTTACATGTCTATATCCTCGCCGGAAAATTGTCAATTTCCGCTCATCGCGGCGCGTCGCGGCGGCAGAGGTGCGAAGGCGACGCCGCGCGGCCCGGCTGGCCCGGATTGTCGGCGCCCGAGGTTCAAGCCGGTTCAAGCACCCCGACGACCCGCAGCCGCCGTGCCGCCGTCCTGGGGACTGATTCTGGCTAATGCTGCATCGCCGTGCCTCGCTCGCACCTTCTGCGAGAGAGAGAGAGAGAGAGCGTTGGCGGGGCTGGCGCCCCCGGGCAGGGGGCGCACTATTCTGCGAGCCGCCTCCGCCTCGGGGTTTGGAGTGGCGACGCTTTTCAAACGGAAGGGAAAAAGGCGACGGCGGCGGCGGCGTTTCGGCTCGGCGTCGAGGACTGACGGCAGCGTGGAGCTGGCGTGGAGAGGGGGACGCCGGGACGCGGCGAGGATGTGTCGCTGCGAAAGTGGCTCATCAAGATTTGCATGACAAAGCGCGAAACGACTTTGATTGACTAGTTGAGGGTTTCGCGTTCGCGGCGGTGCTCGGCTCGCTCGTGTGACAGGGCGGCGGGGCGCGGGGTGGCGGGGCCGCGGGGGCACGGGGCGCCCAGTCCTTGTGCGCTCTTGTTTCACTGCAGTCGACCAGGGGCGGGTCCAGGGCGGAAGGCAGGGTAGAGGGAGAGAGGGGGACGATGCGACGGCGCGAGGGTTGCATTTGGGGTGGGTAGGGCCGCGCTCGGCCGCGTGGGTGTGCGGCGTGTGTGCGCGTGTGTGTGCATTTTGCGCTGCGTCGACGGGGACGGGGCCGGGTGGGTGGTGCAGGCCATGGCGTGCAGCGTGCTGGCTGGGCATAAAGCATCGAAACATTCGTCGTGGCGGGGGTAGGCAGGGCAGGCAGGGCAGGCAGGCCACGGCGTCGTCGTCGCCGTCCTCGGCAAGGGAGGGGAGCGGGGCACAAGTGTAGGTAGCGCCGTGTGCGCTTCGGCCGCCTCGGCGCGGTGGTGCCGGCGATGCGCCAGAAGCACATGTGGGGGCCCAGGCCAGGCCAGGGCACAGCCGCCCCGGGGCCCTGGCTGGGCTTGTCTCTCGGCTTGCCGTCGGCAGGCTGGCTGCAGGCAGGCCGATTCCGCACAGCTCTCCCTCTGTCTCTCTCGCACCTCTACGGGACGCCCCATGAGTGCGAGAGAGACAGAGCGAGGAGAATCAGTCTGCATGTGTCGGAGGGCGCGATATTGCCGCTGTGGCGTGGCGCGGCCCGCGTGGTCCGCATACGACGCAGTTCTGTGGAGGGAAAAGTACCTTTTCATTTGGGCCCCAGCTCGCTCTATCTCCCCCATGCCGGGCCGGGCCGGGCAGCGCAGAGTGTGGTGAACTGCAAACATCCAACATCCGCACACAGCAGTGCTACGCGGCATGCGGCATGCGCGGTACAGCGCGGCGCTGCCCGGGCGCAGCGCCACGGGCAGTAAACCCATTTCATCAAAACTTTGCTGGATGACACTTGAAAATGTGTGCTTCCATTCTCCTCCCTTTTTGTCGCTGCCGTCGTTCGTTGTTCCGGAGAGTGGCGTACGTGCGTCGTGTCGTTACCGCTTCCGGCCGGGAGGGGATGCTGGTAGCGCCGAAGCGGCGTCGTCGTCGGTACCGCCTCTCGTCCTCTCGTCGCCCCATCCGCCCGCCAGACGCCGACGAGGGCCCCGCCCCGGACAGCCCCACCTCGCCACGCCCCGCCACGCCCTCGGGCCCAGCGGCCACACCGTCATTTCTTGCTGCTCCCGGACAAAAAGAATTCCTCAGCTTGGAGCAGGCGGCGCTGGAATGGCGACGGCGGGGCGGCGACGCTAGGCGACGCTAGGCTACCCCGCTGTGTTTTGGTCCGGAGCGCCGCGTCGTCCGGGGGAAGAAAAGGCGGTGGCCGTGCGGGGCGCTGCTGGCCGCCACGCCGCCGCGAAGCCGCGACCCGCCAGCGAGGGGCTGGCACGCAGGCACGCAGGCGGCGTGGAGGGCTGCCAGGCACCCTACGCCCTTACCGCTACCGCCCTACTCGCGCCGCCCGATCGATAGTCGAGTCAGAGTACGCTACGCCCTTGCCCCTGTGGCTCTGTGCGGGCGCTGTGCGGCCGCTTCCCCCGAACAAGTGTCCGCGGCGTGACGTCACGACCGGGTAGGCAACCCGCACCGCGTGCCCGGAGCCGGGAAGGCCGGGAAGGCTGTGCTGGCGGTGCTGGGGTTGGGTATCGAGCGGTACGGCGGCGGAGAGGGGCCCGCACGGGCCCGCAGCGCCGCGCCCCGCCGCGCCCCGCCCAGATCCCGGACGGCGCCGGAGGGCCGGGCCTAGCCGAGCCTCATCGGCCAGTGCGTACGCGAGAGATGGCAAGACGAGCAAGACGCGGGCAGGGGCCGAGAGGGGCGGACCCCCTACCAATTTTCGGGCCGCTGTTCCGCGGGCCCCGCCGCCCCCTCACCCCTCTCTGGCGGCCGGATGGCGGCCGGAGCCGGCCGACTGGCATGGTTTTGCGTCGCGGACTCTCAGGCTCAGGGCTGTACTGTACCCGAGCACACGCCCAGCCACCGCCCCCGCGACCACGAAGGACTTGGCCGGTTTTGTTTTCCTCGGTGCCCGCCTCGACGGCGGCATGACTGACACTGTTTTCTCTGTCTTACCCCTATGCGACGCCCTATGAGTGCGAGAGAGAGAGAGCGGAATGAGCCTACTTTGGCAGGTCTGCGCGTGACAGGGAGCGCGGTGGCCTCGGCACGCGCTCGTCGGCTAGGCCGCTGTCTGTCTGGTACGTCTGCGCGCTGGACCCCACCTTGATAAGCTCGGCGGGCGGCCAGGGCGGCGAGGGCGGCGGGCTGCTGCACCAACCCAACCCAAAGGGAGCCTCGCGGCCCGGCCCGGCCTTCGGGCCTTGCACCCTGGTCCTGGCGTGGCCCGGCGCCACCCTCGCAAAGCGCTGCAAAGGGGTAGTTAGGGCTGCAGTCATGGGTGCGGCTGGGCGGTGCGGAGGTAGTGCAGACAGGGGTGGACGCCCGAGGGGAGGGGAGGGGAGGTTGGCCGGCACTGTGCTGCTGCACGCTGGACGCCGGCGGAAGACTGCGGTACATGGTTCGCGTTTTTGATTGGGGAGAAACTGGGCGTGGCGGCGGGCGGCGGCGCAGCTCCCGCGGAACACCAGCGGCAGCCGTCAAAAGCAGCTCCATCCATTGCGCGAACTGGCCCGAAGGAGGCCTAAAGGGCAGGGCACAGGGCGTAGGGCTCGCATATTTCGACCTTTTTCCTCCGGCCTCATCGACCCGGCATAGACCTGCGGACCTGGCAGGGCGGCGCGTGTTTACAAGGCTTGGACTCCATTGTGCCTCGTATCCGTCCTCAAACACAGAGCGTGCGGGGGCGGGGTGGCGTTCGAATAAGCGGCGCCCTGCCTCGGCCCCGCCGCGCCCCACCCCGCACCGCGCCCCGCCGCCCCACACGCGCCGCCGAGCACTGCCTACTGGCGCGACAAAGACGCCACGTAACGGCCATCTCGTCGTCGCGGACCCGCCGGCGGACCTCGCAGAGGGTCTCCTCTTGGATCTTCAGAGGGGCCGAGCGAGAGGGGCGGTGCGCGCCATGCCGCCAGGCCGCCGCGGGGGGCCTAGTGAGCTGAATGTTTGATGCTACGCGCTGCCCCGCCGCGCCCCGCGACCCCCGCCCCGCGACCCCCGCCCCGCCTTGGGCCTACGACGTCCCCGCGCCTCACCCCGCCACGCGACGCCCCACCCCGCGCCCCCACCCCTCCACCGCCTCTGCGAAAAGAAGAAGAAACGTCAGCCAAAACGTACCCCACAGCACGGGCTGCGCGGCGCCGGCGGGGCGTACCCGGCGACCCTACCGCTCCGCGCTCCGCTCGGAGGGGAGCGGCCCTTCCCGGCCCTTCTCCGTGGGCCTAGCGGCCTGGCGGCCCGGCGGCCCGGCTGGGCGTGTCGCGAAGGGAAGGGAAAGAAAAAGGAAAAGGAAAGGGTAGGGCGGAACGACGCTAACTGCGGTGCTGCCGGCCGGAAGTGGTACCCCCTCCCCCCGCAAGGATTCCGCGACGCCTCTGAGGCCTTGGCGGCGCCTTCCCCTCGGCGTTAAAACGTCGCTGCTGTCATTCATTTGGGCGCACGTGGTGCGCGCCGTGGCGCCGCGGCGCCGCGAGGGAGGCGCCGCTACCTGGCGTGTTCCTTTTTATCCGGTTTAACTTTGGTGACGGACGTCTTGTCGAGTTTGGCCGACAAGGGGCGGGCGCCGGGTAGGTCGCGTTGTCCCGAAACTACGCGTCATGCGTCCATCTGGGCCGTCTTTGCCTCGCCGCGGGCAGCGCTGGCCTCTGCCCGGCCTCTGCCCGGCCTCTGCCCCTCCTCCCGGAGACTTGGTGAGCCCTCCAGTCGACCCTCTGTCAAGAGTACGGCGAGCAGAGCAGGGGAGACAGACGCCCGGCGATGGGTGTTCGCGAATGGGGGAGGACCCGCGGGGCTGGCGGAGGAGAGAAAGAGAGAGACAGAGAGCAAAGGGGAAAAAGAGAAAGCGTATCGTCTCCGCTATGTGGCCGGGGCTGGCAGGGCTGGCTATGGGGGGTAGCTTGCCGCCCACTACCGGGTTTGGCAGTATCGATCGAGGAACCAAAAGAGCCATCCCCATTGCGTCGCCTGCTCGCGAGCCTGCCCGCCTCCACCATGCTGGCTGCCTGCCTGCCATCCCGGCTCTACTCGTGGGGTGCGGCGTGCGGGCGGCTCGCCCTGTCCCCGGGACCAGCCGAGTGTTCCGTGACGTCTTGGCTTCGCTGGCTTCGCTCGACGGCGCTGGTACCCGATCCCTGGGGATCCGCGATTCCAGGAGGCCGCCGAATCCCAGCGGGCCGTGTGCCACGTAAAGGAACGCGAAGCAAAGCGAGGCAAGGCGCTCAGAGTGCCTGGTGCTGTCACCTGTCCGCGCTCCGCGGAGGTACTCGAGCTACCCCACCCCCCGGCCGCGCCCGGTTCGGCCGCGTGACGCCTGCTGAGTGATTCCGAACAGCGCTCGCGCCGTTCTAACTCTCTCCCACCCTTACGGGACGCCCCGAGAGAGAGAGACCTTCACTGGGAGTGGGTCTGCTGACAGCGCGCCGCCGAGGAGTCGCGTGAAACCTCCCACGCCCCGTGTCGCGCCGCCGCGCCGCCACATTACGCATTCATGCATTATTTCCTTGGCGGGTTGTCGAGTCAACCTGGACGGTGACGGACGGGCCGACAGAGTGGCTCGCGTGCACGGCCGTCGCGGTAAAAGTAGCCTTTTCGCGCGGCTTTTTTGTTTTTTCGCGGCCGGCATTTTTCGCGGACTTGGCTGGCTGAAATTTATTCCCGACTCTGGGGGAGCTGGACCGACCGGACCGGACCGACCGGGTAGAGAGGGGAGCGCGCCCTACCCAGGCCAGCGGGCCCAGGAACACGAAGGGTGGGGGCGGCGGAACGGTGCGATGTAGGCTCGACGACGGGTAGGGCGTAGCGGCGTGGCGTGGCACTGCCGCACCCGGCCGCGCCGCAGCGCTGTGCCGGATGGAGCGTAGGGCGTAGGCCCGGCGGTCGGGTAGGAGGGGTAGGAGGCAGCAGTAGCTCCGCGGGGCAGGGTAGGGTAGAGCCCCGGTAGGGCTCGGAAGGGCCCGGCAGGGCCGTACTGGGTGGGTGTGGGTAGGGCGCCATGGCGCAGGCCCGGTTTCAGACTCGGTACGGCCTACGGCAGCCTACGGCCCTTGAGTCCCCCGCCCCGCCCCGCCCCGCACGGCGCCGCTCCGCTCGACTCGCATCCTTTTGCTCTGTGCCGTTCGTGCCCGTTCTGGCTTCTGGCCCGGCGGCAGGAGGCGCAGGGCAGGCGGGGCCGGCGCGAGGCTAGCCCTCAGCCATCGCCGGCGTGGCCGCGCGGCGCTACGCAGCTCGCAGCAGCTACCCGACTTACGCAAGGGGCTGTGCGGCCTGTATTGATCTGGAGAAAGAACTTCATCCCAGAAATGAGTTTCGACCCGAGCGAGGCTTCGCGCCGCGCGGGCCGGGCGGCCCTGCCCTGTAGGCCCGGCGAGGCGAGCCCCTCGGAGGGTGGCGCAGACGTCGGACGTCTTGGCGGCCGGAATGACCACCCGGACGTCAATGTGCGCGTCTATGCCTGGCGACCTGGGCCTGGAAGGGCGGCGGTCCACCGCCCCGCCCGTCGGACTTGTGTCATGCTTGGCGTCGGTCGGTCAAAGTTGAGACAAGGCGGGGGGTTCGGAAAGGACGTCATGATTCTGGAGCCGCGGTCCAGTGCGGCCCTTCCTCGGCCCGAGGGGCTAGCCTTGTTTTGGCCGGCGCGTGCTGGCTGCCCGCCCTGGACGGCACGCGGCTCCGCGGCCCCTCGGAGGGGGCCCTGTGTAAATAGAGGGGGTGTACAGGCCCCCGCGCCCCCGCTACGCTGTGCCATGGCTCTGCGGCGGCGGTGGTGGTGGCTGCGTGGCGCGCTTCTGGCCGCGTAGCTCCGCGCTCCGCGATATGCCGGCCGGGCCGTGGCGAGCCGCCCCAACTCGCCTCTGCCGCCACGCGCTGCCTCGCCGCCTCGCCACGCCGTACGCTGGCTGCGGGCGCGTGCGCCCCTGCGCGCAGGCGCGGATCGCGCGTGTCCCATTGATGCCTGCGCCCTCTGGCTGCCCGCCACGCCGCCACGCCCCGCCAAGCCCCGCCACCCCCTGCGGTAGGGGTAGCGGCGCAGGGCTGCGCAGCCCTGCGCAGGGCTGATCCTCTCTGTCGTTTCCTCGTCCGCTTTCCCTTGCCCTTGCTTCCACTACTCTCGCTTTCGGCGGCGCAGCCCTACGCGGCCCCGAAGGCCCTGCCGTACTGTACTGTACAGCTACGCTTCGCCACCCTGCTGTCAGGTCGCACCTTCTTTGCGCCATCAACACGCCGCAGCGTGCGCTGTCGCCTTTTGACGCGCTGCTGGGGCTGCTGGCCAAGAGGGCCGTGGCCGAGCTGGACCGGGCTGGACGTGGATCGACGGGATGCTGCGGCGCTGCGGCCCCGCCCGGGCCTCTCAGTCCGGGGGCTAAGTGCTGCCTTGCTCCTGCCTTGCTCCTGCCTCGCCGCGGCCGATCCGCCAGTCAAGCTGTCACTCGATCACCGCCTGAACTTCCCCGAGCCTTCCTTTGCTACACGGCCAGCCGAGGCTGAGGCCGAGGCTGAGGCCGAGGCTGAGGCCGAGGCTGGCGAGCACCCCTGCTACCCCCGGTGGCTGCCAGCCTCGCCCAGCCTCGCCGCCAGCCTTGTCTGCCCGGAGCTAGAATCTGTAGGGCTGGCTGTCGCCGTCGCCCCTGTGCTGTTCGACTGGTGCTCGGTACCTCCCCTTCTGGCTTCCCCCTCCGTTACAGCGCTACGCGACGGCGACGCGGAGTGCTTAGACCGCCTTCCGAGCCTACTCCCTCCCGGCCGGCCCCGCCCGCCACCCCGCGCCGCGCCCCTCCCCGCAGCCAGACCCAATTTAGACCCAGTTTTTGTGTGGCCTGGCGTTTCGTTCCCCTGGTTCCCCTCCCGGACGGGTATTGATCGGGAAAGTACCCCCCAAGTACCTGCCCCTCGCGCCCCTCCCCTCCCCTCCCCGGCGCGGCGTAGCTACGCTACTCGTGTCGAGCCGAGCCGCCTGAGCCTCCGAGCCTCCCCTGCTTGGCAGCCCTCTTCGGCAGGCAGAGCCGCTTGCGCCGAGGCTTGCGCCCACCCCGCCGCGCCGCCCCGCCGCCCCGCGCCTTCCCCCGCCGCGCCCCGTCCCGCGCTACGCCCCGTCCGCCGCGTGGTGGCGGCAGTACCAGCGCGGCACCACGACGGCACGGACCAGAGGAGAGAGGAGCGTGCTGACTTGCCGCAGGACTGTCGGCCTGTCGGCGACGCGGTGCGGTGCGGCGACGCGGTGTTGAAGGCGGACTCGTCCTGCGCGACCTCCTCGACGTAGTGCACGTAGTGGTTGCAACACGCTGCCGTAGCGTAGCGCGCGCCACTCCGCGCGACCGATCCGAGTGGAGCCGAGCCGAGCCGGCCGAGTGACGAGTGGAGACGAGGCGATCCGAGCCGAGCCGTGGCAGTGTGTTGTGTTGGACCGCCCTACCCACCCGAGTCCCCGAGTGCGCTGCGGCCTGCTGGCTGCTGCTGGCCTGTGGCACGGCCGTGCTGCGCGCTGTGCTGGGATTCCGAGTCCGAGTCCCGGCCGGTCGCTGCGCTGCGCTGGTCCGAGTACGCCGTGGTGTGCAGTGCAGTGCGGTGCCGCTAGTTAGTTGAGTTCGCTGGTGGACCAATGTGCGGAGCGCGGACCCGGGCCTCTGGTGCCTCCGGCCTTCGCGGCGTGACCGGCGTGACCGACGGGCACACGGATAGCCACTCGGCCGACGCGGTGCAGTGAAGTGACAAAGTGACGAAGTGACCGAGTGACACGGTGTAAGCGCTAAGCGCGCGGCCACAGCCCTTCGGCCCGTTCCCCGACAGCGACACCGCCCCGCGCGGTTTGAACGGCCGCCGTTATGGTGTCTGACGTGTGGCGCTTCTGCTCCCGCCTCGCGGATAACCTCGTCAGGTGCAACTACTGCGGCCGCGTCATGACGTACCACGGCACCACCAACCTCAGGGTGCACGTCGGCCGCCACTTCGGCATGAAGCCCATGAGGAACTTGACCGGAGGCTTCATACGAAAAATATCATGTATGTAGTGTCGTCTGCTACTAGTGTGTGAATGTGGCTGTGTGCGTGAGTGTTAACTTTGCAGTGTGTGGGTGTGGGCATTTCATTCACGGCCGCTCCGCCCGCCCCCTCCTTTCCCCAGAGTGCGCCTTGTGGCTTTTAAACTCCCCACACCGGAAGTGTTTGGTCATCTGCGTCGTCTGCTGCTGGCGTCTTATTGGCGCGCTTATCGCCGACGTGAATTGATGACGTAAGAAAATAGTTTCCAAGGATGCCGCCCCCGTGTCGCCCTAGTGCTGTGGAAGGGGTTTGTGACACCAAGTCTCCTTTCCACACTCGGTGTGACAGTGTCGTCACGCGGTGCGCTGCGGCGTGCCTCCCCTCCGGGCACCGGGCACGCTGGTGGTCTTGGTGACCGCCCTTGCCGCCCGGTGGATATGCATTTTTGTCGCCAGGGTCACGTACGCTGCGTACTGCGTACTCAGCCTGGCCTACCGGGGAGGGCGGTCTTGTGCAACCGTCGGCACCCTCGGGGTGGTCATCATCCCCATCCTCTCCCCCTCGCCAGGGTCGCCAGGGTACCTCCTAGAGCGGCCGCGCGGCCGCCGAGTCGCCAGCAACATTTTTGGAGCCGGCCGTGGTTACTGCAAGGAACAAAGTCGGAGCGAAAGAAAGAGGGTAGGCGGGGAAGGGGAGTGGAAGTAAGTGAAGTAGGGGAGGAAAAATCGAGGGAAGAGAGAAAGAAACGGAGGAGGAAGGGGGGAGGAGGGTGCAGATCTTGTAGCGGATTGTATTGAGAGGCAGGGTAGGCTGGCCCGGGCCTGTGCCTGTGCACGCCACGCCACGCGGGCCGGCCGAGCAGCCAACCACCCAACCTTCATCCCCGTTTTGACGAAGCCAGCTTGGCCAGGCCGCTAGGCGTGCGAACCTCGGCCTGCTACCCCCACCCGCTCTCGTCCTCCGGGTGCCTGCCAGCCCGGTCGGCCCGGTCGTGCCTGCCTACTCGAGGCGAGGGATGCGGAGGAACCGCCCGGCCCCTCAGGCGGCCAGACCGGGCAGGCAGCCCAGGCAGCCAAAGAGGATCGCATGCGGATGGTTCAATTTTTTGGCCCGCACATCCCAGCCCGGCCCCGCCGCCCGGCCGACGCCTGGCCCGAAACGGAGAACGCAGCCGCAGGAGGGTCGAGGGCTGCGGAGGGTCGACCGGGGTGCTGGTGCTGCAAACCTTCTTCCCGTTCGGAGCGAGGCAGCTCGAGGTTCCGGGCGGAGCAGAGCTTTGAGCCAGTCCAGTCCAGTGCTAGCTGCGCTGCCTAGTCGGTGCGTGCGCGTCTTGCAAGGTCTAGGAACGGGCGAGGCGATGATGGACGAGCATGTAGCAGCCTCCTCACTGGAGCCGCTAGATGTGTACTCGATCTCGCCTGCGAGCAAGAGGTGAGTGTCGCACTGAGTGGGCCGGGCTGTCCAAATGCTCCTCGGATCGGACCGTTAGTTGGCGGTCGCAGAGCCGCTTTTCGTTTGGCCAGGTCGGGGCCCGATGGCTTTAGTCGTGCCACTGGTGAAAATGAGAACGTCTTGGTCTTTGCTTTTGAGCGCGTTTGTTTTGAAACGTTTGATTTGGGCACTGCCGTGACAAACTGACGTGCTCAGTTTACCACTTGTCATTTTCTGAATAATTTCACCAGCGCCTTCGATTGTGTGCCGTTTTAATTTCACGACCATTGAAATTAGGCAGCGTTATTTTGCTCTGACCATAGCCATTGAAATGCGGCGTCTGCTTCCCAGGCCCATGCCGATCCATCCTCCCCTCCCCTCCTCCTCCCCCTCCTCCTTGCTTCCTGTTGCCTCTCCCACATCCCCCTTTTTCTACTCATGATATTTTTTCACCCCTTCCTCTTTTGTTTTATCCTCGTTTGAATTGTGCTAGTTCCTGAAAGTTATTGTGTGAATCAGGTTGAAACGCGGTTGCTATGGACAGTACACGCAGGAGCAGATGCTCGCAGCCATCACGTCGTACCGCCGCGGTCTCATGGGACTGAATGCTGCCGCTAAACTTTACAACATTCCCCGAGCGACTCTGAGGCGGAAGGTGGAAGGGTTGTTTGTGGCACCAGGCAACCTTGGTGCCACGGGCCCACAGGGCGCACAGGGGGGTGGTGTGCTGCAAGGTATGCCGGGTTGTCGTCCAGGTGAAGCAATGCGAAGTGAGGCGCTATTTGCTGAACCCAGTTTTAAGGCCTTATACTTAGTGAAGAGCCTATCCGTTCAGTGACTTGGCTGCATTCAAGTATTGCCCTTGTTACACGCACTTGAGCCGATGCCGAATCTTGATAGAGTGAATGTATTTGTGTGAATGTGAGACTGTGTGCATGAAATGAGTGGAAGTGAACTAATGTCCTTTTTCCTTCTCTTTTGGCAGTGCCACCTCAACCGGGGGTGATAGCTCCGGATGGCAGTCCCCAGCCCCAGCCGTCGGCGTCGGTGGGGCGCCCCCCCGCGCAGCCCAAGCAGGTGGACGTGAAGCGGGAGCCCATGGCCGCGGCGTCTCCCCGGGAACGGCCGTCGCCGAGCAGCCACCCGCAGCCCGCCATGCCCCAGTCCGCCGGCCACCCCGCGTCCATGTCGACGCCCCCCGGACACCCGGCGGGGCTCCCGGCCGGCCACCCCGCGAGCAGCGTCCACGCCCAACAGTTGCCCCCGCCCCGACGCTCGGCGCCGGCGCCCATGCGGCCCCCGTCGCCCGTGCTGCCGCCCCAGGCCGCGGCGCCGCCGCCCGAGGTGTGCCTTCGCTGGAACAGCTACCACTCCAACATGCAGGCCACCTTCCCGTCCCTCCTCAACAACGAGCAGTTCGTGGACGTGACGCTGGCGTGCGAGGGCCACAGCATCAAGTGTCACAAGGTGAGGCCGTGCTGTCTGTGTCTTATGCTTTCATTCGAGTATGTGCTCTGCAGGTGTTGTCGTCTGGACTGGTGGCAGACTGCTAATTGTCAGTTGCCTGCCAGACGTCAATATTAATCAGTGCACCTGTTGGCTGTAACAGCTGCTGTTTTGGTATTGTTTCTCATCGTTGGATGTGGTTTGTCCTTAGGTGATGCTTTCTGCGTGCAGTTCATATTTCGAAGAGCTTCTAAGTCAGAACCCCTGCCAACACCCTATTGTCCTAATGAAGGACCTTCGCTTCTGGGAGGTTCAAGCGTTAGTCGACTTCATGTACAGGGGTGAAGTGAATGTTACCCAAGACAAGCTTCCTTCCCTATTGGCTGCTGCTGAAGCACTCCAAATTAAAGGTACTTTTACTATGTGTTCATTCTCGTTTTAAGATATTCCATTCCAATTTACTCAATTATTTTTAAAAATTCTTTACAATTATAATTTTTTATTTTATTTCCAGGTTTGGCTGGCCCAGCAACAAATTCACACGATGGAGATTCACAGAGAGGGTTTGAGGAGAGACGAAGGAAACGACAACGGACCATGCCAGATGTGAGTTCAATATTGGAGCAGTTTTATACTATGCCTCAACCTGATCATGAAATTATTTTTTTCTAACCTACTCCTTAATTTATTTTTAGCAGGCTGAATTACCTCGGAATCCTGTAGGCCGTCCCAGAATCCATCCGAAACCTCCACAACAACGTCAGTCTGGACCTGCTGCTCCTGCACAATCTAGCATGCCACCTCGTATCAATGTCAGGCCTGAGCAGCTCTTACAGCGACCGATACAGATGGATGAAGGACCACCAGCCCAACGTATGAAACACTCACCACCTGCCAGCCCCCCTGTTAGTAACAATCTCTCTACACTGAGCTATTTTACAAACTTCTATTTTAGTCTGGTTGATTTCATTACTTTTATGTCTTGTAGGTCAAAATGGAACCTTTGGAAACGGACCTAAGCAATGACTCTTTGGACAAGTTACGGTATGATGCAGAATCAGGAGGCAGTGGCGATGGCAGCAACCATGGTGACGCTCTTGTGGACCTCAGTCAAGGTAATAATTCTTTCCTTTTACTACCTATGGTTAAAATTTCAAGTAACTTGGCTGTTATTCTCATTGAAACGTGTTCATGTTTGATTCCAGCTCGCTACAGTATAAACAACGGCCTTCAACCTGACCGGAATCGAGACCGAGACCACTCCGACAACGAACACGATGAGGATCGGGACCGGCACTTGGACGACGAGGAGGATCGAGACGTGGAAGGACACCGAGGCCAGGAAAACGAACGGAACCAGCTGAGAGACCACCACGACATCGACCAAGACAACGATCAGGAAGAAGACCACGACATGGACCACGACATGAACCAGGACATGAACCAGGAACGCGACGACCAAGGGCTCACGATGGGCGGTGGCAGTGAGGACGACCAGGACAGCCACTCTTCAGATGAAGACCAGTATGACAACGAGCCACCTCAGGACTCCAGACAACAAAGTGACTTATTGCCAGACCACCTGCTGGGACGGTTGTAGCCGCTTTGAATTAATTGGCTGTAGTTTATGCAAGTTATTTTGCCAGTGAGAAAACAAACAGGGCAATGTGTTGTATACCATTTCATGTTTATGGCCTGATTACCTCAGGCTCTTAATTTCCTCCTCTTTGACTGCTCTGGGAACCAAGTCCGGCCTTTGCCGTGGCACGTTGTTTTAGTGTAGTGTATGAAGTGTTGAGCCAGTTTTAGTTAGAGCAAACTGTCATATTCCACTTAAGAATTGTTAATTTCCTGAACTTTTTAACTTATTTGTTCTGTTGAACCAGCCAACCATGCAGGTTGTGCGTTGTACTTGTCTGTGTGTAATGTAGTCAGATGTTTACCATAGCACCTTCGTGTTAGATTTTGGTATGAATCAAATGAATGTTCTTAGTATAACATACCAACAAACTGCAGGGTGTGTTTGGATTGTTTGTATGTAAAATGTATACAATTCCCAAATGTATCATATTCCACTAAGTTAGAATAAGTTAATGCAGTATAAATGTTATATTTTCCTTTCCAAAATGCCATTGTTTATGGGATCCATAGATTATTCTGGATCAGCACTGCCAAAGAGCAGCTGATGGATTGACAACCTTTGGGTTGTTTTTTTTCTGCTGCACCTTTTGTCCCAACTGAGAACTATCATCCTTTAGTTCATAG
The DNA here is from genome assembly GCF_012932325.1 of Thrips palmi. NCBI lineage: Eukaryota > Metazoa > Arthropoda > Insecta > Thysanoptera > Thripidae > Thrips > Thrips palmi. The sequence goes on along the minus strand of NW_023144624.1, from coordinate 5,855,436 downwards.
TGATTTTATTTCATGTTTTTATTTTATATATTTTTGTGTGAAATGGTAATTTATTTTTCGCAATACAATGTATTATTATTGGAACATGTTGCTAGAGTGAATGTTGTGTGCTTCTGAAAAAGGAAAGTGAAAGTGTACCTTGCTGACAACTGTTAAAATGTATACTTACATAAGTGTTTCTAGCAGTATGATACCGGGTATTAGTTTTCTGGCGCTCAGTATCAACACTATATTTGTCGTTGTCGTTGCTTCCAGTATACTCAGGATAGTGATTGTTTTCGCTGTGTGTTTGCAGCATATTTGAATGTACAGTTCATTGCATCACTAAGTATTTTTTCTTTTGTAATTGACATTGTTATGTAATTTTTATTTTACGTTTTGATAAGTCTGAATGTCCCAACGTAAGTGGTGTCATGACATGTGCGAAACTTGTTATCTGATGTTTAACTTTGAGTATAAAATCCTCACTTGCAAATATTTTTAATACTAAAATTGTTGTGAAAAATGCTGTCTAAGAGAAGTGGAGAGAACTTCTGGGCAAGCTTGCCGTGCCTCAATCAATGGGACAACATCCTCCTCTGCTTTGCACAGGACAGCCGTAGAGGTTTATAGCTCTAGATTGGTTCAAGAATAACTTTGACTTCTTGATCTGTGCTTTAGTATTATTTCATTACATTACCAATCAAGATTTTGTGTACATATTGTGCATGAGGGACATGTTGAATAAAATCTTGTATTTGTAAAACCTCACTCATCGTTGGATTTTTTTCCCCTTGGATCCTTTGACACATCCTTACTTACATCAAGATGGAAAAGATTATGAATTCTGATTTCAACCACAAAAGAAACCAGGCCAGTTTGACGCTGTGGGTCAATGGGATAGGCATCCCATCCGACATGAGTGTCGCGTGGGCTGACTGCGCTCTCTGGACCTTTGAACGCACTGCGGTAAAACCCCACATCCAGTGCCAACCTAAGAAAGTTATATACCACGTCAATAACTTGAGCTCATTGCAGTAAACCGACAACAACCAAACAAAACGCTTTGTCTCGACTTCCTTGCAAAGCGTCTTAACTTTCAGTTTGCAATTCTCACAAACAAACCAACACAGTTAAACCTAATTGAAAAGGGTGTTGGTGCTAAGTACAACCTCACGCCGTTCAGCTGTTCAATGTCGGTTGTGTGGCTGTACACGTTAAATGTTTGCAAAAATCTAGTTACGGCATTTCTGGGGATACTTAAACGTGTCACCAGCTGTGAAGCTGCTCACTAATTTATATCACAAAAATGAACTACCAAGAGGAACAAAACAATGAATTCGAGGCTTTGGAATCAATCTACTCAGAGGAACTGGAGGGTGGGTAACTTAACCTAATACCATCCGGCTCATTTCCCATGGTAGTTTTGCACGTTTCGTGTTTATTTTGTGTATGAATACATAATTATGTATACTTGTGTCACTCATTGTATTTATTTGGTTGGTCATGATTCAAATTTACCCGGATCAATTGTTCCATTCTGCACACAACTCTTCATGTCAAGACGACGTTGGAATCATTTATGATTCAAGTCCTCTCCGCTTCTTCTCAAGAAGTACCAGACCTCTGTTACTACCTTTTCCTTTTACTCCGCAGTGCTGTCCAGGACGGCTCCTATCAAGTTCCAAATTCCAGTGAAGTCAGAAGAGTATGATGGTGAAGCTGGGACAGGGTATGCCTGCACGCTCAAATTTACATACACAGAAAGGTATCCTGAAGAACCTCCAGAAATTGAGATAGAGGATATGGAGCATTTTGGAGATGAAGATGAAATACGATTAAAGGATCACCTCATTGAACAGGTTTGCTCTCACTGCCCTTTATACATTGGTCCCAATAATTTAGCAAAAGCAAGTTCCAATGAACTGCAACTCTTATTTCAACCAGAATGGGACTGTCTTGCAGAATTGCATGACTATGATACTTATTTTTGACTTTGTCATCACCCATTAAAATAACCCTCCCTTATTGAAACAGAGGTATTTTTTCTAATTTGTTTTAGGCTGAAAGTATTCTGGGTGAGGTCATGGTGTTTACCTTAGTATCAGCTGCACAAGAATGGTTATCATCGACTTGGGATAATGCAAAGAAATCTGCAGAAGACGAAAGAGAGAGAAGGCTGAGAGAGGAAGAAGAGGCGGAGCATGTAAGGCTGAAATGGAACTGTTCGGTTGATGTTATTCTGTACCTTACTTACAATTCTTTGTCTTTGTTTCAGAAACGATTTGAAGGTACTCTGGTCAACCCAGAAACATTCTATGCATGGAAAGCTAAGTTTGATGCAGAATTCGCTCACTTAAAAGCTTCTAGACAAAAAGATACAGGAAAACTCACAGGGAGAGAGATGTTCATGGTAGACAAAACACTTATAGAATCAGACTTGAAATTCCTAGAGGATTCTGAAGGTGAGGATGGAATAAATTGTAGATATATATTATCAGCTTAAGATTTATACTATGTAGTACTATAATCTAATCTATTTTTACAGACTCCAAACCATTTGATGATGATAATGTAAAAGTTGAGGTTGATGAAGATCTATTTAAGGATGTAGAGGAATTAGATATTGGTGATGAAGAGTTCTCAGATTCAGACTGATTCTGTCAAATTAAATTCTTTTTTCATGTTCACTTCAAAATTTGTTGAAAATATTTGACTGATGTCATTTAAAGCATTATATCTGTTACAAAGATCCTATTTAATTGTTGTGCTGTGCGTCATTTGAATTACTTGACATTCAAGGAAAGTTAATACGTATTTGTATGACTGGAAATTGACTAACGTTATCACTGTAAGCTTTCCTATAATTTTGTATAAAGCATATGATTTTTGTTTGTAAGTTTACTTTACTTATTACTTTTTTGGTCAGGGTCATGTGTTAACATGAAGCGAAGTGTGTATTGTACTGTTCCTTGTTTATTACAAATATTTCATACAAATTATCATTTAATTCCTCCCTGTTCCACAGAGTTGTTCTAACAGGCTTAAATAGGCCTTTGACACAGGGAAGGGCAGAAAAATCACAATCTCGGAAACCAACTTTCTCCAAGATCAAGTTTATCTGAGTAAAGAGGCCCGAGAACAAAAGTGACTAGCTTAGAATTTTCAGTTTTAAAAACTTCACGCAACATATATAAAAACATTTCATTTGAGATTATAACAAAGGAAAATACTATCCTACAAAACTAGATTAGATTGAAAAAAAAAATTCATACCGATATACAAACCTAATTAATGGTTGTAAAGTATTTAGAATCACAGTTTACTGTTACAATATGAGAGAAGGAAATAAATTTCCTTTTTCCTTAAAAAAGTATAAAAAGTTAACGAGGTCATAAACCTGAGAGAAGGGATTCCCCAAGAGAATAGCTTTGGCACTCATCCAGACATGATTCAAGAGAAGATTCAAAAGTTACTATGACCCACTACAAACATTAAAGCAAAATTAAAGTCAGTGTGACTTTCGAATCATTCATAGAAGTTCTTGTTTCAAACCTGAGGTTCATTGCGACTGATGGAACCTGAAAATGAGGGTATCGGAGGGGTGTTGCTTGGAGGATCTGACTGTCCTGGGTTACTGTCTTCTAATTCATCTTTGACTGAAAATAAATACAAAATAGTTGATATTCAGGATTTAAACCAGTCTGGAGGAATGACATTAATGTGCATTACTTACTTTGACAATCACCACAAGCTATCATAGCAGCTTTCATTTTTACACTTTGTATTTTAGCATGAGCCATAGATTCACCAAAAATAGCATAACCCAGCCCTGCCCCCATCAAGACTGATAGGAAAATGTATCCATTATATCCCATGATAGCCAGCATAACAATCCAGTTGAGGGATTCTTGGGTAAAGTACACCAAAACTTCGGTGCCAACATTCAGGATCCTGAAATAAATGGCAGGAAATAAAAAGGAGGCGTACAAAACTTCGTCCTTTGGATGGTCAGAATCAGTACAACACTCATGCATACCTTTCCACATTTGTTTTCAGTTGTGATCCAGTCAGGAGGGCAGACGTCTCACTTCCTCCATTATGTCCATTAGACATTTGACTAAAGGCTATTTTCTTCTTGGAATTCATCTTCCAAAATTTAAAAAACTCTAGTAAAACAGCCATAGCACCTAATCCAGCACAAGTTGCGATAAATGCTGCAACAGAATTCACAAATAACAAAGTTAGCCAGTGTTGTGGACAATGCAAATTGAGTGGTAGTGTAAGCCAGTCTAAGTAGATCATTCTCCTTCGCTACAGCACAGCTGTTAAAAACAGGCCTTGTCGAAAGTGTCTAGCCCAATTGACTCAATAAGAAATCTTTTAAGACGACACTGCAAAGTAAATCTTTCCTTCTTGAAACAGTTTGAGTTATGCTTACCTCGAGTAGTCTGGACAACATAACCGTCAAACAAAAAATTCCCCAGATCTGGAGAGAACCAGAATGTCATATGCATGGTGGTTGTTCAGGTTGACAGACCACACCGGTGCAGGCGCAGGCTGCAGGGTGCACTCGCTTTTCCTTTCCCGGTTGGGGGGCGAAGGTCAGTTGTCAGATTCCAGTGAGGACGGCAAACGCACCACCGTCCCTGTCACCATCCAGTGACAAACTGAAGAGTCGCCAGAGAAAGACCATATGCTGCAGACACGGATTTGCATTACTAGATCGACAAGACAAAGGCAATCAGAAGACCTAAATAAACAAACACCGACAGTAGAGCGATGATGGAGAGGGGGAGAAGGAGAGAGGCGAGATTCGATTGAAGCAATCCCATTGGCTGCCTTGGATCCCAGCATGCACCGCGATACTAGCGCCCAAAAGCCAAACAAGCACGGAGGCATCTCTGATCATGGAGACACGATATCGAACCATTGAACTGAGCTGCTCTTAAACTGCATCATCTTTTATTCCAACCTTCATGCAGCATTTGTTCCTCATTCATTGCATGGCTAGCCTTCTGCCATTGCGCATAAGCTTGTCCTCGCAGCCTCTCCTCATCAAGAAGAAGATTTTGAACTTGGTTGAGTCTCCCACCGAACAAAAGAAATGTAGCAGCCCAGAACGCCAGTGTTTCAAAATCAAAATAAAATTCTGCAATAAAAACAGACTGTAAACAAAATCCCACCTTACATTGGAAACGTTGTAAATACATTGATATCCCTCCAGCCGTTCGGTCATTTTTCGAGTTCTGCCTTTACCAAGATTCTATGAACTGGCCAATGTGTCTATTTGAGTTTTGGCAACCTGTACCGAAATCCTTCCCCCTTCCTCGCCCCGCCCCTCCGCTCTCCCCCATCCCCCCATCCCATTCTCGTCGTGTGCGCGAGAAACGAGTTCCTATCTACCGCACGGCACGGCGTAGCATTTTCAAGAAATACTGTGTTTGTCCTCTCCCGGACCGTCGCCTCGTAATAATAGCTTGGGTAATCGAGGAAACTTTGTTCGGTGTTCAGGTGAGCTATTCATATCAAATGGTTGTCTTCTAAAGTGAGGCAGCTCAGAACTTCTCCGCGTTAGGTTAAGTTTTGCTTGTCCAACCTTTTCCCTTTGAAACTTGTTGTGTTCAGGTGTACGTAAGCGTGTATGTTTGATTTTTGGGGCTTGCTCTCATTCGCGAACTCTTGAGATTGATAAGTTTACCCGTGTTATTGTATGTTCCCAGGTACCTAACTACCTAACCCTAAGAAGACTAACATGTCAAAGAGATCAGCCACAACCGAATTAAATCATGACAACTGGTGCGATGAAGAAGAGCCAGAAAGCGCTGGAGTGTTCAAGAAAGCTTCGGTCGCGGATCTGAAAAACAGGCAGTTCCGCACCGCTAGACGCAGAGGTGCCGGATCTGGAGGTGACTCTACGGGAGATTCAGGGGTATGCCTTACCTTTTGGTTATCTGTTTCTGAGTAGAAGCATATGTACCCATCTTTGCTCTCAAAAAAAAAAAAAATGTTATTTATTGTTAATGTTTTTTATTCTAGAATGGTGAGAAGAGTGTCTTTGCGGGCTTCAGTGGGTTTCAGAGAACTGAGCCTGCGGCACCTAAAGCTTTGTTTAGTTTCTTATCTGCTACCCCTAATGGTAATAACACACAGTCTGACATCGCAACTTCAACAAGCTCTTCAAGTGCTTCGAAGCCATCATTTCCAACCACAGATGTCAATGAAAAGAAATCCATGAATGGGGTTGATAGCGCTTCAGATGTGTCTGGAAAGTCAAGTGGTTAGTAATACTCTTAGTCACCTTTCTCCTACAGTATTGTTGTGTTCATATTTTACTAATTTGTATCATTTTCAGACAAAGAGTATCACCGAAGATTAAAAGGCCTCAACGAAAGTGTTTCGAAATGGATTAGCACTCATGTGGCCAGCAACCCCTTGATCATTCTTACTCCAGTGTTTAGAGATTATGAAAAGCATCTTGCTAACATCCAGAACAGAGGTAATCTCCAAGAAATCAGGCTCCAGTCCTCTTTGTTCTCAGGGTCAAAGGAGATTTGCTATGAAACATGTACAAAGCTCATATTTCTATTTTTTGACAGATGACTGCAAACCTAGTGAAAGCACACCTAGCTCAGAAGTGGATAACCAGCTGTCTGATGATTCTAAGAAGGATTCTTCTGCAGACAAAGATGTTGTTCAGGTTGGCAACAGTGCTACAAAGACTTTGAGTGAAGACAAGAAACCATTGACAAGCAGTATATTTGGCTCATCTACTGGTAGTGCTACAACAGCAACATTTAGCTTTGGTTCATTTGCATCGTCATCATCAGGCGTTAGTTCTCAGAGCCCATCATCATCGTTTTGTTTCGGTTCAGCAACATCATCAAATACCACCAATCCTCCTCCAGCAACATTTAGTTTCGGCAGTGGCAACTCCACCTCACCTTCAGCAGGTTTCTCATTTGGTGCAGGGAAACAACCCTTCACATTTTCAAATGTGGCTAGTACCAACACAACAGAAGAAAAAAAGATGACAACGAGGATGCTGAAGAGGACACTCCACCCAAGCCTGATCACAAGCCAGTCAATGAGGAAGGTGCCACTTACAAAAAAAGGTATAGAGAAATTTGTGCTATCAAATATTCATGAAAACTATATACACTTAAAATTTCCTAACGTCTTCTTTTACCTTCCAGGTGCAAAGTGTTCTTCAAGCAAAATAACACCTATTCTGAAGGTCAAATTGGGAATCTCTTTTTGAAACCAGTTGATGGGGGCAAGACCCAACTTATTGCTCGCGCGGATACAAGTCTTGGAAGAGTCCTTTTAAATTTCATTGTAGGGTCAAGTTTGCCTATTCAGAGAATTGGTACCAACAATGTTGCTGTTGTCTGCATTCCAACTCCTGAAAGCAAACCACCACCAGTGACTGTGCTGCTAAGAGTGAAGACTAGTGATGATGCTGATGAACTTTTCAAAACACTTGAACAGCATAAAAATAAAGCTTGAAAGTTAGTAGATTTATAGTTCAGCCCCTGCATTGACTGAATTGGTGATGTATACCCTAACAACATAATTTATCTGGTATAATTTTTTGATTACATTTCTGGCTGTTTATTACTTACTTAAATGGTTCTTGTAAAATGCTTATACACAAGCTACCTATGCATTCTTAGTTCTGTTAGATAAGTGTATAGGTAGTGCATCTCCATTAATTTCTGTCTTCATTTTAAGTGTGTTTTTCTTCCTCCTTTTTTTTTGTTAGTTTTGACTAGTGGTAAATCATTGTTACCATTGCCCTTGGCCATCATTTTAATATGAAGATGCTGGTGACCTTCAAGGTTTTGGAGACATTTAAATCCTTGCAATGAATTTGTTAATTGGTAAAATTCTCATTTTGAATAACTTTTAGACTGAAAGAGACTTTTGCTGTTCTTTTGAATCTTTTTTCTTTACTGTTGTTTCTTGACACATCTCTGTGATTAATTAGCTCTATGGAATTTTTAATATTTTAAAAAGTGCAGCAGACAAGTATTGTGAATAAAAACTCCATCTTACACTCACCTTCTGAACATTGTTTATTTTTTGCACCTAAAGGCTTTTTTTCTTCTTTTCTTACGCTTATGAAGTTGAGTGTTGAATGTATAGAAGTTCCTTGCCTGCTGGATTTAACTTAAACTGCTGTAACTTGTTCTTCAGCAGATGGAAATTTACTGCATCAGGAACAAGGTTATTTACACAGCTTATTGGTTATCTTGTTCGTGGTCCCTGTCCCTCCAGTTTGTCCTTGATAAACAACACTCCTACTCACACAATTTTCCTAAAATTTTATCTATAAAAAGCAGCAGGATCCTCACCCTTGTGAGTGATGAGCTTGCCCCGGAGTTTTGAAGAATGAAAGAAAGAAAGAAAGAAGGATATGTTTGCTGAATTATTTTATTTGTTTTAAAAGGGAGTACGTAGATAGCTTACCATATATACATGAAGCACCCAAATAGTTTAATGCATAGGTCTATATAGTAACGCAGTAAGAATAAAATTCTTGGCAATGCATGAAGTTTGATGTTAATCTGGCTTGCCTCCTTAATAAATCATCTTAAGAGAACAAACTAAAATATCTTTGAACCAAAACACATGATAAATTGTTTATGTACAAAATTTTCTATAGTAATTACAATAAACTTCAACTTAGACTTGTTCAAATACTGTTAACAAATTACCTCCTGTCATGAGAAATCAGCGTAATAAAATGTTCAAATATTCATTAAAAATAAATAAATAACAATATTCATTTGCTATACAAGATTTACAATAAAGGCTCCTAAACAGAATGTGAAAAATGATGTCCCTTTTCCACAAATTCTGTTAAGCCTGCAGCTTCACAGCCTTTTTGAAGTCAACATCTGAAAGGTAGGGTTTCCATGAGAGTAGAAGATAAAATTCCACAGGACATGGGACACATCCAGTAAAAACAGTGAAGCCCAATAGATTTTTATACATTTTATGTTGGATGATCAACATAATTGGGAAGAACATAACAAGAAGGTAATTCACAGTAGATAATTTCAGAAATATTTTCAATGAACAGTTCATATGCAAGGTGCAGTGTGCTGATGATAATGAACACATATCATAAGTAAAATTGCATTGCAACACACAATTAAACAAATCATTCCCAAGTAACATGTAGAGTCAATGACACTCTTGACATATGATCCAACTAACTTCTAATGATCCTAAAATTATTCTTTTAATGACTAACAACAAATAAAGCAAACACCACACAACATCTGAGAAGAATAATTTCCAACTGAACCCAGCAAATAAAATATAGCACAACACACAGACAACCATGTCATGAGGTTTCATGAGGTTCATGAAAGTCTTGACTCAACCCAGAAGAATCTCACAGCAAACAATTTGGACAATGTACATGGCATGCAGATGTAAGATTACATAAAAATTTGCCTGGTTCAAATACCCCTTAAATCAACATCCTGCACTAGGCTCGCTGACTCATAAATGGGGTGAATGCACCTCTTTGTCCAAGGCCCATCTGAATATGCTGCAAATGGATTTCCACACAGTTCTGAAAAAGTTGTTGGTTGGCTGGACTAAGTCTTGACCTTATTTGTTCCATTGAACCTTGGACAACTTTCAATTCATAAGGGCTATGGTCCCCCTCTGATAAACTCTGAACATTGACAGACTGCAAAAAAAGGAGAATGAATTTTTAAAATCACATTGACCAGATAGACCAAGAACACAAGACAGGCTAAATCATTACCTTAACTTGAAGCATCAAAGCAGTGAGGTCAGTGATAAGGTCAAACATTTTCTCATTGTGGACTGTGCCACGGCATTTATCAAGCATTTGCCTTGCATCTTCTCGGCTTCTGTCTCTCAGATGTGATGGCGTGAACAGAGCGGCAGTATTGGGATCTGGAGCAATCTACAGACAAAAACAAGCCTAAGTTAATTTCTGATTTCAAATTGAACTTTCAAAGGCAACATGGGTGAAATTTTGGGGGGTAACTTACTTCGAAGCATAACGCCTGCATTGAAGTCAAATAACGTTGAAGATCAGCATTCAGTCTTTCTAAATCAATAACTGCTGAAGCATATTGTTTCTGGAAAAGTTCAGTTATCGGTTCTCCAAAGGACTTTTTCCTCTCAGCATCAGCATTTAAGTTCCTAAGAACTTTTATTTTTCCCTTCTTTATGTTCAAAATCTTTTGTAGTCTGACCTGCAGTAAACAGAAAAAGAGAAAAGAAAATAGCAAAATTACTAAGAACTTTCACTCATTTCCATAAATTCAAATGACAATCGGAAAATTTTATTTACCAAAGTATCCAGCAGCTTCCCTGGAAGACCACTCATGCCTGAGCGGTGACCGCTGGAATCACCTCCAAGCAGACCAGAGTTCAGAATGCTGCTGATGTTGGCACTCATTGGAGTACTGGTTTGAAGGGATGGACGTGGTCTGAACTTAGAAGCGAAACTGCTCAGAGAAATGGTCTCTGGAGCTTCAGTGGACTGGGTACAAAGAAAATAACAAAATATAAAAAAGTATTCTAAAAATTGTGGGTAGCTGCACAGGTATCATAAATGTAAGATTACAAATACTGAAAGAAACCTACCAACACCTCATAATCTGGCACCGAATGAGTACCTAGTCCAGGCCTCTCAAAGGTTATTCGGTACGTATTGTTGGAAGTGTCAACAGCATCAATGGAGCCTGTGAAGAGACCATCTTGAGGTTTACGTAGGCGTGCTGTGACTCTTGTACCTATTACCAACTGTAATGGTATTTCGTCAGGAAGGTCCCGGCATGAAGAGAGGTCAGTCAATTTTCGTTGCTGCAGAAGCCTTATTTTAGTACGCTTTTGCTCAAGTTCACGTCTCTCTTCTTCAAAGAAGGCCTGACAGAAAATCCAGAATATTAAAACATAATTCAATACAAAGCCGTAAAATTAGAACATAAACTTGGGCTTACAACAGAGCATCTCCTTGGTTTTCCCATCATACGTCTCATTTGACACCATTCTACTCGAGTTAATTTGCGAGTACGAAGTTGTGGAAATGACTCTCGCAGACAAACCATAAAATCATTATCCCCTTCAAACAAGGTCCTGAGCAGGTTGGACAAGTTTAAAATATTGTTTAAGAACAGAACAAAAATAAATCAGCATGATTCAAACTGAGTATTCAAATCTTACTTGTCAATGTTGCTGTAAAACCATTCGTAACAAACCCACTTGTGGGCTTTAGGAAGCTTAAGCAAGTTTCTTAAGCGCATTCCAATTTTCTGACCAAGACGCCTATCTGGTGAGGTTTGGGTTTCAGCAGGTTCAGGTATAGCTTTGCTAACTGAAGCCTTTGGTGTTGATGCTGGTTGGACAGGGGGAGGAGGAGGAGGTGGTGGTGGTTCCTGGTGACGGGGAGCCGGTGTTTCCTTAGGTTTGGGAGCCTTTTTTTCTGGTTTCTTAGGAGACCGTGGTACAGTAGCTCTCTTCGGAGACGGTTTTGAAAGTGTGTTTACGATGTCATCGTCATAAAACAACCTGTTTTTCTTACGGATTCTTGCAGGCTAAAAGAAAAAAAGAAAATTGACAGAATGTTACAGAATATCAACATAAAAAAACACAGAATGTAGATAATTCAGCCATGTAACTCACTATTCCTCTACGATTCAAAACCACTGGATTTTTCTGGGGGCTTTGGACAGGGGACTCTCCCACACGAAGGAGACCTAACACACTGGGCCCCAACATCATGTTGCAATCATCGTCAGAATCAATTTCCACTTTAATATCAGCTTCGATTGGTTCCTGCTTGATTTCAGGCATTGTGCCGTTTTTGAATGCTGAACCTGCAAAGATGAGATAAAAAATTAAACTACTGGATATAATTCTAAATTTAAATTGTTGATTAATTCATCACAGAAGTACAGAATTTCATAAGGTGATTGCCAATATGAAATTGCAAGGAATAGGTAGTGATGAAGCTAAAGAGGACTTAAGAGAGAAATAAGACAAAAAGTGTGGGAAAGTAAAAGCAATAAAACAAGAAACTCCATCAATGGCATAACATAGGAAACAGATTTTCAAGAAACAAAAATGCTGATTTAAGCACCAGGTTAGCAAAACCACACTCTGCTAATAAAAGGTTAGAGTTGAGTACATTCATTCAAAGATGAGTATAAATCACAAAACAATATATCTTAAGCAATGCGAAAATTTTCTTAAGCGAAGCTGGTGTGTTGTTATTCAACCATACACACGAAAGCAAAGTACAGCATTAGGTACACTAAAATCCCCAAGTAATTCCGAAATACATCACCTCCAAAACTCATGGTTGGTGTTGTTCCTAGTTCAAAACGGCTTCAAACAGAAGGCGTACGCGATTTGAACGAAAATAAGAGATGAGCGTGAACAAATCAAAACATTAAACTGTTTCCAGGCTTTCGAAATTCAATTCGAAACACCTTGGCTTCAAAGATAAGCCTATTCCGCCTTTTCTCGCTTCACTTTTCATGGCGTGCTCTGGCGGTTTACTACAAGGCCAGGGTTATGACAAACCGTGGCAATAATATTTGCAATATCTCGTGATTAGTCGCACCCCTCTTTAGTGTAAATTGGAAAAATAATCGTTCCTACAGTTTATAATTAGATTTCAAGGCAATTGAACGATTTGTTGAGTTCCTATTGAAATATAAACAAATTATAAGGAATCAAGGGGGCACTGCCCGGTAGTTGGTGGCGCGCGCTGTCTGCTATTCCAGCTGCGAAACCAAACCCAACTTGGATTTTGCATCATGTTTTAATTTGGTGCAAGAAACGTAGGTTTCGATTTTTCATGTGTTACACATGACACCCCATTCCCCGCAACTTTCATTTCAGTTTCCTTATTTTTCTCTAGTTGTCGTTTGTTTTATTGATGCGAACTAAAAGAAGTTTGATAGGTTAGTCAAGGGTTGTGTCCTAACTGTTCTGTTTCATTTGGCCATACATCATGAGACATACTTTGTCGCTAATTTTGGATTCTACTATTTGCTCATGTCCTGCCCCACCTCTTATTTGTCAACAATAATAATCACCAGTAATTCTTATATTATAAACCTGATTGGTTTGTTTTTCTTTCAGGTAGCTAACTCTGCATAGTTCAAGAAAAATGAAAGCATCTATTTCTGTTTGGTTCTTAGTGGCATGTAATGTGGGTGTCTCATATGCTATAGAACCTGTTACAGTTACTGCTGGTATTGTTGCTGCGGTTTCAGCTCTTTGGGGCTATGCCGATAAAACGCATTGCAGAGTAATGGAATGTTGTGATCTACATTCAATCAGCACTAATGCAAAAAATATATCTGGTAACTTATTATCAAACCTGAATCCATCTTTAATAAGCGTTTAGTCATTTATGTGTTTTTGCTGGGGCTGGCTTATTATCAAATCATTATTTTTGTTTACCAGTTTTAGAAGATGTACTCAGGAGAAATGTGTACGGGCAACATCTAATGCAAGATATTGTTTTGAGAGCATTGAGGGGGCACATGTTAGCCTCAGATCCAAAGAAAGCCCTAGTGTTGAGTTTTCATGGTACACCTGGTTGTGGAAAGTCTTATGTTAGTGATTTCATAGCTCAATCCTTGTATGTAAGGGGCATGAAAAGCCAATATGTAAAAAAGTTTGTTGCTGGTACAGACTTTCCTGATGCCTCAAGAGGAGCTGTATATAAAGTAGGTATCGTAATTAACTTTCATGATTTTTGTATTATTTTCCTTGTGGATTAATGCTTGTACTGTATTTTTATATCTTCCAGTTAAAAATTTCTAAAGAAATCCAGAAAACTGTCGAGAAGTGTGAAAGATCACTTTTTATATTTGAAGATGTCCAAAAGATGCCTCCAAGTGTTTTAGATGCTGTTGTTCCCTTCATTGATTATCACACAGACATAGATGGAGTTGATTATAGGTAAGACTGTGGGAAAAGAAGTTTTATTTTTAAGTGTGCAATGTTTTTATATCTGATTTATATCTGCTTTTATTTTTTCAGGAAGTCTATCTTTTTGTTCCTTTCAAACACAGGCGCTTCTTACATCAACCAAAAAACCCTAGAACTATGGAGTAAAGGAACACAACGTGAAGACATAATCAAACTTCACGATTTTGAGACTATGATAAGACAAGGAGCATTCAATGAAGAAGGTGCTTTTGAACACAACGGTATCCCCCTTCTGTAAAATAGTTGTCTCTTACAATCAATAAAATTTTATCCCAAAATTTCAGGTGGTCTTTTCAAAAGTGAGACAATAACAACAAGTCTCATTGACCACTACATACCATTTCTCCCACTGGAAGAGAAGCATGTCCGAAAATGCATACATGATGAATTTTTAAAGTTGGGTTACCCCACTTCGCCCCCAGGTGCAGCAGAGTAAGTACCCTATTGCTTTGAAGCCCCGTCCCGTGTCATGATCACCCCTGTTTCATGCTTTTCTGTTTTTCTTTTCTAACTGCTCTTCTTTTCTGAGTCAAACTGCAAATGTAATCAGTTCACAACATATCAATTTTATCCTGCCAACCCTTCTCAGAAAAATATTGTGTGACATACATAACATAACAGTTTTGTTTGAAGAAGTGCTATGATATTTTCTTGACAATATTTCCCTTTTCTAATTTTGACAGGTTGATATTGGAAGAAATGACATTTATGCCTGATGATGTACATTTGTACTCTGTAACAGGATGCAAGAGAGTTTCAGCTAAAGTTACAGCTTACCATTATGGTAAAAAATTCACATCCTTTTAAGATGTATGATGTACAGTTTTGAAATTTGTGATGAGCAGTTTCATTACCTACATATTTGTACTGTACTCTTTTGTTTAAGCATCACAATTTATTTCTTTTGTACTTATGTATTAGGAAACTTTGATTTAGATTTTGCTTTCTTTGTATGTGATGTATTGAGACATGATTTAATGAAATTTTATTTGCCAATTTATGTTTGGGGTTCCTTGTCAGAATGCCAATATTTGATTTTACTTGCCACTACATGACAATTTTACATTCTCAACCTTTATTTTTTGCTTTCAATCAAATTTGTGTTGCTTACATGTCTTTATACATCATCTTTTCCGATGAACAGATCTGTGATTTTATGTTATGGAAAGGCTCTTCTGTATAAATTATTTTACAAATTAATTAATGGATGAATTATATTATTATTATGGTAGTAACCAACAATATTGTTATAGACACAAGACCTGTATGATTAAATGTCTGAAACCATAGACAGTAAAGAAATTATAGGTATTGATAAAACCTGCAACATGAATTTAAATAGATGTACTACAACCACTCCTAGCTAAAGCTGCTTCCTCATCATCCCAGCTAGGATGGTTTAGTTTGGTTAAAATTCGTTCTACATTTATCGAATATACTGTTTGAGACATAACAGAACTCCTGTGAGTCTGAAAAAGAGTAATGATGATCAAAACTAGTCTGACATGCATTATAAATTCCAGTATATTAAGAATGCCTGCTTACCTGTAAAGCACTTAAGAGATTCCAAGCCGTAATTGGGGGACCAACATATCTAGTATTTTGAGAACTGCATGCAGCTTCAAGAGCTTTGCGATCTTCAGCCTCGTCGTAAGATTCTCGCAACCTCATCAAATGGACTGGATCGTTGCTATCTTCCTCTCTTTTGACTCCCCAGAAATCAATTGTGTCTTCATGCATAGCTAAAACCTCTGTTGGTCTAAAAAAGTTGTAAATAAAAGAGGGTAAGATCAGGCATGGTTTTGGAAGGAATGAAACTGGAAAAATGCAAGAATCACCTACCCATCTGGAGCAGTGATGTGGGCTGTATTTCTCAGCCAGGGGTTGGGTACTGGGGATCCCATGCCGTGTATGAAGTGCTTTGCATTTGTTTTAAAACTACTTCTTTGACTGACTACTGCAACTATTATTGTCTTTAAAAAATGCTGGAATGCAGTAATAAAGAAAACATTAATTTTATCAATAAAAATTTCCTAAAGAAAGGTATTAATTTTTGTCACCATCAATTACCTGTACTGCACAAACAAGAAAATCTGCAGCTGAGTCATTGGCTCCCTCTAAGCCACTTTCCCAAGCTGCTAGCATTAGGCGACCCATTAGGAAAGCTTGGTCAGGTAAAAACAGCTCATAAGCACAATTCCTCTGAGGCTCATCAGTGGGTTGATAAGAGGGAGGTCGCAAGGATGGAAGATAATCCACTACTTCCACTGGCTGAAATAGGTGGAAGTGCAACAGTCATAAAACCTGCACGAGTGACAGAAATGCAAATAAACACAGCACTTACCTCAAATCCTGTTCGCTCAGAGTGATGCCTCTTTTTGCCCAATTTAGTCCGTTTTGCACTATCAGTGGGAGACATGGCAGAGTCAGACTCTACAAGTAAAGGAGCAGAAGGGAATGTTGCCTGAGTTCCTATGGCTTTAGAGCGGGACATGTTTGCTAACCCTTGACATTTGTCAAATAAACACAACAAGAATTGATTGTGTAGGTGAATCTGTTCTTTTGATAACTGCTTGCGAGATTCTAAATCAAATTCTTCTTTGGAAATCTAAATGAGAGAAACGCAAAATAATACACACAACAAAATAATGTGCACTGGAAACAAATTAAGAGAAGTAAATTCTTACCTTCATTTTGAACCACTGTTTCATTCTTTCAAAATATCTGGAAAGCAAAGTTTTAATTTAAGACCTTGATATAGAATAGATATTTTCCAGCTTTGCTCTTGAATTGATGAAACATTTACCTCGGAGATTGATCACCTAAAGCTTCAACCAGTCGTAGACGGGCCAAGTTTAAATCTTCAAGCTCAGTCATTGTCTTGACTTGTCACAAACACTCGTAAAAAATTTTTGCGAATAAAGAATAATTACGATACGTCAGCGTTGGTTTACCGAAAGGGAAAGACAGTACTAAAACATGACAAGTAGCAGACGGAGCAGCTTAAGTTTTGAAGGTTACGATCACAACAACAAAAACAAATGCTACCAACGTATTTTGCCTGGCTAGACTTCTTTTCAAAAATTGTAAAGAAAGCGGTTAAAGAAACCCAGCTGGAGCACCATAATTTTCCTTTTCAGATTTTTTAAAAATATTATCTGTTGTCCTTTTCAACCGTAAAGTCAAAGTATAATTAGATGCCGGGATATCGTCTGCTATCAGCAGTGTTGCCACATTATTTGAGCTTGAATGGTTGAACGGATTTGATTTCTTGAAAGAAAAAGTAGGTTTCTGTTAACACGTAATTGTCAATAGTCTTCTCGAGATACTCCTTCAACGGAAGAACATAAGCGGGTGAGTGTGACTTTATTTTATTGCCCAAGAAGACTACAAATTTAGCAAGTTACTCATATGGAAGCACTCCAGTGACGTTTGTTTAGGTTATGTTTTGGATTTGCATCACATCTGTACGTGCATTCCATCGAGTACACCCCAAAATAATTTATTAACGACAGTTGTCGTGGCTCATTTTCTGACTCTGCACCTCGCACACACAGACGAGGAAACGAAGTGAGGCTACCCGCTTTCTTCGGTACATCAACATTATTGTTGAGCCGATAGTTTTGACGATATGGGCTCAATATTATTGTGTATTCCTAGCTCTCTATGGAAGGGGCAAATTTCATCGCACCTGGTAATCTGGAAGTCCTAAACAATCGACCCGCTGATTTTGAAACTGGCGCCACTGAGGCTTACGCACTACGGTGGTAGCTTTTGGTGACGTGCTGCCACCTCTCGGCGAATCGCTAAACCACCTGGTTCTCGCACAGCGGTCCGCGGATTTTTGTGAAGTGATGTGTCATTTTTGGCCGGAGAAATAAAGCGCTTTACGGTGCCATGCTCGTCGCCTACCATGGTTATTTGTGCCTCAATTGCCAACGAGAGCCTTCACCATAGATAGAAACAAAGCCTCGTAATTTGCCCCCTTTCTGCAATTACAGCTAGTATGTATATAATATTTCATAATTGGAGTCGAAGGAGCTGAAACCCAAGATGGTGTTTGGTTTGTTCTTTGGTGACTTGTGTGGTGAACGACTCTTCCAGGACACGTCTCCCACACGCTCAAAAAGCCAGGTCAAGTGAGCGTAGCGCCGTGGGGATAGGCAACCCATCGTGCTTGGACGTGTGCGAGGCCCGAGCCTGAGGTCCGCCGTGAGACGCGAGGCCCAGAGACGAGTGGGCCCATGTGGAACCATGACGGTCTGGAGCAAGGAAACGACGATGCAAAATCATTGGCCCGCTGGACGCGTTCCATTGGGCTGTAGGGTTGTGGCCACGGGGTACTGGCCCTTCGGCCAGATTCGATGCCGAAAGTTGAACCTTGAACTTCTCGGGACCGTCATCCTGGTTTTCGCATCCATCGGTTATCGTTCCTATTTTCCCCGCCGTCGCGACGCCAGGGACCGCCCGGGATGTCTTGGCGGCTTGGCGGCCGGCGGGGCCACCAGTCCTCTCCCTCGCGAGCTGTCACGCCGTGTCCGGCGACTGGCCGGCCAATCAGCGCACGCGTTGGCTGCGGCCGAATTCGCACCCAGCCGTCGGAGTCGATTCAAGGATGGCCGCGCCGGCCCGTTTGGTCCTTCTTGGAGGGGGGGGGGGCTTAACCAGAGCCGCGGCCCCGCGGGGCCAGCCCCCGTCCCGGTCAGCACGTTGACCGGATGTGGCGCCACTTGGCGATGCGCGGGGGGGGGGGGGGGGACTCAGTCGGCCGGGCCGGAAGGCGCCTGTTATCACTGGAGCGCTCTGCTTGTCGCCGAGAGCTGGCGCGGGGTGGGCGTGCGGGGCGGCATGGCAGCGAGGGCCGAGGCGAGGGCACAGCAGCGGGCTGGGCTGGCCTCGCCTCTGGGCTGCGGGAGCGACGAGGACAGGCTGCCTCGTGCCCTAACAAGGCCCTGCATGCGCCTGTGCGCTTAGTTCCCCCTGCTCCCCCCTCCCGCTTTGTTTGTTATAGATGCCCGCCTTCCGCTAACAGATTAGTCGTCGCTGAAAAAATAAAACAAATCCTTTCCGCCCGCCGCCACTGTGCGTACGAGTACGCGTCCGCGGGGGTTTGCGTTTTCGTCTGGTGTAACCGTTGTTTCGTGCAGGGAAATTGGAAGGTAGAGTGCATGGGAAATTGTCAGCAAGATGTGCTTACATTAACATTATAGGCACCTGTCCATCTCGAGAAGGCCTTTGAGGTGTGTGTGTCGAATTTTGCATGTGTGCTTATTGTAATGCGATGCACCTTTGGCGGCAGGTATATAGCATCGTTCTGTGCGGGGCCAGTTTCTATTTCCTTCACGCACGCACACAAACTCACTCGCACACAACGCACACACACACACACAGAAGTTAACATTGTGCACCGTCAGCTCCTCACGTTTTCGTCGGCGAGTCCGGGGCCTCGGAAAGCGCTCAGGGCCCGTCCTTATGCGAGGGGCGGGCGTCCCTTTTGTGCAAAGCGAAGGCCCGCCATGCCGCCCGCATCCTGCAGGATGGAGATCCCAAGTAATGCTGCTCCAACCCCCGCCGCTCGGTTCCGAACTGTGCTTTCGTCACTCCGTCTCCCTCGCACTCGTAGGCTGGGCCGACGAGTGCGAGAGAGCGGTGGTCGCTGCGTGACGGTCCCCACAAAGGGCTTTGCGCGGTGCCCTACGTGGCGCGGCGGCGCGGCGATCGGCAAGGTGTCGAATGCGGGGTGGAGTGGGCGTGGCGGAGCGCGGAGCGCGGCGGGGCAGTCTGGGCTTTAGGGCCTCCCGGTGCCAGGGCGGCCAGGGCGGCCAGGCCGGGGGGGCAGCCCCCCCACACCCGCGAGCTGAGCTGCTGGAGAGCCGGGCGAGCTGCCGCTGGAACGTGGAACGTGGTCTGAAGCCAGATAGCCGCACGGCTCGGCCGCTCGGTCCGCTGGGATGCTGGAGAAGCTGGAGAAGCAGCGAGCAGCCAGCCGCGGCCACTGCAGGGCCACTGGATGGACGCAGAGTGCGTCGGCGGCCACTCCCCGCCGCCGCGAAGCGCGAAGCACGTGAAGCACGCAGTGCCCAAAGTCCCGGCCTGCTCTGCGGCTCCCAAAATTTTGCAACCTTTTGGCGCGCCCCATTTTGCACTCGGAACGTGTTTGGAACACTCCCTGCACCGAGCGGATTGGTCCGGAGGGGACCCCCGCGCCGCGGCGGCCGCCGTTGTCTGACGTGGACGCGAGGCGACCTGTAAGTTATAGCCCATGCCAAGCCCATCGCGGCGGCGGCAGCGGCGTTGAGTCCAGTTTTTGTCGGCCGCCTCGCCGTGGCCGTCGTGGACGTATCTGGCGTCCGGGCTGCATGCAGTGGCGTGGGTCTGGCAGCGTCCAGGCCATGCCTGGCCCATGCCACGCCCGGACCCCGCCGCGCCACGCCGACTTGGGCCCCGGCCTGCACAGCCGGGCCGTGGCGAGCCGAACCAGGCGACGACGAGCAGCCCAGGCAGCCCAGCCAGCTCGGCCGCGCCGCCAGACTGCTTGTCGCCAGGCTGGCTGGCCGGGGGCGCTGGGGGAAGGAGGGGCGGTGCAGGGGGTTCCTGAGGGTTCCTCTTCTCTCTCTTTCTGGCCCCTGTCTCTTGTGGGGTCGACGACGAGGAAAATATTCATTCAAATGTGCAGCCCGACGCAATCTCAACACTGGGGCGGCGGCGGCGGGGGGTTGGGCCCGGGGGCGTCGTCGGGGGAGTCCCTGCCCCTGCCCCGGCGTCGTCCTCAGCGTCGACTTGTCAAAGTCAAAGGGTGGCTGGGGACTGCCACTCAGACAGACCGTTTTCTTGCGTTTCCTCCCTGAAGCCCGGTGCCGCTGTTCGCCGGGCCCGCCACCGCCAGCGGGGACTGATTCCGAAGACGGCTTTTCGTTGCTTGTCTCTCTCGCACTGCAACGTAGCGCCCCAGGAACGCGAGAGAGACGGAGCGACAGCCTCGCCTTCCGCCCTCCGCGCCCTTGAGGCTGCCCTCCCCGGCCTCGCCGTCCTGTTCCTTATTTTTCCAGCCATAAAATGGGGCACTAAAAGGCGTTCCGAACGAAAGCCATCTTTCTCGCTCTACTCCTCAAATTACGCACTCCACTCGGCCCTGGCCGCGGCCCGGCGTTCGGGGCTTTCGGCTACAGGGTGTTGGCGAAGGCCGGGCCGGGGCGGCTGGGGCTGCGGAGTGCGGGCTGCGGCTTAGCGCGGCGGGCGTTGTGCAGGGGATTACGTGTTGCTTGTGTTGTCGCATCGTCAGGTGCGACAACTAATTGTGCCCAACTCGTGGGGGGGCCGCCACTGGTCCGCCCGCGACCCTTCGGATGTCTCCGGACTCTGATTGACGCGTTGTTTTTCTCGGCGGCGTGGCGGTGCGGTGCGGTCGCGCCGGCATCGGATCCGAGAAAGGTCAGAGAGGAGAAGATGCTAATTCGAATATGAGTGTCGGAGTGTCTCCTTTGTGTGTTTCCGATGCGGTTTGGAGATTAGCCCGCCAAAATCGCGCTACGGCCGCCGCGGCCGCCGGGCCCGTTGAACTAGTGCCAAGAGGCTTGTATAACCCGCGGATTCGACGAAGCGGCCAAGCCCACAGTGCCCTCGCGGTGGTCCGCTCCGCGGTGCTCCGCGGTCCGCGGGGCCGCCGCCGAGATTCGCCGCCGAGATGGGCCGGGGTGCGGCCAAAGGGTTTAGGGGCAAGCCGCTCGGGGTGCGCCGCGGCTTGCCGATGGCTTGGCCGCGATTTCGGTCAGTCGGTTTCAAACGACTTCGGCGATGTCGAGAGCGTTTAGCGTTCGATGGCGACGACCGCTCTGCACGGGCTCTGCGAGGGGGCGACGTGGCGGTTTCGCGGCAGTCCGTTAGGGGGCAGGAATTTTCGGTCGGTCCGTGTGCGCCTCAGTTTGCGGGCAGCGCAGCCGTGCAGCCGTGGCGCGACGACGCCGCAGACCACGGCGGCAGTGGCCAGAAGCTCGAGCAGTGCGTCCGAACGTCCGAAATGGCCGCGCAGTGCCGCGCAGTGCCGCCCAGTTGGCGGACGGTCAAGAGGACTGGTGACGGAAGGACAGAAATAACGACTACACTTTCCAGCGAGGCGCCACCCCCTGTGTTTCGCCGCGGCAGTGTGCTTGGCAGCGCTCCAACGCCACGGCCGATTAGCACCCGGACCGGCATGGCTGGCATTGGCACGCAGGTGCCGAACGCGTCGACCAATGCTTGGGCTGCAAAGGGCGCACCAGCTTCATGGAACCGATGCGTCTCCGTCTCGCCTGAAGTGAAGAGCAAGAAGTCTCTAGAACATAGACATAGAAGAACATAGACCGGAAACAGTATACAAGAAATCGGCCCTTTTCGGGGAGTTTGGCTGGTTTAAATCACATTAATTAAGCTTTCTTGAATTTTTGGATTGAGAATAAACACTCGTCATCAAGAAATAAGCGTTATTTGGCAGCTGTTTCCGGCTCATGCTCTTCTTGTTCTTCACTCCAGGCCCTGCTATAGAAGTGTCTATGTGGTGTAGCTGAGCGGCCGCCGCTTGCCGCGCGGCTGGGCGCACGCAGTGTAGTGGCACTGCGGCACTGCGGCCGGGAGATAAGCCGCCTCGCCATCTTATCACGCGACACAAGCGAAGCGAGCGGACGGTCCGACGGAGGGAAGTCAGCGGCGTAGCCGGCGTAGCCAAGACGGGCCGGTCGAACGCGTCGCGATGCACACGGTCCAAGAGCATTTTGTTCAAGACAAGAGCGTTTGTTCAGGCCAAGAGCACTTGTTCGGACGAAGGGCATTTCTGAAGGTTCAAGGTTGGACAGTTGGACGTTCAACAAGGATCTTTTGTAGTCAAGAAATTGGGGCGGGCCGAAATCGTTTTTGGATTTCGCGAGGTGGTTTTCGCGTGCCCCGCGGCCATTGTTGCCGACAGTGTGCGCGAGCGACGCGGTGGCGTGGCGGGGCGCCGGATTCGACGCTGCGAAAATATTCCGCTGTCGCCGAGCTTTTGCCCCGGGAGCCGAGGCCGCCGGAAGGGCAGCCGGCGGGCCGGGCGGGCACGGCGTCGTGGGCGGATGTTGTTTTATCAAAAATATGCTGGTGTGCGCCTAGACGGCCTAGACGGCCTAGACGGCCTGCCGCGCCGCCCCGCGCCGCGCCACGTTGTTCCGGTGCGGCACGGCGAATCAATTGCTCGTTGCACAAAGACTCCCTCTTCGGGAAACGCCGGGGAACGCCCCAAGTTTCACTCGGCACCCCATGTAGATTCTTCGCGGTGAGAGCGAGAGCGGCCCACGACCGCGAGGCCGACCGGCCTGCCTACCCAGCCAGGCGCGCGCGCCCTTTGCCTGAGCTTTGCCTGTGCGCGGTGGCAGCCGCTAAGTCCTCGACTCTTACTCTTACCGACCGGGGCTTTGTCCCGCGGGGCTGCTGTGCCGTGTTTTTGTTTTCCTGGCAGCCTGCCATGCAAATCCCGCTCGTGTGTGTGGGTCGGTCGTCGTCCACGTCGCGGCGGTCGCGGCGTCCACGGCGTCCACGGCGTCCACGGCCTGCTCGGCCACGGCCCGGGAGCACATTATTGAAACCGCGGCAGAATGAAGCGGACGAAGCGGGTCGTTTGCAGTTCCGGAAACTGCCCGGCCCGCGCCACCTGAATGCGGACCGCTGGACCGCTTTAGCGTTTTCGGCGAAAGCTGATCCCTTTCTGCTTTCTGCGGTGATTGGGGTGCTTGTGGTGGAGTGGCACCGGGCAGGCGGAGCGGCCACCACGCACTCCCCGGCAGCCTCCTCGGCAGCGTCCTAAGCCGCTGGAAGCTGCCGCAACAAGTTGATGTTCGCCCTGTGGCTGGTGTGTGAATGTGTGTGTGTGCTCTGAGATGTGGTGTGATTTGAGCCGAGCCGAGCACGGCCGAGCAGCGCCTGCCGAGCCACGTGGTGCCGGGCCGA
Organism: Thrips palmi; assembly: GCF_012932325.1. Classification (NCBI taxonomy): domain Eukaryota; kingdom Metazoa; phylum Arthropoda; class Insecta; order Thysanoptera; family Thripidae; genus Thrips; species Thrips palmi. The sequence goes on along the minus strand of NW_023144624.1, from coordinate 5,831,502 downwards.
GCCGAGGACGGGCGGCGCGGCGCAGCCGATGGGGCACCCGGTGCCTCGCCGCCAGTGGAGCGGTCGGGCCAGACTGCCTGTCGCCTCGGCGGCCCCGCGCCGACCCACCGGGGCCCCAAGCCGCGGCGAGCGTGGGCCCCCGCGCCCCCCGCGCCCCGCCGCCGCTGCTGCTCTCCGCCGCCTAGCTGTCTGCCAGCTCGGCCGGCCGCCTGCGTCGGACTGGCAGGCTGGCTGCACGGCTCTGCGTGGCGTGGTGTGGCGCAGGCGGCCAGCCCATGGCGCAGCTCGGTGTCAGCGGAAACCAGTGTGTGTATGTGTATATGTATGTATATGTGTGTTTGTGTGCGTGTGGCTGTAGCCATGGCAGCCCTGAGCGCTAAGCGGCCCTCATCGCAGCAAGATGTGATGTGTGGGCAGGACGACAGGGCGTAGCGGCGTAGCTGGCCCCGCGCTGGCTGCTGCTGCCGCTTGGTGGCCTGCCCGACCTGGTCGCACCGTGCCCCGCCTGGACGCCAGCCCGGCCTGGCCTGGCAGGGGCGCCAACGCCAACCTCATGTCGGCACGCCACCCTACACTTACCAACCGCCCCTTGGCCCCTGCGGTGCCTGGCGGTGCCTTCGGGGAACGGAGCGAACGAGTCCGCGTGACGTCACTCCCCGCCCAGGGCGGCCAGGGCGGCCACATTCCTCTTCGTCCTCCTAGTCCTCGTCCTGCACAAGCCCCTCATTGAATAAAATATGCATCCGGCCGGGGCGGGAGGACCGGGAGGTGCCTCAGCCTCAGTCGATTTCCATTCATCCTTTGTCCCTTTTCAACGGCGGCACCGCGGCGGCACTTTGGCAGTGTACGTGTGGGACTGGGAGGGACGGCGAGGGTGCCACCCCCGCGCGCCAGCGCGCCCCGTACTCCCTGTACCGGCCGCCCGGCCCCGCCTCCCTCGCCGCGGTGCCGCCGGAGCTGGAAACCTGTTGAGCAATCGCAGCACGTGGATTAGAAACACGGGAAAGGCCCGCCACGCCCTGCCACGCCACGCCCTTGTCCGTCGCGGCGGGGTTGGCGTGGAAACGCGCCCAGTGGGCGCCGTGCTCCGCCGCCACGGTGCTCGGCTCGCAGCGCCCCTGACGGTGACCACGCAAATCAATAATTAATAACCGCCACGCGCGCGCCAGTGTGCTCCAGTTGGGACCGCTTTGGGGGGCGGGGCGAAGCACGGCGACCAGGACGCACGGCCACGCACGGCGGTGGCCGAGGCGGCGGCCCTCTTGGTCAAGCAGTCAAGCCGTTGTTCTTTCGAAACGAACCAGAAGTCGGCGAGGTGTGCCCGAGGCTTGCCCGAGGTGTGTCGGGTCGGACCGGGCGCCGAGCGCGCCGATCGAGGCGGGCCAGCCGCGGGCCTTGCTGCCACGCCGCGGGCATCTGATTGGCTTATCTGGCTTCGGATCGGCGGGGATCGGCGGGCGATAGCGGGCCCGGGCTTTTAGCAGTCCCTTAGCAGGGGCTGATTCACGCCAGGAATGCCGAAAACACGGGTGGAGCCACGTGTGCAGCCTCCGCCGCCATCGGCCTGCGCGGCCCGCTGAGAGCCCTTCGGAGCCCTTTGTGGCGGCGAGGCCCTGGAGCCCTGGCCGCCCTCTGGAATGCGACCTGGGTGCCCTGGGGATGCTCACCCTGTTGGGTAACGCGCCGGCCACGCCGCGAAGGTGATCCAGGCCGTGCGTGTGGTTTGGCGGTGGCGGAGCACTGCCTGTGTCCGCGCGCACCTGCACTGCGAGCCCATTTTAGCTTTTAGCGACAAAGTGGCGGTCGTCGGCGACGCCCCCGGCCTGTCCCCGGCCACCCGGGCCCTTGACACCCGCGATCGCCGTGCCAGCGAGTCCGAAGTCCGATTCCGAAGTGTCGTATCGTCGCTCTTCCTGCCCTTCATCGTCGCGAAGGGGTGCGAGCGAGACGGAGCGACAAACCATCCTGTTCGGAATGGTTCGGCTGGCAGGCGGCCCGTCCCGCCTTGATTTGAGGCGACGACGCCCACGTCATTTTCACTAATTTCACCTGGCAGCGGCTCGGTACAGTGCCGTGCGCCCAGCCCGGCCCAGCCGCCCGGGCATTCACTCTTCGGGGACCCTCTGGCCCCCTGGCCGCGCTTCGCACACGTGCCGAGGGTGGCTGCTGGCCCGGGAGCTTTCCACGAAACGGCTGAGGAAGTCTCGGTTTTCACTTTTTCTGTCCCATTCGTTTCCTCGCCGCCACTTCAGTACATCGTCCTGGCTCGGGATTTTTGTGTGCGAAAATTGTCTGGGTTTGAATTTGTTTTCGGTCCCGGTCCTGGCGTGAACTTTGGATCAAATTTTTGCATGTGAATGGTTTCATTGAATTCAAACTCCTTTCCAACTGTTCGGCTGCGCATTGAAATGTATTTGAAATTGTCTGGAAATGGTGTCCTGGAAGCGAAGCACACCCCACCGAGCGATCGCCTAGAAATGTGCTCCGTTCGAGAAGTCCCTTCCCTTCCGCGTGTGTGACTGTGTGACCATGCACCATTGATGCTGGCGCACCTTGTGGACCGCCCTGTGGCCACCCTGCGGCCACCCCAGGGGCACCCTGTACCGCGTGGTATCTTAGGGTCGCCCTGTCCTGGCCTCTGGGGCCCTCGGAGGGGCCCGGGGGGGAGGAGGGGGTGCGGGGAGGGGTGTAGGGCGTCCCTGCCGGTCCCTGCCGGTCCCTGCGCCACCGCCACCACACCTCTCCTGGCAGCGGCCGGACCGCGCGACCGCGCCACAGGCCCAGGCTGCCTCGCCTCGGTCGGAGTGGGAGAGAGAGCGCGCCGGCCTGCCGGCCCGGGCGTGGGTGCGAGCGAGACGGCGAGCGACCGCCCCGCCAGCCCCAGCCAGCCTCGCCAGACAGCGTGGCACCATCCGAGCACGTTTCTGCGAATCTCGGCCCATAGCAGCAGGACGGGGGGCATGGCGGGGAGGGGGATCGGGCAGGGACAAAGGGACGAGGGCCGAGACTCGCCGAGAGGGCGTCCCTTCTTTGGAGAGCAGCAGAGAGCATGCGGGCGTGGGGAAGCCGACGCCAAAACCTGCGCGGCCGGACGGCAGTGTGCTGCAGGCCGAGTCCGAAGCAACGCTCTGTCTCTCTCGCATCCATTCGGCACGCTCCATGAGTGCGAGAGAGAGACCGAGCGACTGAGCAAGGGTTCGGAATCAACATGCCTCAAGCGAAAATGCAGTGCGGGCGGACGCAGTGGAATAACCGCCGCGATGGAGTGAACCCAGAACCCCGGGGAGCGTGCAAACATCAGAGCAGGCCGCCCCGCCAGTGCTGCGGACCAGAGTGGCGATTCAAAGCTACAAGCCCTGCGGCCCTGCGGCTCACGCCAATGTCGCGCTGCTGCATGCTGCTTGCAGCTACGCCGCTGGAAGCTGGAGTCAGGCGGTGCAGGCGGCAGCGTTTAGGTCTCCACGCTTGCAAAAACACGTGCGAATTGCATCGCGAGGCTGCGCCGCTGCGCCGGGCTGCGCGCTGGTGTGCAAAGGCGTTGTCTCGAAGGGCAGGCAAGGCAGCAGCGCAGGCCCTTACTCCTCCTCCCCCTTCTCGCCTGCAGTTCTGCAGTTTGTCCGCCTCCTTCCTTCCAAGCTGGATGCATGCGCGGAGGAAGGCGCGCTCTCTCGCGCCCTCTCTCTCTCGCACACTTTACCTCCGAGTGTGTCGAGCGAGCGAGCCGGTTCTGCGCGGTGTTGTGTTCGCCGCCACTTGGCGCGCCGAGACATCGACCTTCCACGTCGATGTATCGAACGGCGAATCGAGCGACAAATAATGATGGAAAGGCCGCCCGCAGGCATTATTAGCAGGCATCGATTTAGTGCCGCCGGGATTGCTATTGGTATTGCTATTGGATGATTAAAACCGCTTTGGCCGCAATCAATGAGGAGCGCGAGGAGGCGTTTGCCGTGAGGCTGCTGGTTAGTGTGCGCGTCAGTGTGCGTGCGTGTGTGTGAGTCTGTATCCTTAATTCATCTCCCTTATGTATAAATGTGCACAGTACCACTCGGTGCCAACTGCACCGGCGGCGGCCGGCGCCGGTGTGCACAACACTTGTTGGCGCGAGGTTTAAGGCCGGCCCCCAAGGGCCAAGGGCGTTGCTACTGCTCGGTGGCGTAGTGGGGGCACCCTGGCTCAAGCCCTGGCCGCCCTGGCTGGCTCGGCTTTGTGCTGGCGAAGCACTGCGAAGCTCGCAGCTCAAGGGACGCCGCGGTGCGGTCTGCGCAGTCCCTGCAGTGTGCATCCGCGAGGGCGCATGCCGCGTTGAGCAACGTCGGATGCACCCACCGAAATAAACAGGACACACTATAGGGACACGACGCGCGGCATCGGGGTGCGAAACATGGTCCGCCAATGGGCGCGGGCTGCCCGTCGAAGGCCCGCCAGAGCGAGGCAGCGCGGCGAGCGCGGCCCACCGACAGAGCGCCGCAGCGCCGCCAAACGGGAGTCCGGTCGGCCTGTCCACTGTCCGGGTCGTGGAATGCGATGCGGCGAGGCGGCCGGGCCCTTTCCCTTGGCGCTGGGCAGCCCTGGGCCTGGCGGGCGCCGCGGAGGGTGGAGGGCGAAGGGCGGCCACGCCGGCCACGCCGGCCAGGCCGGCCACGCCCTGGACAACCCCCAGAACGTCACCGAGAGAAAGTGTCGTCCGGGCAGACCCGCGAAGTGTTCGACGACGCCGTCGAAGCTGCTCGGCTGGGGTGGCCGCGGAAGGCCCAGTGGAAGCGGCGGGCCGCCTGGCAAGCTGGCCGCGCGCCGCGCACCGGGGCTGGCGGGCGTGCCTACTTTCAGGCGTTCACCGGCCGGAGCGTTGGGCTCCGACGCGTAGGGCAGCGCTGCGCCGCGCCGCGGCCGGCCGGAGAACCACGGCGGTGGTGCCCTGTTGGCTGGCGCTGCTGGGCCGTGGCTGCCGTGGCTGGGCGCTGATCGCTGCCGCGGTGACGGAGGAAGCGTGGGGCGCAGCCTCGATCCTCGCTTCTCGTGTCGCGGCCGAGCGACTTTGAGGTACAGGGTGGCGGCGGTGACGTTGACGACTCTGTCCCACTCTGTCACCGCTATGTCACCCCTTTAGTTATCCTGGCCTGACCCCAGCGCGCCCGCTGCTGTAGCGCCCGGCCCGGCCGAACGGCGCTCCGTCACCCTGTCTCTCTGGCGCCCTCACTGCAGAACGCCACTTGAGTGGAAGAGAGACAGAGCGACGAATGAGACTGCGCTGCCTGGCTCCGTAACCGCGGCGACTGACGTCAAACGGACTGGCGGCCAAGACGCACGCGGGGCAGTCCTCCCTGCCGATCCATGCCGAAGGAGCGTTTCGTCGCCATCTCTGTCGCACTCATGGGGCGTTGCGTGGGGGTGTGACAGAGACAGGGCGACAAAAATCCTTCGGACTGGCTCGGCTGTCCTCCCGCACACGGCGCTGCTATTCTGGCGCCTGGCGTCGAGCCCATCATCCTGGCCGTGTGTCTGCGTGTCCGTCCGTCTGTCACCGCGTCGCCCGTCCGTCCGTCCGTCCGCAACTGCAAGCGCACCCTCAGGGTCATGGTTCCCTCCGCTAGAATCCGCAGCGGTCTACTCTATGCGGCAACAACAACAGACTCGCGCGACGACGCCATTCGCAGTGCACTCGTAGTCGGGTGGTGCATAGCGAGCGCGCCGCTGCAACTGGTTTGCACCTGCGATTGTGCCTTTAATAGACTTTTCATTTTCTTGCTAAAACCGGACCGAGCCGGACCTGCCGCCCCCCGGGGACGCGCTGCACCGTGGTCGTGGCCATTTTGGTGCGGACCCGGCGAATCCTGCACCTGCGTGCACCGGCCGGGCCCCGGGCCCCACCCCTGCGGCCTGGCGGTGCACGGTGGATGAATGGGTCGCTGAATGGCCATCGGGCGGGGCGGCCTGGGCGCGCCATGCGGGGGTGGCCGGAATGCCGCAGTGTGCGACACCAGTGCATGCAGGAGGAGAACAAGTGCCCCGGCGTGGACAGCATGCCGACCGGACCTGCAGGTAGAGAGAGCGACCGCGTTCTGCGATTGCCGCCACTCGAATCTGCTCCGGTTTGCGCTGCTGGGGCTCTGGGGGTGGAGCCTCGAGTGGAGCGGGGTGGACTCTAGGACCAAGCAATGCGAGGCGGTGCCCTTTGGGTAGTAGCTGCCGAAGGCCCAAGAGAATGCACGGCGTGTGCGCGTGTGTGTATAACCTGCGCCGCGCTGCCGCATCGAGAGGTCTCGCGTGGCCCACGGCCATAGGGAAACGCATTGCCAAGGCTGGCTGGCTGGCTGTGTCCGCGGCGTCTGCGGCGAAGTCCCGCCCAAAGACCCCGCCCAAGCACCTGCCGCACGCGCGCCACGTCGTGGCCAAGTAAAGTCGCCGCGGCTTGGCGCTTTCGTTGGCAGGGTAGGCGGTCAGGCCCGTAGGCCCCCTCGGCCCCCGGCGACAAAGTGATTCCCCCGAAACCACGTACACGCCGAGTGCTTGTACCACTCTATCTACTCCCGCGGGCCGCGGCGGCGCGGGGCGCGAGGCGACGCGAGCCAAGTCGCCGCCGCGTCCCTCTCTCTCTCCCTCTCTGTCACTTCCGCTGGGCCTTTTATCACACTTAACACGTCTCTGGGCCCCTTTGGGCCTTCGGGCCTTCGGGCTTCAGCCGCGGTCCCCATGAGCCCCATGGGCCACGCATGGCTCTGTCAGAGGCCAGAGGCGCACGCGCAGCGCGGCGAGGCGTTGCCGGTGGCGTTGCTGGTGGCGTTGCCACGACGCGGCCCAAGACGGAGGGCCTAACCCCGCGGGCTGCTTCGTTTCCATAGTACATCCCTTTTCGCATCTCTGTCTCTCTCGCACTCTGCGGGCGTTTCATTGAGGTGATTGAGGTGCGAGAGAGACGGTGACGAAACTAGTCCGCAGGTGGCAGTCGGTGGCGGTATCGTGCCGCGCCATCCGATTGGGTTCACGGCGGTGGGGCTTGCTTATCCCAAGGCCGCATCGCGCTTCGCGCACCGCTTCGCGCTGCATCGGCTTTGTTGCCTTGGAGATGCGGCCGTGGATTCGGGTCCGAGTAAGCCGGCATCGCCACCATCGTCCAGCACTGCGCGGCCTCGCGGCTGCTCGCGGCTAGGCGGCCACGCGGCGGCGCGGCCACGCGGGGCGGTCCGCCGTTAGTTGCCGAGAGCGCCACCGGCGGCAGCACCGGTCGCCGCGCTGCAAATCTTTGGGGCACCGGATGCGCCGATGGGACTGAGGGAGCACGGAGCCCCGCCCCGCAGCAGGACCAGGCCCTGGGCCCCGTCGGCCCCGTGGGGCCCTGTGCACGGCCAGGGCAGGGCAGGGCCTCCCGCTGGAAGGTCCCCTTTGCCCAGGACGTCACAAATATGTCAGCCCACTATTCAATTCACACAAACGGGGTGGGGGTGGGGACGGCCCTGAACGCGGCGTGGCCGTGGCGTCCCTTGCGCGTGATGAAGTTGCAGCAGGCTGATTCGGAGAGTCGTTTTCGTCTCTCTCGCTCATATGAGAGCCAGGGCGATGAACACGTTTCTCGCCCAGGTTCGCCCCGCCTGGTTTTCCACCGCATGCGTGGGGCGAGGTGCATGTGCATCGGGAAGTAGGGCGGGGGCTTCCGATTGGTCGGACGCGAACACCCCATGCCCTGTTGCGCCACCCATAGAGGCCGCGCTGGGGGGACCGCTGGTCAGGTCGGGTGCATAGCCCTGGGGTCAGTGGTCAGTGCGTAGTGTCGGCAGTGCGTGAGTGCCGCCACCGCCACCCCGGGCCGCGGTGCCGCGGTGCCACTGCCCGCACCACGCCCTCCGCACTCGTGCTGGCCTGCTGGTCACCGGCCCAGACCTCAGCAGTGTGGCCGTGTGGCAATCTCGATCTGGGTCCACATCTTCTATTGGCTGCCGGGCTGTTTGCAGGTCCACTTTTTCGATTGTGGACACGGCGCGGTGTTTTTCCTGCGATAGAGCCGTGTACTGGGTTGAGGGCGCTGTACTTTCGGAGCCGCAGCGGCCTGTGCGTGCTGCCGGGGTCCTTGTCGTGCCGCTGAGACTTAGAGGGGTGGCAAGGCGCGGGCCTCTAGCTTTTGGTGGTGAGTTTATCTTATCGCCTCTCCACGCCGCGCTGCGCCGTGCTGCCCGTGGCTGCCCCGATCTCGTCGGCGCGTCGCGCGAGTGTCGGTCCGAGCGGCCGCGGCGGCGGGGTGGGGTGGGGTGGTGTCAAAAGGGGTGGAGGCCTCCGGTTCGCAGGCGGGTGTCGCTGGCGCCCGGCAGCCTCTCGCGCGCACGCTCCCGTACTTCGCACCGTAGTGCGAGAACATGGACGACGAGTGGGGCCGGGCCGGCCTGCCCCGTGTTTGGCGCTGCCGGGCGCTGCCGTGGACGCTGGCTGCCCACGGCCACGGCCGTGCGGGGCGTGCTGGGCGTGCTCGCGTCCGGGCCGGCGATGCCCCCTGCCGCTCCTGCCGCCGCCACGGCGCTGTCACGGTGTGGTCACGGCGCGGCCCGTGTCGGGACGTCGGGACCGCGCGGCCAAAGGGCAACTTTGCACTGTGTCATGCGCCCAACGGCGGCGGGGCGGGGCGGGGCGGGGGTGACGCGGCGCCGCAGCATGTGCCTCTGTTCCCAACACGGACGTGGCGGCGGGCCGATTGTGCCGCCCGCGCTGCACCCGCGCCGACTAAACACCAACCCGGCGACGACGGGCTGGCTTGCCGACGGGGCAGTCTGGCGTCCAGCGCGGCGGCGGGCGTGAGAGATAGACGTGAATCACAGAGGCTGTTTTGGCAAAAGCCGCGCAGGGCGGCCAGGAAGTGCAGAAGCGATGCAGAAGTGTCGACGGCGGCACTGCGCGTGTTCGCGTGGCTCATCCGCCGCCCGCGAGTCACGCGTCACGCGGCTGCCATCGTGACGAGCCCAAGTCGCGGGTACACCCGTGGCGGGTGCCTCACGACAGTGTGTACTCGATTGCCCCGAATCGAAGCCACACCGCACCGCCACTGAGCCGCCTGAGCGCCTGAGTCACTGTCTCACTGTAGCTGCAGCGGGCGGGCCGGGCGCCGGGCCGTGCCAGTGCTTGGCAACAGTACCTTCCCATAATGCACCGCCGCGCCGAAAAAAAAGCAAGATGTAACGCGCGCCTCATCAAACTGGCGCCAAGGGGCCCGCGTCAGCGTCTTCGCCAAAGTTTCAACAACATGCACCCCGCCCGCCAGGCCCCGCCACGCCCCGCCCGGTTTTCGCTGGCTTGTTTTATTTTTCTGCTGGGTATTTTTCTTTTGCGCTGGCCCGTCTCTTGGCGCCGGCCCCGCTTGACTTGGTGGCGGCCGCCGAATGACGTCGCCGTGCTGACCGTCTCCAGCCCGCGCGTGACGTGCGGCCGTGGCGGCGTGCCCCGAGGACGTCGCCGTGATCCTGGCACGACGTGGTGTACGTCCTGGGACCGCACGGCAATTTTCGAGCGGTCCCAAAGCCATGCAGTTACCGCCAGACGCTCTGCACCTCGCGCAGCGCGTCGCGGTGAGCGGCCTGCACCCTGCACCTCGCGTCCAGCTCGGCGGGCCTTAGTTTTCGGGCCGCCTGTACAGTCCGCTACGGCTTCCTGTGTCTGTCTGTACTGCATACCTCTGCGCAGGCCGCGGCGTTCGAACGCGGCGGCGCCTGTTACTCGGTTCGCGAACGCCCCGCTATCTGACAAGGTCGTCTCGCGTCCCCAGCAGACGCCGGCCATGCAGATGCACCGACGATCGAGGAGGCCCAAAGTTGGCAGCGGTTCGTGGAAGCCTGGGCGCCTTATCTGCCTGGCCCTTTAGCCCGGCCTGGCCGCTCTTGACTACAAAGGCGTCGACGTCGAGGGAGTGGCGCTTGGAAACGCCCTGGGCAACGCCCCGAGCGTGCGACAGGAAGCGGGGGATCATCAAACTCGGCGTTCTCTGAGAAAGTCGGAGGCGATCCACTTGGCCTTCCCTTCGACGAAATGCGTGCAGGTGATGCATACGCCGACGACCTCTGCCTTCGTCGCATCGAAAGTGCATAACAGTCGTGGCCTATCGGGACAACACGGTGATACCATTGGAGCTTTCTAAAAACGTGCCGGTCTTCCTCGGGGTCAAAGTTTGGCTCTCTCGATCGGCAATCGCCCCGCCCTCGTAGATTCTGCTGAAAAAAGGCAGCGACGGCCGGCGACTCGACTAGTGACCCGAAAAAGACAGAGACGGGCGACGCAGCCGGCGGCGCCCCGCCCGGCCGAGAGTCGAACTCGGCCCCTGTCGAGTCATCAGCAGCATTTGACGATTTGGCAGGCTCGTGCACGCAAACGTCTGGCATTGCAAAATATTTTTTTACGTTTTCTTTTTTTGTCGACTGCCCTCTGGATCTTTCTTTTATCTACAGCGCCGCTTTTTATTCTTTTTCACTCTTTTCTTCTGAATAAGCTTCACCGCGCCTTCACCCTGCACCCTGTTGCATCAGAGCCCTTCCAGGATGTTGTAGTGGCTGCACCGGTGTAGTGGTGCAGGTGGTTGTGACATGCCGCGAGAGTGTGTGTGTGATGGTGTGTGTGTGTGTGTGCCGGCGTGATTCAGGCGAGGCTCCCTCCACCCTTCTTTCCTCATCCCCTTTATTATGGTCCGCCATGCTGTGCTGCGTGTGGAATCAAAGGGTTCGCTTCCTGAAGGGGACGCGAGAGACGAGTGCCGCCAGCCAGCCAGCCTCGCAGCTGCGCCGCCCGCCATCTTCCAAACCGTGTTTTTGGTCATCTAATTTATGCTCGACTTTGTTGCAGGAGGTAGGTTTTCGCGGCGACTGACTGACGACACGGCGTGGCAGTGTAGCGGAACGACCGCGGCGGACTCGGGCGACCGGCGAGTATATTTTTGGTCCGCGGCGCCTGTAGCCGGCTAGCGCCTGGTGCTGGCTTGCTGGCGCGCGCCACCCCGCGGCCGCGCCGTCGTCGCGGACCCCGCCACCGAGCCGCAGCACTTGGGCGTCGACGCGACGAAACGGCGGCCAAATCCTCGGTTGGAAACAGCCGGCTGCTGGGCTAGCGCCGCCGTGCCGTCGGCCGCGGCCGTTTGGAGGGCGCGGAGGGCGCGCGGAAACCCTCGCCGCCCGCCAGGCCGCCAGGACGCCAGGCCGCCACCCCCCGGCCGCGCCGCCGCGCTCCCCTCCCTGTACCCCCTCTTGATGGCGGCAGCGTGCCGCGGCCCGCATCGCGCGCACCGCGAAGCACCGCGAAGCACAGCGCCGACCCTGTTGACACTCGGCATCCTCGCCAGCCAGCGCCGAAAACAAACAGAAAATGGAGAAAATTTAGCAGCGCAGCGGCATCGCGGTCGTTTCGCATCAGTCGGGGCTGGTGCCGTCGCCCTCCGTGACGCCGAAGGCGCCAAAGCAATCAAAGTGTTGTGGGTGGAGCCATATGCGTCTTGTTGTGGCGGCACGGCGGAACACGCGGCCGTGGAAAGCGGAGCCGCGAAGCCGCTCCTCCGGCGTGCGGTAGGTCTGGTCGGTGAGGTGTCCGAGCAAGACGCCTCCGCGTCACGTCGGCGCGTCGCGCGTCATGTCCATTGAGCGGCGGAATTGGAACCGGCGCCCTTGGACCTTGCCCGTGGTGAACCGAAACCGAGTATGCGGCCATCCCCGACCTGGCGCAACTCGGGGGGAGCTAACCTCGGCCAAGCGCAGCCAGCGCAGCCACCCCAGGCTGACGGCGTCCCACCCTCGTCGCAGCATGGGGGAGGCCGGCACGGCGGCCCAGTGCCGGTGAGGGAGCGTCCGTAAGGTGGGAGGCCACTGGGCCCAAGCCGTGGAGGACGCGGGAGGCTCCTCGGCGTCCACGGCGTCCTCCCTCCCAGCCCGTGCGGTGACGCGGCGCCTCGCGACTGATCCCGCATACCGTTCAACTTGCGCTGTCACTCTCGCACCTCCATGAAGCCGGGAGAGACCTGCGTACAGTCCCTCGCGGGGAAACCCGCGGCCGGTTCATCCGACTTGCATGAAGTAATGCAGACTCGGTGACAGACTTGACAGATGCCACTCGCGAATCACGGCCACGCACGGCTCGGAAACGCGGTCGCGCTTACGGCCCGCCCCGCCTTGCCCCGGCCCCACGCGGCGCCACGTCCACGAATCAAAGGATTAATGATACCTTATTGGCGACCTGAAAAAAACGAAGCAGGACGCCTGCCATAAAAAGTCTCCTTTATCCTGAAGGGTTTTGGGGTGGACCGTGCGGGTGTCACCTGTAGTGTTTTTGTGGCGCTCCTTGCCTATCCTCCTCGTTGTCCTGGACCCTTGGGGATGGTGTTCGGATCGGCTCTTTGTTGCAGCGTCTTCCCAGCGCGAAGGATCGCTCTGTCTCTGTCGCACGCATGGGGCGGTTCGTCGGGGTGCGAGAGAGACACAGCGACGAAACGGTCATTCGGACTCGCTCGGCAGCACCGTTGGCGCCTCTCAGGGGTCCGTCCCTGAGCGGCCCGCTCCGATTTCCCGTATCGGTCGCAGCCAATGTCAGCCCGGCCGGGCCGGCCGGCGTGGTTCGCGCTGGTTCGCGCGGTTCGGTCCCGGGTCCCAGGCCAGGCAGGGCTGACTCGACGCCAAGGAACATTCCGGCCGCCGGGATAACAGCCGACAGTAACGCGACGCGGCCCTCGCAGTGTGAGTGTGGCCTGCGCTTTTTCGCTGAGTCGGGGCTGCAGACGAAATGGAAGTCACTCTGAAAACGATCCTCGGCGCTTCGAACGTGCTTTTGGTCCGACGTGACCGAGGCCATGGCACGCCGGCGAGGCAGAGCAGGCAGAGCGAGGCGCGCCCAGTGGCGGAGCCAAGGGAAACCGTCCGCCCGCCAACCGCCTGGCCCCCGGCAACCCGCAGCACGTCGTGAACTTGGGCAAAGCAGACTGATTGCAAAAGTCGTTTCGTCGCTCTGTCTCTGTCGCACTCGAGGGGCACCCCGTAGCGGCGCGAGGGAGACAGCGACGAAATGTCTGCGCGGGCTGCGCCGCGTCTTGAAGCGCGTTTGCTGCACTGCTTCAATCCAGAGTCCTCGGCGGCCCCTAACTCCCCCGGCCGGACATGGCAATCGCCTTTGCTGCTTCAGCTTCAGCCGGCACGGCACGAAGGCTGCGCCGTGGCTGCGCTAACGCTGAGCCAACGCGCCAGCGCTGCGGGCGGCGAGCGCGGCGAGGGCCGACAAACGGCCGGCCGGATACGGCTATCAGAGAGGCTCAGGCTCAACCCCCCCGCGGCCCCGGCCCTCCCGGCCCCAGCCCTTGTCGTCGGTCACCAGCATCAAGCGGCACCGCCGAGCCGAGGGCAGCGCGCGGCCTCCATGGCGGCGCGGCCGTTGGAGGAGGCGAAGAAGGCGGCGCAGCAGATGTGCCGAGCGACGCCAAGCGACGCCGACGCCACCCCGACAAACTGTTGCGCAGTCGGTAGCAGGGGACGGGTCGCGACGCTGCGGCGCGCTGCGGGCCGCGGCCGCGCTCAACGGATTTCCTCTCCGTGGCGCTTGTTGTCGAGGGGTGACCCTCCGCGCGCAGCCGGACAGACGAGGCTGGCGGGTAGGCAGGCAGCAAGGGGTGGCGTGGTGTCCTGCTGCGTCCCCCCTCCCCCTCTCCCCCCCCTCCCTGCGAGCCAAGCGCCGAGCTGCGGCCGCCTCGCTCAGACACGTCGGCGTCAGCCCAGCCAGCCCGGTGCGGCGCGGTGCGGGCGAGGAGGCGTCGTTGCCGGCCGGTAGGGCCGGGGGCGGGAAAGGCGGCGCGGACCGAGCTGGCAACCGGGCGGGCAGGCGGAGCGGCGGAGCGGGGACCCCTCCCATCCTTTGTGTGTGGAGCAGGCAGGGCTGGAAGGGCAGGGGGACTGCGCCGAAGCGAGCCCTGCGCTGTGCTGCCTGCTGCCGCCACCTGCATCCATCCCAAGCAGGCAACCGCGCGGCCTGCCTGCGTCCTGCGTTTTCGTCAACGTTTTGTTGGAGGCCGGCCGACGCGGCCGACGCCGTGGCGTCCCTCCCTCCACGTCGCTCGGCGTCCCTCGGCCTCATGCAGAGCAGCGGCCGAAGCAAGCCCAAGGCTCAAGCAGCCTCTCAACAAGTGGCCGAGGAACCGAGAAACCGCGCCGGCCTTTTTCACTTCCCTGCGGATAGTGTAAGCGCGCCCGCGGTGCCGCCGGTTGGCGCCGTCACGAGGCGCGGCCTGGCGAGGCCTGGCGGGGCCGAACCGCTTGCAGTTTTAAAAGCAGCGCCACGCCGCCCAATCAGGCCATGATAAATGTCCCGGTGTACCGGAAGATTGCCCGCATGCAGCACGCGGCACGCACACGGACGCGCACACACGGACGCAGGTTGCAGAGCCGCAATACTGTACCGGCCGGTCGGCTGGCCACTGCCAGGCTTGCCCGGCCGGTGTGCAACCAAAAGGCCCCCTTAGCTTAGCCCAAACTTTACGTAATGGCGACCCTCATCCCCAACCGTCGCCTGGGCTTCGCCGGCATGGCCGCACCAGGGGTGAGCGAGCGTGAGCATTAAGCCTCTCTCCCCCTCGGACTAAGCGTCCCGCAGCTCAAGACGCGAATCGAGACCCATCAAGCCAGTTAAAGGCCAGCGCGGCATGTGTAACAAGACCGACCGCGGAATACGTCCCGGCGCGTCGCTTCTGGTACCTTGGCAGATAAATTGTTTCCATTTCATTCACTTGATTAATGTCGCTTTAACGGCCTCTAAGCGCTGCTGAACGCGCCAGACTCCTTATGCAATTTAGACTCAGACGCTGGTCGACTTGTCGAGCGCGCCGTGTGCGGTCCGACTGCAGTTTCCTTGTGCGCGAAATGCGAGCGGAGCGCCGAAGCCTCCAGAGGGCCGAGGGAGGCTGGCTTACGGACGCGCCCTGCGCCGAAGTGTGAACCTCGGGGAGACTGAATGAGAGGGCCACACGGCCACGCCAGGCGGCCTGCCCGGCCTGCCCGGCCTGCCCGGCCAGCCAGCATGCAGGCACACAGGCAGACGGAGTGGCGGCAGTCCCCTCGGCGCATTCCCGGCGCGGCGCTCTCTCTCGCGCCCACGGCCGGTCCGGGCCCCGCTCGGGCCCCGCGCCCGGGTGCGACGGAGACGCCGCATCTCACCCTGCGCGCGCTGCGCGTTTCCGCTCCAGCAAAGCTGCAAGAGAGGGACACAGCTTCTTGGAAAAGGAACCCTGCCTAGTTTGCCTCGGTGGCGCCCCGAGCCGAACGCAGCCGAGCGCAGCCCGGCGCAACCGAACGGCGGCGCTTGGAACCCGAAGACCCGAACCGAGGCGAAGTGGCGCTACCTGGCGCCAAACGCGGGCACTGCGTGTGCTGCCGCTGCTGCGTGTGCTGGACCCGACAGCGTGCGTCGAGGTCTCCTTGGAGTCTCCTTGGAGCAGCCCCCCTGCCCCCCTGCCCCCCGCACCCAGACCCAGTCGGCCGAGCCCCTGCCTGCCCCTGCCAGCGCCGCCAGCCCGTCTGGCCGGCTGGCTGGCTGCTCGGGCGCCCCGCCTGACCGGCTCTGCGCCGCTCTGCGCCGGCCCGCTCTACCGGTTGCTGGACGCGGGTTTGGGCGCCAGCGCCACCGTGCCAGCGCCGGTTGAGCCGGGCCGAGGCGAGCCGTTGCCTCCTGCCAGCTCTGCCAGGGTGGGGCCGTTGGAGTCGAGGTGCTCGGGCTGCTCGGGGCTCGCTGCCCGGCCGGCCGGCAGCTCGCTGCAGCGCGGGTAGGAAAGCATCAATTTTATCTGCGTGTTATCATAATGACTGCGATTGTGACACGGCCCCGTCCCGTTTCTCCCCGTTTTCGTTTCGGCGACACCCATTCACATTCACACGCGCCGCGGCGCCTCCAGGCCTCCAGCCAAGACGGGCCGAGCCAAGACCGAGTCGGACCGGCTTCGTGCGGTCCAAGCGGCGTTTTCGGTTTGTTTTTAGGTGCCGAACGTGCCGAATCTGTGGGTGCCTAGGCGCCGTGCCGGAGGCCGTGCCGGAGGCCGGAGGGCACTCATTCCTCCCCTCGGTCCGCCGGCCCCAGTTCCAGGAACAGTATCAATGGTCAACACCACGCCTGCCTGGCAGTGCGGGGCTGTGCGCTTGGAGGCGAGCGAGGCGAGCTGGAGCCGTCATGGCTGCGCCGTGCTGTGCTGCGGCCCGACAGGCCCGACCCCAGGGACGGAATCAGACAGTGGGGCGCCTCGAGGGGAAGGGGGGAGGGGGGCTGACTGGCCTGCTGGGGCTCCATTCGGTCTGAGGCGGGGCAGGCCGAGCTGCCCCGGGCCCCCATACCGGCCGAGCTGCTGCCCCATCGCGCTCCGAACAAGAGAAAGAAAGAGAGAGAAGAGCTGCAGCGCCGTGCCCTGAAAGAGAGAAAGAAAGAGACGCTGGCGCTGGTCTCGGTGTGGCGCGGCGATGCATGCACTGCATGCCACGCACCCTGATCCCTGATCCAAAGTGCATCGCGCTTCTCCAAGTTTTTCACGCGATACGGCCTGGCCCGCTGTCGCGCTGTCCCCGTCACGCTCCTGAGAAAGTCAACACTGGAGTCCGTCTAGCAGTGCCACGGCGGCCACGGCGCGTGTGGCCTCCCCGAGATTACGGAATCTAGCGCGTGGTTATCACGGAGTCCACGGCGCGGCGCCCCGAGACCTCAGAGAACGCCGACGAGACTTTGCAGAGCCTGCTCCGAAGAGAGTCGAGAGTTGGCTCCAAAGTTTGGCGACCGATCCTAAGGCTCGGACAGTTCTGCATCGCCACCGCCGCTGGACACGGGTTGAGTCTGGTTAGGGCGTTGTGAAACCCGCCGGTCGGTGTGCCTGATACAATTTATCTCGTGGACCAGGTCACAAGATTGATCGACGATCGGACGGGGCGAGGCCTGGCCGGCCAGCAGCGCCAGCAGGCAGACAGACATGTGACGAGGCCAGCCGAGGGGCCGGGCCGGCGCGGCGCATGGCCAGGGCTGCCCAGGGCACGCCGGGGGCCGGGGCCCCCCGTTCCGTTCGGCCGGGTCGGGCGCCGGGCGAGGTTAGGGGACGGACGGCCACAGCCTTCTCGCAACCCTTTCCTTCTCTCTCTCTCTCTCTCTCTCTCTCTCTCTCTCTCTCTCTCTCTCCTCTCTCTCTCCTCTCTCTCCCTCTCTCCCTCTCTCCTCCCACCCTTCCTCTCTCTGACACACGAGCAAGAGCAAGGCGCAGCAGCAAGGCGACCAGGCCGACCAGGCAGCTTGGCGCTCTGGCTGCTGAGCTGGTCAGGTTGGTGCGGAGGACGGCTGGACGGCTGGACCGGGCGCTAGCCGGGCGCTACGGCGTGGTGGTGTGACGCTTGCTTTGTGATGTGGCCTGGGTTGGGCATCTCGGCCTGCTCGGCCTGCTCGAGGCGGCTTGAGGTGCCCTGCCGCAACTTTCGAAAGCCGTCCACGCTGCCACTCCGATCACTGTCCAATTTTTGGCCCTGCCGCCGTGGTCCCGTCGGCCCGCCGCCCCCTCCACCGGCCGGTTTCACACACGCACACGCCGTCCTGACCCTCGCTAACGCCGCCGCGCCGCCGCTTGCGTGTCCTGAAGCCTGTTACGCGCCGCCGGGCTGCCTGCGTAGCCTGCAGTGGGTACTGGGTGGGGCAGGTCGGCCAGGGACACAATTATCCGGCCCAGACACATGCCTTCAAAATTGTGCTCTCGAAATCCAGGGAAGCTTTCTTGTCGCGGAATGCGTGCCGCCAGCTTGCCGCCAGCGTGCCGCCAGCTTGCGTCATCGCGCTTACGGAAAGCCCCCGTCCTCACATTCCCGAAGTGGGCCCCCGTGGGGTTGGCGGTCGGACCCCTCCGGCCTGCGGGGCTGGCCGTGGGGCATCTGGGGCCTGCAGGCTGATTCCGAACGGGGTTTCGCTCTGTCTCTCTCGCGCCCACGCGGAGCTCAGCGTGAGTGCGAGAGAGACAGAACGACGAAAGCGGTTTCGGAATGAAGCGGGGCCTGCCTTGCCAGTCGACCGGGCATAATGCGAGGGAGCCCCGCACGGCCCTGCCTATTTTTCTTGGGCCGATTTACCTACCGGCCGGTATCAAAGGCCACGATGGAGCTGAGCCCCGCCCGGCCCCGCCCGGCCCCGCCCGCAGGGCCCAGGGGGAGAACTGCATCTAATCCCCTTGTTTCTTGGGCCCGCCCCGCCCCGCCCCGCCCCGCCCCGCCCCGCCCCGCCTCGCTGCGCCCCGAGGCCCCGAGCGTCCGGCCGGTACCGGGAATCGAGGCCCGCTCCCATCCTGGCGCCACTCCCCCTGGGCCCTGCTGGCCTGGGCCGCCCTGGGCCCGCTGAGCCCGCTGCCTGGGTCCCACCCGGGCACCTCCCATTGGCATTCTTCCCGTATTCACTCCGTATTCGCATGAATGTGACCCTCGGGGCCAGCAGGCATTGTTCCCGCTGCAGTGTAGGGGATTTCGTTCACAAGAATAGGGCTCACACGAGGGGGCAAAAAACGGCTAGCGCGCCAGGCTGGCCCAGGCTGGCCCCGTAGGTTGTAGGTTGGCGCGCTGTGGCGCCAAATTCCTCCCCCTGCTGTTCGTGTTGCCCGTCCAGCCCGTCCTGGCGGTCGCGTCCACAGCTCGACGCGCAGCTCGACGCGCAGCGCCCCCAGCGCCTGCTCCTCGCCGAGCCCCGCGCTTATCTCTGAATGAGTCAATTTGGTCGAGTTGGACTCCATGTGGACTCTGACCGCGCTGGCGGCCTGGCCGGCGTGGCCGGGCTCGGCAGTGCGTGCCGCCAAGCCGATGGCCTGCTTCTGCTCAGCACACACCACAGCCCGGCGGCCTGGCGCAGCCCAACAAGTGCCCCGCGGAGCCCGTGCACGCGCCCACGCACGACGGCCTCCCCCTGAGCGTGGCAGCGCCTGGGCAGCGCGCCCGTCTCTCCGCCTAACCTAACCTGAGCAAGTGGAGTGAACGTCCTGGCCTGGCCGCGCCGCGCAGCCAGGCCACCACAGCAGTGCGGATCGCGGAGCGCGGAGAGCGGCGCCCTTCCGGGGAAACCCACTCGCCTCTTCGCCACCCTTCTCCCTTCCGGGGCTGCCAGCAGACCGATTCCGCACGCCGTTGCGTCGGTCTCTCTCTCTCGCCTTTGCGGAACGACCCACGAGTGCGAGAGAGACGGAGCGACGAAAGCGATGATGGGCCGACTTTGTCGTCAAAGAGCGAGGAAAGCTGTCGCGCTAATAACGCAGAGGCTGGCGGCGCGGCTGCAGTTTGATTCGTCGCTCCGTCTCTCTCGCTCTCACGGGGCGTCGCGAGGTGGTGCGAGAGAGACAGAGCGCCGGCGCGGCTGGCGCCCTGTGGCGGTGGCGCGATCCACGCCGATAAAAGGCCGGTGTGGCCGCGGCGGTGCGGGGTGGGGCGGCAGCTGCAACACTCCAGTCGTCTGGTGGGTTCGGCCGGCCGCCGTCCCGTCCGGGCCCAACCCAAGCTTGTCCTGCTGCGCTGGCGGCGCGCTGGAGGCTCCAGTGGCGCCACGGGGGGAACCAGTAGGGGCGATCAGGGGGAGGGAGGGTGGGGGGAAATTGAAGGGGTCCCGGAGTACCGGCCGAACGGAGGGGAGCGCCGCACAGCGCCGCCGCGCCCGGAGCGCCGCGTCGGCCGGAGCGCGCTGCTATCCACGTTCCATGGTTCCACGTATGACGCTGTGGCTGGCCCTGGCTGGCGCGGCTCGGCACGGCGCGGTGGGCGCTATAGGGGCGGCGGCACAATAACTTGACCCGGCCGGTGCCGGTACACGGCGCTGCCAGGCAGCCAGGCCACAGCGCACAGCCGCGGTACAGCGGAGGGGACTGCATGGGGTCGTCCACAAATTGCGCAATGTGTAGCCTTGGCGGGCGGGCCGGGCGGGCCTGGCGGCGGCGCGGCCCGCGCGGTGTAGCGCGGTGGAGCCGTCCGTCCTGTCGATCTAACCGTTGTGTCGCCCTCCCCCACCCCCTCTCCTCCCCGGCTAATATTTCCTCTTCCCCTCGGGACGCGATTCAAAGCGGTGGCGCGGCGTCCCCCCGGCCCCAACACACTGCCTCACACACACGCACACACACGGTCTCACTGATGAGGGAATACGCGCTGTACACACGGATAGGGGAGCGCCTGTATAGACGCCTTCCGGTGGCCCGCTGCCGCCCGCCGCGCGCCGCCTCGCGCTTCGGCCTGACCTTCGTGCGCCGCGATAGCGGGTGCGGCAGGGACGGCATGCCTTGCAGGGATTTGGGCTGGGCGGCGGTAGCGCGGCGGCGAGTCAATGTGTCAAGCCGCGAGCAGCCCAAAAGCGGCGTGCGACGGTGCGGTGACGTCACCGGGACTGCCGCCGCGCGGCCTCTATAGCGGCCCCGCGAGGCGCTGCTGTTGGAGAACCTCTTCGTTGAGGCCGTTTTCATGATTGGCCACAAGGGCAGCCGCGTCAGCCCCCGCCCTTCGCCCGCGTCAGAGAAAAACGGGGGGGAATTTGCTCCGGGCCACTGTGCTGTTTGAACAACGCCGGGGGCGGGCTAGGCGGTTCGAAAGGCATCACGGCGCATCCAGTCTTGACTGGGGACGGGGAATCCCACGCACTGTATGTAGTAGAGCGGCCGGCACCCGCACTGTTGGCGTTGGCTGTCCACCCGGCCAGCGACTGGACCAAACACAACACGCACTTTTCGGGTCATTCGTTGCGTATTGTCAGACTCGCGCGCGCGTGTGTGTGCGTATGTGTGTGTGAGTGAGTGTGTGCCCCTCGGGCCGTCTATCAATATCGACGATTCTTCCCCGGTTCTTCAATCCATCATACTGGGCGATACAAAAGAGCTTACGCAATGCGAGTGTGTGTCATCCATCCCGCATGGCCGGGCTGGCGTCGCCCTGCCAGCCCTGCCGTTGTCGTTCCGTCTTTGTGCCTCACGGTAGATAAAGCAAAGCTTGGCTGCGTCGCGCTGCCTCGGGCAGGCACTCGGGCAGGCCGGGCATGGGAGGGCGCCGAGGACGCCGAGGACGCCAAGCACGCCGAGGCCGGGGAGGACGTCAACGAAGGACACATGAGGCTGAGGACGCGACGCGCTAAGCCAGTCGGGGGGCCGTCGGGGTCGCGCCGCCAATCAGCGCCCTGAGGCCCAACCCAAAGCGGGGTCACGACGCACTGAAGTGGATCCACGGCCGGCCAGGACGGCCACCTCGGCCTCGGTGCCCCCGTTGCCCCGGCATGGCCCCGGCGCGTCGCTTGCTTTTCCTGCTTGCTTGCGGACGGTCCACCCACGATAAGGCGTCGCCGCGGCTGCCTCGCCTCGCCTCGCCCCGTCCCGTCCGGCGCGGCGGCTTCCTCTGGGTCTGGGGCCGAGGAGGGGGAGGGGGCCGGTGCCGCCGAGCTGGCTGGGACGGCAGGGACGGCTGGCTGGCCGTGGCGGCAGGCACGCTGACGCCGCTGGGCGGCAGGCGCCGAGCGGCAACCCGCGCAACAGGTGAGCGGCCGGACGTGCTGGGCGAGCCTCCGGGCGAGAGGGCGCGAGAGGCAGGCCGCTTGGTTCTGCCCTTCCAGGCCTGTTGCTGCCCTGGCGCTCCCGGCCGAGGCTTGCGCCGCTAGGACGCCGCTTCGTCGACGGCCTCCTCTAATGTCCACGCGTCCGTTCATGTCGTTTGGAATCGGAGCTCGCGCGCCATGCGCCGGTTTACTACCTCACGCCGTTATCTTCCCCAAAATGTAATGAAATTCTGCTCGAGTTCCCCGAAAAACCTGGGGCAAACAACAACAGTTCCCCGAAATCCTTGGCGAAAACGGCTGCTAGCGGTGTTAGCGTCGCGGCCCGGTCACGAGCGGCGCCGCGCGATGGCGCGACGCACGAATGGGGCATACGAGGCGCCGCCCCCCGCTCCGCCCCGCCCCGCCCCGCGTCACGGCCAAGGTGTGTCCGTGTAGCCGCGTAATTATAGCTGCACGGAGCCGGCCAACGCGGGGCGGGGCGGGGCGGCGATGAGAGTTTGCACCGCAGTGTGCGTGACGCACCCCGCCTGCATCGCCTGCACCAAACTGCCATCGCTCAAACAAACGACCAACAACTCGCGCGGCTCGCCGTTTTGGTCTTGTTGTTGTGTTGCTGCTGCTTTTTCTCCGCCGCGTGACGCATCGCGGTGCTTTTGACTGCCGCCACGCCGCCACTACCACTACACTTGCTGGCCGCGACTCTTCTCGCCGTCCGCGCCGCGGCCGAATCTGGTCTGCAGCACGGGGCGGCGCGGTGGAACTCCCGAATGGCGCTGCCGCTGTCCAAACACGCGGTGCGACACCCGTGCGTGCGCGTGCGCCATTATTTTCGAACGCGCGTCGTCCGTGCGCGGTGCTCCGCGGTGTCCGGCCCCATTTGGGCGACGGCCAAACGGCGTACACACACTTTGCGCGGCGCTGCCAAAAGCAGAATCAACAAAAACAAGAAACGCGAGTCGAGCCGCCACGTGAAGCGTGAAGCCACGCGGTGGTGCGTCGCGTCGCCGCCCACGCCGCGAGTGGACAGTGGGGACACGACGCGGGGCGCCCCGCGCGGCCAACGCGGCCAACGCGTCTCCGGTTCTTCCTTCTGCCCACCCCGCGGCTTTGTTTTTGTTTCAGGAAACAATTCGTCCGCGAAACAAAACGCACGCGCTGCGATGCAAGCGCAGCACGCTCTCCGCCAGCGCGCCCCCGCATGTGGCGGACAGCCCGTCCAGCCCGTCCAGGCCCTTCGGCGAAGGCGCGCTCGCGACGCGACCCCTTTTGTCCGGGTCGACGTGAAGGCTGCCCTGCAGCGCGATGCCGAGCGGTGCCCTCGTCGCTCTATCTCTCTCTCGCACCCGCACGCGACGCCCCATCTGTGCGAGAGAGATAAGAGGGTGAGTGGCGGGGGCAGTGCTCGGAAGCAGCGCCTGGGTCGCACTGTCGCCCACATGGCCGTAACGGGGATTAGGCATTACCTGCTGCCCTTCGTACTTCGAACCAGGTTAGGGCCCGGCTCGGCTCACCGTGGCTCGGCTGGCCACTGCTCCGCTCGTCACCGGGGTGGGCACGGACTGCACGGACTGCACGGACCACATGGGGCAGGTACCGTGAGCCCCGCCCGGCCCGAGGTCCACGAAGTCCGCGTGTCCTCCGGTGCCTCCGGTTCATCCAGGGTCATTGCTGATGGGGCTCCGTGCGGCCCCGCCCCGTTGACCGTCGCCAGCGTGCTCGGCCAGCCATCGGCGCGGCGAGCGCCTTTGGCAGGCTTTTCCTCGGACAGCTTACACAAACGGACGGACATGCGAGGAAGGGACCAGACGAGCGGGCCAGACCGGCTGGCAGACGCCTGCAGTTTTGTCGCCCCGTCCCTCTCCAACTCGTGGAGCGTTTGGTGCAGGTGCGAGAGAGAATCGGCGTGCAGGCGAGGCGAAGGACTCCGCCGTGCTGGCCGCGGGTTTTGCCGCGGAGCCGCATGTGGGAACATCACACTGGAACAGCGAGGCGCGGCAAGGGTGGACGCTGCGACGCTGCATCCCG
This sequence comes from Thrips palmi, assembly GCF_012932325.1. Lineage (NCBI taxonomy): Eukaryota > Metazoa > Arthropoda > Insecta > Thysanoptera > Thripidae > Thrips > Thrips palmi. The sequence continues at coordinate 5,807,976 of NW_023144624.1, read as the reverse complement.
GCGTCGCCATCCACCCCCAATTCTCCCACGCAGCCACCCCTGCGTCCAACAGGCCGACGGCCCGACGGCACCGACGGCAACCGGTTCGGGGCGGGGGGTGAGGCCGAGGCCCGGTGAGGCCGGCCGGTGAGGACACCTCGCCGACGGCTGCATCGCGCAACAGGCACGCCGCCGAGATTTTCTTCAGTTTACTTTTTACGTTTTTAATTTGCCACGTCGTCGTCGTCCAAGCCGGTCTCTCTCGCACTCATGGGGCGTCCTGCGCCGGTGCGAGAGAGACAGAGCGGCGAAACTGTCCGGAGTCAGGAGAGAAGGGGAAAGGCGGTGGCCGAGGCGGCGGGGGTGAAAAAAGAAGCGCGCACCTCTCCGCGTCGCCGCCGCCAGTATTCGAACCGTCGATCGTGAACGTGACCGCGCCTGTTTTATCGCCGCGGCTTGAACCTCGCCTCCAATTCCAATCCTGGACACAAGTGCCATTAGACCCTTAGTGTTTGGCCGTGGACAGAGGTCAGCGGCGGGCGGGGCGCGCTGAGCACTGCAGCACCAGCGCAGTGCACATGTCGGCCCTGCGTCCCATAAATCTGACAATACTTGTTGAATCTCTTTGCAATCCGGCGGACATGCCGCGCGGCCACGGATGGACGGACGGACGGACGGACAGGCGGACTGACGGGCGTGCTTTTGCAGAATCGGCGCGGACGACAACCTGTGCCACACGTGGTGCACATCCACTGCCCATCCGTCGTCGCAATGTTGTTGTCACTTTATGGCCCCCTTGTTGTCCTCGTTGTTGTGAGTGGACGTTACTTAGCCCTGCCCCGCCCGCTCCGCTCGCCTCGCCTGCTTACAGCCTGCTTCCGAAAAGGCGAACAAGGCCCGCCAGGTGAAACACGTGGAACATGTGGGCCGCGCATTCCTATCGCCGCACTGTGTGCCACACTGTATGTGCCACGGCAATTCCACGCACCGTGAGAGAGCACCGCCTTCTGGCTTTCTGGTTGGCTTTCGCCAGAAACGGTGGCGTGCATAGCATAAACGCTGCTAAAATTCGTGCGCGACGGCCTGGACGAGCCGCGGTTGCTTTTGTACAGTCGCGGATGGCACACCTGCCGCGTGCTCCACTTGTTCCCCTTCTTGTTGTTCCGCGCCTTCCTCGCCTTCCGCGCCGCGCCCGTTGGATCGGCGCGTCGCTGTGTTTGTGTCGGTGCAGGCGGCGCAAAGTAATGATTGCGCGCTTATTCGACATCAAGTGCCGCGGTGCCGCGAGTGTCTGAGTGTCTGGCGTTGCCTCAGGTCAGTGCGCCCCGCCGCCGCGGCCGCCGCGAGGGCCTTTGGCCGCCTAGCCGGACGCGGCGCGGCGGCATCGCGGCGTGTCGGGACTCTGACCAGGAGTCAAGTGGCAGTGCCGAGCCGAGCCGGGCCGGGCCGGCCGGTGCGGGACGAGCTGACTTTGGCCCCAAAACTATTTCTCTTATCCAAAGTTTCTTCCCCGATTTTATTCTACACGCGGTGGAGCTCGCGCGTCGTGATAGTGGCGTTGCTCGGAACTGCCGATGGCGTTGCAGCGCGTTGCATCGCGTTGCATCAGGTGTAAAGTGTAAAGTCGGACCGGCTGGCCGCCCTGGCGGGGCGCTACTATCACGTGGACGGGGCGTGGCGGCCGAGGCGGCGACGGATGTGCCGCAAGACGGGCTAGGCCTTTATCTGATTAGACAGGTGTGGCCGCCCTGCCGCCGCGGCGTGCCCGGCGTGCCGCACAGAGGCCCGCTCCGAATAAACGCGCTGCCGATTATTTTCGACAGCAGGCATGAACCAGGCCGTAGGAATGCGTGTTCGGCCGCGTCCGCGCCCATCATCGCGCCTTTTCGCGGTTTCACGTCGCCGTCGCCGTCCTGGCTGCGACTAGCGGCGACGAGGCCCCCGGCGTCGCGCTGCGCGTTGCCTATCTCACGGGCGGCGGCATCCAAACGGATTCTCGTCACCGGTTTCGCTTTGCCGTTTTCGTTTCGTTTTTTTCCCCGGTAATAAAAGTGGCCCGGTTGTCGGGCCCCCGCACGTGGGGACGTACACTGGCCGCGGCGCCGCGGACTCTCTGGCTGGACGCAACCGGACGGGAGCCGCCCCAAAGCACCCAAAGGAAATGCATGCTAACTTATTCCAATTCCCCCCGCCCCGGCCCGTTGCGGCGCCCCGGCGAAGCAAGGACACATATCGGCCGCTTTCGGCGAGCCGCTTGCCGTGTGCGCCTTGTGTGCTTTCTCGGTTTTGTTTTTTCATCCAGTTTTCGCGCACCAGGCCACTTGCCTTCTGGTCGCCGCTGCCGCCGCACGCTCGGTTCGGTGCCGAAGTTTGTGTGCTCAACGCGTCAAACACCGCCGAACAGTGCAAAGAGGACTCGAAATGCAGACACACACACGCGCGCGCGCGCTCCACTCTCACACACGCACATCGTTCCTATGGATTTGTTTGTTATGGCGCGGCCAAGAACAAAGAACAAAGTCGGTCGATGCCCACTTGGTTTGTTGTCTTTTGGCCCGCCGAGGAGGTGGTGTTGGTGACCACGCGGAGGAGGGAGAGGAGGGGGGGAGGTAAGGTGCCATTGTCACGGGGACGCGATTCCCGCCAGTATCATCGTGCGTCATTTTCGCTGCGTACGTGGTGCACGTGTCATCGGGGTAGGCGCGCCTAGGCGGTGGAATGCAGAGCGAGGAGGCGGGAGACCCACTGGAAGCCGACGGGGAGGCGGCTGGAAGGTGGCTGGAAGGTGGCTGGAAAGCCGACTGGAAGATTCCGACTCGGAGGGAGAGGCGCTTGAACGCAGAGCCACTTGCAACCATTGGAACGCCGTTCAACATTCTGCCCGACCAGGCTACGCGCTTCGCCGTCGCAGTGGCTGGAGACCTCTGTGTCCGGGGGTCTGGGACTGTGCGACGGCCGGGTTCACCAGGGCGACCTGTCCCAACGGCCCAGCCGCGGTGAAGCTGAAGCCCAACAACTAATTTATACATCTCAAGACACAACAAGTTAGTGTGAATGTGTGGGCGCTGGCGCGTCGTGGCGCGGCGTAGTGGATCCAGGCGTCAGGCAGTCTGGCAGGCTCGGCACTCGGCGCAAGCGGCCAGGCCCCGGCGGCCCCGGCCCGGCTCGGAGGAGGAGGAGGCCGGGCGGGGGCAAGGGGGCCCGGCTCACCCGGCTCGGCGAGCCGCGCGGCCGAGCCAAGCCAGCCTGCCAGGCGACGCTGTGTCTGGCTCGGCCGCCGTGGCCCCGTAGCCCTCGTGCGCCGCTACCTACGCCACCGGCTCGGCCGCAGCCGACCAGCCCAAGAGCCCCAAGGCCTGCCTCGTGGCGGGGCGGCGCGGCGCATGGACCGGACCGGGCGTCGCTGTGTCTGGCCGGCCGCGCTGGAGCTGGAGGACGAGGACGCCGGGCTGCAGCCACGCCGTGGCTACGCCGATGCACGTCCGGGCCGGGAGTCGACCGGAAAAATAAATGGTCCGTTTTGGCGGGCGTCTTTAGCCCAGGCAGTGTCGTGCCGCGTGTGTGTTCGGCGCTCACTGCCGGTTGCCCAACATGCTAATCCAATTTCCCCCCGCAGCTCCGTCAAGGCGCCAAGTGACACTCCGTGGGGCGGCCGGGAAGGTTCGCCGGGTGCGTGCTTGGCCCGCCTTATAATGTGCCGCCCAAGGCTGATTCGATGCGCCCACGGCGTGGTGCACGTTGTATGGACAGCCGCGTGTCAATGAGAGTGCCTGCAGTGCCGGTCTCCGCGCGCAGGGCTTTCCCGGGCTCTCGCTTTGAGTTGACCCTCGCCTCCTCGAAGGACACTAGGCGCCACTACGCCACTGAGCGTGAGCGAGCGAGGAGCGCTGCCAGGCCGAGCGCTGGCCGGCGTCACCCTGTCTGGCTCCGCGCCGCAGGAGAGGGGAGTGGGGGAGAGCCGACGCGGGAGAGGAGAGGAGGGGGCACATGTCCGACTGGTGCCGCTGCCGCTGCCGCCTCTTCAAGGACAAAGGAACTCACTGCAGTATGCATGCGCACCCCCTGCCCGGCCCGCCCCTGCCCGGCTCCTATCGCGGGGCTCTATCGCCGCCCCGCCCCGGCCCGCCCCGCTTCGCCCCGCACCCTTAGGTTGAGCCGGGCTCAGCCGCCGCAGACAAGATGGCGTCGGACCTGAGCGGGCAAGGGGCCCGGCCGCTGCGAGCCGAGCAAAGCCGGTCCGAGCGCAGCCGCGGCGCGCGGAGCCGAGCCAGGGCCCGCCCCTCCCCCTGCCGCCGGCCCCGGCTCTGCCCGGCTCCCCGTGCCCCCACCACGCCAACTTGTGGCGCTTGGCGGAGGCGGGCGGAAAGGGGGCGGGCGAGGGACGGGGTGGGGGGCGGCTTTTTCTGGTTGAGAATGGGAGGAGGTGGAGGAGGGATTCCTGTTGAGCCGCGCCGCCGCCGCGCCGTGCCGCTTCAAGCAAGCTCGCCCGCCGCCTGCCTCGCCTCGCCTCGAGTTGGAGTCAGTGTGTGCAGTGGCGCGTTGGCGAGAGGACGTACGAGGTGCGAGTTAGCGTGACGAGTAGTGCCAGTGCGCGCCAGGCGAGTGAGTGAGTGAGAGAGTGGAGTGATCTACAACAAGACTGTGTGGAGTGCGAGTGAGCAGTGCCATGGCGCACGGAGTGATGGAGGAGTGGAGTGAACGCGGGGTGGACAGCTGCAGTGAGAAAAGCCCCAGCGGCGGCCACGGCCGGGTCATGGGCTCGCGCCGCATCTTCGCGCCGCAGTTCAAACTGCAGGTCCTGGACTCTTACCGCCAGGACCCCGACTGCAAGGGCAACCAGCGCGCCACGGCACGCAAGTACGGCATCCACCGGCGCCAGATCCAGAAGTGGCTGCAGATGGAGAGCCACCTGAGGAACATCACCGGCGGCAGCATCGGCGGCAGCATTGGCGCGCCTTCATCCCCCGGCGGCGGCAGCAGCGTGTCGCTGCCATCCCCACAGCCCTTGCTCGGCGTGGTCAGCCCCGTGCCCAGCCCCAGCCCCAGCAGTACGTCTTCCATGATGCTGGAGCCCCACGCCGCGGCGGCGGCAGCAGCAGCAGCGGCGGCGGCGGCCTTGAACCTCTCCCGCGAGGCGAGGCTGCTTGGAGCCGGCGTTGGCATGAGGGTCCCTAGCGCCGTCGGCGCCTGCTCGCCCACAGGAAGCGCCAGCTCCCCCCTGGCGTCGCCTTCCCCGCGCGGCTCGCCCGCCTGCTCGCCCGCCCCCATGCCCCTGCACCACCTGAGCGGCCTGGGCAGCTTGGGGCTGCAGGTGAGCCCCGTGTCCGTGCCCATGCCGCGCGCCAGCGTCAGCCCGACGCTCCCCATCAAGAAGAGGTGGCAGCAGGAGACCACCCCTACGTCCCACGCCGCCTCCGACGACGAGGACGATGACGACGAGGACATCGACGTCGACGGCACCGAGTCCGAGGCCAGCAGCGCGCTGGACTACACGACGGCCACGCTGAGCAAGCGGCGTTCCTTCTCCCTGCAGTTCAAGCTGGAGGTGTTGGACGCCTTCAGGGAGGACCCCCACTGCCAGGGCAACCAGCGCGCCACGGCGCGTGCCTTCGGCATCAACCGCCGCCAGGTGCAGAAGTGGCTCGGCCAGGAGCCCGACCTCCGCGACGAGGCCGTGAGCCGCGGCGGCCTCAACAGGCAGCGCCTCGGACGCTGGAATGACCAGGAGGACGCCCCCGCCACCCCCGCGACCGCCGCCTCCGACGTCGGCTGCCTCGACCTCAGCCGCAAGAGGAAGCACGACAGCGCTTCAGACCTGGACGACGCCGAGACCGAGGCCAAGAGGAGCAGAGTCAAGTCCGAGGCCTCCAACACATTAGCTCTGCAGAGGCCCACCCCTTTGGCCGACGTGACGGAAGCTTTCCGCGCGCACCCGGGCCTTCCCCCCCACCCCCTGCTGTTTCGGCCCCAACCTGTCAACCTCCCCCTCATGCCCTCCCTCCCCCTCCCCCTGCCTTTGCCATTCAACCTTTGTGCCAAACAGTACTCGGTGGATCTCAAGCTTAGCACCCTCGACCTGTACAACGCTCACCAGCAGAGCATGAAGTGGCTCAAGCCGGAAGAGTTTCTGAGGCATAGTAACTCGTTCTTGTTGAACTCTTTCCGGTGATGAGAAGGACTTTGGTCGATGATATATTTTTTTGTTTGTTGATGTAAAACTTGTTTTGATCTTCCCTGTACCTGTATTGTATAGCATAATTGTAGTTATTTATACTATATATTTTTGTATTGAGTGATAAGGAGGAAGACATAGCATAGTGTAGGATAGTAGCTGATGGCTGTGTATTCATCATTCAGCGATATGTTTGTCGCTTATGATGCAGCCATTGAGAGAGAACTCAGTATTTGAGGCCAGTGCAGGTTTTGAGTGCAAAGAACGAGAAAGAAAGAATGATATTGCTCATGACTGAATTTGTTAACATTTTGCCAGAACAAAAGGTATTTATTGTAAGTGAAGCTCAAAAGTCATTTTTTATAGCCTTATTCAAGAATTCATTAGATAAGGTTGATTTTTTCCCCCTGGGGAATTGCTCACACAACTGTGGCACAAGAATGTAACTCTTGACAGATGATTGCATCTTGCTCAATAGCATGTTTGGGGAAATTTCTTATATGCTGTGCTCACCTCAGATATTATGATTTTATCTGTGTAAATAATGTTTAATTTTGTACCATAGAAATGAGCAGAGTTGTACGAGAATTAACCTTTGGTACAAACTAAGGTGGCCATATATTTTTTTTACCATAGTGCAGTACAATTAGCACTGAGTTCCTGCCTGTACTGCTTATGCCATGCTTAATTACTGTTTAGTCTTTAGAACTGATGAGCCACTAGAGGCTACACAGGCTGTGTTCCTGTATCTCTGTCGCCACCCAAGGTGCGATTAGGGTGACCACGATAATTATCAATTTGCTCATTTATAATCCTGGACTGTCTCGTACTCTCATTATAAGCAAGAAGTCTATTATTTTTTTTCATGCTAGGAGATTTGCTATTGATCATCAAATTTCCTGTCTGCTGAAAAAAGATGTAGTTTTTGAAATCTATCTTTTGGTTTAGATTTGCACATATGTAAGACCATTGACTCTGCAACCTTGAAATTAAACCTGTGATAAGAGTATGTAAGAAATATATTTTTAAATACTTGTAATAAGTAATTGTAACCAAATTTAGTCCTTTAGGTAGATGTCCTTTAGGCAGATGTAAATTTGCAAAAGTATTGAAAGCCATGAAGAGTTATATCAAAATTAAATTTTCTGGTTGCCCTGCCAAGACTGCATGGGCAGAGGCACCTGGTGCACTGCACCTTTCAAGTAAACTCATTATAAAGATATATATGAATATATTTATTATTTATTTGATCTTGAGATATTGTATGTATGTTATCTTCCTGTCTTTACATAGATAAGTTCTGCAAACCTGTCTGACTATTTTTCCATCTTTATAATGATGTACATTTGCTCTTTCCTATTGGCCAAGTTTCTTTCATCTGTACTTTGCCCTCTAAAATCAGCCAGTTTGATCTTGTACTTTTTCTGAAATATGTTAGCCATATTTTCTACTGTCTTCTAAAAGTTTTCGTAAGCGCATTTAGCTGCTCACTGGTTAGCAACTACACTTCTTTTTTGTTGTAGCGTAAATCGTGATATCTGTAGATGCCATATGGAAGCTCTTAAGAACTTTCAGCAATTTTTATAGGTCTGAAAATGTGTACAAACAATCAAGACTTTGTAAATGATCAAACAGAAAGGTTGTATTTTTTAAAATATGTAAATGTACCCATTCAGTCTCACATCGTGATTCCAATTGATATGCCTTGATAACAAATATGTGCCTTGAATGAAATATACTATTACATTGATATTGAAACCTTGTTTTATCATTTCACCATCTTTTAAATTCACACCCTCATGAATTGAAAATGAAAAGAAAAGTATGAATCAAAAGTGAATAAGGAAAAGAAAACAGAGGTGCTAAAACTGCTTGAAAAAGACTCAAACACACATCTAACTTTTCATTGAGAAAAACTCAAAGTAAGGATTTGAAGATAAAACCAGTCACACCAACGCTGCCAGAGTATGCACAGTATGCAACACTTGCAGCTGCTCAGTTGCCGAGCAAACCGCAGCTCCTACTCCCCCTGCCCAAGCGAGGGTTGAGCCACGGGTGCGTCGTGCACCAGTCGACGGGGGATGCTGGGGTGACGCCGGGGTGACAACAGGGGGTGGGGGAGCTGCCAGTTCCCTGACCACGACATCGCGCCGCCGCTTCACTGGGCCAGTAGTGTGGAGAAAAATCGATCCAGACTAACAGGCGAAAGCCAAAGCAAGCGAACCAAGCCACCCCAGCGGAGGGCAGCGCGGCGCGTCCTTGGCCGGGGTCAGGAGCGAGTGCGTGGAACTATGGTACCCCAGGGCGAGCCAGGGCAAGCCGAGGGCGGCCGAGAGGGCGCGCGGGCCGCGGCGCAGGCCAGGCGTCACCTGAACCGAAGAAGGAAAGGATCCTGGCTGATAAGGTTATCTGCGCCGCGCCGCTTCTTGGCGCCAATCGGACATAAACACCGCTATGCATCGCGTGGGCCGCGAACGCCAGGAAGGAGGAAGGCGCGGTGTCGCGGCGTGGCGGGGCGCGGCGGCGGGGCGGGGCGCGGCGCAGCTATCTGCCTTTCTTTGTGGGCTGAGGTGAACCTGGTCATTAACATGCACGCGGGCCACGGCGGCGGGGGACCAGGTCTCGGGTCCCAGGGACCTCAACGTAACGCGTTGAGTGAGTCACGGGCCGCCGCGGCGCCCCGCCACGCCACTCCACGCCACGCTCGGCGCGAGGCTAGGCACGGCCGGCATGGCATGGCATGGCCGGGACGTTAGCAGGTGTGGGCCGCTACCGCTCCAATATCGGCAGCGGCTAGGCAAGCTGTTTCGCCTAACTTGACACAGCTGTCGAAAGTTGCCGCCGCCGGATTGTCGGCGTGAAATCCTTTCCACGCGCGGCGGCTCGGCGCCGTCCCCGCGGCCAGCGCCTTCCTTCGCCATGCTTCGCCTTCGCCATCGGGGTGGCCAACGGCCGGCCGCCGCGACCGATAATGAGACTGGCGTGGCGTGGCGTGCTTGGCGTGGCGCACCCTGGTGGCGCACAGTGGTGTGCACAGCACAGTACACAGTCGTGGCTGGGCTGGGCGCCTGGCGTGCAGGCAACCCATCCGGCAGGAGCGCGCGGCGCGGTGCCTACCCACCAGGCGCTTGCCGCCGCACCGCGACTGGAGAAAGAACCTCCACCTCCTCCAAACACTCGACGCAGCGTGCTTTGCTGTTTCAGGAGCGGCTGGGGCGGTCCCTTACCTAGGCTAGGCCCCAGCCACAGCCCCTGGGTCTCGGGCCCGCGACGACGCCCCCCGCATGCCCGCGGGAGTCGCCTCGGTCGCCCCGGGCCCCGCACTCGACCGCCACCAGATCCACGCCCGCTATCAGGACACCTCCCTGGTGGTGTTCAAGGTGGTTCAAGCTCTTTGCTCTTTGGCGACGCTTGCAGTGGCGGAGCGCGGCAGCTCCTGCTCCGCCCCGCCGAGTAGACCGCGCGTCGCGCGTGTTTTGCACTCGCTAATCTTTCGCGCCGATCGCCGGCCTGAGTGAAAGATGCAAACAGCAGCACTGCACCCGCCGTCGTCTAGCCGTCGTCCGTCGTGCGGCGATTGTTGTCTTTTCGTTTTATCTCAGCAACGACAGCACACACGCACGCACACACACGCACGCACGCGCTCGCACACAGCGACGTCGGCTCAGCCCCTGAGTCACCGCGCACTGCTTACTAGGCACTTGCGCCTTTGCCTGCCGCACATCGATGTACGTGCCGCGGTGCACGAATCCGCACGTCCCTCGCCACGTCGCGCACCCGGACCGGACCCACGTGCACGAGCACGTTCAGCGACACCGTTGGAAAAAATGAGTTGGCTTTGTTTCTGATCGACGTTTCACTCTTGTTGCAGGAGCTGCGCGCGTCCGGCGCCGACGTCAACTACCTGCTGTTCGGCCAGAACCGGCGCGCCCGCCTCGTCCACAACTACGGCAACGCGCAGACGGTGGTGCTGCACGCCGGGCACGCCAAGCCCGCCAGCAAGCCGGCCAAGCAGGGCTCCACGGTGTGCACGGTCCAGTGACATGTCGTAAGGGACCCCGATCACGGAGCCAGTCGCCGCACCCCGCCGCACCCCGCCACACCGCACCGCTCCCCGCGTCCGCCATGCAGGTCGAGCAGGTTGTCGGGCAGGGCCCCCACGCCCTGTCCCCGGGCAGGGCTCGGCCGGGCCAGTGGTACTCCCTGGCCACGACCACCCTGGCCGTCGCGCCAGCGCCGGCCCCGCCGGCCTCGGGTGACGCAGCCGCTCCGGCCGCCCCGGCCGCTCCGGGCGCTCCGGGCGCCGCCAACGCCCTGCCGGAGCCCCGCGTCGGGCACACTGCCTCGTACCTGCCCCGGAGGAAGAAGGTAATCAGCATAATGCGACAAGTCTGCGCCGCGGCTCATGCTTTTGCATGGAGCGTGATGCAGGGGTAGCTTTTAGCTTTTGCAGCGCGCAGCCTTTGGCTTTTGCGGTGTTGCGTTTGCGGCACCGGCCGCGGAACTTTGGGCAGCGCGGCCAGCGGCTGGGAGTGGAACAGGTTCTCCACGGCATGCGGCGTCGCCGAGGGCTTCCTGCTGGTCAGACCGCGGATCCGGGCGAAAAAAAGTAGGCAAAAGTGAGGGTTTGAACCCGCATCCCGCGTCCTCTGTCCGACAGGTGCTGCTGATCGGTGGCGCGTCGCCTTGCGCGCTGTACAACGAGGTGTGGCAGCTGGACCTGCAGCGGCTCACGCTGACGCTGTTGCGGCCCGGCCCCAGGCCCGGCCCCGCCGCCAACCCCGGCGCCGTCGGCCAGCCCCCGCAGCGCTACGAGCACTGCGCCTTCCTGCCGCCCCCGCAGGACGTGCTGGACAAGATCTGGGTGTTCGCCGGGGCCAACATGGAGGGCAACCTCAACGACCTCTGGGAGCTGGACGTGGCCGCGGAGGAGTGGAAGTTCGTGGACAACTCCGGCAGCGTGCCCGCCCCGCGGACCATGCACACGACCACCGCAGGTGAGAGACAGGCCTCAGCGCTGTATCAAGAAACTGGTGCATTTCTTTTTCCTTCGGCCCGTGTTCAAAGTTTTCCTCCTTGCAGACGTGGAGGGCGAGTTGGTGCTCTTCGGGGGCGGCAACCAGGCGGCCAGCCCCGTGGCCGACCCGTCGGTGTACAAGCTGGACCCCGTGACTTGCGTGTGGACCACCGTCGACACCAAGGGCGACCCCCCAGCGCCCCGTCAGGGACACATACTGGTTGGCGTTGGAGCCAAGGTCCGTGCAGTGCGAACGAAGTCGTGGTCGTGGAAAACGTTGAAAGTTAAATTAATCTGTGTTTTGATTGGCAGCTTTTCTGCCACGGCGGCATGGCTGGCAACAAGTTCTTCTCCGACATGCACGTGCTGGAGGACGGCAAGTGGACGCTGGTGGACGCCGGCACCGGGGAGGGCTCCGCGCCCAGCGCCAGGGCGGGGCACGGCGCCGTCGCCAGGGGCAACTTGCTGTACATCTTCGGCGGCCTGGGCCCGCACGGCACCCTCGACGACATGTGGAAGTTTGACTGCAGTAAGTGAAGTGACGACTCAAATCGAACTACCTCTTCTGTTTTTGGATTGCCTGTTCATGCAAGTAATCCTTTGGTTTGTTTTCCCTTTCAAGCATCGCGCACGTGGCAAGAGATAGTGTTCGAGTCCGACTGTCCTCGGCCGAAACCCCGGTTGGACTTCGCCATGACCCTCGTGTGGCTGCCTCAGCATTTCACCCCACAGTGTACCAACGGGGAAGCAGTGACGCAGAACGGCGGGCAAGCTGAAGAGTCTGGCAGCCCGGACTCGGAACACGATCTCCCGTTCATTCTTGTGCATGGTGGAATGGATGATTTAGGTACTCTCTACAATGATTTTCACGTGTTTTGTCTAGAAGATTCGTCAAATCAACCATGATTTTGCTCAACATCATCATTCCTGGTTTTATGTTCAACCTTGTTCCCTGTGTTCATTGTATATGAATGTTTCTTTTTTAACTTTACGGTAATTTATTTTGTAATCAGGCTTAAGGTTTACAGTGTTGTGTTACCTTACTGCCACTTATACTTTCACATGTGTTCTGTAACTACAAACAGGAGTGGTTCTTAGCTTATCCTCAATTTAATGCTAGTCATTATAAAAGGCAGGTTCCAGCAATGTTTATTGTTGCTTTTCCTGCAAGTACTGGAGGTTCAAAATCTGTTTTTTTTTTTTTTAGACTTTTCTTTAAGAACAAAACGTCAAATGTAAAATAAAAATAATTTTTTACTCAAGGAAGATGTTTAAAAAAGTCCAAATAAAATTATTATTACATTCTTTTTAAAAGTGTCTATTAATGTGCCAGTGAGGCGCAATGCACCACAAAACCCCAGTCTTTGTAGCCCACACAGAAGAAATGCAAAGGTGATGTATTTTACATAGACCTCATTCTGTCACCAGAACTCAACTAGCATGACAGTAAAACACTTTTTCAGTCCAAATGATACTTGTACTACTTCTATACCATTGCAGAACTTCGAACCCAAAACCAGGGTTCCATCTGATCATACTTAAAATTTAGCTGGAATTTTTTACAAACAGAAAAGGAATAAGTTAGTTCTCGGTGACTTCTCAGTTCTGACAATACTAACAAGTTTTGTTACTTGTTTGGTAAGTGACAAAACAACTTTTTAATCAAGAAAAGTTTATTGAACAGGGAGCATACACCCATTTTCAAACTATAAATTATCACAGGGAAATTCTTCTTCATTTAAAAATTTTTAAACATGAATAATCCTAATGTAGTGGGGAAATGTAAAGACTGCATTATGCATCAGCTTGAATAACAGTTTTACTTAAAAAAACAAACGGTCCAATAAGAATGTATTTTTTAGCAAGGTTTGAACACAATTGAGTCCCATAGCACAACAAAACAACTTTGCTAAAGCAAGACAGTATCAGTCTGAATATTATTATTAATGCACAGTGTATTGCTAAAGCTGATGTTGGTTAAACACAGACATGATTCAGCAGAAGAATATTAAAAAAGTTGGCAATACATTACTTCATGATTCGCAGTACACTCATAATAGATAGAAACACAGTAAGAGATGAGAACAAGACACCTATTGATAAACTTTATATCTATTTGGAGTAAAGATTCTCAACTCATAACAAAAAAGAAAAAAGATCCAAAATTGAAAATAAAATACATAGCTTTAAACATTCAGATAAGACAAAGATAAGCAGTCACAAATATTTCAGAAGGACAAAATTAAAGTAAATTAATCTTAAACATAACTGTGATGCATGATTTAATTCAGCCAACAAATACAGGGTTCAAAATCCAGTAGACACCAAGGTACCAAAGCACCAACGCATGACACATAGAATAAAAACATTCAAAAATACAATTTTTTAAAGAGGCTTAAAACAGTGCTTTTGGTGACGTCATCAAAATGCAACACACAAATGCAAGAAATTATCTGGATAACTAAGGTGTTCACTCATCCACTGAAGAGGGGTATCTGGAGGTGGTTCTACTCCATGTGTGGTAACTTTGACTGTGAAAGACAGGAGAAAACAAAAGGAACATTTTTAAACTGACTTTCAAAGAGAACTGTTAAGAAATACTAAAATTCAAGAACAGCTGTAGCATACCTTTACAAGCATCTTCCGCATAAATTTCTTGTAAAAAGTGAAACAATGTTTTCTTTTGGCCCTCTTCATTGATAGGTTTAACAAGTCTTTGAGAGAAAGGCTTGTCTCCTTGATAAAGTCGAAATGGGATATATTTAAAGGTTTCTTCACTATTAACCTCCATGAGTTTTCGATTCACAGCCCAGAATTGATCAAACTTGTCTGAAATTAAAATGGTAATAAACAAATGGTATCAGCTCAGAAAGACACTGCAACCATCTCATACAGTATAAGATGTCTTAACAAAGAGAAGCCTACACTGAAATTGAAGTAACTAGGTTTATCAGGAAAATTACCATTTTGTAATCCAAGCCATAATTGGTTGTGGTCCTTTTTCTGCAAATTAGATACTACCTGGCTCCTATGTTTTAATACATCAGCTTCTTTGATGCAAGACATAAAGTAAGACTCAACTGCTTCTCTGCAATAGCATAAAAAGCATTTGATGAATGAGTTGATTTGTATGGCTAAATATGTTAGGAATGAAGACTGTTGACTCACCTTGAGGGGCAGTGTAATAGCTCAGATTCAGGAAACTTGTCAAAATGAACTGTTACGCACCAGGGAAGACTTATTTCAGGTATATGAAGATCACACAAGACACCAATAGGGTAATGCCTACACAGAAACAGAAAGCACCCATAAAAGTGTATTACTAGGAATAAATTTATCAAGTTCCAGATGAAGAAATGCGAAATGTATTACCATTTGAGAGGTTGTCCATTGAAATCTATCCACATCTCCGATTCTTTCATGTCAGGGTGAATAAATCTTTGGAAATGCTTCCGCACCTGTGACAAGCACAAAAGATATAACTTGGTAATGAGAACAATATGCAGTGTCCAGAATAGGTAGAGAGTACAAAAAATAAAAACACAATTTTCTAGTCGTTTGTTCTTTAGCAGTAATGGGCTGCAGCGGTGAGTCATGAGTGTCACTCAGCATGCCCATTGCACGTGGGTTGACGTTGGCAACACACCAGCCGAATGGACTCAGCCGTTTCGGAGCATTCCTCACCTTATCAGTGACTAGTGGAAAATATGACAGCCTGGGAACCATCAAATAATATGGATCAGGCGCTTGCAGCCCATTAACCTCACTGGAGTCGAGCTGGAAACACACGGGTATTCGCCCATCCCAAATTTCACGCAAAACTTCCCGATCGTTGGCCATTTTTAACGAAGAATTAATAAAGGGCAATGCTAACGATTAAAAAATGACAATAAATCGGGAGTTTGTTGTCCTCAAGACAGACTTTTGCCATAATTTTCACTATTTTCCTTCCCTTGTTGCAGTATTTGTTTTGTTTCCAGTGGCCATTACATAAAGAAGGGCTGTTTTTTTCGTGCAAGGCAGTGCCATTTTGCAGGCTGGTCACACCCTAGTTGACCCGAGTCTCGTCTCTCTGAAAACCACAATGAGGAATCTTTAATTTTTAAAAACTTTGATTGTATACCAGAATAAAAATGTCCTCATCCCTAATTTTATAAAAAATAGGATCTTTTTGATTAGTAACTGAAACTTTCCCATAAAACTTGGGAAATTTGGTTTTAAAACACTGGTGCCCCTGCCAATCGTGTACGTCACACCATGAGAAATTGAGTGAACTTAGTTAAAGTGGTCATCAAAGTTTTCTGCTGTGTTTTGAGCAGTTTTGAGTTGTCTTGTCATTGCGGAAAGTGTGTTTTTCTTTCTCTCGCTTTTCACGAACTTGGAATTCTGAGTGTGAACAATGAAATTCTTTTACGCCATCTGTGTTGTTTTGAATTTACATTTGTTGCACTGCTTGACATTTGCTCAAAGAGATTTAGAACCTAACCAAGATGTTTATACTATAGAAGGAAGGGTTTTTCCTCCTGATGGCCCTATAAGTGCTAATTCGTGGTATTCTCAAACAAGAATTTTAGCCAATGGTGGAGAGTTCGTCGGTATTTTAAAGTAAGTTTATATCTATCATGTATATCAGGTGTCCTGCATTGTGTTCTTGAAGCCGCTTCTGAAAGTGTAATTTTTATTATCCCTCTATTTTACTCATTCCCTTTTTATTTATTTTTGTAACAGGAGAGATAACAGTTTTATCATACACAATGTTCCCACTGGCTCTTATGTAGTTGAAGTGGTGAATCCATCCTATGCCTATGAGCCTGTGCGAGTTGAAATCAATTCGAAAGGAAAGTTGAGAGCTCGGAAGGTTAATTACATTCAGACATCAACAGTGGAGCCTGTTGTGTATCCACTTGCTATGACTCCTGTCACTCGATACCGCTACTTCCAAGTTCGTGAACAATGGAGAGCAACAGATTTCTTGTACAGCCCTATGGTAAAAACAATCAATATAGCAGAATTTTTGAATTTTTGTTTTTCAAGCCAGTTGTGCTTTTGAGCTTGCTTGCATTCTTTGCATGACATGAATCTTTTTCAACTTTCTTCCAGGTTCTGATGATGGTTCTTCCTCTGGTGATCATCATGATCCTCCCAAAAGTAATGAATGACCCTGAAACTAGAAAGGTAAACTTAACCTGCATGTTTTCTTTTCGTAGTTTGATGGAAAGTTCTTGCATTAACTTACCACTTCTCACCAGGAAATGGAGCACCTCAACAGCCTTACGCGCTACGACATGCCTGAAATGTCAGAAGTCTTGACGTCATTCTTTGGAGGAGAGAAACCTAAAGTAAAATCTGCACGGAAAAAGAAGGCACAGTGAGACATACCCAAAAGTCTACGTTCTCTTAGGCTAAATAATGGGGCGGGGATCATTAAAAGTTTATGGGTCATCTGAGAGTATATAAATTTAATTGGAAATGATGATTTAATTACGACTGAATGTGTAAGTAAACACTCTTTCGATTAGCCATTCACATGTGGCACGTTTGTTAAGATATTTGAAGCTAGTCCTATGGGTCACAGTTTTGTACCATTTTATAAATTCCACTCATGTCCTTTGTTGTCTCAAAGTGTTTCCAGATGTTTATAATAATTGATGTGTACACCTCTTTTATAGTGTAATTACAATACATGTTATTGAAAAAAATTAAAAAAAAATTGTTTTTGATTGGGCGAGCCATAAGACCAGAACAGAACACAAACATATCTTATAAGAAAGGCTCGACCATGAAACCATGAAATAGTTGTCAGGGGGCCCTACGGGATCGTCGTCGCCCAGCTCCAATGCTGCCAACCTCGCAGAGCAAAAAAAAAACAAAACATAATGCTTTGGATTATGACTCTATGAAGTAGACGACCCAATTTCACAATTTTCATCTGCATGCACACCGCTCTAGCCACTGGGCTGTGACTCAAGAACGCAGGTCACGAGGGGCAGCACGAGGCGCCCTGCGGGTAGACAACCCATCTGACCCGTATGGGCGACAGCTTTCAGGAAGGTAGGCAACCCATTCGACATGCTGCACTGAGCTCCTGTGGGGTAGGCAACTTACAAGCCCGCCAGCATGCGTCGCCAGTGAGGTGGGCAGTCCATTGAACTGGCCTGGTGGGGGGTTGTGCCCACCAGTTCGCCCATGCGGTAGGCAACCCATCGAGCGCCGTGTTGAATGGGCTGCCTCCCTCGCGGGCGGCGTAAAGCCTCACGCGGCAGAGAAGGTGGCCGCCCTCCGTGTCCGGGACAACCTCGGCACGCCGCGCACCGCGCACGCCGCGCGAGCGAGACTGCGTGACTTCCATTACCCGGCGGCCGCGGCAAAGCCCGGCAAAGCCAGGCAAAGCTGGGGCGTCTCTCTCTGTCTGTCTCTGTCTATCTCGGTAATCCGGTCATCGCGTGAAATACTCCCGGCCGGCAGCGCCGCCGCCGCGTCTCGAGACTGACAGGCTTCAGGCTGACGCGCGCCGCGGAAAAAGCCAAAAGCCGCTGTCCGATCCTCTCTCTCTTTCTCATCACCTCGACTGGTGAGAAGGCACCGCAGCGCAATCGCGCCTCGCGCGCGCCGAGCCTTTCCGAACGCACCCCTCCGTCGCGCGGCAAGCACAGGCCCCTGCCGCCTGATTTTGAAGGATTGTTTTATCGCTCTGTCTCTCTCACTGCGATACGAGACACCGCACGAGTGCAACAAAGATGGAGTGAGGACACGTTGAGAACGCCCCCCTGCACGTGTCAGGCAGGGCGGCCACGTCGGCCAGCCCCGCCAGCCCGGACGTCCATCCACGTCCCGTCGCCTCCGCCGCCTTCACGGTCATTTCGCTTTTCAGGAGCCGCGAGCCGCGCGGTCCGGTCGGCCCGTCGTTGTCGGGACGTACTGGAACGTACCCGTTCAAAAAGCCGCAGGCCGGGGCGGCGGGCTCGACTGCGTCCGGCACCGTTGCTGACTAACTGGGTGCGTTCACGAAACGATGCGGTCGGCACCGGCGCTGCACCGCCCCGCGGAGGTCATCCCGGCCCCGTTTGCGGTGCTGGGCTATCGCCTGCCGCGCGCACCAGTAACTCGCCCTTCATTTAGCCGGGCGTGCGTTACGACGTTACGACCGCACCGGCCGGGGCGCACGCCCTGCCGACCGCCGCCACGTCGTCGCTCTGTCTCTCTCGCACTCGTGGGTCGTCTCGTGAGGGTGCGAGAGAGAGAGAGAGAGAGAGAGAGAGAGAGAGAGAGAGAGAGAGAGAGAGAGAGAGAGAGAGAGAGAGAGAGAGAGAGAGAGAGAGAGAGAGAGAGAGAGAGATGGAGAGCGTCGGAACGGCGGGAGGAATCAGTCAGTCCCCTGGCCGTGCGTCCGTGCGGTATGGCCCGGCCCGGCACTTTCGGCGGCCTTTCGCTCCTGCAGTCGCCGCAAAGGGCCGCAAAGGTGCGGCCAGCCCGCAAAAAGCGCATCGGAACACCCCTGGGAGAGAGAGGAGGAGGGGGCGAGGTGGCGGAATAAAAACGAGAGGCAGAAAAAAGACGACGCAGTCTGCGGCTGCGAGCGACGCGCACATTTCGCCGCTTGTCGGCGATATTGGAAATCGCTCTGGTGGCGTTCCAAATGGGAAATGGAGGTGTTGACGACGGTGACATCGGACTTTGGCACGGAGCCTTCGCGCGCCTTCGCGCCTTCGCGCCGCGCACGCGCACCAAGGCGGCGACTAGCGTGACCGTCACCACCAGGAAGGCGTCGTCGTCGCTCTGCCCGGCGTCGCCGCCATGGTGGCACCGTGGTGGCGGCACCGCGATGGTGCCGCGAGCCGCGTCCCCATTGGCTGCCGCCATGCTGCCGGCCGATTCCTTTTTTATCGCTTATTTACCGATGTCGGCTCGCTGCAGTAATTGGTGGCACTGCTGGCCGGGCCGGGCCGAGCCGGGCCGAGCCGGGCACGCCGAGCCCTCTGAGCCAAGGGGGTACTTAGTCCGAGCACTTCTTCAGCGAGTACCTACGCACTCGGCACTCGGCGAGGTGTTCCCGATGAAAACCCGGTGCCTTGCGCACCTTCAGCTCCACGCTGCATCTTAAAAAACAAAAACAAAAATGATATTTAAAAAAAAATAGAAACTTTTTTCTTATTAATCCAACAATGCGATGCAAGTCGCCCCTCTCGGGGCCTCTCGGTCGGCCCCTCTCGCTGCGCGGCGTGCAGCCCGCGGGGAGTTCGCCGGCGTGGCGTGGCGTGGCGGGGCAGGCGAGCTTTGACTGCCCATTGGCCGGATCTCAATGATTATCCTCGATCATGCAGCCAGCGCGCCAGCGCGCCCAGGAACGCCCCCTGGCTTCTCCTCCTCCTGCTGCTCCTCCTCCTGCTTCTCCTTTTTTCGCGGCGCGGCAGCGCGGCGCGGTCGGCATAGCTGCCGCGTGACCTACTCGACGGGCGGGAAGACGCGGCCGACCGTTTTGGCGCGGGCTGGCCGGGCTGGCGCGGCCAACTACAGGCCGAGCGCCGCAACTACGAGGCCGAGCGCGGCCAGATACGCGGGTCCAGCCGGGCCGCGCTCTTACCGCCCTCTGCTCCGCTCTGCTCTGCCCCGCGCTCGCCTTATTATGGGCGATGAATATTAATAGCGCCAGGGGCTACAACGTACGTGGCTAGCTGAGTTTTGCACCCCCCACCACTTCCTCCCTCGCGAATCGCTCCGCCGTGCTCCAAACAACGGGCCCGTCATCGCGTGTCTCAGTCACACGTTCAAAAAATTTAAAACAAAAAATAATGTGTGTCTTCTGGGGGACAGCTAACTGAAGCCCCTGCTCGCGCTGCGTCCTCGGCCCGCCGGTGAGGGACCTGTATGTGTGTGTGTGAGTGCGTCCTACTGGGCGTGTCGGGGACACAGCATTAAGATAACACGCACGAGTCGGACAGCCAATTACTTCGATAGCGCGTGGCCTTTCCGATGTAGAACGTACGAAAATGTGTCCCCCCCCCCTCCGGCCAGCCATCAAACAATATAACAGCGGCGGTTATCCAGTCCATCAGAGGCTCGCCGATATCGAGCCCACCCGTGCGGCCGTGCGCCGCCCTTGTGCAGACTCGTCCACGTTACGGAGACGAATGGTCGCGTCTCGGTTCAAAAACGGCAAAAAGCAGTCGTCACGCCGGAAGGTTTTGGAAACGGCCGCACAGATATGGCAAATAGACACACACGGGGGGCTTGGAGTTTCTCCCGGGCCCCTTTTCCGGGGCGACTTCCTTGCAGTCTGCAGCGGAGAGAACTCCGCCCACGAACTGCCCCACACGCCGGTGAAGAATGGCCGAAGGGACTGGAGAGAGAGAGAGAGAGAGAGAGAGAGAGAGAGAGAGAGAGAGAGAGAGAGAGAGAGAGAGAGAGAGAGAGAGAGACTCCAGCCTCACAACAGTGGTCAGGCTCTTGCTCTCTTTGGTACCCGATGCCTATTAGCATGTCAAAGCCGAGGGAGGGCGTGGCGAGGCGCAGTGCAGTACCTGCATGACGGTACCGACGGTACCGACGCCGTGCGGGTAGGTACCCAGCGTACCCAGGCACCCAGGTAGGAACCAGTACCCGCGGGTGGGTGCCGGGCGTGCATTGGGCTTGACGTGTCCCGCCGACAGACATCGCGTGCGCGGACGGGGATCACGCTCTAACCAAAATTGGCCTCGTGCTCTACGTGTTATATGGAGTCCGGCAACGAAAAGCTCTGGAATGAAAGAGGAAAAAAAAACACGCACAAAAGAGCCGATAATACTAATAATGGGAAGGAAAAGTAGCCGGAGAAGGGTGGATAACAATTCGGACATTTCTGCTCTATTTCTACCCAACATTTGTTATTTATTACTTATTTCGGCCGATCACCTGAGGTAAGTCAATTAAAACGGCCAAAACTAGGATTTTCCCGAGGAATATCAATATTTCTGGAACTGAAATACGGGTGGGTCAACTGAGAGAGAGGTCAACTGATCCACCCCGTGTCAGAACGCAAAGAATGCTTTTTTCCCCCCTGATTCTTGTTTTAAAAATGGTGCTTTTTCTCTTCTCTCTTTCTCTCTCTCTGCAACTGACAGCGGCGTAACCAGGCGGACAGAGGCGCCACTGTAGGCAGGATATTGCATCCGAACGGCACGTGTGTCCGTGGTGTTGGTGTGTCCGCGGTGTGTCTGACGGACGGGCCGGGCGCGTTCGGGAAGGTAGGGAGGACACGCCCGGACCGTGAGACCGACCAAAGTGACCGCCGCGCCGCGGCCCGCCGTCACACGATTCGTAACGCGTCCAGAAAAGTGTGTGGCAAAGGGAAAATGAGAAAGGGAAAAAAAGTGGATATGAAAGTAATAAAAAAATCTAAAAACGGTGGCGGGCAACGCCCTTACATGAAAGGGGACAGCAGCCCCGTTGGCTGGCCAATCAAAAGGCCCGGCACTTTGACGCCGACGTGCAGGGGGCCGCGGCGGCCGCGGTTTCCACCGGGTCGGATCAGTTCGAGGTTCAACAACGGCCCCATATGAAAAAAAAATTATAAAGAAAAAAACAAGATCCTCGCCCTGAGACGTAAGCGGTCGCGACAACCCCGACGACAAAAGACGACAAGAGATGCGCTGGTAACGATTTTTGGGACCCCGTCGGTGCGCGGCGGCGCCGTCACCGCAAGTCCTGCCGTCCTGCCGTCCTGCCGCACGTCCTGCCCGTCCCTTGTCGCGCCAGGGTCCCGCCAGCTCCGCCAGCGCACATCTTTTTTTACGACGCCGTGTGCTCGCCTAATGATAACTGCACTCATAACCGCACCCATTTCGAGATATCGCTTATTCGCCGTGGGGACCCCGGACCCCGGACCCCTCGGACCCCTCAAGCGGCGAGCGGCAGTCCGTTGCTGGAACTGCCGTCCACGCACCAATCCAGCAGCCTTACAGTCTTACAGTCTTGCCGTCCTGCAGTCCTGCAATCCTGCACGCTAAGAATTTTTACGCAATTTCGACGAAAATGCTTAGCGTGTGCAGTCCTGCAGTGCACCGACCGGGAAACCAGCGCCCTGCTGAAGCTGCAGCATGACACACTTCTACCCTGCAAAAAAATAAGAAGAACAAATCAGCAAATAAATCCCAATTACCATAAGTATTGTCCCCAAACGCGTAGCGGACGTAAAACATAAGCACGCCGTAAAGCCCTCCTCTTTCCCGCGAACGCCGCGGATTTTTTTTTTCAAATTTAATATCGCATTCCTTCGTTCGCTTCCCCGCGATTGGCGCACTTAATGTGTTTATTCAAATGGCGCGCGACTTGTCGCAAACGCGCGGCGAAACGCGGACGCGTCGCGACGACCGGTTCGCCGCGGCCGGCCGGCCAACAACGCTCCAACCCGACCGCGGGCTGCACTTTCGTCGCTCCGTCTCGCTCGCACTCTCGGCGCGTCCCGCTGCGGAGGGAGGGAGACAGGTGTAGCATCGCCCTGCCCGCCAGATGAGCGCTTTTGCCACCGAGCCCGCCACGGCCAGGGGCACGGCCAGTGGCTCGGCCCGGCCCCCTCGCCGCAAACTTTTGTTACTTTTGCAGCGAATTAATGTATTGTGACAGTCATCCCGGCGGTGACGAGACGGACGACGCCGCCACTGCTTGATTGCGGGCGCGGTCCGCGGGTCCACGGCGAAACGCAGCGACACGCGGCGCCGCCACTGCAAGCGGTGCGAGCGTGACGCCGGCCGATATTTTGATCGAGTCGCGCGAGGCGAGGCGGCGCTCATTTCGCAAGGCCGCTGCTCAATTACTCCCGTCTTACTCGTTTTCAACTAGAGCGCGGCGCGGCCGGGCCGCACGCGCGGGGGGCGCGCCCCGCGGCCGGGGAAGGGGGCGTGGCGGGGGCGTGGTGCGGCGGGGCGGGGCGGGGGGCGGGGCGGGGCGGGGCGGGGCGTGTGGCTACTCCACGATGTCGGCCTGTCCACCTATCGATTCTCACAAAGGGCGAAAATAACGTGCTGTGAGATAACAAGACGGGAAAAAAGAGAGACAAGCAGCGACGCGTATCGGTACATCATCCAAATCGTACAATGGTACCGGTAAAAAAAAAGAAGGAGAATGGAATGATAAAAACACGAATTTCCCCCTGGCGGCCCAGTGGCTCCACTCCGAACAATGGCCCCGTCGCCCTGTCTCTCTCGCACCCTCGCGCGGCGCCCCTTGAGCGCGAGAGAGGCGGGGCGACGAGGGCGCTGGTGGAGCTGCAGTGGCGGCCGGTGGCGGCCCGGTGGCATGAATGGAGCCAGCCGGACACTCCCGCTCGGCGTCTGACGCCTCAAAGTACAAAGCATTCGTGCCGATTATCGGAGCAATCTAGGCATTGTATCGCCTCGTGGGCCCGTGGGCCTCATAGGGGCATCACGTGGTGTATCGCCTTCACGGGGGCGCTTCCGCCCGGGGTAATAATAACACCCCGGTGCCGAGCCGCGCCGAGCCGCGCCGAGTCGCGCCTGGCCGTGGAACGGTGGAACCGCCCGAGGAGGACAAGTTTAGCGTCAAAGTGAAGAACACTTTACTTTGGCATGAACATGAATCCAAGTTTGGCATCGAAATGAACCAAAGATTGACATCACATCAAAACCCATTTCATAAAAAAATATATTTAAATTTGACCAAATTTAACCAAGTTCTCTACATGAAAAGTTTATTCACGTTTTTGGCGGAACAGAATGACACCCCTCCACGCGACTTTTGACCTCGTTTGGACTCACCCGTTCTCGGCAACTTGTTCGGGTCGCGTCCCAGACCGACGTCGCCAAGTAACGTCCTGTTGAAACAAGGGTGGCGTACAAAGGCGTGCACCTTGTGCGCCCCGCGCCTCGCGCCTCGCGCCTCGTGCATGACCAGAGTGTTTACGGAGCGCTCGGCCGGGACTGGCTGGACTGCCGGGCCGGGCCGGTACGCGGCGGGACGGGCCGTCAGTGTCAAAACCCCCTTTGTTCGTACTTGAGCCCTTGTGCGTGTGTGCGCATGGCTCGGCCGGGGCATGGCCGCGCCGGCTGCGGCATGCCCGCCCGCGTGCACTTACGTGTGGTCGCGCCGCGTCTGCCGCGCCTCTGCCGAGGCCTCCGAGCGCACGTTTGCACTTCTTCTCAAAGGCTGCGCGGAAAACGCGCAACGCGAGTCAAGATGGCGGAGGGGAATCTCGCTTTGAACCGCGCCGTGCCGTGCCGTTCCGTGCCGCGCCGTGCCGCCTCGGCTCGCTGGTTCATTACTGTGGTTCCCGGAGACTTCAACGCCGGGTTCGACGAGAGCGCCGCCCTGCCGCCTCGCACCGAAAGACATCGTGGCGTCGCCGTCTCTCTCGCACCTCTGCGGGCCGCCCGGGGCCGCCCCGTGAGTGCGACGAAGACAGAGAGTCGAGACGATCCTTATTCGGAGTCGGGCGGCTGGTCGGTCACTCGCCGGGAACGCCAAGGCTCGCGGTTCCCATAAAGCAAGGCGTGCTTTTTATTCGAATATGAATATGGCGGCAGGCAGATTTGACGCCGTCCAACGCCGCCCGGTGTGTGGTCCGCGTGGCCCGCGTGGTCGCCACCGGTGGGAGGACCGAAAGAGCGACTCCCGTGCTCTAGAAGGAGAAGGAGGAGGAGGGACGCGTCCCATTGTGCTGTGCTGGCGGTGCTGGCCCGAACGGCCGCCACCCTGGCTCCTTTTTCTGCTCCTTTTTCTGCGGCCGGCGCCGTCCCATCGGACAAATGTTCAGCTCGGCACCGGGCGCGTCTCAATTTGTTGGAAAAGCTAATTAAATAATTTATCTCAGCTTCCTGAAACGTCCGCCGCGCCTCAGACCAGCGCTGGCGCCGGGGAAGGGAAGGGGAGGGGGTTCGGCCGGCCGGTCGGCCAGGTCCGCCGGGCTCTGCGACCGCGAAACGCACAAAAACAAAGGGTACAGTCGGGGCCGAAATCGGCGGCGGGGGGAGCAGCGACGCCACGCCCTGGGCCGCCCCGGGCTGCCCCGCCTTCCGGCGCCGAGCCCGGCCGAGCCTCTGCCGCGGACTGTACCCGAGGCACGCAGCGAGCGCAGCAAGGCGCCGCGGCTACAGGGACCTTTCCAGCGGAATATGAGGAGACCAGTTGTCCCGACTGCTGCCTTTTGTTCCAAACAAACAACAAGTAAAAAAGGCAGCAACAAGTCGCTCAATATGCGAGACTCACCTTCTTGCGAAACGTTTAATTGCCCGCTATGCTCCTTTTTTCCGCGTCCCGCCTCGTCCTGCCGGCAAAGGAGGCCAGCAGCGCGGCTGGCTCGGCCACGGCGCGGCCGCCGTTCGGGGGAATTCGGCGATTCGGTGTATTCCGGGCTCGGGGCGGCGCGTCGCGCCACGCCTCGCCTCGCCACGCCGTCGTTTCTAATTAGACTGATGGCAGGCGAATACTGTCAGCATGCCTGCGCCCTGCCCGGCCCTGCCCGTTCCCGCGTCCGCCAGCAGTTCGCCCGAAAAGGCCCGAGTCCCGCCGGCTGCACGCGCGCCGAATCGGACCGGGAGGAATGCGCCGCTGCAAGTTCAATTTGCTAAAAACGGTCTCAATGGGAAGGAGTTTTGTTTTCGCCGGTTCCATTTTTTTTTCGGGGGCAGCGGCTTTGCACCGCACGCGGCGGGTCTAAAAACCTAGGCGGGCGCAGCCTCGTTTTATGTGGATTGGCGTGGCGAAGCGGGGCGGGGCGGGGCGGGGCGGGGCGGGGCGGGCGGGGCGGGGCGGGGCGTGGCGGGGCGTGGCGACGGTGTGGCCGGCACACCACCGTGAGACTGCAGCGCTACCAGTGAGATTTATGGTCTTGATGAGCTCCGACACTTCCGACTCGCGGCGCGGCCAGTGCCTGCCAGTGCCGGGGCGGCCAGGCGGCCAGGCTGGCAGGCAGGCAGGCAGGCAGGCAGGCAGCCAGCCGGCCCCGATGCGGGCCATGGGCCATGCCATGCCATGTGTGAGGCCGGACTAATGCCACAATAACACTCTATGGAAATGATTATCGGTTTCGCCCCGAGGCCGCGACCGGCCGCGCCAGGCCGCGCGCAGCCCGTCTATCCCCCTCCGTTTCTCCGTCTGTCTCGCTTGCTGTTTCGCTCTATCGGTCGCGTCCAGCCGTCCAGCCCACCGAAAGACCCGCGCGATAAAAGCGGAAAGCGCGCGAAAAAATGAAATAAAAGGGGCCAAGCGGCGCCAAGTCTTGCGCCGAGTCGCCGGGCGAGCGCCGTGGAAAGTCGGGGTAGGCAGTCCCGTTACGCATGCCGTCGGGGCGGGTGGCCTACCCTGTAAACTGCAGGCTGACGATGCTGACTGGGAACAGTGTAGCGCCTCGTTGGAAGTCACCAGAACCAGCGACACACACACACACACACACACACACACACACACACACACACACACACACACACACACACAGAGCGAGAGCCCTCTTCAAACGGGGCAGCGTCCTCGTGTCCAAGAGGGCCCCGTAGTCGCAATTTCAACTGTACCTGGCGCGGCTGGCGCAGCTGGCGCATGTGATACATACACACCGCGTCCCATGAGTAGCATTCCATGTCCAGGCTCCAGGCCGCTCCAGGCTGACCCGTCGCCACGCTAGCGCCCCGCGGGTCACGTCGCCAAGCCTCCACGTCGCCGGGCCACGTCCGCGGCGAGGCGGGGCGGGGCGGGGTGGGGCGTTCCTCTAATTAGATTGCCGCCCTCGGCACCCTCGGCCTGCCGGCCGGCCATTGGGGTAATGGCACGCGAGCGACGCGCTCTGTCTCTGGAATCTATCTCGCTGGAGCCGGCGCCTAACCGGCGTGACGGAACGGCTGTAGGGCTGCAGGGCAGGAACAACGGAGCCGAGTACGCCGCCGTGGTCGCGGGGACGCCGCCGGAGCGCTGGGAGACGCGCTGGGAGACGCACTTGTCGTGGGGGCCGAGGCCGGGGCGGCGCCGACGCGCGCGCGCGAGGGCGGCCCGCAGCACCTCGCCGACACCGACGGCACCGACGGCACCGACGGCATGCCGACAGCGCTAACGCGGCGCGGCGGAGCAGTTTATGTTATGCCCCGCTTGTTTGCCAGAGCCGCGTGAAAGGCGTCCCGTGTCGATAGGTTAATGTTTATGGGGGTAGTTGAGACTTGCGAGCGTTACTCAGGACTAGCTTGTTTCTCCGCTCCGCCGCGGCGTGCATATCGCTCATCCTCTGCGGGGGAGGCCGCGGCCGGGAACGCAATGGAACACGACACAACAAACAAACCCATTTTCGGCGCTAAATCACGCGGGTTAGCGCGCCGCTCTTCGCTTTTCGTTTTTTCCGCCAACTCGAAAGCCGACTCGGGCCTGCCGCCGCGCCGCCACCGTTCGGTTCGCTCAGTTCGGAGCACCTTGAACCATTTATATACGCGGAGTCATTTATACGGATGATGAATGGCCGCAGGTGGCGTCAGGTTTTGTTGTTAAAACCTTGAATTATGTGATAGGACGTTCAACTCCCGTCGCCGTGCGGCAGCGTGCGGCAGCGTGCGGCAGCTGGACCAGCCAAGTGAAGCCCGTCCGGCCGGGAACGCGTTCCGAGCGTTATGCATGAGGGCCGTGAGGGATCGCCCCAGTTTGGGAGAGAGAGAGAATGTCGCGCGGAATCAGCACCACCGCTGACCCCACCTGCATTCCGCAGCCAGCACGGCCAGCTCGGCCAGCGCACAGGAAACGGCGATACCCCGCGCCAAGAGCCTCCCCGGCAGGACGGCATTCAGGGTCCCTCGCGCGCGGAGCAGTGATGAATCTTCAGCCATTCACAGAACGGCGATACTCCACGCGTGCGGAGTCTACTCATTTGGCCGGCATTGAGAGTCCCTCGCGCGCGGAGTAGCGGCGGGGCCTTCGGCCTCCGTTTGACCGTAGCACAGCGATACCCCACGAATGCCGAGGTCGAGGCCTCAGGTTGGCAATGAGAGTCCATCGCGCGCGGAGTAGCGGCGGACCAAGCTCTCGAGGCGGTCACGGCGCAAGCAGCGCGAGCAGCGCAAGCGCAGGCGGAGAGCGCCGCGCCGAACAAAAGACTTTGCATCTGCTTCCCCCTTATCTGCCAGGCCCGACCAGGCCCGACCAGGCCGCGCAGCTGACGCGCGGCCAGCGGGAAATTTATACCTAGTCCCGACACTGCAATTACACACGGCGAGCGGCCGAGCAAGGGGTAGCGCCGCTAGCGCCGCGACGGCCAGACGGGCAGGGGGTAGCGCCGCCAGCGCCGCCAGCGAGCGGTGCGTGACTTCCCCCGTTCGTTGCAACGCGTTGCCAGGTTGCCATTAGCTCTTGCCGCCTGCACTGCGGAAAGGTCGCGCCTCACAGCTTCATTAGGCCACTCAGCCACTCAGCACGCTAATTGCCCAGAGGTGTCTCCTCGGATGCTGCGTGCGCCAACAACATCAACAACACAACAACAACAGTAACAACAACAACGCTGTTTCCTGGTTTGTTGGGCAATCAGTGTGCTGTGTGATCTGCCCTCATTGTGATTAATGAGCCGGGCGAATTGCCGGCCTGCCCTTACGGCTCGGTGAGACGTATGACTGTCAGCGCCTCGTAGACACACACACACACACACACACACACACACACACACACACACACACACACACAGCCCGCCCCCCGCGTTGAACCCTATTACAGGCAGAGTGTTGATTCGAGATCGCAGCAGATGGTTCGGAAAGGTCGCGCCTGACGACTCCATCGGCCCGGAGCCGCGCCACCCCGAGGCCCGCGTGGCGGTGACTCAACAAGGGAAAAGAAATCCTAGCCGAAATGAGACTCGGATTGACGCAACGACACGCCGCCACACCATACGCCGCGGCCTTACTTGTTGTGGCCGCGAGACGGCGACGCTTGATACTCCTCGTCCGCGCCGCTACAAAGTGAGAGCACGCGCCGTCTGAAAAACAACAACAACAACAACAATGGAGGTTGTGCGACAACGTGATTCAAAAATGTAGCGCGATCGGCTCGACGACGACGCCTCGTTCGGCACGGCAACGTGAATTTGGATGCGGTAGGTCAGCGAGGCGTGTAATTATATGGCATGCCCTGCTGGCCGCTTCTTCTTCTTCTTCTTCTTCTTCTTCTTCTTCTTCTTCTTCTTCTTCTTCTTCTTCTTCTTCTTCTTCTTGCGGGGGAAATGTTAGGGGGAAAGGGATCGCGCGGGATCGGGGTCCTCTTCAGCGTGATTGGAACAAATGAGGGAAAGGCGGCTGAGATATAAAAATGCGGGAGGTTGGCTCGCTGCGCCGCGCCGCGCCGCCCTGCGCTGCGAGATGGCCTGCCGTGCGAGTTGGCAGCACTGTGTGTGTACTCAATACGGTTGGTAGCCGTGGTGGCCGCGGCCGCGCGCGCACGGTTATGACAAATGGAAACGGCAAAGCCAGCCCGGTGGCCGCGCCGGCCGCGCCGGCCGCGCCGGGAAATGAGATGTGCGCCGAAAAAATAATTTCCTCGCAAACACTCGACACGAATTTTAGCAAAAATAATGAAAAGTAATTGAAGAATCTTTGCTCGAGCCTTCTGGTGCACTAGCATGCGACAAGCGTTACCCCCGCGCCTGTCTGCGCGTCCCTCTAGGGCCTCCGATGTAAATTTTCACCCAGTACGTAATGATTGGCGAATGAGACGGCGGCAGCCGAAGCCTCGAGATGAGTTGTTGTTGTTGTTGTCGTTGTTGTCTCGGTGGTTTGATCGATGCGCTCCCCGAGGCGCCACCTGCTCTGCTAGGCGGCGACCACGGCGGCGGCCACGGCGGCGACCACGGCGTCGTGCCGCTCGGAAACTGCGGCGCCTTTCTCTGTCGCGCTGTAAAAACCTTTCCTGCGACACTTGTTGTCCTTCTCTAGTGTTGGTGTTAGTGCCCCGCGGACGCCTCGCCGCCTCACCGTTGTCTCTCTCGCACCCCGACGGCCCGCCCCACGAGTGCGAGCGAGACTCGGCGTCGAAAGCCGTGTTCGGATTCACCCGCTGCAGGCCGCTCGCTGTGGACGTTCGCCGTAAATCGCGCTAAAATGGCGCCCTCCCCGGGCCGGCGGGACGCGCCGGGACGAGGCGGGACGTGCCTGAAATGTTGTCTTTCTAGAGAGCCAGGCGCCAAGCAGCCAGCGCAGCCAAGCAGCCCGCCGCGCCGCGCCGGGCGGGTCCGGTTCAGTACTCGACCGGTGCACGTGTGAGTGTGCGTGTGAGTGTGTGTGTGCGTGAGTGTGTACGTACGCGCGTTCGGACTGCATCGCACTCATTGGAACGCGGTGTCGAAGCATTTCGAAATAATTAAGAGTACGTTATACCTGCGGTGTGTGATCTGCAGCAAATTGTCACTACGGCGAGGCAAGCTCCGAGAGAAATCAAACAAGTTCGCGCCGCGCTCACGGCGAACCAGGGAGAACCAGGCAGCAGCAACATAAAAGCAATTAATAAAATGTAAAGCCGTCTTTTTATAAATCCGCGTGGCTACCGCGCGTCCCGAAAGTGTGTGTGTGTGCGCGCGTCTGTCTCCTTCCTCCCCACTTCCTCTCTCTCTGTGCAGCATCCAAGGGCGTGGCGAGGGGCACGCGCGCTCGAAATGAATTCAACGCACTTTCTCTGCGCATGTTTTATGGACGTGGAAATACGATCTGCAGCAAGGCGGTCTCATGGCCCTGCCGCCACGCCACCTTCGCCAGCCCCGCCAGCCCTTGCCAGGCCCTCGCGCGCCCTCTCCCGACCGACTTCCGATAGCATGGTGGCGAGCACGGTGGAGCTGGCGACGCACCGGCCGCCTCCAGTCTTCCGCCGCTGTCCCGAAAGACGAACCAACGAATCCAACCTGATTGGCCCTACCTCAAACGCCGGCAGGTCAAAAATGCGTGCGTCCTCTGGTCAACACCCCAAGGCCTAGGGCAAGGCCTAGCCAAGGCTTTGTCACCGCTCAAACTGGCCTCGCGCGCGGACGAGGTTCCGCGAGTCGCCGCGAGATGGCGCTGCGCGCGCCGAGCCGCCGCCCGCTCGCGCTGGCGACCTAGGTTAGCGTTGTAACTAGTTTACAAGCAATTTCTTCCTCACAGCCGCTAACGTCCTCTAGACACCTTCAATTCTCTGGAATACTAAATTTTTCGACCCGATCGTTTTCACCATCCTTCCCGGCTGAGGGACCCCTCAGACCGCGGCGAGCGCGACCGTCTACACGGCTGTTCCCCCGGTCAACTATATCGCCTCCGACGACGACAGCTGCGACGGCGACATCGGGATCCTGGGCCCTCACCCCGGGTGGCGACCGTGCCGACGGTCACGTGGTCACAGCTTAGCCAAAGCCTAGCCACGGCCGAGCCAAGACCTAGCCGGCCTAGCCAAGGCCAGCTGTGACTGTGAAATGACAAAACAAACGGCGGTTTGGACGCCTCGCCGCGTCGCATTCTTGGAAGAGATAGGGACGCCGCGGACTTATCGGCCGCGGGCAGCCGGGCCATTTCTCAGTCCCGCATCGCCGCGGACCAGCTGCAGCCACAGACGCTTTCACGCCTCCGACCTAACCTCACCTAAACCGAAAACAAAAACAAATGTTCCATTTCGATCCTACCTCTTTACAGTCACCGTTTGAGCAACTGCTCCGAAACCAAGGCGGGAAATGGCAGCGCGTCGAAAAGACTTGCTGAAGGAAGCCTCGCGCTCGGACCGAACGCAGCCGCTCCCCGCGGCGCTGGCGGTGCTGGCGTCCCCTCTGCCGCCAGGGAGCGGGATGCACTTTGTGTCACCGGCAAGCGACTTCGCCTGAATCAAAGCGCCCCACAGTTGGGTCTGCATTTTAAAGCGCCGCGCTCAAATTTAAACCGCCTGCAGTTTCCCGTGGCATGCCGCACAACGGCCCACCTTGGCCTGCCGGCGCTCATCTGCGTTAATTCTGGAACTCATTCGGCCGTTGGCTCGCTGTCAGTGCCCCGTCTCCTCCTCTCTCTCCGCGCCATGTGACAATGGAGAGGCGGTGCGCACGGCAAATGAGCCGGAGCCAGCCACAGCGCGGATCCAGAGGGGGGCAAAAGGACAATTGCCCCTCCCTTGACACCTCCGTGAAGATAGCCTCACCCATTTGAGCACTCCCTTGACCTCTAGATAGCCGCCTGGAAGGTAGGCAAAAAGCAACACTTTGTCTCTGTAAGTAGGCAAAAAGTGCCACTTTGACCCCCCCCCCCTTTTCAGGCCGTCTCTGGATCCGCCACTGGCCAGCCAGAGCACTGCCAGGGCACTGCCTGGGCAGCCACCCGAGCGACCGCCCCGGGCAGCCGTGTACAGAGTGTAGGACCCACCTGTTGTAGGCGGCCATGCAAAGCATGCGGTGTAGGAGCATTCCGGGTGATGCCTCCTCGGGGGGTTTACACGTCCGATCGTCGTGAGTCAGCCTCATTCCAACGCCACCAGGATTTTCTTTGCGGAACTCCCCGCCACGCGCCCTCATGCACACCTTGACAATTTAGAGAAAAAATAAAAAATAATGAACTTGCTTGAGCTGCGGCGGGGCGCTGCAGGTGTCGCCGGCCGCCGGTTGGCGAGCGAACGGCCGAGCCGAACGGCCGAGCCGAACCCTCGGGAATCCTATCCCGGATAATGACACGGGTAACGGGACGACACGGCGGCACCACGAGTCCTCAAAATTCAGTTGTTCGTCTTTATTATTGGACCGCTCCGTTCCACTCCGAACCTGTTGGGACGACACTCTCTCAGTCATCGGAATACCGCAGAACGCCCCGGAACGCCCCGGAACGCCTTATTTGCCGTGTAAGCCAGACGATATCGGCCGAGGGACCAAGGAGAACATAACAAGTGACCAAAACCGCGAATGATTTTTTTCGAATGCAAAAAGAGAGTTTTAATTCGCTAACAACAGAGTACTGGCCGTTCCTCTCTCGATATCTCGTGCAGCTCGCTTTGCATGGCGAGGCCGTGTCCGTGCCGTGCCGAGGCCCTCCTCGCCTTGGGGCCCGCGGGCCGCCGTCATTGGCCGCGTTGTGGGAAGCGATCGGCTGCCCCTCCCCCTCCCTCCAACTTTCCCCCAGCCACCCACACCGCCAATCGACAGGGCTTATCCAGACTGCAATTCCTCCGCGAGAAAATATTTTCGTTTCGTACAGTACAACACTTTTGAAAGCGACACGAAGAAGAAGCGGAGTAGTTCGCAAGAGGACGCCGCGCCTGTTAGACCAGACGGCGACAATAACAGTTGGTTGTGGGACGCCGCGCGGCTGTCCCATGCCGGCCGTAACTCTGGGCCACCTCGTCCGGACCGACGTATCTCGGCGCCGGAGCGCGCCGCGCCGCGCCCCCACGGCCAGATACGCCTCAGCGTCGGTCCAGCGTCGGTCCAGCGTCGCGCACACGCTGCGCGACACCGCCACGGCCGCCGCGCTGCGCCACGCTGTGCCATGCGGGTTTTAAATTTTTACGACGGATTTTGGAACTCCGGGGGGACGTTTCCGGGCGATGCCCCGCGGCAGAGGCATCGCAGCAGGCGGCTTTTGGCTTTTGGCTTCGGCTTTTGCCATTTGGCGCAGCACTTCGGGAGGAAGAGAGAGAGAGAGAGAGAGAGAAGAGAGAGAGAGAGAGAGAGAGAGAGAGAGAGAGAGAGAGAGAGAGAGAGAGAGAGAGAGAAGAGAGAGAGAGAGGAAAGGGGCGGCGCCTTGTCCGATTTCAAGCGAAAACATAAGGCACACAGCGGGGAAAAATGGCTTTCCGGCCGTGCTATTACTTTGACTGTCTCTCTCCTCTCATTGCTTAGCGCGCGCGCGCACACACACGCACACAAACACACACACACACACACGCATACCACAGAGTGAGAGAGCCGCGAGTGTATCGTCGGGGTAAACGATAGTGGCGATCAAATATCCCAAAGCGCTATAGTGCTGAGCGATGGCCGGTGTCCGGCGAGGCGTGCAACGGGAGTGGCCGCGGGGAGTGGCTCGCAACGGCGCGACTAGTTTTGTAGCAATTTGTCGCGAGTCTCGGGTGTCCTCCGGGCCCGGTCGTCCGGGACATCGTCCGGGACGTCCTGGGCGTCCCGAATGCGGGAATCGCATCGTTTGGCCGCGCGGCGCGGTGCGCGCACGGACGCGTCGTGCCGGAGTTTTTAACAGTGCTGCGGGGCGGACCTGCCGCCGCCTCATGCGCCTCGGCAGGCATCGCAATTGCGATATCAGAAATCGGCGCAGGGCGTGGCGTGGCGTGGCGGGGCGGGGCGTGGCGTGGCGTGGCGGTCCGGGCCCAACTGCAGCCATTGAGCGCACCGATATCGCGGACTCGCCTGGGGCGCGCCGGCCCTCTTTTTTTGCACCTTCTCCTCGGCCTTCTTCGGCTCCTCCGGAGCGGCGGCCCCGACAAGAAAGCGCCTAGAACGTATGCCTCCGCTGACGCTGCTGACGCCGCTGACGCCGCTGACGCTGCCACACTGGCGTGCGTGACGGACGACGGACCGCATTCATAAGGGAGACTGATGGCCGGCGCGGTGACAGGTTACAGCGCGTCGCCACGACGACGCCGTGCACGGCGTGGCGCGGGTAACAGTTACCCGCTCGCAGTTACACGCAACTAGCAGTCGGTTCGTCACCTCTAGCAGGACGAGGAGTGCGGTTTGCCTCGTGACGGTCCCCGGATGAAGGGAGGTCGCATTGGCGCAGGACCGCCGTAGTCGTAGCACAAAGAGAGTAACCGACTGGGGGGCAGGGGAGGTTCAGTTACAGTCGCCATGCAGCAGTGCCCTCGGAGGGCGCGCGGCTGCGGCGCGGCTTGGGGTGGGACGGGGCCTGGCCGGCCCCCTTCGGTGCGAAGACTTGTCAAGCGCAAGACCCGAGAAATAATCTCTTCCGGTGTGTGGCGTGCGCGGCCGGTAGCCAAGCAAGCCAGCAAGCCAAGGGAATACCGGTTCAACTGCTCAACCTATTGTGCCCCGCTGATATACCGCCGCGGTTCAGCCGTTTAGCGACGCGACGCTTTGTGTAAACAAACAACACTACGCATCGCGACGCGCGACACCGGCCGGGCACCGCCGACGCCTAGCCCCGGGTAACAGGACTCCTTTCCCAAGAAATATTTTCACTTGGTTATTCTCCGCGGCGTGGAGAAGAGTCCATGACGCTGCCCGGTCACGTCCCGTCTAAAGACTCCTAAAGAGTGACAATTCGTGGAGGTATGCGCGCCGTACCTCGTCGTGCAGTACCTCCAGGACTGCGCCTCAGCTTTTTTCCTCTCTCTTCCTCTCCAGCGTGTCCACGCTTTGAAGCAGAGGCAGGTAAATCCTTCACGCCGAACCTGTGCAGCGAGTCCGTGCGTGTCGCTGTGCCGCGCTAGAAGCCCAGGCAGGACCCAAATCTAACGTCCGGTAACAACAACACCAACAACAACAACAAGACGGGCAGCGAGGAGAAGGGGATGGCCCGCGGCTAGTCGGGTTCGTCTGTTCGGGTTTCGGTATAAATGGCCATTGTTCCTTCGATGACGACATCCGATAGCGGCATGCCGTGCACTGCAGTGAGGGTGGGGCCTGGCCCATGGCGGCCCATGGCGGCCCATGGCCCATGGTCTGCCCGCCCCGGCCGCCTTGCGGTGCCGTTTGGAGATATCAGGCCGTGTCCGGGCTTCATCAACATCATTCATTCACTCCCTTTGTGTTACTTCTCCGAGGCCCAATATGCTAATTCACCAACATCTCGCAATCATCCAATTTGCCCACTTGTGCTAATGTGGAAACACCCTTCCCGAAAAACGGGACTTAAATAAAGAAACAAGAGACTCGGCACTGGCGTCGTAAATTGAATCGGATCGAGACGCTCTGTTTACGTAATGCTGCCCGAAGCCAGCGAACGCAGCGACAAGCGCAGCGTAGCGAGGCCGCCGTGCCCATACGGATCCGTTTTATAATTAAGTTTTCCTCCCGCGGCGTCGCGTCGTCCTCTCGGAGCGAGGCAGCCCGGTGGGCGGCGGCGGGCGGCTGCAAAAGAAGGGAAAAAGGCCAACGAAAAATCCCGTGACATAGTGCGGCCGTGTCACTAACGGCAGCGCAGCCTTTTGAACGGGCGGGGCTATCTCTTAATTTACAGGACACATTCATAAATAACAGCCTCAGAGGCCCAGGGCTCCGCGCGCTCCGCGCGGCGCGCACACTTTTCCGAGTCGTGGTTTCAGTCACAAACGGATGTGAGCGAATCCAGGGGGCACCTGATCCGGCAGCAGCTCGTCCTTAGTCCCCCCTGGACGCATAGAAGAAGAGGCTGCTAAATATTGTTTTTATTTAAAGTTTATTGCCTTGCGTGTCTCCAGAGACGCCGGCGCGACTCTCCGTTTGGCTATATGTCAGGCTTTTTGCCTCTGTTAGACTCTTAACAGCCTCCCATAATTTAATTCTGTTAAAAAGACAACAGGGAAACGACATTATTCTGCAGGATTTCAAAACACCCCCTTTTTTCAGACCAAAAAAAATGTTAAAAAGTGCTGCAAGCGAAGTTGCACCGATGAAACGCACGGCAGGGACATATCCTTGGCGCTCCCCTTGGGCTGCACCAGCAGCAAGGATAAATAGCCAACAATATGCAAATTAGCGGAGTGACTGCGAGGTGTGATTTCCATGATGCGTATCAGGACGGCCATTTGTCAAGGCGGCCATGCGTCCATGGGACCCCAGGCCGGCCGCTCTCGGCCCGGTGGGCCCATGGTGGGTCCCTGGTGGGTCCCTGGTGGGCCCATGGTGGGTCCCTGGTGGGCCCATGGTGGGTCCCTGCTGGGCCCATGGTGGGCCTTGTGGGAGGCGGCGTGCAGCGTTTCCGTCCGAACCCCAAAAAAGGCGAGCACACAAAAGGACGTGCACCCAGACAGCTTCTTCCTCCACTGCACCGAAGGGACTTCGCAGGGTCACACGCAGTCAAGGAGACACAGTCGTCTCGACAAGAAGTGTCGATTGTCCCCTTCTCGCTGCTGGCGAGGGTGAAGGCTGGCACAAAACTAACAGTTCAAGTCGTTTTGTCCATGCGTTTTTTTACAGTGATCAGAACTGAGCCATCCGGAGGGCGGAGTGTGCGAAGCGCGAGGCGGTAGTGAATGGTCAAGGCGCTGGTCCGCTGGCCAAGGTGGTGGGAACTGCGAGTGTGCCCGTGATTTATACCTGCAGTTCGGCCGCCGCTCTGTCTCTCTCGCACTCACGGCGTGTTCTTATGGGCGCGAGAGAGGCAGAGCGATGAAAACGACTCTCGGAATCAGTCTGCTGGCTGGGGCCGCGTCGCCCGGCGTCGCCCGGCGTCGCTCGGCGTCGCTCGGGCGCCGATTAGCAACGCAAATGAGGTCCCCTATCGGGCAACGCGAGGATGCGCCGGACACGCCGACACCAACACAATCAACTACGAGGCACGCGCACCGCGCCCGGTCAAAACGCGACGGAAGTGCCGCGAGTGCTGCAAGTGTGCACGGACGGCTCGGACTCTCGGACGCGGGGTGGAAAAAGTCGCCACGTGGGAATGGACGCGCCGGGCCTGTTTCGGAAACCGTCTGGCACGCGGCGCGGCGTGTGAACCTCGGGGAAAAATTCCTCCCATTCATGCTTTCTTTCCACCTGGAAATTTGCCCCCGGGACATGTGAGCCCCGCGCGCTCAGGCATAGCCCGGCTCCCCTTTTACTTCATTTCGTGTTTCTCTAATTTTCTTGTTATAACTATTACCTCTCGGCATGCCTCGGCCGTGGCGTGCGGCGTGGTATACTGGGAGGCGCAGGGAACGCAGCGACAGAGAGGACGGTTTCATCCAACGCCTCTATCCCGGACGAACGAGAGGGCAGCCGAAACGCAAGGCTGCCAACCTTGCAGCTGCGGCAAAGGCAGAGGCCTCTTGGCTGCCTTCATCATCGCACCGCCATATTGGTGCGCCTGACCGCAGAAGGGCAAGAAAGCCTGGCCGGCGTGACACTGCGCCGAGGCTGGCCAAGGCCTCAAACCTGTCAACAAGTGAAAACAACACCGCAGAAAGTACCTCTGAGTTGGGACTTTGTGAGGGCAACTGCGGCACCGGGGGGAAATTCACTCCGAAGATTAGGTAACGTTTGGTAAAGTAGAGCGTCGGGCTGTCCGGGCTCTGTCCGGCCGCAGGCGGGCCGCCCGAGCTGGCGGCTGGCGGGCGCGCTGCCGTGCCGGGGCCGTGCCGGTATCTGTCCGGGGATCGACATGCGCTGGAATTACCATATCAATTAGGGTGACTGGGATCGCGAGCTGCACAGGCCGGCCGACCAAAGGCAGGCAAAGGCAGCACACAGGCAGCCAAGCCAGCCACAGGCAGCAAGCTACAGATTGCTCCTCGCCGAATCTCTGCTTTATTTGCCGTTGGCTGCCCTGCGCGGCCCTTGCAGCCTGGAACGGGCCTGGAACGGGCCTGGAACGGGCCTGGAATGCCGCGACACCTTACGCCCCCTCCCCCGGGACTCCTCCGGGACCGACCGGGACGCACCGAGTCAGGACCGATTAATTGGGCGGCCCGCTGACTCGGTTTGTCATGTTTGTTGATGTCGGGCCGGGTAAACAGCGAGCGACAAGTAGTATATCAGCGATCGGTCCAGCGAGCCTGTCCGGACGACGACGGACTTCTGGCAGCTCCCCCCTCTCTCCACACAGTTGCGAGCCTCCTGCTCCCAGTCCGACACGACACGAAATCAGCTTTCGGATGATTTGAGCCGTCTGTAAAAGTAGACATGACGTAGGCAGGTAATCTGCCGACAGAGTTTATCTCGGAGCCCATCCGAGCGAGTGGTGCCCCAACGGTGGCCTCGGAGACTCAGAGGCAAGCTGCCGCCGCTGCCGCCTCACCTCGCCCGCTCTCCGACGGCCTGCCGACGGCCGACGGGGTGGCGGCGTGGCGGCGCACGGCAGCGGCCGACTGGGCCGACGCGTTTAGCGCTAGAGGGTCAATCAGAAGCGATAGACGGACACCAGACTACACTGCCACAAACAGGGGAACAACAAAAAAAGGTGTTTTCCATATTGACTCCTGCGACGGAGAGCAGGGTCCCCCGCTAGAATTAAACAGCCGGCCGACAAGGCTTTCACTGACGCGGGATTAAAACACACTCGAGGGTGGGTTGCGCAGTCCTATCCTTATGAGGAGAGCACTCCCTGTCGTATCTCGCACGTCAGTTTCCCTGAGTGATGTGTTATTTAGGTGTGTGAAAGCCGCGGCCCGGGAAAGAGAGAAATATGGAAATGGACAGAAGAAAGAAAAAGGTGTTTCCGGGCCCCGGTTGTCAAGCCGCTCGCTCGGCCCGTCCCGGATTAGGCGGTGTGGGGGTGGAACACTGTGGAACACAGTGGAACTACCACAAGGAGCACGCCATCCTTGACGGCCTTGACGGCCGCGTCCGATCCGACGGCAGGGTGACGGCGGCGGGCTTCTCCAGGGTCCCGGGATCCAGAGGGTGGCTGGCACACTGGCATGGCTGCCGTGTCGGCGTGTTTCGGCGGTATGCATCGCCGACCCGTGCGCCCCGGCGGCGGGGCGAAGGTCCTGGTGAACGCCCCACCAGGGTGGTGATGATGATATGTGTGGCCGCCGTGCTCGTGTGGTCAAAAGCTCGCCATAGATGGCGGGCCCGGCCTAAGTCGGCTGCGTGTGCGTGCGTGTGTGTGGTCAACTCGCCACGCGGTCTGCCTCGGCGGCCTTCGCCCCGCTGCGTTCTCCCACGTTGACCACAAGAACGCGCCCCGAACAGACCAGAACGCGTTCCAGCGCGGCTCCAGAAGGGCCCGCCCCGCCCCACCCCGCCCCGTCCCGCCCCGTCCGAACCGACGTGTGACGACACTGATTGTACTACCACCGCGTCGGACGTTATGTATTTGTGGCCTGGAGGTGAAGAAGGTTACGGAGGTATGAAAAATAAATGAGTTCGCGGTCGTCGGATTCATTCAACGCGCTTGACTCGCCGCGCCGCCGCTCGCCGCCCGTCCCGGCTGCTAGAATCGCGTCGTGCGCGCCGCGCGGGCAGACAGGTTTGAACTGGGTGCCGCGTTCAGTCCGTGAAGCGCGAGAAGGAACACCTTTCATTCGGAATCGCGCTAAATCGGGCGCTACCATCACAATCAAACGTTGCACAAAATGGCAGACATTTGTTCGCTTGGTCCTCTGGCCGACTTTGATCACACGCCGCAGATGGGTGTTTTACATGAATCGGCGACCAGGGTGCTTTCCCGCTAGGTAGCGAGGTCAAGTCTGGGGGCTCAAAATGAGGGCGGCCGCCCAGATTGTGAGCGGACTCGGGTCGGCCACCCCACCCAGTGTTAAAAATGGCAGCGGCCCACCTCGTTTCGTTCAGATTGTGTTTGGCCCCGCTGGCTCGGGCTTGGCCGCGCTGCCGCGCTGCATTCAGGCGGCCGAAATTTAAAGCCGCCATTGTACCGCGTTGTCACGCGGCAGTTGGCATAATGCTGCATGAAGCACGGCCTCAGCGTCCATCCATCCTCCCGGCCTGCTCGGCGTGCTCGGCGTGCTCGCGCCGGTTTCCGGGCGGCGGCACGACGGCCACCTCGCCGCTTTTCCCGGCGGACGGCGGAAACCGTCCCCGATGACGACGCCCCCGATAAGCCGAGCATCGTAAGTCAAATCGCCTCGAGTGCATATCGGGGGGCGTGGTGGCGGGGCGTGGCGGCGTGGCGGCGAGGTGGCGAGGGACCGCATCCGGCGGCCGCGGCGACCACCCGTACCCGCCGTACCTCGGCGGCGGGGGCCGTCCCCAAATGGCGACCGCCAGAGTTTTTGCAGTGTCCGTCCGGATGCAACGCAGGTGCAATATCCATACTGCGGCCCTTTCCCTCCGCCTCGGCCAGGGCGGGCCAGGGCACCCCGCCCTTCCCTCGTTATACCGCCCCGCCGGCCCCGCTGGCCCTGCTGGCCCTACAGCCCCGTGGACGGCCCGTCGGTGAGCGGTTCCGGGGCGGCTCGTGGGATTTCCAACCCCAGCTGCATCTCGTTCAGAAAAACCGGCTCACCTACATAGGGTGGCCTCCATAGAGCGGGCGAGAGAGAGAAGGGGCCCCGAAAGTGACAATGTGGGCTGGTGGAATTCAGAGCCGTGGAAATATTAGGATAGCCGCGTCGCGTTTTGGGGTTTTGATGAATTTGCCGACGCCGGTGGCCTCGGCGTGCATTCCTGCGGCCGCTGGCGCGGTGATATATCCCCTGGACGGCAGCTAGAGGCGTCAATTTTTGGGGCTTGCTGCGCGCGGCGGCGGAGCGGCGGGGCTGCCGACCGGCCGTGCTCGCCGCGCTGTATCGGGTGTCGCGTGCACAACCCCGCCACTGCCGGGGCACTGCCGACGGGGGCCGACGGGGGCCGACGGGGGCCGTGGAAACCAGTAGAGTACAAGCCACCGCCAACCTGACAACAAAAAAATGACATACTGGCTGGCATCGGGCGCACCGGTGCGATAAAAATTAGAAAAAAAAAATTTGCACGCAACACGGTAAAAATAAAAAGGCAGCCAGCAGGGGAGAGAGGGGCCCAGTCAAGTGTCCATTGAGAATACGGTACAGGTAGGGTACAGGCCTGGGTCGCCACCTTCAGCAGGCGAGTTTAGGGTTTCGGCCTGCATGTTTTGGCACGCCTGCCGCGGCCTGCCATGCATTCCGGAGCGCTCCCAGGGCTACCCAGGGAGAGCGAGGCGAAGCCACGCGAAGCAACGCAAAGCATCAGGTGCGCGCCCCGCCGGCGGTATGATTTGTGCCCTTCGTGACAATACAATAGTTAACACTCGTCTCGCACTGCGCTTCGCTGCTTCGCTCGCTGCAAAGCCAGCACAACCAGCAACGCAGCAGCTGCTTTGTTGCCGCACAACATAGTAGTATCGCGCAACAGTGTCGCCGTGGGGTGGCGGCCGTTTGCCCCGGCACCACCACGCTGGCCATGCTGGCCAGGGACATCGAGTCCTGCAGGGAGGCCCGGCCGTCGGGCTGGCCACGGCGCGTCCTCAGCTCGGTGTTGAGCCCCGCGCGGGCTGGTGCAGCCTGGCACAGCCTGGCGCAGCTTGCAGCGCACCGTCACCGTAATGCACGTGTTTTTAGAGGCGAGGCGTTTGCCGGTTGTCGCCGCGGCCGCCCCGCGCTGCCCAGTGCGCTGCCCAGTGTGCCGTCCGCCGTTTGAGGCGCCCCGCCGCGCGCCCGGACGGCCGGGACACTGTTGCCAACCCAACAAGGCATGCTAATTTAATCCCGCCGGCCCGGCCCGCCACACCACCACCAGCATCGCACCAATCGCATCCACAATGCAGCGACGCCCCGCCACGCCCCGCCATGCTCCGCCCCCCCCGCGGTGGCCCTTTTTGTTTCTATCGCATTAACGCATAAAGGGGTTTTACGCCCCAGTCTTTGTCTCTCGCAATAACACTGCGCAGTAAATCACCGCCGCCGTCTCGCTCTCGGAGTCTCGCTCTCCGGCGTTTTTTTAGCGGTTCGGAGGCAGCCCGTATTTGCTCTGACGGGCCGGGCCGCCCGGCGGGTAGGCAGCCGGACCCGGCCGCACGCAGCCGCGCCTGGGCTGTTGCCTACCTGCCGGCCGTTGGCGGCTGCCTACCTCCCGGGCTGGCCGTCGACCATGGGTGTGCGAGATGTCCGCGCGTGCGCAGGCATTGTCCGCGGTATGGTGCGGTGCCGGGGCGACGCGCTGGGCGACGCGCTGTCTGCCTGCATTGTCCCGCGAGCCACGACAAAGACGTGCCGAGAGTTATTCGCGGTCGTAACGGCGTGCGTTGCACCGCGTTGCACCGCCTTGCACCGCGAGCGACGAGCCGCCAATGGGTCGCACGCATCGCCACTCGCTGCC
The DNA here is from genome assembly GCF_012932325.1 of Thrips palmi. Lineage (NCBI taxonomy): Eukaryota > Metazoa > Arthropoda > Insecta > Thysanoptera > Thripidae > Thrips > Thrips palmi. The sequence goes on along the minus strand of NW_023144624.1, from coordinate 5,764,974 downwards.
AATAACGCGTGCGAGCTGCACTATCGCGCGTGCCAATACCGTGACGAGGCGGCGGGCTGGGCGGCCGGCACTATCCTCTGGACGCAAGGCTGTGGACCCGCTTCCCGGGAAAAGCCAGCAGGGAGGTGCTTTCTGCTCTGTCTCTCTCGCTCCCTTGTGGAACGCGCCCCAGCGCGCCCCCAGTGCGAGAGAGAGAGAGCGACGACCACGGCAGGACCACCCAAATCCCCCATTCCCACGCCAGGGAAGCCCCCGCGCGTCTTTCCCCCTCTATCAAATTCTTAGGCCGCGTGCGTGCGAGAGAGACAGCCAGCAGGCCGGCCCGCCGCGGCGGCTCAGCGAGAGAGATACACGCTTCTGGCTAATCGTCTGCCCCCAAACGGATTCACTCTGCTTGCTTTGCTATCCGCCGGGCTGAGCCGCCAAAGCCACGAACCACAGAGAACCGCGAGCGACGCAGATTGGCTGCACACGATTCTGCCATTCTGTCCGCGACTGTGTCCGCGACTCTGTCCGCGAGGCTTGGGCGGCGACGGACGTACGCGCCGCACTGCGTGCACAGCGCACCGCGTGACACTCGCGGGGCACCTCCCAGCAGCAGGCCTATGTGCACGGCGCGGGGCTCAGTGGTGCTGGCCGCCGCCAAGCTGGCCACCGCCTCGCTGACGGATGGACTGGCCGCCAAGACCCGCGTAACTGGCCGCGCCGTGCTCCATCTTGGTCTTTGGACGCCGCGCGCCCTGCTGTCGCCAGCCCGGCCGCCAGCCCCGCCAGTCCCGCCAGCCCCGCCAGCCCGGCCTGTCTAGCGCAGACAGATAGCAGCGCCACACAGCCACACATGGAACAAGTGACATGATGATGATATTGCCGCGGCAGTTTCGCGTCGCTGACAAGATTTTCTACTTTACGGGCCACCATTAGTCGGGCCGGGTTGCCGGGTTCGCGCGCGGACCAGCGCGGGCACGCCGATAGCGCTCTATCATCGGGGAGCCTGGCGCGCCTGTCGAGCCCCCAAAGGCCGCCAGGCAGGCCGCCGGGGCCCTGCCCAACTTTGAGCGCCGTTTCTCCCCAAACGGCGACGAAGGCGGCGACGCCGGCCTGGACCCATCCCCCCTTCCCCCGAGGCCACACACACCTGGTTCCTCTAAACGGAGGTGGCGAAACGAAAAAGTAGTGTCCGTTGGCGGCGACGTGTGGGCCAGCCTGACGGCCAGCCTATGACTGCCAGCCTGACGACATCGGGGCGCCGCGGGCAGCGCGTTGCGTTGAGGTGCCAAATGCGGCGCGGCCGCGCGACTCGCGCGACGCGGTGACGGACAACGACGCCGTTATCGTCAAGCGCCGCCCACAGCGGCTCGGCGACGCGGCGACGCGCCGTGCAGACGGCCGCCGCCGAACAGAGCGACGCGCGTCGCGGGGAAGCCGTGCGAGGCTGCCGTGCGTCGTCGGCCAGTGAGTGGGCGGCGGCACCATTTAGCGCGCCAGTTTCAAGTTTATCACTGACGCGGAGTGCGCGGCGTGGAACCACTCGGCTCGCACGCGTTTTCTCGGAAACGGACCGCAGCGCCAAGTCTGCGCGAAGGGCGGCAGTGATTTGCGCGGCCCGGACACTCTAATACTGTGTTGCGTATGGAAATGTGAAGAATGGAATGGGTGCCGGGTACCTGCAGCGCCTACCACTGTCCCTGACGGGCTGGAACACACACACACACACACACACACACACACACACACACACACACACACACACACACACACACGAGCACACACACACACACACACGGGCAGACACTCACACAGACACTCACACAGACGGAGGCAGGCACCGGCAGCGCCCCAGACGGTGCGAAATTCAAAGTGAGTGCGCAGTAACTCTCTCCCCAGTGACCCGGGAGAACTCCAAATTATAGTGTTCTTGAGAACTCTCGACAGATTTATTAATTTTACCTCCGCGGCCCCGAGGGACCGTCCCGCAGCGACGAGTGCCGCCCGGCGGCGGAGCTTGGGCTGCAGGCGCAGGCACGGCAGGGCACGGCACGGCACGCTCGGACGAGCACGGCGGCAGCGTCGCGGCGCAAGGGAGGCAACGAGTGGCAGCCCGGCGGTCCGGAGTCCGGCCGGCCGATTCGGCGGGTCTCATTGAGGGCGCCCGGAATGCGGCGGCGGGCGTGCGCGGCGCGCGCGGTGGACGCGCTCAGCGGCGAGGCTTTGGCTGCTTTGGCTTGGCGCGGCTTTGGCGCTGCTTTTGCGGCCCTCGGCTTATCACAACGGCACAAGTGCACCGCACTCGAGCCGCTCCGAGCCGCGCACTGGAGGACGGCGCCTCGCTATGGAGAACCGCGCGCCGGCTGGAGCGGCGCCTCCGTCTCTCTCGCACCCCTTGCGGGACGGCCCGCGAGTGCGAGAGAGACAGAGAGACGCAGCCTCGCAGACACGCGGCGGCGTGCGGCGGCGTGGCGTTATCAGTAACGGGACAGACTTGTTCCGAACAGGATGGGTCCACCCCTCAAGGACTCGAGAGCGCGGCGCGGCGTGCGAAGCGAAGCGTGCCGCGGACACTTGTCGCCGGCTAATAGAAGCCACAAACTAGCACGGCAAAAAAAAGGGGGAAAGAAAGAGAGAAGAAAGAGAGAGAGAGAAAAAAAACAGCAATCCGCTAATGACGTGTTGCCAGAGAATGCAGAGCGTTGTGCAATCCTCGTTACGGCCGCGAAGCCGCGAACGTGTCCAGATGCACAGCGCCCCCTCTTTTAATAAAGGACCTGTCATTTCCAGGAGCCACCTCGTGCAAAGCATCGATTCGTACGACATGCGGGCTCGGCGTGTGTGTGAGTGTGTGTGTGTGTGTGTGTGTGTGTGTGTGTGGTCCTGTCCGTGCGTGCGAGCACGCATCTAGCGCCGAAGACCACAAACATGAAATAAGAAGAAACGACTTAACCAACTAACTCACGTTTCTGCTCGTGGCGGTGTACCCCCGCGGACGCGCTCAGGCCAGGCGTCGGTCTGGCCTGTCGTCGGCCCTCCCCCTCCCCCTCCCCCTCCCCCTCGGTGTGGTCAGCAGGCAGGTGCGACCGGGGAGTGTCCCTGCGTCTCTGGCGCCTCGCTGGACAGTCGGCTCCACATACAGTGTGTGTCTGTGAGAGAGAGAGAGAGAGAGAGAGAGAGAGAGAGAGAGAGAGAGAGAGAGAGAGAGAGAGAGAGGAGAGAAAGAGAGAGAGACCACATTGGCTCGCCACCGCCTCGGCCACGTTGGGGTGGAAGGTGGAATAATTTGGAGGCCGCCGAAAAACGACGAACGCGCGCCGCCGCGCTATCGTCACATTTCCGATGAAAGGGCGAAAGCCAGGTAGCGATGGCCCGATGGCCGAATCGCCCGAATTCCGCATTCTCGAGGTCCTGGATGAGCCTCTGCGGTGCTTCTGCGGAGGGGGCGGTATGCTTTGGCTCCTTTTCGTCGGAAGCGTCCGAATTCCGCGCCGCGGCGTCGTCGGCCCGCACTTCTTTGAACCGAACAGAAAAGTCCCATTTTATATAAAACAACGGGAGAGAAAAAAACAAAAAAAAAACAAAAGTATATCCGCCTTCTATCAAGGAGGCGCCGCGTGTGTTGTGAGTGTGTGTGAGTGCGCACTGGGCACTGGGCATACGCAACATTCCTCTCAAACCTACCGCGACGCTTATGAGAAATATCTTGATGGTGGAGGTCCGTCCGTCCGTCCGTCCGTCCGTCTGCCCGTCCGTCCGTCTGTCCGTCCTCCTGCATGACTGCCCGCTTGAACAAGACCGAAATATGCTGAACACGTGGGCTGGATACCCGGGATACCCGCTACCGACTGGCTGTCCGACAGGCGCCCCGTAACAGTGTACAGGAGGGCCTCGGTCGCGCCGCCACCGCTCGGACAAATTCTGGGTATCTGATAAACTTGCTCTGCCACCACCTCCAGTTTGGTCATTCGGGGAGGAGGGGAGGGGGAAGGGAAGGGGGAAGGAGGGGGAAGAAGGGAGAAGAAGAAGGAAGAAGAAGAAGAAGAAGAAGAAGAAGAAGAAGAAGAAGAAGAAGAAGAAGAAGAGCGTCGGCCCACTCCACTTCCGCCGTCTCTCTTCCATTCATCTCCTACGCAATGCCGTTCATGCCCTCCTCTCTCTCTCTCCCTGCCGAAAATTATGCAGAGTAAATGAATACAATATGGGCTCATTGTTTGGTCCTCCGGATTGATTTATCGATAAATTGATTTTTTGAGCCCGTGCCAGAGAGACCGCGCCGCGCCCCCCACACGCTTTTCCCCCTGTAACGGTGCACACTGGCGGACTCCAGGCAAACGGTTTGGATTTGTGATGGAAGCGCGCTGGTTTTCCTCTGCGTTTTGTTCCAGCAGATGAAGTTATCCCGGCGGAGAGAGGGAGAGAGGAGTTGGCCAGAAAGGCTTATGGTTTTATTGCCAATATGGTTATGTGTATTGCTCGGTAAACGTAATGTACAAGGGGTATTTGTCTGCGTCTGTGAAGGCGAGCGTGCGCGTGCATGTGTGTGTGCATGTGTGAGCCTGTGTGAGTGCGCGCCGTCGGCAGCGTTACGTCTTTTCATTGTGATTGCGGAGCTGTAAAAAGATATAGTTATGAACTTGACGTATTGACTCCCCACGGAGTGAGCATGACTCACCCGCGTAGAGCTCATCAAGCAGCAGTGGGCCGCTGACGTTGCTCTGTCTCTCTCGCACGCGTGAGGCCTTCTGGAAGGGCGCGAGAGAGACGGCGTCGATGGCCGTGCTGGAGACCTCAACGCGAGGGTGAGCCCGAGGTCCGAGACCGCAAGGCCAGGCGACGCCGGGCGACGCCGGGCCAGACAACCCTCGCTCGCGCCGTCTCGCCCCCACCACACAAGCGGAGAGAAGAAGTCAACATAACTCGGAGGTGACATCGGGTCGCATGCCTCGCCACGCCAACGAGCTTTTCAGCCCGCCTGATGAGCTATGGAGACACACTGCATTATTTGGGCTGCTGCATTGTGGGCAAAATAATGCTGCCCCAGTTGGGGCAGTAAATCTGGGCGTGCGGTTCTCGGTGTCCTCATCGGGGTCACCTGCCCGGCCGGCCGGCCGGCCAGCCAGCCAGCCAGCCAGCCACACAGCCAGCCAGCCAGTGACTAGGTGAGGCCAGGGGTCCTTGCTCCCCAATCGCACCTTCCCGGAAAAGGCAACCGTCCGCTGGCTGTGTGTGTGTGTGTGTGTGTATGACTGTCTGTGTGTCTGTGTGTCCGTGTGCAAACAGTGCCTTGGGCCTCCGTGTCGCTAAAATGTCTTGATTCTATTTTGTCGCTCGCTGCCTCTCTGCAGCCTGCGCTCATGTCGGCACGCCACGTTGTGGCACTGCCTGGACGGTAGCGAGCGCGAGCCGGACTTAGGCCGGAGACACCCGTGTGGGATTTGTGCCCGTGCCACCAGAGTGCGCCGCCAGAGCGTGCCCCGCCCCGCCCCGCCCCGGCCGGTGACTCACCAAGGGCTGCGGGGACTCAGAACATCGTCGACCTGTGTAAACGAGCGGGAAAATTGTTTGGACAAACAGGGCACAACATGACGAGGACAATGGGCGTGGACAGATTCCCACCGACTCGACCACGTTAAAAACAACGCACACTTTGAACGGAAACGGACGTGACTCTGCCAAAGCACTGAAATCGGAAAAAAAGAAGAGGAGGAAGAAAAGAATCGCATTGTGGTTGTGCTGACTGCGCTAAACGGGACTCGCGCACTCTAGGGCGGGCGCGCGCCTCGGCCGGCGGGGCAGGGGGGGGGGGGGGGTTTTCCCTCTGCTGGGAGGCATAATACGTATAATACCGAGACGTCCACGGCGACAATCGTAATTTATGGCGTTGCAAAATGCTGCATGATCGCAATTTACACCCAAAGCAAGGGAGTCCTATGAATCCCTTCCTCAGCACCACGAGGACCACTAGAAGCGGTATCTCGAGCCACTCAGGAAGATAGTGATTATGGCGATGATCTGCTGGAGCTACCTCTCCCAGCGGCATCCCTCCAGCCCTCCAGCGGCAGCCCTCCAGCGGCACGTCCTAAATTTTCTGGCACTGTAGCCATTACTCCTAGCGGAGCTGTGAGTTGACTTCCGCGAACAAGATGACACTGCGTCGACAGGACTGGACAAGACAGAGGGGGTTGTTTGATGGCTTATTAGTGTCCTTTTGGCTCGCCTTTTGGCGACCGCCCGTCCGCCGCCCGCCCCGCCCCGCCGTGCAGTCACTTGTCTGCAAAACAAAAGTCAACGCCCCGACGTCCCGGCGACGTCCCGACACCGGCTTGGACTCTGCGGGCCGGCCAGGCCGGCCACGCCGTGCCACGGCCCGGCCGCTGTTTTTGTCTTTGTAGGGCGCCTTGCTTTCGGACTCCTTCGGACTTCGGGTCGGGCGAGACGAGGTCGATATCCCGTCACTCTGCAGCGGGCCAAACCCGGCCGGGCCCCGCTAGGGCCCCGCCCCCACGTGTTTGTGTGCATAGGACTTCGCCAGCACCAACACCGAACTCTTTCCCGGTACCGGATTCGCTCGGCCTCATTGTCCACTTCCACCGAAGTCTCCAATGACGAAAAGCACGAGGGTCAACGACTGGTGCAGGTTGTTGGAAAGAAGGCAAAAAGGGGTCCACCTATTTATGCGGGAAAAGCATGGAGAAACGGAACGCAGTCAAAGGGAAGGCGGTGCAAGCGCGCGGAGTCTCAAGTAGGTCAAAAAGTACACAGTCAAATGGGCGCCCTCGCCGCCCGGGCATCCCCACAGCCTGCCGGCCTGCGGGGTGGACGCTGCTGCACTACTACTAGGCCCTGCACTAGGCCCTGCCGCCCTACCCATACATTCCGCGCCTCAACTTTCTTCGGAACGTGCCGACTAACCCGCGCTAATCCAGCGGCCAGGCCTTGGCCGGGCCGGGCCGCGGGGCAGAACCTCGCAAGTGCGGGCCTGGCGTGGTGAGTTGCCGGGCCGCGGGCGCGTCGACGGCGTGGACAGTGGCGTGGACGGTGGCGTGGACGGGCGGCAACACGACCTCCCCATCTGCAGTGGTGTTGCGGAGTGGCCGCCCAAAGACCCAAATGCTACCCACGGCCTAAGTAAAGCTTCGGTGCCTCTTGCACGGCTGCCGGTGCCGTGCCGGGAAAGGCTCACTTGGAGGGAGCAGCGGAGTTTTCGCCGCTCTCTCGCACTCATGAGGCGTTGTGTGAGGGGTGCGAGAGGGACAGAGCGCTGTTACGGTGACTTCGCCACCCTGAGAACTCGAACAGCAAACCAACCACTGCTGGTGGCTGTACTGTACCGCGAAGAGCGACGCCTGTTGTTGTTTTCAGATTCCGGGCCAGATTGTCGCACCACATTGGCCGCGCACTTCACAGAACCGCGGCCAGCGCCTGGCGAGCGATTCAGAAGAGTCGTTTCGTAGCTCTGTCTCTCTCGCACTCATGGGGCTCTCCGTAAGGGTGCGAGAGAGACGGAGCGATGACAGCGACTCTCGAGATCAGTCCCGGCCGTGGCGGAAAACGGCCATCGGCACCGCGGCCACACCGCAGCCTAGCATCACCATCCGGAGAAGAAGAAGCGAGAAGCAATCAAGATGCCGAGCCATTCACGCAAATACCATTAAACGCAATAAAAGGATTAAACGGCGCCAGAGCGATTGCCTCGTTCCCACCGTTGTCCCGAAATATAGCGGATAAGTTTGAGAATGAAACTTGGCCTGGGGGCGTCCCGGCTGTTCGGCCGTGTTCGGCCGCGTTCGGCCGTCCGGTGGGGTCGATGGGGCCGCCCTGCCCGGCCCTGCCCGCGTGCGGGAACTCTAGCCTCTCTCTCCCTCTCTCTCCAGCAGGCCTTTCCCGCGGAAAGTACACACGACACCCTCCAGGGACTTCGCCGCATCTCCTTTTTATTTCATTTCGCGATTTTACTTTTATTTCAAACATCGTAATAAGTTTGTTTTTTACTCTTTTTTTTCTCCTTTTTCATCTTGCGCGCCGCCGCCCTGGGACACACGCATTTCTGGCAGAGTGGGCGGCGGCGTCCCGCGCGTCTCGCCTGCCAGACCAAATTCTAATCCTCCCAGCACGCCACGCCGCCGCCACGCCGCTGCCACGCCGCTTCGCCTCGCCACGCGGCGCGTTGCGGCTCGGCGGCTCGGCGTGCTAGCGGCTGCCGAACAAGACCAAAAGATGGTTGATAAAGTCATGTGAGCAAGACGTGCACTCCGGTTCATCTTGCCAAAAGTTTACCGCGGGGCATTTCAAACAATAACGGTCGCTGCTCTCGTGTGTGTGTGTGTGTGTGTGTGTGTGTGTGTGTGTGTGTGTGTGGCAGCGCAGGGGCCTTCAGGTGAGGGGGCCGACAGGAAAAAGAACGTGGAAAAGGGTGGGGGGGGGAAGGGGGAAATCGTGCTGATTTGTGCATTGATTGTAGTTTATTGTTCGTCAAACGTTTTGACTTGCAAGCCCGCCGAACATTGGCCGGCTTCGTGTCTTCCACTTCGGCGGCCGGGTCGGTAACGAGCGGGACACCGCCAGGCCGCCAGGCAGTCCTGCAGTCCGCCGGCCTTGTCGGCCTCCTCCCCGACGAGTCCGACTTTGGGTGTGTTTGGCGCGGCGCGCGGGCCGGTCGCTTCTCTGTTGCGAGCGTTGCGCGCCCTGATAGTCGGCGACTCGGCCTTTTAGAAGCTTTTACCTTTCATAATTAAGGTAACGAGTTTCATATGGGATGGACACGCATTTAAATGGAAATAAAGCCTGATGGGCTCGCGGTGGCGCTGTCTCTCTCGCACCGGCCGGCCCCGCCGCCCCGCGCGGCGCTCTCGCTCTCGCCTGTCACTCAAAAATCCTCCTCTTTTCCTTCGTAAGGCTGCGCGGCGCGGGATCGTTCCTATTTTATTTATTCCGAGTTCACCACCTCTCGCAAGCTCCGCGAGCCAGCTGTCAGGGCGGACTGGTACGGCCTGGTACACTGGCGAGGAGGCGTGAGGGGCCGTCGGGGAGCGTCAAACCGTCAAGAGGGTCCCGGCGGCCCGGACGGCACGACCGCTATGAGAAATCTATCCCCGAACTTTGAAGCTTCCGTCTTGGTTCTGACGCGGTGACGCCACCACACTGCGCTCCGCGTCTCGACGCGCTCGCACGCACGCCGTGAGATACTAGTGGTGTGGTCGAGTCAGCACGGCGCGGCGGCATTTTTCCGGTGAAATGGAGCCGCCGCTCATTGGGCAACGTTAATTGCGAATGGCATTCATTCCCGCGAAATGTCCCGTCCGCTTTCCGGCGTGCGTACGTGCCACCACACTCGTGCAGCGTTGGGCGCGCTCCGAGTCCCCGAGTCCGCGTGCCCGAAAGGCCCGAAAGGCCCGAAACCGAAAATGCGCCCAAACGTGGCGACGAACGCGGAGACAAAGCAAAGACAGGGCTGGCCGCATTTCGGCATCGGGTTTTACGGAAACGCCAGAGCGACTTCGACGAAGCGAAAAATGAGTTTTCAATTGGCGTACAATAAATTGGCCGCGTCGGGCGAGGCCTTCCCCGAAAACGCGACGCCAGGCCGGCGGCGGGACAGCGTGCGACGCGCTCAATGAGGAACCCTTTTGCTGCGTGCGACAACAGCACGACAGGTATCGCTGTCACTCGCGGACTCAATAGGCCCAATGGGCTGTGACCCCGTTAGCAGTTCGACGCGGTGCCCTCGTCCTCAGCAATTCGCCCTAGACCCGCGCAGGCGAGTCGCTCTGTCCCCCTCGCACCGACACGGCACGCCCTGCGAGCGTGAGAGAGAAGGTCAAGCAGCGCGAGAAGGTGGCGCGAAGAGGCGCAAGCGGGCGGGGATAGGTGTGGCCGGCACTGCCAAGGCACTGCACAGCGCCGCCCTTCTTGGAACCGTTACCCCCGCGTGCGTGCGAGTGAGAAAGAGAGAGAGAGAGGCGGGCGGGGTGGGCAGCCAGCGCGAGAGGGACGGAGACGGCCGCGGGAGAGAGGCGCGGAGGAAATCCCCAGCGCACCCGCCGCTACGCCCTTGGCCGTCCTCAATCGCGCAACCCCCGAGGGAAACCCTGAGCATGACGGGCATTGTGTGGAGGGCGGGGTGGGGCAGGGCGGGGCAGACTTCCGCCGCGAGAGTTCGGGTCGCGTCGTCGCACGTGCACGCAGGGATGGACCGCCAGTCCGCCGGCCACACCGCGGGCATCCCTCTTCCTCCTTCTCCTCCTTCATCACCGCCGAGAAGACCTCCGCCACGGCGGCCGACGGCGACCTCGGTCCACCCCGATTACCTCACCGTTTTGTTACCCCACTGTGACGGATGGTCCCCGGACCCGGTCCACACGGTCGCACCTGGCGTGGCCCGGCGTGGCCGGGCGTGGCCTGGCTGTCCTTTTGCCCCATTCAAGGCCCAGCCGGCGGCCCTAAGGGGGCCCTAAGGACGGCCCCACCTCCTGCAGGACAAATGGAGTAAAATCAAACCCGCAGCGGTATCGTTTGAGGGCCAACCCATTCGGTAGTCGCATAATGCATGTTTTTCTGATATCCCCACGTGTGTGTGTGTGGGTCGGTCTGTCTGTCTGCGTCCAGGTATTTGTAGATGCGTAGAGAAACGCCTCGACAGGGTTCCTACAGGATGCAGCAGCCACCGGGTTGTCAGGGTTCCTATGTCAATCTCTCCAGCGTTTGTGACTCTCTGCGCACGCTCGCGCGCGCGCGCGCGTGTGTGTGTGTGTGTGTGTGTGCGCGCGCGTGTGTGTGTGTGTGTTTCTGCAGAGCAGGGCTGCGTGTCTGGGCAAGGGCAGAGTGCGGTGGGTGATGTAACAGACAGCAGACGCCCCAGCGGGTCAGCTCAGACACTCTGCCACTCGCCACGCCACGCCACGCCGCGTGCAGGCCCAGGTGATTTACAGCGCTTTAGGTTTATTGTGCAAATGTGCTGCGAGTTTGCTGCGTGCGGCGCGGTATGCACCCTGCCCCGCGCCGCCCCGCGCCGCCCCGCGCCCTGTGCAGCCTGCGCCCTGCGCGGCGACTGACTGACTGGCAACGACGGCACGACGGCACGACGGAACGGAACGAGCGGCGAACGTGGCGCATTTTTGGGCCGGCATGCGCGCAGATTCGTCTCGTCTTGGGGCCGAAGCGGCTCAAGCCGAAACGGCCGCAACGGCCGAAGCAACGAGGAAACTGATTTGCCGCTTGCGAGGATCGCTTTGGGACGCACACGCGCGTGACAGCTCGGCCACGCGGCCGAGGCCAGAGGCCAAGTCCGAGGCCAAGTCCGAAGCCAAGTCCGAGGCCAAGTCCGAGGCCGAGCTGAGAAGCTGAGGCCAAGCATTGGGGCCCGCAGACCGTCTGCAGACCGTATCTGCGTTGCCAAAATGCATCAAGCCCGTCCGTTCCGATCGCTCCCGATGCATCGATAGCTCGATAGGCCTGACTCACCACCCCCGGGGCCATGGCCGGCCGGGCCGTACCGCTCGCTCCGACCGACCGATATTCATCCCCATCATTTTTTTTCCTCGTCTTTCTTCTTTCGCTCCTTCTCCCTTCCACGGGCTTTATCGTGCATGCATCCGACAGCACCGCATGCAAGCCGAGCAGGCCGAGATCGGCGTAACTGGCCGCCGAGTTGGCCGTCTTGCCGTCGAGTCCGTCGACTGCATCTTATGTGGAGCACCTGCCGCGGCGTCCGATAGCGAACCAAGTGCGCACGCTGCGCACGCTGCCTCGACCAAACGGACCCACGTGGCCGCCGGGGACGGACGCGCCCTTGGTTTCAACTTGACCCAGGACGGTCACCTAGCCGCCGAGTGTCCGGTGCACCGAGCGTGTTGCTGTTGTTGCTGCTGCCCATGATTTGCTGTTGTTGATCTGGCCGGCCGGCCATAGCTGGAGGATATAGGACCTCCTCCCCCCTTCCCCCCTCCCCTCCCCCTCCCACGATCTTCTGCCCCTTCCTGCGGTGCTCTCGGACGGACATGGCTCCCCCAGCCCCTCCAGCCCGGCCCTCCCAGCCCGCCGCATACCTTGGCGGCCCGAACGCGGTGCGAGCCGAGCCGTGCCGGCGGCCGAGCCGAGCCGTGCCGGCGGCCGAGCCGAGCCGGGGCAGCGAGGCCGAGCCGAGTCGAGCCGAGTCGAGCCGAGCCGGCCCGAGCCGTCACAATGCGGCTGGAGCCGAACGGGCCGGCCCGGCTCGGCTCGGCTCCTCCGTCCGTCCAGTTCCAGGTTCCAGTTCTCTCTCTCTCTCTCTCCTCGCTCCGGCTCCGGGCTCCGGCTTCGGCTCGGCTCCGGCTCCGCTCCGCTCGTCCAGTCAGTCGGTGTCGAGACACGCTTGGAGGCGGCCGTGCAGCCACTCTCGGTCCTGCACCGTAACACGACGACACTCCAGCCTGGCGCTGTGGCGTCGCGGCCACTCGGTCCCTCGCGCTACCCGTGCCTGCAGTGTCACCCGCCGCCCCTTGGATACAGTGTGTGTGATTCAGTGACATCGGCCCTAGCCGGCCCAGCCAAAGCAAACGGATACCAGTGCTCGTGTGTGTGAAACAGGCAGGAAAGGAGGTTGAAAAAGAAGTTGGTGCGCCCGCACGCGTGTGTGTGTGAGTGTCTGCCTGGAGGCCATGCGGCAGCGTACGTCGCTACGGCGAGTGTAGAAACGAGTTTGAGTCGTGCCCGCGTGTGTGTGCGTGAGACTGCGTGCGTGTGTGTGCGCCGTGCCCTGCCGCGATGGGTTAACAGTGTAACATGTGCGAGCATCAGCGGGTGATGCCCTTCGCCGACAGAGACAAACGTCGCACCAGCAAGACCTACCTTCTCGCGTACCGCCAACACCTGCTCGCCGCCATCCGCTCCGTCATGGCCTGGCACGAGCGGCGGACGTCGCCGACGTCGTACCGGAGCCTGTTCTGCTTCCTGGCGGCCTCCTTGGCCTTCGCGCTGGGGCTGGTGGTGGGCGTCATGATCCCCCTGTGCGTGCTGCCGAGGCACGCCGACGCTGCCATCCTGCCCGCCGCGCGCCCCTTCAACGTGACGGCCATCAACCACGTGCGCGCGGACGAGGACGAGGACGGTCGCCGCCAGTGGCGCGTCACCCCCAACGACAGCCGCAGCGAGCCCAGCACCACGCCGTCGCCGCCCCGCTTCCCCAGCGTGTCCTTCGTGTCGCAGTTCGCGGCGTCGCCGCCCGTGCTGGCGTCACTGTCCAACAGCAGCGTCGTCGCCATGCTGCGCGGCGAGTCCCCCGAGGACGCCACCACGCCGCCGTCGCCGTCCTCCGCCGCGGACGCCGCCAGGGTGGTGGGCGGCATCTACTGGGGGCAGCCCGTCGAGGACGCCATGCCCAAGGGCTTCTCCGAGGCCGAGGTGGAGGCGTGGCGGCGGTTCACGCGCACCACGGCCATCGTCAAGATGGAAGAGGGCTGCGGGCGCATGCAGAACCGCCTGCTGACGTTCGCGGAGGGCACGGCGTCGTGCTGCCGCTACCGCCAGAACACGGACCAGATCCAGGGCGAGCTCTTCAGCTTCTTCCTGGGCCACCTGCTGGGGCTGCGCAACCTGGCGCCGTCCACGCTGTCCGTGGTGCGGACGCGGGACCCCCGCTGGGGGCAGGTCCGCGACCGCGTCACCGTGGCCGAGTGGGCCGAGGACAAGCCCGTGGTGCTGACGCGGTTCGTGCCCTCGCTGCAGCCGGCGCACATCCCCAAGGCCCTGCGCGGGCCCAACCGCCGCCTGCACCCGCCGGACGTGGAGGGCGACATGGCCGGGCTGACCGAGTTGGCGCAGTGGTCCGACCTGGTCGTGTTCGACTACCTGACCGCCAACCTGGACCGCGTGGTCAACAACCTCTACAACCAGCAGTGGAACAAGGGCATGATGGACGCCCCCGCGCACAACTTGGCTCGCGACCCCAACACGGGGCTGCTCGTGTTCCTGGACAACGAGAGCGGCCTGCTGCACGGCTACAGGCTGCTGCGCAAGTACGAGAACTACCACCGCCTGCTGCTGGACCAGCTGTGCGTGTTCCGGCGGCCGACCGTGGACGCCTTGCGGCGACTGCACCGCGGTGGCGACGTCGGCGACCTGCTGCACGAGGCCTTCTACCGCGCCGAGCCCAAGGGCAGGGATGTGCTGCCCGGGCTGCCCACCCGCAATGTCAAGGTGCTCAAGGAGCGCATCGCCCTGGTGCTGGGCCAGGTGGAGCGCTGCGAGGCGCGTTACGGTGACAGGACTCGCACATCAGCGTGACGACCGCGCCACGCCACGCCCCCCACGCGACCGTCTCCCTCGCACCCTCGGCCGGCCAGCCTGGGCCAGCCTTAGCCGGCCTGTGAGGCCTGTGGGTGTGACAGAGACGGATGGCGGCCGTAGACAGCTAGAATGGGCGCTCCTACACGTGTGACACCCCCACCAATCGACCAGGTATAGAAGCCATTCGAGTCATCGTCCCTTCGCCCTTTCTGCCATCAAAATTCAGCAGGGTATCACCATATATGTGGGTCGTCATACCCAGGGACCGTCAGGGACCCGAAGGGGCAAGGGGGCGGAGGGGCGGGCGGACGGCCGGGCCGACAGACAGTCTGACATGGGCCGGCAGGGCCGGCAGGGCCGGCAGGGCAGGTCCGTCAGGGCAGCCTACAAGCCCGGGCCAACACATTCCTAAGCCTCTGAGGGCCCGTCCCACATGGTCCCAGTGCCAATCTCAAAGAAAAGTTATGTACTTTTGTTTCATTTTACGGTCATATAGAAATGCCGGTTTTTGCTTTTAAATGACATTTTTCTCTTTTCGATCCCGCCGTTCCGCTGGTTGTGTTTGCATCACTGGACCGGCTGCAGGACTGTTAAAATTTTTAAACGAGCCTGGAGTGGTAGCCCTGCCCTGTGGATAGATCGGCTGGACGATAGACCGACAGCCGGGCAGTTCGTCCACCAGACAGACGATAACTAACGACCATCAACTGTATTCTGTGCTTGTATTTTCAAACGGTTTCAAGTTTTTTCTCTTTCTTTTTGATCATGCCCGCTGCCTTTGTTTGGAAAGAATGTAATTTCCCCGTCGATTTTCACTCTCTGCATTATAAAATTGATTTCGAGACACACAGCTGGCTCCAGCAGGCGTTCAAGCTTGGAAATTCGGTAGTCATTTATTTTGGAGACGGCGGACATAACTTGTTGTTGTGCCACACCGCAGCTCTGAAATAAAACGAATGCACACCGTGGAAGCTTGATCGTGTCTTCTTTGCATCAATTTTCTCGCTGTTGCGTGTTCTCAAAGCGCACGCACGGTTCCATGCTGGCAATGTAGCATTTCATGTATGGTCAGGACAGTCGTAACTTCTGCCTGCTTACGGCCTTTTTTATTCTCTTGTTCCTTGATAATGCATTGTTTTCCCGAGTTTCGCCGTCTTTCCCCTTCTGCCCGGTAATATGATCTGTTGTCGTGGAAATTAAGAGCGCTCTTTTACTGTCATGGGTCATAAAACTGTGATTCGAACTCAACTCGGAGACCTGTTCCAATTCTCGGGTTAGTCGCATCTTGCATGTTCTGCGGCATCGTACTAAAGGATGCATGTCATTGAGGAATTCATTACAGATTTCTCGTGGCATGTGTCATTTTCTTTATGGCTGAGGTTGTCAGTCAGTTCGCTTTCAAAAAGTGTGCACCGAAATAATTTAAAACACGCCACAAAGTCTCTTGTTTTGACTGAAAAATGTGGCATGTGCCAGTACCTGCTTTTATGATGCTTGGAACCTGTCATCTTGAGTGTTTTTGAGTTGAGACCCTTGTTAGCCTAAACGTGATTTTTCATTGAATCACTCCTTTAGTCATTGTGATTTTTTGTGATGTTCCAATTATATGTATGTTGTTTGTATTTATTTGTACACTGTTGTAAATCTCGTGTGTATTTCTTGTACAGTTGCTATTTATTTACTACAGAAAGATTCATCTTCTGCCGTTGTATGACAAACCATGCAGTAGAATGATTCAAATTGTATTTTTTGATGTGTCCCTGAACAAGCAGAAATGTTTGTTTTGTGGTGTAAACTGGGTTGCAATGCAAAATTTCGCACGTGACCCCGAGGTATCCGTATCTACCTGCAGACTTATTTATTTTATGTGATATTAAATTAGAATTGAATCTTGTAGATATGTTGTTATGTATATTTTTTTAGAGTAATCGAGGAATAGTATTTATTTGTGACGAAGGCAATTCATTTTATCGAAACTTTGTGTACCACGTAGGAACCCTCTCCATGAATGCAAATTAAAGGATTCTAGTACAGGGCTACTTTTTTTCTCGAAGACCCGATTTGTGAGAAATCTTTGGCCCTCGACCGACCAATGACACCATAAACGAGACCTAACTCTAGGAATTCTTAAGGACCTCTTAGGATCAGTAGTTTCAGATTCTATAGGCTGACCGGACGACATAATAAAACGTCCCGAAAGAAAAGAAAGCTCAGTAGTTGTGCGTGTGTGCGTGTGTGTGCTGTACTTCTCTTTTTCTGTCATTTCGGTTTTAAGTTCGTTTGATCAGTGCGCCATGCATTCACTTTTGTCATGTACAAAATAGAGAGTAATCAGCGTTTCTGTTGTCAAATTTCTCACAAATCCATTATGATGCTAGTCGGTATGATTCATGTTTTATTTCCACATTGTCATCATGAGGTCCAACGAAATGTTTTGTGCAAGTTAATGTTTATTTCTGTCTGTTTGAAAATTCGTTCTTGTTATGTGCACTGATTTTGTTGTCATTCTTTTGTTATGTTATTGCCATGTTTTTTGCCTTCAGTGTATCAGTCTATAATTGAATGGTTTCTTTTGATGACGTCAGCTCATCTTATAGTATTACGTTGGCTCGGCGTTGAGTTTTCACTGCATCATTATCAAGATTTTAAAATTGTACATACGAATTTCTGTAAAAAGAGGCCTGTAAATGTGTTATGGTGTGGCTGGAAATGCGCACCCGACGTAATGCTGTAAGACGAGCATATATGTGTATCAGTTTTTATTGAATGAATTGTTTTGTGGTATGTGAAATGTCTTCAGTCAATATCCAAAGAGAATGGAAAAAAATAAAAGCATTTTAATTGAAACTATCCATCTACGTCAATGTGTTCAACCCTTTTTGAAAATGAATCTCAATACACTGAGTCGAGAGAAAAACTTAACAGGACGATAACTGAGATGGTAAATGAAAGAGAAGCTAACTTCTAGGCAGTTTAATTTTGTCGGCAAGTCTTAAGTCTTGTTGAACACGCTGCGGCTGCCCTCAGACACCTCGTGACTCCGCCTCACCCTTCCGACACGCAGCGCACGCTGTTTTAGCATACCAAGTACACTGCTGAGTTCACACGCTCCTACACTGGCGGGGGGCGGCTGTTTAGGAAGATAACGGAACGGGGCCTTGCCCGAGATAATGTGATATACGCGCCCCTATAAAAGAACATCAAACAGCGCCAATCCCCGTGAGAGCTGCAGCTAGAGCATTAAAAGAGATGCGCCGCGGCCAAAACGCCCAAACCTCTGACTGTCCCCTGCGTTGAAATCTCCCCGGCAGATCCGACCAACAGAGTGAGCCATTCATTAAAAAGCGTACAGCCAGCCTCGAAAAGCGAGGTGCAAAGAAAGGCGTGCACCGAGCCTTTCCTGGCGGTGTGTGTTGTCGCCGTGCAAACAACATGCAGTGGACACAGCGAGCTGCAGGCCTGCAGGGCCATGGGGGACCATGGGGCTCCATGAGGGGGCCGGCCGTGCGCGGCGCGGGGCAGCCAACCAGGAGCCGCACCGCGCACCCGGTAGTTTGCAGCCACACTACAATCATCACCACTTACCAATTTTCTCGCCGCCGCGCCCGGCCGCGTGGCCAATCAGAGGCTGCCATTGCACTTGCCACTGCACTGCTATTGCCGGGCTGCGGACAGAGAGTCGTTTCCGTCGCTCTGTGTGTCTCGCACTCGTGGGGCGTCCCGTGCAGGTGCGAGAGGGACAGACTCTGGGCCTGCCGGTCCTTCTCCCGTGTCACTGCCCACGCGTCGTCTGCTAGCCGCGCTCGGCGCGCTCGGCGCGCACGCACCTGGCCGGCCAGCCGGGCGGCGCTGCGGCGCTCTATGGCCTCTAAAATATGAGCTCGCTCCCTCAAAAGATGTCCCGCCTGCAACGGAAGAAATATAAGAAATATAAAAATATGATTGTACACTGCAAAATTTAGAGCGCTGCGAGGGATAATCGGCTAAATTTTGAACCAACTCTGAAATCCGGACGCGAAGCTCGCTGCACGCCGTAAAAAAAACTGTACGCGTCACTGAGCCTAATCAGATCAGCACCGATCAAAACTACGGTGCAAAGTGCACTGCTGGCTTATCAGATGTGACGCGTGCGTCTGCACCGCGAGCCAGACAACTTCCGGGCAAAAAATAAGAGAGATCTCCCGTGGACAAAGTTGCGTGGATTGGACTATGGTCAATTCTGCCAAATTCAAGGGAAACTGTCGGTACGCTGGGCGAAAAATAAAATGAAATTCAATAGACCGCGAGGAAAGGAGCTTGTTTAAGGTCGAAAGGCTACTTTTCGGGTTCGATCCTATGGCCTCCAGCCACGGTTTTTGTCGCTTTCAAGCTCGAGTCCACGGGTATTTGAACCTCGGCGTAAGCTGAGCTACGCCTTGGCTACGCCGAGCTTCCGACTCTTGGTATCAATGTCTATCAGATTCAGGCCGCGCTCCAAGCTCACGTTTCACCGCGGTGCTCTGCCCGGTCCAACAACAGTCCGCTAATCGTTTCCAAACGGAAAAGTCCCCCCACCCCTTTTCGTGCTGCTTTTGTTTTTATTTTTTTCGTGGTGGCGACGCTGGCCAGACGCTGGGCCGCGCGTCGCTAAACTCGCCCATGATGGATCACCCCCGGCGAGCCCCTTGATTTAATTAACCGAATTTCCTTATTAAAATAGCACGGCCGCTGAGAGAGTCCGAGCGGGAGAGCGAGAGAGAGCGCGCGAGAGGGACATGAGCAATGTTTTTGACGCGATCACCGGGACCATTAATTATAAACAAGCATGGCCACCGGGCGCCACTGGACGCACGAGCTCTTCATTAGGACGAGCCCGAATCGCACACGGTGGCGTAGCAGCGGCGGAGCAGTGGCGTGGCAGTGGCGTGGCCAGCCAGCCGAACAGCATTCTGTGTCTCTCGCGTCCGTTCGGGGCGCCCCACGAGTGCGAGAGGGACAGAGCCAACAATGTCCCTACAGCCCCAGCAACCCTCCAGGAGACTCGCTCGACACTTCCACGTTGCGATGAGCAGTCCGTTCCCCCCAGCGCGCGGGTAGTTTTAGATACCGGCAACTTGCCGCGATGCGCCGCTTTTTTGGGGTCAGAACATCGCTCGGAGCTATAAAAAACGGAGACGGTGCGGGGGGGGGGAGAGGTGCCTTCGACGGGACTGCTTGACTGGTCGGTTGGGGAACGTCGCGGGTCTCGATTTTGGTGGGGGAAAGGAAGCAGGGGTACCAACTGGCATCGCCCGGAGAAGGGAAGGCACACAACGCTGAAAAAAAGTGAAAGGGCCGATGGCGGCGGCAATAGCGAAAAATTCTGTACACGCTTGAAATCCGTGCGCACCAGATGCCCTGGCTTTCTGGAAAGGCAACCTGTTCGCAACGGCCTTTTTTCCTTTTTATGCCGCGTGCGGGGGTTTTCTTTGCCGCGGGGCGCGCACTTTTCCCGCAGCAAGCGCTTTCTCAAAGGGCCAGTCCGGCCCTGCGCGGCGCAGCGCGGCGCATAAGCCCCGGGAGGCAATTTGACCGTGTTCATAGCCGGCACTCCCTGCATAGTCCTGCATACACCTGCTGCCTGCCATGCACGGTGCTGGCGCGGTGCTGGCGCGGTGCGAGGCGCAAGGCAGGCGCAAGGCGCAGGCCCTGCCATCGCCTGCAGCCAATTGCTGCGTCCGTCCGCTCGGACGCTCCCTCCCCCCCCTCCCCCCTGCCCGCTTATCGTCTGGCTCTTTGCATAGCATCAGATACGCGGCTCTATCGCACGCCGAGCCGCGCCGCGGTCCCCCGCAGCAAATTCGACCAGAGAAGAAGAAGAAGAAGAAGAAGAAGAAGAAGAAGAAGAAGAAGAAGAAGAAGAAGAAGAAGAAGACCCTGCTTGATTGACAGAACATTCCCTTTTTTAGCGGAGTATTTCTACGGGTGTATAGGTTCATTCTCTTCCCCAATTTCTCCCATTCTGCCTCAGTGGCGTCGTGCGGTAATTATACGTAGTGGCAAAAATGATATCGCTCTGGCCGGCCAGGGCCGGGCAGTGGATGTTTGGGCATTGCCAGAGCTGCCGGTGCCGCCAGTGTGGCTGCGGCTGGCCCCAGGGCGGTTAGGTCCTCGTAACTGGCCACGCCGGAGCCCCGGCTAGCCGCCACAGACAGAGGTTCGGCCTCGGCCCACACACTACAAGCGCCACCACGCATGAAAAATGACAGCCCACCGATATAATAGCAGAGTCCAATATGAAAAGTGGATTTCCACTCCGTGTATAGTATCGTGGCTGATCGCCGCAATAAACAGATGCCACCTCTCCGAGTGATTAATATCTAAATCCCTAGGTAGCACTCTCGGGCGTACGCCGTTGAAAAGGTGGAGTCACTGTTTATTCTAAACAAGGTGACGCCCGTTTCGTGCAAGGCTAGGTTTTACTCGACTACCAAACCTCATGAAACTATCTCTAATTAACAATCAAAATATTCGCAACTTTCTGTTTGTTCCCCCTGGTTTTGGAGCCGACACTGTGCCTTTGACTGAGAGGCGAGTCTTGCTCAGCACGTCGTGCCGGCCGGCTGTGCCAGGCCAGGCCAGGCTGTGCCAACACGACGGCGTGGACGGTGTGGTCGGCGTGTCCCGTGGCGCCGTCGCCGTCCTTGCCTTACGGACGCGCCCCTCTCCCGGCCCTCTCCGGACTCTCCGGGGCTCCGACCCGTCGGATGGGGGCCCGCCGCGCCACACCGCGCCACGCCACGCGTCTGGTCCAGTCCAGCTTGTCCAGTTTGTCCCGCGTTGTCTTATTGGCTTGACATGCTTGTCCCTTGTTCCCGCCTGGAAGGCCCAGCCGGCCTGGAAGGCCTAACTCTGGAAGGCATAACCTGGAAAGCATACCTGGAAGGCCTAACATTGAAAGCATAACCTAGAAAGCATATCCTGGAAGGTTTAACCAGGAAGGTTTAACCTGGAAGGTTTAACTTGGAAGGTTTAACCTGGAAGGTCTAACCTGGAGGGCAACCTTTAGAGCAACCTGGACGCCTGACCAGGAATGCTTACCCAGGAAGGTCTAACCTGGAGGGTCTTACCTGGAAGGTCTAACCAGACAGGTCTAACCTGGAAGGTGCTGCCCAGCCCGCGGGGTGCATGCACGGTGTCGCACGCTGCGCCCCTTTCCGAGCCCGTTCACAGGGCAGCCCTAGGCGGGTCCAGGCGGGCAGGCAGCCCCGCCCCCGCTTTCTCTGAGTGGCACACGCGCCGAGCGGCCCTAGGAGTCCCTGCTCGGCCAGCCGCGGCCAGGCCGGGCACGCGAACCTTTCGTCCAAATAATGATTACTGAAAGCACACCAAGTGGAGGCGGGGCGGCCCGGACCCTGTCATCATCGCTGTGGGTCCGCTCCACCTCCCCTCCCCCCCTCTATCACGCCCCACGCCGGCTGCCCTCCACGCGCCGCGGTGCCGTTCAAATTGGGCTCCTTCTAACGCGACGCCGTGACGCCGTAGTGCTTCCCGGCTCCACAGAGAGGTCCAGCACGGCGTCCAGGACGGCGTCGAGGACGGCGTCCACGCCCCCAGCCGCCTAGGGCCAGGGCCTCGGCCAGGGCCGGCCTGTCTGTATTGGCCAAGTGTTTAGGTGCCGCCTCTGCCCCCGGGCAAGCGTTTTCGATTTCTTCCCGGTAGAGCACGGACACACTCACACGCCCGTTCCCGCACGCACACACACACAAACACAATGAATTGCGTTTTGTGATGGTCGTGATCCCCAAAGTCCTGATGTGTGTGTGTGTGTGTGTGAGTGCCGCTGAATAATTCCCGCTTGTGTGTCTGTGTATTTCCACGAGCATTTTTATCGTGATGTGGACATGCACGCGCGCCCCGGGCCATGGCTGCCATGGCTGCGGGACGCGGCGGGACGGGCCAAAGGTCAATCACTTTGATCCACGATTCCTTTCCGTTTTTTTCCTCTCTGGTTGTGTCGGTCCCGGCCGTTTCTAGCCCGTGTAACTCGCCATCGTGCAATAACAAGGTTTGAGTGGCTGTTTCTGCGGATAACCTGCCTGGCTTTTATCCCCCCTGCCTTGCTCATTTTTTCGGGGGAGCCTCATCATTATGAATATTGCAAGTGGCTGGCCGGGGCTGCCCGACAGAGACTCGGCCGCGCGCGCGACGCATTCGGATGGATATTTTATCACTATCGTTCGCGGAGCAAGAATTTCGAGTCGGTTTCATTACGTGTGCATAAATGAGGGAGGAAGTTTCGGGGTGCCCCGCCGGGCGCGCTGGTGCGCTGGTGCGTGCGTGATTTGCCAGACACCTGATTCTTACGTCACTTTGCGATTCCCCGTGACCTCGGCGCGCCGGGCGGGGCGGGCGGGGCCAGGCCCTACGACGCGGACGGGCGGACAGCGGACAGACGGATCAATAAACTGCAGACACAACGACGTGGAAGTGACGTGGACACGGCGGGGCCTCCATGTCGCTCATCGTCCAACGGACGTCCAAGAGACGCGGTGACGGAGACGGACGAGCATTTTAATCCGCGTCCACCAATCAGGGCCGAACTGTGCCATGTCTAGCGGATGAGCTATGTGTCCCCGGCGAGGTCGCCGACGACCAAAGAGGGCCGCCGCACGGCCTGCTGCTCGTTGCGCCGTGCTTGTTGGCGGTGGCAACCCTAGCGTTGCCGCGCCCCCGCGACGTTGACCCTGCTGGTGGCAACCCTAAATCTCCGCGCCGCAACCGGTTCGCTCCAAAAGTCCCATGCGTCCATGGTGTCGTCGCGGCGCTGGCGGCGGCCGCTTGCTAGGGTTTCCCCCCGTCCGCGCTCACACTCGTTTCCCGTAAAAGTCCAAAAACCTAACCTGTGGGTGCGATTGGTCGAATTGGGTCCGGCTCTCTCCGGCGGAATGCCGCCGCCCCGAGTGCGTGGCGTACCACCGGGGCGTTCGGACGGGGCGTTCCACCGGGGCGTACCTCCCCGCCATAGATTTTACGAGGCTGTGCGACGAGGACGCGCCGCGCCGCCGAGGGGCCGAGAGAGAAAGAAAGAGAGACGGGCTATCGGTGACACCTCGCTTTTATAGTCGCCGGGGCGCGGCTGGTGCGGCTCCTCCTAAATGTCCCGTTAATCCGCGCTGTTTTCAGGCTTTCGATTGTTGGGAAATTTTTACGAGCCGCTAGCCGAGACTCGCCGAGCCACCCAGGCGTGCGGGGCCTTTACGGACGCCCCCCACGCGTAGCCTGCGTACTCCAGCGTACACCTGCGTACACCTGCGTACACCTGCGTACACCTGCGTACACCTGCGTACACCTGCGTACACCTGCGTACACCTGCGTACACCTGCGTACACCTGCGTACACCTGCGTACACCTGCGTACACCTGCGTACACCTGCGTACACCTGCGTACACCTGCGTACACCTGCGTACACCTGCGTACACCTGCGTACACCTGCGTAGCCTGCGTAGCCTGCGTAGCCTGCGTAGCCTGCGTAGCCTGCGTAGCCTGCGTAGCCTGCGTAGCCTGCGTAGCCTCTCGCCGGGACGACGACGATGATGTCGACCACCATGACCACAACCACGACAACACTCCCGACGACTCTTTCGGCGGCCGATCTGGGTACGTTTTGCCGTTGGCTGAGCTGGCCCCTGGTCCTGCGCCGCGTGTGGTTCGGCTGTCCGGCCGTTCGGGTGCCGTCGAACGCTCGGGTGTTTTCGGCTGCCTCCGACCGACCCTTCGGACTCTACTCGCCGCTCGGCAGCATCCGATGGACGGACGGCCCGGGCACGGCCGCATGGTCCGGTGGATGGACTGGTTTGTTTGGTGACCATCATTTTTATGGCCGCAAAGAAGAATCTCCCCCCTTTCTGGGCTCATAAATTATGGGAGCCTTCATACCGAGAGGCACCTCCACCCTTAATACGCGCGCCCTGCGCCCCACTGGGTCCGAACGGTGTCCGAACGGTGTCCGAACGCTTTCTGAACGGTGTTCGTCTTCGCCAGTCACAGTTTCCAGCTTTCCCTGTGCAGCGACTGTGGAGACCTCAACGCACGCTGTAACGAGAACACCACCAAACGGACCTCCCCCGTTTCAAAGGAGCAGGTGCCATTCACGGCGAACAACAACAAAAAGACGCAAAAAGGCCACGGATTGAAACATGCGGCGCGTCCCCGTGACACGTCACCTCGTCACCACGTCACCTGTGTCGCATTGACGAGGGTCTCTCTATCAGCGGACAGTCTGGTTGAATCGCGTGGCCAGCCGGGCCAGCCGGGCCAGCCCCTCACACTTTCCCGTCGCGCTAAATGGGGCGCGAGCCGGTCAATGGCTCCACGAAAAGTGAAGTCCTACAATGCGAGGGCTGCGAGACGCCAAGGTTATCACGGCCGTAAATTCGGCCGCGCGCGTCCCGGAGTCTCGGTGCGACAAAAGCGGAACAATATATATTTACGACGCCGTGTGACAATGACGCGACGAGGGGCTTTGTCTCGGGGAATGCGGGGGACAAGTGCGGGGGTGTCGAATCCCGGAATCCTTGCACCGTTGCTGCACTGCTGCCGGTGAGGAGCCGGTTATTTTGATTTGCTGCGGGGCGATATACCAGGAACGGGCTGCCTTTCCCCCAATAAGGGCGACACACGCGTCGACTCCACCAGACAAATCCCCTGTGACAAGCAGGCTGCCGGGCAGGCTGATAGGAGAAGGTAATCGAATTAGGGCCGAGAGAATGGAGGGGAAAGAAAAGAAGCGCTCGAGTGCTTTGGGAGTCAGAAAAGAGAGCACTCTGCTTTTTCGATGTTATCGGGGCGTGTCAACATTGTGGCTGTCGTTTTGGCGTCAAACCGTCGCTGGCTCGGAGGCTCAATGGGCGGGTCGCGTCGCTGAAACAGCCGAAAGGCACAAGTGCTTGGCAGTCGTTGGGCGCTTTGATCCGCCGATTCCAGCGAGTAAGATATTAAAGCAACACTCATCATGTTAACTGATTAAGAACCCGTTTACGGCAGGTTTCCAATCAGTGGCTGAAATATGAGCGGCCGTCCGTCACACTCAGTGTGAAGAGCCAGTCCGTGTTAATTGAACATTGTACGCGGCGCCAGCCAGCCAGCTAGCCAGTGCACACAGCAATTTCTCACCGCCGCGTCGTTTCCGCACCGCGCACACTCTGGACGAGCCTCTGGACAAGCCGTTCCGTTTCCTCGCCTCTGAACGAGCCTCTGAACAAGCCTCTGGATAAGCCCTTGCGTTTCCCCGCCTCCGCGGCGAGCCGCTCAGAAAATGACGCGACCACGTGACCACGTAATCCAGAGTGGCGAACTGCGGCGCATTGACAAGGCGGGCGCCATTCCAGCACGTCTGAATAAAAACCGCTGCCAAGTCCCACAAAGCGAACGAGGCGCGCGCAAGGCAGCGCGAGGCGCCGTCAAGAAAGTTGCAACGTTGCAGTTTTACACCTGCTAGAGGTACTGCATTTGTTGTTTTTGACCCAGTATGTGCGCTCGGGCGAGTTTGAATCGCCGCGCCGACGCCAACGTCTCGCGGCGCCCCGCCCCGCCCCGCCACGCCGCATCGCTCCACTTCGCCGTATGACAAGAACATGCATCGAGGTTGCCGCTGTCTAGTCTCCTTGCCGTGTTTTCGCTTTCGGAGCAAATCAGGCGTGTGTGTGTGTGAGTGTGTGTGAGTGTGGTGATGTAAGCCAAGAACCGATTTACTCGTCGAGCCGGAGTAATATCGGCACTAATACTCGCTTCCTTTCATGGCGCGGCGCCTGCACTAGGGAGAAAGGCGGCAGCGTGGTAGCACAATCACCGATAAAATTCGTGTAAAGCAGCGGGCGAAGCCTTTTAGAAGAAAACCCTTTGCTGCTTCGGTGCGTATCGCGAAAAGCTCCTCTTCTTTTTCGAGCAGTGTATCCGTTACGCTGCTGCGCAGTGCTGCGCAGTGCAGACGCGGCGCTGGCGCCAACGGGCTGCCTCCAGATATGCCGGACTGGTGCATGGACTGGTTCGCTCCCACTCCAGGCACACTCCAGGCGCGGCAGAGGCGGTAGAGCCCTGCCTGGAGCCGCTCCAGCGGCTGCGGCAGCGTCTGCTCCGGCGCGCTCCTCCAACCCATCTGTCCTTCCGGGGGATAACCTTCCTCCATCTGCCGCCCTGCCGGCCAGTGGGCCGGCCAGTGCCACACAGGCACACAATCAAACAGTGTGTGAGCGTTTCATTACGACGCAATTGTTTTATCACTGGAGGGTGTGTGGCGCCACGCGCTGTCTGTACAGCGGCACACACACACACACACACACACACACACACACACAAACACACACATACACATGTATACACACTCACGCGCGCACACACGCACACACACACACTGCACTCACAGCACTTACCTCAAATTCGGCCCGCAATTTCCTTTCGCTTTCGCAGCTGACGGCCCGACGGCCTGCTGGCGGGGCTGTGGCGGGGCTGCGGCGGGGCTGGACTCGGGGCCGCCGCTTATCTCTCTGGCAGGTGTTCCGGAGATTTTTATTGTGTATAGTAAATACAGGGTCGCCCCGTTTCTGTACGAAGACCTCGGGAAATTTATGTCCAGGCCGGCAGGCTGACCTCTCGGCCGCGGCCGCCGCCGCGCCGACCGCGCGCCGCTAGAGGAGCGAAGTCCTTTCTCCCTCTCTCTCTCTCTCTCTCTCTTTTTCTCTCTCGCTCTCCCTCGCCGCAACGGGACGCCCGCCACGAGTGCGAGAGAGACAGAGCGAAATAGGCCCGTGAAATAGCGTGGAAGCGGAGGGCATTTGTCGCGCGGAAACACTGCGGATCACCTTACTGCACATTCGGTGAGATTAAAAGGAATAGGCACTGTGTGTGTGTGTGTGTGTGGTGTGTGTGTGAAATACTGCCTGCATCCTAGGGCTAGTGACTCACCTTGCCACCTGATACTACAAGTCATGCGAGGGATTAGCATAACAAAATATAATACAACAGTCTGTAGAAGAAACACACACACACACACACACATTTATATAAATACATTCACACGCACGGCAGCCATAGATGCGCGACGTGGCATAGAAAATAGCAAGCAGGCATAAGCGTCGTCATTTTTTGCACTAAAGTCCCCAAACTGATCCATCAGGGAGATAGATGACGTCAGCCCGGCGACACCGACCCGCGGATAGGGTGACGTCAGAAACAGGTAGCGAAGCGGCGACCCCCCACGCGCGACACTTAGCGACACGACGCGTAAATAATGGCGAAACGCGGAAATAAAGGACGCGGTTATGCCGCGCACGCAGAGCCTCACACTCGCGGATTTGAACCCGAGCCAAAATGCTTCTTAATTTCACGCACGGCGCGCCGATTCGTCGTAGCGCAGCGTCGCGTCGGGGTCAGGACTCTTTGTCGCAATGAAATATCTTAGAAACCGTAGAAAACTGAAGGGAACGCAGTGACG
Organism: Thrips palmi; assembly: GCF_012932325.1. Lineage (NCBI taxonomy): Eukaryota > Metazoa > Arthropoda > Insecta > Thysanoptera > Thripidae > Thrips > Thrips palmi. The sequence continues at coordinate 5,737,274 of NW_023144624.1, read as the reverse complement.
CATTCAAACGAGCGACTGCGGCGCCGCGATTGAATGTTCAGATGTTTCATAGAATATTCTTTTGCGTCAGGGCAACCAATTCACGTTCAGTTCGAACAAAAAAAGGTGACTTGGTGACTCGTTTATCAGAACGTGCCATAATCTTCAATTTCAAATGCGGCAAAGTCGATGTTTTTTTCACGCATTCCAACCGCGAAAACACAAAAAAGAGGAAGGCAGCACTGGAAGTCTTGAACGGCGGTGTTATTATCATTATTACCGGGTGAGAGATGGGACTGTACCGGAGGAGCCTCGTTTATAAAACCAAAGATAAGGCTGCCCCAATTATTGTTATGTATCGATCCTTGTCTGTCGGAAATATAGGGCAGGCGCGCCGGGATTCGGGTAGGGCCGGGCGCAGCACTGGGCATACCGCCGGCACCGCGGCCGGCCAGTGTCACTGGATGATGAATATACGCCGGGCCTACCAACCTACCGCCAGCTAAACACATAATGATAACCTTGCACCAGTAATAGTAGCACTTGGGGTAATAACAAACACCGGTCCGATCCGCCGTGCGCCGCAACGCTTCTCGGCTTCTGAGCGCGTCCGCCCCGCCACCGTGGCCCCGCCCCGCCCCGCCCCGCCCCGCCCGGCTGGAACCGCAAGGCCCCAGCCTCGGCGCGCCACGCCCCGCCACGCCCCGCCACGCGCGCAAGGAGCATCCCGGTAGCAATTTTGAGCCCCCTCCCTCTTCCTCCGCAGTCCGGCCGGCAAACACAACGCCGGCAAGCACGCGTGTTTGCTTTGGGGGACGTCCCCGCAGTCCCTGCCTGCAGACTCTGCATAGTCCCTGCCAGTGTGGGTGCGCCGACTTGGCGACTTCCGCCGGAAGGTTGGCATTTGTCTGAATGCTCTTTATAGGTAGGCAGGCCGCGCCGGGCTGCGCCGCCGCGCCGCAGCGATGATTGGCTGGTGTTGGCAGCAATGAATGTGTGATGGATCGCCGATGGCTGGCCGATGTACCGGTGCGCCGCGGTGCGCTGACCCGGCCAACGCACGCTGCCGCTCCTGCAGCCTGCAGGCGGATGGCACTGCAAGTTGCCTGCACTGCAATCCCGCAAAAAAAAATGAAGTCCTCGCTCGCAGCGGCCATAATTTCCGTGTTGAATCAGCAGCGATACAGTGGCGACAGGAAAATGGCTGCGAAATGCATTACTGCCTTCGGGAAACGGAAAATATTTTTTTCCACCTTTGCTTCTTTCATAGAGCACGTCGTGCATATTTGATCCTGGCTTGACTCCCTGCCACTGCCTCCTTTCCGGGAACCATGTCCAATCCGCGCAGCGTGTATCGGAATACAGTAGTAGCAAGGCTTTGCGATGGTCGGATGGATAGCTATGGCGGATGCCCCGCGTGTGTATATGATACATCTTTGGAAAATCGATCCGCCAGACCCACCTCCCCCCTCGCCTCCTCCACCTTCCCACCACTCGGCCAGACACATGTTGTCTTTCCTGCTCACGACAAACAACAACTCTTGCGTGAAAACACACAGCATTATTACGAGAAACAAGGCTGCCAGCCACCACGGCCGCAGCAGCAGCGCCCTGCCCGCCGCCACGCCGCCACCCAGAGGACCCACAGGAGTTGTCAATTCCTCAGGTCGGCTCAGGCGGCGGGGATCGGGAGGCCGCATGGAGGCCGGCATGCCTGGATCGGGACGCCTGGATGGGGGGATCGTGGTCATCACATCACATGTGTCCCGACACTGGCTTGCGTCCGTCCGCATCACACGAGTGAGCGCACAGGCTGGTCTGGAAACATGAGCAATATTCCACGCGTCGATAGGTTGCTGCCTTCCTCTTTCCTTTCTTCTTCTTCTTCTTCTTCTTCTTCTTCTTCTTCTTCTTCTTCTTCTTCTTCTTCTTCTTCTTCTTTTCGCAGGACGTGGTGGTATCTGGCGGTGTTTGCGTTTTATTCGCGTGTTAGGAACGCGGTAGCGCTTTTCAATGAGACATAATTTTTTTCCCTCCACGGTTTTTACTTTGCCTTATCCTATCAATAGGATTATACACCAAACTTCACATACAAAAGCGATATAAAAGTTTGGGGAAAAAAATGGAAACGCACACTGGGGCACAATGGCAAGCAGCCACCCCGCCTCCTCTCTGATCGTTCGAGCAGGTGCCGCGAGAGCGGTGAGCAGCACAAACACACGTACGCACCGCGCAAAATAATATTCGCATCGCATCGATAAATAATTGATAAGTGAGAAATTATGACGGAAATTGCGACATGTTTGACCACGTGACTCATGAGCGTGGAGCGGCGCAGGCTTGTTGAGGAGGGTCGGGCGCTGGCTTGGGATGCCTGGGCTAGCCCTGTGACGGTCCTATAGGGCCCGGGCAGGCTGGCCAGCCTGGGCCCTCGAACCTCCACAGGCCTTCCCTTCCACCTACTCCCACTGGACCTTCGTCCCGCAGACCTCCGGGGAGACATTCCTCAGTAGCCCCTGTTGGAGGCACTACACTACAGGCCCCCGGACGGCTCGCCCGGCACAACATCCCTTGCGGCCGTACGGCCCCCACTCCAGCCTGCTGCCGTCGCCCCGCCGGAAACAGATTTTATCGCGTCCGACTCTCATATTTGGCAACATTCTCCTTGGCCGAAACTAGTTTTGGCGAGCGACAGCTGCTGTCACTAAGCGGCCTAAACCGTGCGGGCGGCGTGCCGACACTGTATCGCGGACTTTCATCGCCGATGATGTGGCCGCGGGGCCGCAGCATTTCGATGCTCGCTTCCTTTATCCTCTTTCGCCTTTTGTGCGCCCCGTCGCCCCGTCGCCCCGTCGCCCCGCCGGGCGCCCGGACGTTGCGCGTCGCACCGTCGTCAGCGCAGAGTGGAAGCCGAATAAATGGCATTCGCCGAGGATCAGGCTGTGGGGCCTCGGTGGGGCCTCGGTGGGGCCTCGGTGGGGCCTCGGTGGGGCCCTGGTGGGGCACGGCCCCGCCCCCGCATCCCAGGTCAATCCATCCGGGAGGGACCTTGCTGCAAAAAGGCTGCTCCTGTTGACATTTCTCTCTACCTCCAGAGGAAATCGGGCGCGACGCAACACACACATGCACACACACACACACACACACACACACGCCCCTCACACACATAGCGACGCGCGCGCGCCATAGTACTCAGGGGGACCATCACTACGCCTCCTAAATCTCGCCTATCGCGGCTGTTGATCGCTTTTCTGCCATGCAGGAGGAATTCCCGATAAATGGTGTGGTCGTGCGGTCGCGCGCGCAGACACACTCACACACTAACACACACAAACGCGCGCGCGCGAAGAATCCATAATAAAATTTATCGGGATGGTTGGAAAGTATATTAGAGCCCTAAACGTTTCTTGATGTGCCGGGGGAAGCCATTTTCCGAGTCATTCTGAAACCACATCCAGGAGTCATCACCGGAACCATAGTGTCCGTTTTCGGCGTGTGTTTTAGATGCCTCCTGGTTTTTTTACACCTTTTTTTCCGGTGTCACCGAGTCGTGTTTGCAGGCATTTGTTTCTTTCGATGACTTGTGGGAGCCGATCCGTTTCCTCTAGGGGCGTTCCCCGCATATTCGTGACCGGGCGGATGCAACCCCACTGCGTTTGTGTGAGGAGGGATTTGAGCCGACGGCGGCGGCGGCGGCGTTTTGCGTGAACGCCACGCACACACACACACAAATGATTTTTCTGAATGGTGACGTGCGATTTTACGAGGCCAAAGCGGATCTCGGCCCGTTGACAATGCCGCAGCCTCCTCCTACTCCCCGGCCGGCTGGTCCACTGGCTGGTCCATCCGCTGCCCGCCTTTGTCCGTCTTTGTCGCACCGCCAGAGCGCGCCAGAGTCAATGGAAGGCAGAGCGACGGGTCGCGCGAAACGCGGAGGCCGCCGGATTTCTCATTCAGGGAAGGCAGGGGCTCCCCCGTGGCTCTGTCTCTCTCGCACCCTTGCGCGACGCCTCGCGAGTGCGAGTGGGACAGGGGCGCTTTTCGGAAGCAGCCTGAAGGGCGGAGCAGGGAGCAGCAGCAGGTCGAGCAGGGCGCTGCCCCGGCGGTCCCAGACTGCCTCCGAGACGGCCTCCGAGACGGCCTCTGAGACGGCCTCCGAGACGGCCTCCGAGACGGCCTCCGAGACGGCCTCCGAGACGGGCTCCGAGACGGCCTCCGAGACGGCCTCCGAGACGGCCTCCGAGACGGCCTCCGAGACGGCCTCCGAGACGGCCTCCGAGACGGCCTCCGCGACGGCCTCCGAGACGGCGGCGGCGGTGACGTGGCCCTGCAGGCCCTGCTTGTGGCCTATCTCGCTCCTGAGACACCCCTGTGCACCTCCTGTGCCGCCCCTGTGTCACTTCTGTGCCACTCCTGTGATGCCCCTGTGATGCCCCTGTGTCACCCCTGTGCCCCCCTGCACGTCGTGCTGCCGGTGCCAAGAGCAGCGGGACTCAGCCGTAACGACGCATAACTCAAAATTGGTGCTTTCGTCGCTCTGTCTCTCTCGCCCTCGTGGCGGGCAGCCCGTGGGCAGTGCGAGTCAGTCTGCTGCACCGAATTGTCGTCGGGCTTTACGACTTCGCCAAGGCGCCCCGCTTTCGCCGAAAGGCGTTCTGGGCGTTCTAACGCGCTGGGCGGGGCGGGGCGGGGGGCAGAACAGCGTATGACGGGAGACATGCATGGGAGGTGCGCCGTTCTGGAGAACTAAAACCCGCAGTTTGGCAGTTGGCGCCCACGGCTGGCTTTTGGCCGCCATACGGACAGGATGGCGACGCGACGCCAGCTCGCTGATATGATAGCTTGGCGCCCTGCCCCGCCGTCGCGGCTTTTATGATAATCAGACGCAGTGGCTCCACCGCGACACTTCACTTTGTCCAAGGCTGCCTCCGTGCTGCCTCCATGCTGCCGCGTTGGCGACACCATTTCTCGAAAAGTGTCGCGGCAGAGAAAGGAAAAAGTCGGCAGCATTGCGTTTCCTGGATCGGATCGAAGCGCAGTCCATTTGTCCACTGACTCTCTCGCACCCCTGCGGGGCACTCCGTGAGCGCGAGAGAGACAGAGCGATGCCCGGCAGGAACGCGTCTGGGGAGAAAACTCCGGAATTAGCTGCGAAAACAGGCGCGGGCTCTTCCTCCCCCGAGGCGGCCACGAATGAATGGGCCACCTGAATGGATGAATGACAAAAGTCGAAGCGGCCAAAAGAGGAGCGCTTTACTTTTCACCCACTAATTCCTCGGGGCGAGACGCTGGCTTTGTGCACTTCGTGGCTGGTGTCGCCCCACCGGATGTCTACACTGCAAAACAGCCGCGGGGCCGCGGTGGTATCACCTAATCCACGCATGTGGGCCATGATGCCTACGGTGGGACGCGGCAACGTCGCATGGTTTGTCGCGCCGCCAGTCAGTCACCAACCCTTCTCCTTCCTGTCCTTGGTCCTTGGTTCTCCTTCACGGCCCAGGGCGGCCATTGTCGAGGTCCTGGAACGCTGGCCAGGCAGGCCCAGGAGCAGGGTGGGGGAGGAATAGGGAGCTCGTCTTTTGTGTTTGCCTACAGAGACCTCGTAATTATTGAATGCGACGTGATTCCGGGCGAGGGGCCCCGGAGGCCCCGAAGGGGGCAGGAATGTCGCAACCCTCTTGGCACGAAAAAAAGTCTGATATTTTTTGTCTTATCTATTTTGGCCATTAATTATCCGCAGGATGGATACGAATCTCGCGCAGCCAACGAAGACGAAGGGCGTCCCTAAAAAGCGATTCGGGCGCTCGTAGCGCTCGCAGCACTCGCAGCACTCGAAGCGCGAAAAATCGTGGCGGAGCCGTCGTCTTATACGGCCAGTCACGACTGGACGACACCCGTCAGCAAGCCAGCCAGCCAGCCGGCCGGCCGGCAGTGCGGAACAATGTAATCCCTTTCCCCTCCCTTTCCATATGGTCGAGTGTTTGTACAGCTATGGTGGAAGTCTCGATCGGACCGGGACCCGTGCGCGGCGCGGCGGCGGTAAGGCGGTAACGCCTGCCACCGGGCCGGCAGTTACGCCGTTCTGCGGCGCAGCCTCGCCGCGATGTCCGATTCCGATGCTGAGTCACTCGCTGTGTGTTCATCAGAGCGTCTGGCCCCCGCTCTCAACCCCTTGAGCGCTGGCGGGGCACGTACCTGAAAATGCACCGAAAATAAGATTATTTTTTTTTCGGCGTGGCGATGGGAAAAGTCCCAGTGTGCAGGCGCCTGTTTGTAGTGTGGTCGCGGTTTGGCGCCACGGCGCCGAGGCCTCGCGATGCCGATTGGGTTTCCTGCCCGCACTGGAGAGGACTTCAAAGGACTCCTATCGCATGACATCCAGACTGCACCCTGCTGCAGCCCGCACCCTGCTGCAGCCTGCACGGGACAAAACTATCAAAACATACTGCGAGTGGTTTGATTTGTTTTTATTTTTCGGGAGGGGAATTGGTGGCGCGGAGTCGTGGCCACGGCGTGTGGGCCAAAACACGGCGTGGCGGGTTCACGGGGCCGTGGGGCCGAGGGGCCGGCCGGGCCGGCGACAGCGACGCGCACCGACGCCCCCTCAAAGGACCACAAATGGACCCAGTGACCCTGCCCGGCCCGGGCCGGCCCGCCCGCCCCGCCGCTTCGCCGGCTCCGCTGCCCCTGCATCTGCCGCGGCGACGCCGCCGACGTATTTCATTTTTCCAAAGGCATAACGCCAGTAAAACAAATTTATGTCTCACTCGGGCTCATTACCATAACGTCGTAACGTCAGCCGAGCGCCTTTTTCCCTGAAAGCCAACTGGAAGGTATTCTATTATTATATGGGCCTAAATGGGCTCCCCGTCCTGGCCGCGAGTGTCGCCTGCGTCCGCGGCGTCTTCGCATCCACCACACTGCCTCCTCGCGGACCACTCACTCACTCACTCACTCACTCACTCACTCACTCACTCACTCACTCACTCACTCACTCACTCACTCACTCACTCACTCACTCACTCACTCACTCACTCACCTGCGGCGACGCCGCGGCCGGGCCGTGGCGAGCAGCGCGGCAGCAGATGCTAGGAGGGACCGCGCCGGTCAAAGCGTGAAGACCCAGAGGATGTTTCGGATCAAGGTGCGCGCACAGGTGAGGGGGAGGGGGGGGGGCTGCGTGTTTTAAAAAGTCACCCCGCGGGGGGTCTCGATCCATTGTGCGCCGGCTGCGCTGGCCAGGGCCATCCTACCTGCGGCGTTGGGGTAGGCCAGCACGTCATTTCACCACTCGTCTCGAAAATACGTACCAAACATTCCGCATCAAAAACGGGAAAAATTCGTCTGAACGGTGCCTTATAAATTGCGGACGTCGCTGCGCGTTGCCGGGAACGCGGGGCTGCTCCTTTGGTTTTAACAGCGGGGCATAAGTCTGCCTAGCGTTGTCACACTACGCAGAATGACACTCGAAACGTGAGACGCCTTCGCGGAGCTTCGCCGTGCTTCGCGGCCTTTAGGCGGACAGAGAGAGAGAGAGAGAGGCTCGCGCCAGAGAAACTTAAGATAAGATTTATAGTTTCCAGCGACTGGAGGAATAATTTTTGGACGAGTAGCGGCTGGACCAGGCCTAGGCCACTGACTTCATCAATCGTCAGCTTTCTGCAACCTGAAAAAAAGAAAAGTCAACGTTAAATATTTTGATGATTCTAAAACGATCCTCTGCGCTGCTGCTGCCTGAGACACAGGACTTCCCGTCGTGGACATTTCGTCCCGAGACACACACTGGACACAAACACACGCACACACAGGCGCGCGCGAACTAACACTCTTACGCCCCTGTTGCAGGCGGTCGTCCACACTCACTCACACACACGCACGCACACATGCACGCGAGGCAGTTGTGCGTCGCGCATAGTACCGGACCGGGCACATCATTTGACAGAGATAAATTGAATTAGTGAAAAGACGTCTGGGCGAAGCAGGCCGCAGCCGCACATGTTTTCGTATAGCGGCCCGCGCACTTCGCCGCGACGTACGACAACGACGCCCCTGTCTCTCTCTCTCTCTCTCTCTCTCTCTCTCTCTCTCTCTCTCTCTCTCTCTCTCGCCCTTCGCCTCTCTCCTTCGCTCTTCCTGCCGTAGTTGGGCCTTACCCTCTCACCAAGAGGCGCGAGGCACTGGCGGTGGGTGCCAGCTCCCCGAATTCGAACCTCGTTTCGAACCTCCCGCGCAGCGCGGCGTATGTGCGCCTCCCCTGATTGATGGAACTAGCCGAACGGAGCGCTTCGGCCTGTGCCGAACTTTGCCGAACACAACTCGGGACGTCGGACGCGGACGTTCGGGCCGACAGCTGGACTGACGGGTCCGAGAGAGAACCGTGTCGAACCGAAAGTGCGGTCCGCCCCGTCCCGTCCGCCCTGTCCGCCACTCGGTGGGACTGGCCGAAGACTCGGCCCCACTTCGCCGTGCGTCGGAACGCCTTCGGGCCGAGCCGCAGCACGTGACGCGACGCTAGCGTGAGGCACGCGTGGCAGCGTGTGCCAGTGTGCCGGCCACTTTGCGCGTCTGTGTGCGTGCGAGCGAGCGAGCGCGCTTTGATAGATAGGCAGCCACTCTATCGCCTTGCCTTCGCAGCGCTTCGCAGGGAGTGGCACAGGAAGCACCCCTGCCGCTGCTGCCGGTCGGGTTGCCTGTATCCCCGCACCCGCACGGCGCACGGGAGCAGTCCTTTCACTTTTCGTTTTGGCCGCCACCTCGAGCCACCCACGACCGCCCCTTTTTGGCGCTTCGGCAGACAAATTATGCCATATGTTAGTGGGGGCTGATAGATGGACAGCCATTTGTCCGTCGGCGCCGCGCGTGTGTGGAAGCTCTGCAAAGTGTTTCGCCGGCCGGGCCGCCGAGCCAGCGAGCCAGCCGAGCCATCCGGCAGGTGAACCGTTGGGTGTGAACAAACATCAGGGAGGCTCTGCTCAAACTTTGTTGGAAAAAATAATAAGAATAAAGTCGGTTAAGGTTAAAATTTACGGCCCCCTAAAATATGCACCGGACTGCCTGCACGGCCTGCGCGGCCTGCACGAGCACGGTGCAAGGCAGGCAATTCCCTGCATGTGCATACCTCCTTTCGTTGCTTTCTCTCTCTCGCTCGCGTCGCCATATGCTCGTTTTCCCTCTTGGACACAGTCCTAAATTCTTATTCGTCTCCCTTCTCCTCTCCGTCCTCCCGCTTCCATCTCTTCGCGTTTTATAGAGCAACTTTCAGGCAGCCAGTTGGTTGTCAACGTATTTACGTTAAGTTCAAGCCGGGTCTCGCAGGGAGATTTTTTCTCCTTTTTACCCCCTTGTGACTGGCCCCGCGATGCTCAATGGCAGAAAGAAAATATATATTTCCGCCTTATGAGTTCAATTTTTTTTTACGGCGCGTTTTCATCAATTGAAATCCGTTTCCCGGAGACTCATTTCTTCATTTTTGGAAAGCAATTCGAATATATTACAATACAATATTAGATACGACCGAATAAAGCGGCAGCTTTACTGCGGTCGGCGAGACAAAGACAGGTGAGGGGAGGGACAGAGACGACACATCGGCCCCTGCAGCGAGGACCTCGAGACCCTCGGATTTGTCAATGGAGGACCGTGAAGGGAAAACATTTCCTATATCCGCCTCGCTCTAGCGTCCATCGACCATGAAATGGAGAAAAGCCAGTTCCAAAATGGAGGTTGTTTCTGAAAAGGTGGATCAATTTTACTGTCTGGAATGCACTTGAAGTATTGAAACCTAGTTCGGTTTTGGCAATATCTCACTCTTTTTCATTTTCCTCTGACCGTCGCTCTCTCTCACTCCGCCTGGAGCCCCGCCACAATACTGACCATTAGGGCCACTCATCAATATGGCCGGAGAGACTGTCGCCGCACAATACCGTTTCCTCTAGTTTTGATGAGGCATTGTGACTGTGTCGCCCCTGATACTACCGCCCTGCTACCCACCGTCTACACAGCCAAAGAGTATTGAATAACATGAAAGGGGCGGACCACATGGATAAACGACATCACGGGCCACGCTACGAAGGTGCTCAGTACATTTGATTACCAGGTTCAAAATGAGAATAAATAAAAAAATATTAAAATTGTGCACAAGTGAGTACTGGGCGCCATTACCGAACGCGGTGACGCAAGCGCCGCTACACTTTACAGCTCCTTTACGGCGGCGTTACAAGTTTCAGGCAGATATCCGTCGTAAATTACGCCGCATTCGAGAAATCGCATACGAATGGAAAGACTGAAGGTTCCCTTTGGGCCCTTCCGAGGAATCCCCCGAGGAGAGTTAGGCCCCGGCAAGGAAATGGACGGTTATGGAAGTGTCGATGGTCTGCCGGACTGGGCCGGACTGGGCCGGACTACGGTCACCCCCCGCGGAGGACTTTTGTTGTCGACTTGTAAGTTTATGTATCTTCTATCGGCGCGGGGCTGTGGCGGCGTCCCGGCCCGTCCGACTAAATTAAATTCGGACGGCTGCAAGTTTGACGAGGACGGCCGGCCGGCAAGACGGAGGGTTAGTGCCGGTGATGAGACGGTGCGGCCCCCCTAATACGCCTTGTATTTCAGCGCCGCCTGAAACTCGACTCCCCGGCGTCTTGTCTGGGGCGCGGCCGGCGCGGCAAACAAGGAAAGGCACCGCGTTTTCCATCCTCCGTCTGGACTTCGGCTGCGTCCCGCGCGATGCCGTGAGTTGCCGTGTGTTGCCCTGCCTGCACCGTTGCTGGCCCCGCACTGCTGGCACTGCCGGCCGGCCGGTGTTGTGTTCTGGCCGCCCTAACCTCACCGCGTCACCACTCACTCCACTATCGCCGCTAACGATGATTAATGGAGAAGACGAGCGGGGCCGAGCCGAACGCAGCCGAACGCAGAGCCGAACCGAGCCGAACAGTGTGGAGACACTCGAGCCAAACCGTCGAACTGCACTGTCAATATAAGTGCTTGTCGCACTGGGCCCGAAGATCAATCTGGGGACTGCCTCAGGGCGTGTTTCTGGCCGATTCCTCCTCCTTTGAGTCCAACGTCTGGCGGTGCCACCAGATGAATCAAGACGAGCTGGATTTCAGGCAGTTAGAACCAGCAGAGAGCTATGTCACCTGAACAGGCCTCCGCCCAATGTGCGTAACAGCCTTGACTCGGGCAGACGTCGTCGGTGACTGCGACACACCCACCTGGGACTAATAACCGTCCAGTTTAATTCACATTTCGTCGCTTGCCGCCCAAAAGACGTGGCCGGCCCAGTGAAAGTGATCCCTTCACCACTCCACTGTCGGGGCGGCAAGGTGCCGCACTATCTGGGGCACTCCCACAGCGCAGTTAGGCGGCTCTAGGGAGGCTGAGTCACGAGGAGGCGCCTAGGGGCTCTGCTTGTCTACGTCCTTGCCTCGAGTGTGTGTGTGTGTGTGTGTGTGTGTGTGTGTGTGTGTGTGCATGCGTGCAGCCCGAGCATGGAAGGGTTCCTGTCCGAAGCATGGTGAGAGACCCCTCAATTAACTGACAGGTCAGCGTTTGGATCGCGAGGGTTGGCTTCCCTGCCGATATGCTCGAGGGCTCGTCGCGTTTGTCGACTCTTTTCATTTTTGTTTCGTTTTTTTAACCGCAGTGCCGGCGGTTTTTCTTTTTGTCTGGGTTGTCTGGGAGCAGGGAATGCCCAAGAGTGGCAGAATGTGCGGTTATTTTGGGGTCCCGGTGGATGTTAAGCCAACCCAACACTGCTACTTTGGAACCCTAACTTGAAACTTGTACTTGAACCAGAAGGATGCACACGGCAGTGAATTCGAGGACATTTTCGTTCTTCGCAAATTCACTCCTTTCAAGTATTCTGTCTCGGTGGTATGGTTTCCAAACAACAAAGTTTAAGGCGGAAATAAGGTGGGGTCCGTTGGGCACTTCACCCCTGTTGCCTGGCTTGATTTTCGCCGTCTGGGCGGCATGCCGCGGCAGACGGCTGGCTGTCCGCTTGGCCGTCAGGCACACCGTCAGGTGTTACGCCCCACAGTGTCCCCCAGCAATGCGTCGGCCTTTGGGATCCATGAATATTGAAGAGCAATATGAGTCACGAACATTCGGTAAGGCTCGGCGGCCAGGCTGGCGGCAGGGCTGGCGGCAGGGCGCTGCTGCAGCATGGCTCTCACAGCGCTGCCCGCTCCCGGCAGCTCCTCCGGGGCTCCTCCGGGGCTCCGGGCCTCGGCTCCGGGCTTATTAGAGACCCGGAGACGCTGAGGAGAGCTGCGTGTGGCATGCTAGCAAGCAGGTCCCTTCTGCGATGCCCGGCCGGCCCGGCCGGGGTTCCAGAGGTACCGGAGGTACCAGACGGGGCGACTCGGGACGACTCGCCATCGGAATCTTGACGGAACCTCATTGGCCACCCGGTACCCATGGGTACTCACACCCATCGCGCCTCCTGGGATCCATCACAGAAACGCATTTGTCGTGCGTGTGTGTTGGTGCGTGTGTGTGCGCGTACATGTTATTGGCACGGATCAAGCGCATTATTATTGCCAGTGCGCGTTAGAGAATCATCATAATCGATGCCCCCATGATATATACGGTTCACGCAGACTGACACAGGTTCAAATACTGCCCGGAGAGAAAATAAGAAGACAACGATGACGACGCCGACAGCAACAACAACAGTGACGACAGCAACAATAACAAAAAAGCTCCCCTTTGGTAGAACTTTATTTACTATCAACCAAACGCGCACGGTAAGACTCGGTCCTAACAGCTCTTTGCTATTCGCAGCTGAAAAGTTGACCCGTTCATAGCTGCGTTAAGCTCCAAGTGGAGTTGCACATCTAGACAACGTGAATGAGAAGAGTGAAGAAAAAGAAACCCTCTCTGTACCAACTGCTAAGCGCTAAAAATAACAGTAAATGCACAAGAACAGAGAGAGGCCATTCACAAAAAAAAATGAGGCCGCCACAGTCGGGACTTGAACCCACGGCCGTCCGTTTGGAGAATAAATACTCCAGCCTGATCCGCTTCCTTTCACCGCCCCCGCAGACGGCGCGAAGAGCGGCCAGATTTTTGTTTGGACAGCGCACCTGAATTAAACAGTCAAGTGCTTTCATCGCGCGCCCCGTTCCTCGCGCGCTCGTGTGTGTATGCGTGTATTGTGTGTGTGTGTGTGTGTGTGTGTGTGTGTACGTAAGTGTATGAGTGTGCGGTGCACGTATGTGCGTGTGTGCGTGTGCGTTCATCAGTGCTGGCCTCTCCGGTAGATCGGGCGGATCGAGGTGCAACAAGAGCGATAAATCGTCAACACAGCCTCGGCCTTCGCTCGTCAACTTTGGTGAGAAATAAACACACAAAGTAATGAGAATGAAGATATAAAGCGTTAGGTGTGATGGGTGACCTCGCGCCTGGTGTGGATGGAGTACCGAGCGGTACCGAGCGGTACTCCTCCGAGGCTCCCACCCACTCCGTAAATGCCGCCGAGATCGGTCGAGACACCGATCTGACCCCTATTGCCCCATTCTGATGCATGGCACACGTGAGAGAGCGCCGCCCCGGTGGCCGCCATGGCCGAGGTTGCCGGCCCGGCCGCTAGGTAGCGTCGCGGCACTGCCCAGGCACTGCCCAGGCACTGCCCAGGCACCGCCTTGCTGTTTGCCGACCCGTAATAACGAGCTTGACGAGGGCCGTGATTTTTAAAGCAAACATCCCCAAGGACCGAAAGGACCTCGCTGTTTGTGCACCTCATTGTCACTCACGGCCCACTCCGCCTTTCTCTTCTCTAATGACACACAAAACTGACCCAAACGGCCAAAATAAGAGTTCTGGCAGTTCAAGTTTTCCGCCGACCGTCCGCTCGAGTACTGCCTAAGCCGCCGACATTGCCCGCTTCCGAACCCCGCAGACCACATTTTTGATAACAGTGTTGACTCAGGATGTGACCCGGACTAGCCTAAACTCTACCGCAAACATTCTGTTTCCGAGCACGACTTGTTGTTTGCTGTTAGGAGGAACTTCATTGTGTCCCCCGAAAATCGGGCGGCGCGGGGGACACTATCAAACAACACGTCTGACACTGATTTTCCTAAGCCCCAGCGCACGACGCAGGGCCCGTCTGCCAGTGGACGCTCAGCCCCAAAGCACCTCGAGTTGAAAGTTCGGTAACGTTGGCACGCCGTTCGTCTGGGCCGTGGCCGGCCGGGCCATAACGCACTGCCCTCGCCGCCCCCGCGCCGAAAAGGCCGAACAGGCGACCCTGCGCCGACAGGGCCTGCACGGCCTGCACCGTGCTGGTCGTAACGAGACGTGGCACTCATAACCCGGACAGCGTCGCGGCATCTCCATAACAAAACGCAAATGGACCATTGTAAGTCACACCACTCCCGCCAAAAAAAAAAAGAAACAGCCAAAACGGAATGCGAAAGCTGAGAATCGTCTTGTGGGGCCGCAGGGCCTTTGGGCCTTTAGCGCTCCCGGGCCCCTCTCGCCTCGGCGGCGCGCCGCTGCGCCGTGCCCCGACGTGCCTCGCCGTGCCGTGCCTCACCGTGCCGCTCGGCGTGCGATACACGGCTCGATACATCGATAGAGATAGGGCAAAACACCAGCGGCCGTTTGTGAAACCGCACCAACTTAATCATTTGAAACTGGAACTGCTCAGCCGAGCTGCGGCGCTCGGATACGGCGCTTGATCCAAGTAGACTCTGTTGAAAACAACTGGACTTCTTTAAATTTCTCTGTTGTTTTGATGACACCACTCTTGAGGAATTCACTACAGGTTGCTTGAGTGCACTTGAGCCTCAAACTTTGTGCGTGCAGTGTCCTGCGAATGACGTCATCTTGCAGCCGAGCCCCCAGGCCATTTTTCAATACTTCGGCGGCGCGCCCTGCCCTGCCCGGTCCTGCCCTGACACGGATGGCAGGGACGGCAGGGACGACGGTAGCCTGGACAGGGGAGTCCCTCCAGGAGACCCTCCGGGAGTCACTCCAGGGACGAGGGACGCGGAAATGGCTTCGGCCGCCACTCCAGTGAAAGTATTCAAAAAAGGACACGATTCGAAAAGGGCAGCGGCAGATGGAGAACGATGACGAGAGGGTGAAGGGATCAAATCATTCAGAATAGTAATGAACTCTAGGCGGGACGGAGCGCTGGCTTTGAGAGGCAGCTAGCGCATAGCATTACCCGAGGTCTTCACATTTTTTCCGAATCAAGGAGTGCCGCGAGAAGCGAGGATATTTACTCCTGATTAAAATTGTTTCTGGTCGGAATCAAGCTTGGCGTTCTGGAAAGAAGCAGCCACCCCCCGCCCCTAGGTCGTGGTTTACAGCTCTTCGTGGAACCGGAGACGGGTCCTGGACGGGCTGCTGGCTCCGGCCCTGCCTCTGCTCGGGACCGAAACTGTCGAGCTTTCCAGGGGCTTTCGCCAAGCTTCTCAAGAGCGGGCTCGGGAGCTTTGTGACGCTTTTAAATGATGGCCTTCGTAGATATGACACACAAGGCAGCCGCGTATAACGTACGGCTTCATCGCCCGTGTACTCTGCTGCTAGTGCCCCTAGGCCAGAATAAAACAATGACGAGTCCCCCCCTGCGCGACCACACTAAACCTGATAACAAAACCAAAACCTGAGGTCCCTGCGTGTAGCGGGACCTCTCGAAATTCATAAATTGGCTGCGTGGAGCGTTTTGTGTCCCCTTAGCGACTGATACAGCAGTTTGCCCGACCATTCTCCTCACGTATGCGAGGCGGGCTCAGGTCAGGCAGTAGGGCTGGGAAGGGTCAGTCAGTGGGAATGGCTGGTTTTTGATAAGGGTGTGGATGGCGAGTAGGCGGGGCGGCCAGCATTGCGGAAGGGACCAGCAGGGACCGCACCTCCTCCTCCTTCAAACTCACACCTCCTTCACCAGACTTTTAAGGCGCCTGCTACCGGTGCGGCGCTCAAATCCGTACTGCCAGAGAGAGAAGGCACGTTGTCTGCGAATGGGTTCGATGTCTGTGAAAACTTCGAATATTATGCCCAACATACCTGCTCGGGGCACCCTTTCTTATTGTAACCAGTAGACGAGGGAGCTGTTCACGGCCCGAAAAGGATAAGGAATCCTTGATGTGTGCCTTCACGAGAAAAATATTTCTGACGCTTCTTTCTTACTTAACTTGATGGCTGTGGCCGAGCATGTGACTGTGAGTTCAAATTGGTCACCCGGACACATGAAATCTTACCATTTTGACAACAAGAATCCCTCCGTCCTCCTTGCGGGAATAAAAGCTCCTAAAGGGCCTAAAACCATCGTCGCGACATGTTCCTAGCCATTTGAAGTTTGTTGCATCCCCAGCATTGCAGCCTCCCCGACCCAGGGCAATGAGCCGATTATTTTAGTATCCAAAAGGCTATAAATCGAAGTGACCGCGTGGACCCGGGCTTTCGAACTCGGCCGCGCCGCTGCGCGGCTGGACTGAAACCTGCCTGGGAGGCCCCCCGCACGGCCGCCTGAATGCACACACAAACACGCGCTTGAGATATGAATATGTAAGGTGTGGGAAGGCAGTGCGCTGGCAATCACGGAGCGCTCGGCTCGCTTCGCCTCGCACTGCCTCGCTTTTGCCCGGATCATCCGAATTTCCGTGCCCTGTGTGACTCAGCTGCTCCTCTATCGCCGCCATCGAGCGCGACATTCTGAGCACTAGGCATTTTTCACCTTTATCCGGTTGCAGGACGGCCGTTCCGACGTCGCGCACTCTATTATCTAGCTATCTCTCTGCCACAAACCGCGCCAAATACGACCGTGCAAAGGTTTCCTAGATAGAGTCCGCGCTGTTGACGCGTGCCGGTGACCGTCCACACCGAACCAGCCGATCGCCGCTGCTGAAACGCAACAACTGCAATCGGCTGCAAGTGCGATTGCATGCAACGTTGATTGCCTTGCGCGCCCGGGACCATTAGTACCGCGGTTAATGTTGTTGAGTGATTTCCAAGAATGCCCCAGCCTTGAGTAGCGTTCTGAGAACCCCTCGGAGGACCTTCAGCGGGCCGTAAAGTGATGTCATAAGGCCTAATGCTAACGACATGACACATATACGACCGCGGTTTAAAACTAGACTTTAGAGAGATGCAACTGCAGCCCCGGGATGAGCAAAAGCAAGAGGCACTGCCTTTTTTAAAAAGGAAGAGTGGCCGTCAGTGGGCTGGGGACACGGAGCCTGATTGGGCAGGCTGCTGGTGTAGCAGCTCGCTGCTGGTGTAGACTGCCCTGTAGGGCTTGGTGGCACGTTGTAATACGAAACAGATAAACCAGGGTCGGGCCGATGCGCCTGTCCGATACCGATGCCATGACGGATGCGCCGGCAGGAAGGTCCGAACGAAACAAGGAGCAAATCCTCCTCCTGTTCTCGGACTCTCCTTGTAGGTCGTCTAGGTCCGGGCCCTGGGCCCTCGAAGGGTCCCCATGGGCCGCGCGGGGCCCGGGGGCCGCGCAGGGCGCGCGATGCCGCGATAGGGACGTGCGGGCCGATGATCCCTGACGGGCAGGCGACACGGCCAGGCCGCGGCCAGCCCTGGCCCTGCCTGCACACGCGCTCCAATAACGAGATTCAAGCGCCGTGCGCGTGCACCTGAAAAAAAAGAGGCCCCGGCGGGACTCGAACCCCAGCCCTTTATTTCGGGCAGTGCACATCACGTACTGTCTGGCCAGAGTGGCTGGCCATTGCCCCCCTGCAGTCCAGACCGGCCAGACCGTCCAGACGAATAGGGAGCAATCTATCGCGCAGTCCCCGCAGTCCCCGGACTCTCCGGGAGCTACACCGTCAAACAAGTGAGTTAATCATTTCAAATAGTCCCGGCATGCGACGGCGACATCGCCGTGAGGTCGTCCCCAGATGCATCAGTGACGGGTCGCCGAGGGTCAAGTCGATACGATCGTCGATACGATCGACGTGGCCGAGGGTAAGCTAGCCTAATCGTTGCTAACGGTCCGCGCTGGAGGCCTTGCCCGAATTCACGGTCCAGTCGGGCTGGCCGGGCTGGCGGCAGAGCCGGGCAGAGCCGGGCAGAGCGCCGCACCTCCCAGCGCCCCCCACGCCACATGCGCCGCCCCGCCTCGCGCCTCGCGTCCCGCCGTGCCGACTCGCCGGCGGTGGCCGCGGCCAGCTTGCTCGTGTCAGGTGATTTTTCTCCCCATTGGTGTGCGACATCGGCCGCGACACAATACCAACAACTACACGCCATTCAATGAACATGTCCCCGAGAGAGGGGGAGGGGGAGGGAGAGAGCGCGCTGCTGCATGAGATTTTAATCTGGACGCCCTGCCAAGTCCCTTCGGTGTCCCGGGGACTGTCCCCGAGTCGAGCCCCGAGTCCCCGACGCTCGCGGCCATTTTTCAAACGGAGGCGTGGCGCGGCGCGGCGGGCCCCTATGCCACCATGAATCCTGGCTTGTCATAGCGATTGGGAGGCTACCGCGTAGAGCGCACGGCCATGGGAACGAACCAAAAGGTGATCAAGCATACACACACACTCTTGGAACGAATAATGAGTCGTTGGTCCAACAGCAGCCTCCACGGACCGTGTGGTTGAAATTCTTTGGGTTCCACATTTTATCGTCACATTCGCAGAAAACATTGTCGAGTCCGACGACAAAATTCAACGACACATTGGTCTGGCCAGCCGTGCGCTGCGGCCTGTGACTCATTTTTCCAGTGCATCCACAAAATACATCAAAGTTTCTCATTGTAATGCCGAAGTTAGTCGGTGCCGAAAACTAATCTCGGTTCTCCACGCACGACCAATAGTTGCGCTTTCTCCTTCGGCCCGTGGCGCCGCCGCACCGACGGCACGGCACGGCGCGGCGCGGCACGGCGCACCGCCTGCAGATCCGAGAGGCACGGCGGCGGCCCGGCGGACTGCTGGCCAGTCCGGCCGTCCTGACCTACAAAAGTGACAGGACAGAACAGGACAGCGAAGGCACTTTCCTCCAAATCCTGTCGGGGAGTCTCGCTCGCGCAATTCGCGATGCATTAAACATGCTGACTGGAAATAATTCTACAGCACGTTCCGTACGTGCATCGCAGACACCCTGGTTCTCACCGACCGAACCGCCGCCGCGCCGCAGCCCCACCGCCGCCTTCGCCGTGCCGTACTCGCAATCCACTCTGCATTTCGATAAGGCGGAGAAAAATAAAAATCAATGCGCCGCGGGGTGGAGTCGAACCCCGGATACACCTGTAGTGTTCGCGTGCGCCGTGATAAAGCCATTGCACGCCTTATCTCTGGCTGGCGGTTTTCCAGGCGGCGCAGCGGCGGCAGCGGGGCTGGCTCCGCGGGGGACAGGCTGTCCGGACAGCACGCTATCAAGATGAGCGCATTCAATGAGACTATTGTCTGCGCTTACCGGCACCCTTCCTGGGAATGATCAATTTTGTACTGACAAATCGGGCGCTCGCTGCTGCGGTGGCCGTGGAGCGGGGCAAGCCGAGCAAGGCCGAGGGCAGCGGGCGGATCGTAAAAGGAGAGATAGTTGTAAAATGGCCATTATGTCTTTTAATTTGGACAAGGGACTACAAGATTGCATCACTTCGTTACGGTGGGAAATAATAACCAAGTTTTACGTTAATGGCGCTCCGACTAAACATCTCTGTGGCGTTTCAGCCGCTCCCCGCTCTACATGCATGCTGCCGGTGCACGGGTTTGTTCTCCAGCTCAAAAAAAAAAAGATTTAAAACTTAATTTTACTATTGGTTTCGTAACGCCAATAACATTTGTTTGAAGACAACTCGCCATGCTTCCCTTTCACTCGTGCATTCAAGTCTCCAGGCAATCCTTCGTCTCCAACAACTTTGCGCTGCCTTTCAGCAGAGCCGAAGTAAATTAAGGAGCCGAGTCAAAGCACAGTCCAGCTTCTTGTTTATCAATTCCCGATTGGGTGGGGGGCTACCCCTCTCACCTCTCAACGACAAGGTGGGGGAAGGCTGTGAGACATTCACCGAGAAATGTTACAGTGCGATGCGGACAAACACCCGTCATTCTCTGTTGCAAAAATTTCACTTTCCCCGTAAATTTTCACGCTAAATTGCCACCGCTGCAGGGGCGCAACTCCCCTCTCTCTCTCCAGCAGCAGGGGCGCGACGGGCAGAGCGACGAGGACGGAAAGTGCCCCCCGCCAGTATTCGAACGCGGACCCTTTGACTCCCTGACGGGACGGCCGCTCGGCGGGCCAACCCGTCCGCTCGGCCGCTCGGCTCCGCTGAGAAGGCCTCCTCGTTTCCCCATATCTCATCTCTGGTCCGGCCAACATATTTTCCTCACACGAAATTAGTCTGAATAAATATTGAGTAGCGCCCCGCTGCGCGCGTCGCGGTGACCCGGCCTGTCTTGCCGCCACGGCGCCCCGGCACCCGGCAGGCCCAGCAGCCCCGGCAGCCGCGCTTTCCTGGAAACCTGTCACATTCGCCGCAAACACACACACTCACACACACACACTCACACAGACGATAAACAACTAATTCAATTCCTCGCTCGGATGGACGCTCGCATCATTTTTTGATAATGCGTGTCAATTTGCCTTCCTTCTGTCGGATTGCCGTCCGAGCAGCCGCGCCGGCCGCGTTGTCCGGGGTGATCCGGGATCAAAATGGAGATAGCATCAGGACTCTCCCCTCCCTCAAGAGGGCCGAGTGCGTGGAGCAGGGCGGAAGCAAGCCCCGCGCCGCCGCGCCGCATCTCCACGGCCTCCCCGCCGCAGTTAGGCCCTTCTTGGGGGCCCGGCCATCGGGCCCGGCCGCCGCGACACTGGCCAGGGCTCTGGGCCATCGTTAAGTATTCCCATTTTTTTCATGCGGCAACGCCGTATAAAAATAACAAGAAAGCCACGAGTCCGGTCCAGTGCCCGCCGGTGACCAGCCGCTGCTGCAGGACGCAGGACTCTACACCGCTGGTCGGCCCCGAGGTTCGCCGCCCGGCCCGCCCGGCCCGCCCGGACCGCCCGGCTGCCCCCTCCGGATCATCATATTCCGTGTCCTCATCTGTCGCCCGCCTCGGCCGCTTCCAACGAGCCGCCGGCAAAACGCGTTCAACAAAGTTTTTACACTCCCTTAAAAACACAAACAAAAAAAACTGTTCAAGTTTTTAAAAGGGAATTTTGAAAAGTAATTTTGAAACCGGCAGGAGAGTTTAACCCTTCCCGCTTGGCTGGTCATTTCTTCCGACTGTTATAATCCTCGGTGGACACAGCAGTCCCTCGCAGCGCCTCGCCCTCGCACCTCGCCGCCGGCCCTCTCTCCCTCTCCCTCTGAGCGCGGCCCGGGGCCCGGCGGCCAGGCGGTGCGAGCGAGACGGCAACACGGCGACGGCCCCCGAGCCCCACGCCGCGCCACGCCGCTCCGCGCACAGCGCCGTACATCATCCCCGAGTTAACGTCAAGGGAACACGGTCTTAGCAAATAGCAACGGCTTGCGGGTACGGCTTGCTGCTCTATGTGTGCCGCGCGCGCCCGCCAGTGTGTGCGTGAGTGTCTGCGTGTGCGTGTGCGTACGGTACAAGCGGTCCCTGGCTGGACATCGTGCGTGGTGTGAGGCTTGGGGACCCTGTGTGTCGCTTGCAAATATAATGCGAGCCCCCTCCTCCCCCCCTTCCGTTTTACAAATTCCCACGCCCCGCCTGCTCTTTTCTTGCTCGGCCCCTCGCCGGCCCCTCCTCGGCGGCGGCCGGCCAGTCGATATGACATTTCCAAGTGGACTGGAAAGTGCGCAGCGCGCAGCCGGCCGCGCTCGCTCGTCAAATGTTTCCGTAACTTTCATTTTCCCGCGAAAGGCTGCAGCAGTCAGCCTGCCTGCCGGAAACGGCGCGACCCCCCGGCCGGCCAGCCCGGCCAGCCCGGCCGCCGAGAGGCAGAAATCCATCCTCGAGCTGCTGCTGTTGCTGCTGCTGCTGCTGCTGCTGCTGGCTGCTGTGCTGCTGTTGCTGCTGCTGCTGTTGCTGCTGCTGCTGTTTGCTGCTGCTGCTGTTGCTGCTGCTGCTGCAGATGCAGGCGGTACTCTTCCCCTTATAAATGAGTATTGACACACGCTACGCCGATTCCAAAGTGTGCACAAGCATGGCGTGCACCAACCTGTTAGCCCCGGAGTGAGTGTGCGTGTGTGTGTGCGTGCGTGCGAGTGTATGCCTGTGCAGAGGTGCAAAACATGACCACGCTTTCGTCGATTCCAAATATTTAAACGGCGGCGGAAAATTCGCGACGTTCAAACAAGAGTGTCTGGAAGGAGAGTGGCGCACGGGACGTGGAAGTGTTGGACTGCGTTAAGCGCCTCTCGCTCGCTGCGCGTCGCGGTGATTTAACGACAGGCGACAGACGGCCCTAACCTTTGGCCGCGTTGGCCGTTTTCGCTTCGCTGCTCGACCGCTTCGGCGACCACCGCCTTCGGCTTTCCGCGAAGCCTCTCCGCGGCGCGGAGGCACGATTTACTTTGAGCACTATTCCGCCCGACACAACCATCACACACGCCGGCCATTAAAGGGAGACTCCTCCTTCTTCTTATCGTTTCGCCTGAAAATTCCGGCCGCACTAATGGATCATAACACGGCCGTCGAGCTTCGACCGGCGCAGCCGCCGCTCAAGCCGCCACGCGTCAGATTCGCCGGGCGTAAATCAAAGTAGGGAATGTTTGGCACCGAGTGGCTGGCACGGCGCATGCACGCGCAGCCAGGCGCCGCCGCGACGCGCCGCGACGCGCCGCGACCAGCATCGCCACACGTCGCGCCGCACTCCGCGGAGGCCCTGCTGGCCCTGCTGGCGGTGCACGCGTCCGGTCCGTCCGGCCGCAGGCAGCTTCCGGCCCGTTCCGGCCACCGTGGCGGCGCAGCGACGCAGCCACCACACTCGCAACGAGTCGGACTGCGCTTGCGCATCGGACTGCGCTTCGGACGCCGCCCCGCCTGTCGAAGCGAGGTCGTTCATTACGCGTCGTACCTCATAATTAGAAAATACTGGCGGTCTCGTTGTCGGCCGGGCAAGGCAAGGCCGCCCGGGAGGTAGGCCGCCTGCAGCGTGGGCCGTACCGTTGAACTGGGGAGTCGCGCAGTGTTGCCTACCCTGGGCTCCGCAGGCGGGCCGCCGCTGTCCCGTTGAACTGGGAAGTCGCGCAGTGTTGCCTACCTCCCCGTCCGCAGGCGCTCGTGGGCGGCCGAGCTCGCCCGAAGCCCATAGTCATCGCTGCCGCGCGTGCAGATGTATGTGTGTCAGTGGCGGCCCGGCCGGCCCGGCTGGCCCGGCCGTGCACGGACGGCCACGGACTCACTCTACATGTCCACATTCCTCGCGGAGCCTCGCGGGGCCTTCGCGGAGCCTCGCGGAGGGGCGTGGCGGCAGCGCGTGCAGCGGCAGCACGCGATGATTCGGAAGTGGCGCTTCTTCTTCTTCTTCTTCTTCTTCTTCTTCTTCTTCTTCTTCTTCTTCTTCTTCTTCTTCTTCTTCTTCTTCTTCTTCTTCTTCTTCTTCTTCTTCTTCTTCTTCTTCTCCTTCTCCTTTCTCTGTCTGCCCCCCCTCCTTCTCCGCCTCAAATAAGCACTTCATTAGCGTTTCTCAGTCGCACCAATTGACCGACAACTGCGGCCGCGTTGGCCGCTGCGACGCCGCCGCGACATGACGAAGGCGAGTCGCTTGACTTATTTGCATGGCGAGGTATGCGCCGCCAAGGGAGTCGCCGACGACGCCTTGACGCCAGTGTGGTGACTGCTGCGAGCCACTGCAAGCCGCTGCAAGCCACTGCAAGCTGCTGCCCCCGGGGCGAAATTCGAGTTGACGCGCTGGAATGTTAGCAACCTCGGCGGCGCAACCTCCCGTGCGTTTGCGTGTCACCGCCTCCGTGCGGCGGCCGTGCTTTGGCGCCGGCGCGCACTTCCGCGGTCTGGCCACGGCCGTCGCGGCCGCGGGTTCGAGTCCCCACCGTCGGCGAACCGTTTTTCCCCTTTTGCTCCGCCGACTCGCGGCGAAAGCTCGCGCGGCTCAAGCGGGTCGCCGCGCCGCCGCCACCGCGCTATCTTCTTTCCCAAAGGGTTCCCGTGTCTGGCGTCGCGCCGCGTCGCGCCGCGTCCGGCCATTTTTCCTGTCGCCATGACAGAGTCGCGGCGTCGCGGCGTCGCGGGCGGGGAGCGGCATGGGTCGCGCTGAATTCCTGTCCAGGCAGATGGCTTCCAGCGTGCTTCCAGCGTGCTTCCAGCGTGCTTCCAGCGTGCTTCCAGCGTGCTTCCAGCGTGCTTCCAGCGTGCTTCCAGCGTGCTTCCAGCGTGCTTCCAGCGTGCTTCCAGCGTGCTTCCAGCGTGCTTCCAGCGTGCTTCCAGCGTGCTTCCAGCGTGCTTCCAGCGTGCTTCCAGCGTGCTTCCAGCGTGCTTCCAGCGTGCTTCCAGCGTGCTTCCAGCGTGCTTCCAGCGTGCTTCCAGCGTGCTTCCAGCGTGCTTCCAGCGTGCTTCCAGCGTGCTTCCAGCACCAGCAGCCACACACCGAGTGCATTCCGACAACGCCGAGCAAATATTTCATTTCAACCCTAGACCCACACCGACGCCGCGCCTCGCCGCGCCGCGCCACGCCGCGCCGTCCCCGCGACGCGCCGAGAGACGCGCAGCGACGCGCAGCCGTGACGGCGGCTTAAATCATACCGCGCTCGGCGGGGCGGGGCGGCGGGGCGGAGGCACTGGAGGCTGCCCCAGCCGGTGGGCCGAGCGAGGAGTGCGAGGCCTCGGAGAGGTGTCGGAGGACTGCTGCACTCACCAGGCTACTGCTGCACGCGAATGCAACACTTTTGTAATGAAGGGCCGAGAGGGATGGGGGGAGAAAGACAGAGTGGAGAGGAGGAGACGCGCCGAGGGAAGAGAAGAAGTGGACCAGAAAGGCGAGATTCATCTCGGTCACATTTATCGATACGAAAGCGCGCTGGCTCACACACACACACTCGAGCACGGACACACAGACACATAATCACTCACATACACAATCACATGATACACTTGCCACGCAGCGCTGGCCGCTGATGAGTACGGCGGAATGCAAGGCATGCCCCGGGCATAGTGTGTGTGAGTGTGTGTGTGTGTGTTTGTGTGTGCGCGCGTGAGTGTGTGTGAGGGACTGTGTGTTTGTGTGCGAACTTACTGACGGCGTGCAAGGATGCGACGAGCATTAGGTCCGGCAGGTGGCAGCGGTAGCTGTACACATTCACACACACTCACTCACACTGACACTTCCACACACGCACACCAACGCGCAAGCACTCACACACTCTCGCACATCCGCAGCAGACAGCTTATAGAAAATTCCCATCGGTTTTTATTTTAAAAAATGGTCCCGAGCTGGCACTGCTGCTACGTGCGTAGCTGAGGTTGGTACCCCCGTCTCGACGCTCCCCCCCCCCCCCCCCCCCCCTCGTCCCGCCCAAGCAGGTCCGGTTGGCTGGCTCAGTCTTTGGCGGCCCTTACCGTGCCTTGAACAAACTGGAACCGGTTGTTTGGCTGAGCAGACTCGCTGTCAAAACGCGACGTACCCGCGAGGAACTCCTTTTCGTACCCATCCAGCCCACGCCAGGCCTCGGCCGGGCCTCGGCCGCCCTGGCCGCGCCGCACGTCCTTAACGCGTCGCCGCAGCGTTAAAAATGACGCTCGTTTTAATTAATTAATTAGTTAATCATTTTGGGAGGCGCGAGCGATTATTAGAACCGCCGCTTCATGCTGATGAGCGAGAAAGTCCGGTCCGGCAGAGAGAAGCTTTCGGAAACGGGGCGAAACGGAGGTCCGTGGCGAATGGGCGAACGGCCGAACGGCGTACGTGCGTCTCACTCACACACTCGCACATTCGGGATGCACGAATCTCGGCGCGTTTTGTCTGACAAGCCGGCCGCCTGCCTGCCCGCCCGTCCGTCCACCTGCCTGTCTGCCTGCCCGTCTGTCCCGCCGGCCCCGCTCGTGTCGAGCCGCCCGCGCGATTAATCACTGAGCGATTCAAAAATTAATTGCTACTGGGGCAGAACGGAGGCATGACTTACAGAGTAGGGCCGCGGCACCGCGCGTAGCGAGTGACGTTTCGGCCGCCGTGGGCCGCGGCTAGTTGGCAATACTGCCTTGGATCGGATTGCTAGGTCCAAGACTAACCGAAATAACAATTTCGACAATGGAACTAAGACCAAGTTGTCATGAGCATTCTGGCGAGTAGTAACTCTCAGCGCGCTTACGCAGTATCGATGCAAGACAAAACTTGAGCCTAGCCGGCCAGTAGTTCCCGGGCCATGCCGTAGGCTGCTGGCTTGGCAATCCCTGTCCCTAGTCACCAGGCTGGCCACGCCGGCGCGCATTTTTTACCGATTCCGCTAACGACAAATCGCTCGCCTTTATTCGCTGATTGATGTCCGCACTCAATTGCTTTTAATTGAGCAGTATAAATATTGCTCCGGTCCGCGGGCGTTTTCCTGCGTGGGTACAGTCCCGGGTACAGTCCCGCAAAAAAAGGCCGCGTCGCTCGGAGCGCTCATTCCGTCCGGCCGCCACTCATAAAAGCCGAGAGCGTCGCGCGGAGCCGCGGATGGATCCGGCCGATTTATCCACCGCCTTATTGCCGCTGATTCGTTTACGCCATTCAGCGACGTTCATCAGCCGTTCATTGGCTTTCGTTTACGGTGGGGTTGGCCACCGACAGCTCTATCGGCGTGGCGGCCGCCGTGCAGCCCGCCTGTGGCCGCCTGCCCCGCCCCTTCGCAACTCCAATAATTGAATTTTCACACTTTGGCACTCGGCGCGCCCCGAACGCCCCGAATCGGCAGTTAGGCCCTGTAATGATCTATCAGCCGCGGGTATCGGCCATCTCTCATTACCGGGAGAACGCCCCGCCCCGCCACGTACGCGGCTACCGGGCGTCGGGACGATTACTCGTCGGATTAGGGCGGCGCTGGGCGGCGCCTATTTTGTCGCCAGTTGAATCGGAGCGGTCCGCGCGCTCTGCTCGATCTGCTCGCTTCGCTCGGCCTTGCCGCGTTGCTTTCCCCGCCGAGATACGGCAGTGCTGCCGAGATGCGGCAGTCCAGTCCGAATCACTATCATTATAAGGTCATTAGGCCAAACTGTGTACGCGGCTCACTTAAGGCGAGCCCCGCCACGTACGCGCTACCGGGGCCGCCTCTCTCTCTGTCTCTCTCCCTCTGCCCTTCTCTCTCGCTGTCTCTCTCTAGCGCGGCCGTCTGGCGGGGCGTGTCCGGAATGAGGCGTTTAAGACCCACTCCGCGCTAAATGTTAGAGTGCTACTGTGCGACGCTTCGCCGCACTCGGACGAGCTTCGAGCAACGAGCGTCGAGCTTCGAGCTTTGAGCTTCGAGCAGCGAGTGCCACTCGGCGACAGCGCCGCGTCCCGAGGAAAATGAGAATGAGTGAAGCGAGTGAAGCGCATTCTCTGGTAATTTCCTCTATTTAATCTTGTCTTCGGGCTGCCTCTTCGGACTATCTCTCTTCGGGCTACCCTTCTTCGGGCTATACCTCTCTTCGGGCTATACCTCTCTTCGGGCTATACCTCTCTTCGGGCTATACCTCTCTTCGGGCTGCCTCTCGGGCTGCCTCACTCCCGCAGCCGTTTCCCCCGTTACTTATCACTCGCAGACTATCAATCAAACTCGGCGGCCACCGTCTCGTTGATTCTTCTCCCGCTTGACCCATCGGACGACCGGTGCTTCTGACCGCGCGCCATTAATTTCGATTATTAAACTCGTTTCACGCAATAAAAAGTAGTTGCGTCCGCTGATCCGGCGCGACGATGTGACGCGTGATGTGACACTTGGAGGTGACCCTCCCTGCCACTCTGCATGTGGGCCCCAGCCAACCCCGCGCCACGCCACGCCCCGCCCGGCCTGCCGGACTGTCCCGACCCGACCGCCTTCCGGAAATGTTTTTATTAGCGTATCAGAGTGTCACTGGCGGCGTAAATCTCGCTCCTTTATAGTCCAATCATAATTTCCATCATAAAAACGCGCGCCGGCCGCCGCCATCTTCGTCACAAAATGGCCGCCGTATTTGTTCAGCGTCATGTCGCGTTCGTGGTCGTCGGGGCGGCGGCGCGCAGACCCGCCTAACTTGGCCTCGCCCGCCGCGCGGTTGCGGCGGTCCTGGCGGTCCGGGTACGCCAATGGCACCCTCGGCTCGCCCTACTTGTCCTTCCCGAGGCGCGGGGCGCGGCAGGGCGCGGCAGGGCGCGGCCATCAGCATGGAAACGATCGGTGTGCTCGGCCGCGGTCGCCAGCGGGGGGTGCCAGGCCGTGCCATGCACTGCACTGCCAGCGCGAGCCTCGCCGGGGCCATCCTCGGCCTCGCCGACGACCAGTGTCACTCGCGGCACTCGCGGCACTTGAGGCAGCGCGAGGAAACGCACCCTTGCACTCGGCCGCGCCCAAAAGCGCAGTCATGTCCGCGACGGTGTTGCAGCGCAAGCTCCCCCCGCACGCCCCGCCCTGGCGCTCCTCCATAAAAATGCGTGGGCCCGGCCGCGTCCTCGCGTCTTATTAAATTCCCGCTTACTCTTTTGGCACGAGAGGGCTAAAGTTGTTGTTGTTGCTGTTGTTGCTATGGTCCGAGCTCTACACGACATCATGACTTTGGCCCCCTGCCGCGGCAGTCTTTGAGGGTCTCGTCGGTAGGTGCGGCACAGGCGGCGGGGCGGGGCGGGGCGGGGCACGGTGGACTTTACGATTGTGTCCGCCACATGATCCGCCCCACCTAAAGACCAGGCCGACGGGATGGGTCCATCTACCCTGCAAACAGTCCCGAATCGGGCGTCCAGACGTCCCGGACGGCCCCTCGCGACACTGCCGCCCTGCGCGAGGCTAGCGGGGCCGGCGAGGCCGGCGAGGCTACCGTGCGGAAGTGAGACCGCAAGGGGCGGAGCGTGGCAGCGCATTGGTCCGCAGCCGAGCGCATCGGACGAGTACCAGGTACCCACTACTGGGTACCACCCACGCCACCCGGCCGGTCGGCCAGCCATGGCTGCCCGAACGGGTACACGACAAAAAAGTAAACAAAGAGAAAAGGCACGCCTCGAACACGGCGGATCTGGTTCCCCGGATCCGTGTGAGAAAATACCCGCCCACACAACAACGGCGGGTGTTTTCGGTTTTTCTGAGAGTTCGTTTTTCACCTCATTAAAGACCGTGCGGCTCATGTACCCGCGGTGCACAGTGGCAAATCTTTCTGCTAGACAATCCGCGAATCACGGCAGTCTGCTAAGAGAGCGGGAAAAGTGAGCCGTCACCACGGGGATTCGAACCTTGAACCTTCCACACCGACTCTGTCACCGCTTGCGTAACAATAATTACCCAGCGCAGCCGATACGGCACTCGCGGCACTCCGACACCGTGTTATTGTTGTGCGATTATGCAAATGAGTGGCCGATTGAACGATAAAGCCCATACCTAGGCCATTGTCTTGCCTCATTGCCCCGCCCACGCAGCGGCAACAACAACAACAGCAACAAAATTGGACGCGGATAGAGACAAGAACAGAGAAACTCGAGTCTGAAAGGTTAGCTCGGTGAGTTGTAGTGTGGCGAGCATCGAGGCAGCTAAGTCACTAACGCCCTGGGAAGTGATATCGTGGCACTCGCGATCTGTGCCCGTAGTAGTAGTGTTGTGTGTGAGTGTGTGTGTGTGCATGCGTGTGTGTGAGTGAGAGAGTGTGAGTGGGTGTGTGTGTCTCCTGCTGGTGCTGCTGCTTTACCATTTAAAGCTTACCTCATACCGTGACGACGAGAACCTTGGTACTGGGTGGGGTCCTAACACACACACACACACTCACACACAGACGCACAGTTGAGCCGCACATGGTCCAAACACAGAGGTCGTCGCGGCTCGCACTCTGCATGGTGTCACGCTGCGTTGGGCAACGAGCGCAAAACGGCCCTCAACTTGCGAGTACTTTTTCAGCACGAGTTATTTTCATCAAAAGACACATGTTATCAAAGTGTATAATTTTTAAACTTTATTTTCATACCAAAACCTAAACCTAACTTGTTAAATTGGTTTACAAAATGTTTATAAATGTGGAAAAATAAAATTAAGAAGGCAATTGAGTCTTTACGAATATTGACAGCATTTTTTTGATGTCGCTCAACCTCGCTCGGTGTCGTCTTTTTTTTTTTTTAAATTTCAAACTGCGGATCGTGAATGAACCTGGAGCCACAAATTGCTCCTGCGCGGTCCAGCCGATGGCGCTATCCTCTCGTAAGCTGACGACAACCTGGCCACAGCAGCCTGGCCACCGCAGCCTGGGTTGCAGCCTGGCCACCGCGCGGTGGCGGCGACACCACCGCAAGTCGGCCCGCACAACGGGCACTTACCTCGGTACCCGGCAGTCCCCGGTAGTCGACGGATAGCGCTCCAGCGGCGCGAATTCCCCCTGAATTACGCACTCGCCTTACTCGCGCAATAAAGATGTTTAGCATGATCAGCAGTTGTAATCAGCTCGCCTCCCCCTCCCCCTTTTCGCTTCCTGGCGACATCCCGGCGGCGATCCAATTGCATAAGGATTCGCGTAAATCAGGGTTGTTATGTTGGTAAATTGACGAACGGCCGCGTGCTAAATGGCGGCAATTATAGTCCAGTTCGCGCGGCGTGGCGCGAAGCCTCGCGAAGCCGCGCGAAGCGGAGCGAATTCGCACGCAACTACACTATACCGCGGTCCGAGGCGCAGGCTGAGCGCGACGCCGTGAGGTAACGCATGACGCGCGCTGCTTGCGACGCTTGCGACATCGGGCCGCTCTTTATTTTGCTCATTATTTTAAGCATCGCGCCGAAGTGGCAGGACGAGTTCCCCCCGCGAGAGCGCCGCGCGTCGTGGTGCAAGGACTCCGTGCTCTAGCCTGCCAACTTCAAATTAATATATACTTTCTAAAAAAAAAGTAAAAAAAAAAATTGCTGTGCGGCACTGCGCGCGTGCGTCCGTGTTGTGGTTTTTGTCGGAGCCTAGAAATGAAACCCACGCGCGCGAGCTTTTTACCGGCAGGATTTTTTTCCCCCGTTCCCTCTCGCGGTCTTGATCGGCGTCGCCAGCGCGGCTTACCGGCGACACGTTTGGGCGGGACTGCATTTTCCTTCCCCGGCCTATTAACAACGGCCTTGCCGTCGCGACGCGGCGACGCGGCGACGCCGCCGGACTGGCTGCGCCTTGGCGACGCGGCGTGGCGCCACCCATGCGCGCTGTTCCGCGACGCCGCGCCGCCGCGTCGCTGTCGCCGTGGCCGTGGCGGCGCCCTGGCCTGCCCTGGCGGCACCGCCGCGCCCGACGACGACGGCGGCCTCCCCGCGGCGTGGCCAAGGCAGCCAAGGCCCTGCCGGCCGCCCGGACCCCCTGCGACTCCCGGACACCGCCTCCCACTCCCCTCCGCCACCCAGCCGCCCAGCACGGCGACGACCGTCGCGCGTCTCCCCGCGCAGCACGGCAGCCCTTTCGCGGCGCTAGGCGTCGCCCGCTCGGCGCGCTCGGCCTTCTCTCACTTATCGCGCGGCTAACGCTTCGTGACTAATGAGCCGATCCTTGTTATTATGGACGGCTTAGCTAGCAGGAGTGCGCTGCACTTGTGAAAAAATTCTGACTCGAAGGAAAATTGCGACATGTTTATGAGAACACGGTTAAAACGGTTCCTGGTTTTTTCCAGAGAGCCTATGGTAGAGTTATAGGCGATTTCCTGGCAAAAGCAGATACCGTTTTTACCTTGAAGTTTGGGCCGCCCGTGTAAGAAATTTGGACGTACGAGAACTTGAACGTGAGGGAAACTTTGAGCGTGTGAAATACTTGATCGTGTGCAAAAATGGTCGGCGCCGGGATTTTGACGCGAGGCCGTTGGCCGACATGACACATCCTGCCGCCTGGCTGCCCATGGCTGCCCCATGGCTGTCGGCGTTTTGCCGGTGAGTCACTTCGTTCGTTACCGCGTTGCCGCACCGGGGCGCGGCGGGCCGCGGCGGGGGGCCTTCCAGGGAAACAAAGTAGAGAAGAAACCAGAAAGGTCTCAACATTGAGATTCAGATTCGGCGGGGATCGACCACCTTGACGCCGTCGTCCGAGTGTGCACGGTGTGGGAGGGGGAAGGTCAGGTATGCAACTCAATCAGGGAAACAGAGAGAGAGGAGAGTCACACTGCTGCGAGAAAACACAGTCAAGGTCGCCGAACGCGCCTCGTTCTTTAATTGCTGCGCATCGTTAGATTTCTCATGACGCCGTGCGACACCGCTTTGTCCACGTCCGAGACCCGGCCGGCCGGCCATCCGCCATCGAGATGCTCGAGGGCGGTCCGGGCCGGGCCCGTCCGGGGCGGCCCGCTTGTCGTGTTGGGGGTCAACGTTTTGGTCGACATGTCGGTGGCGTTTGTCATCGGCGACCCTCCTCAAGGAAGTCTGTCGGCCGGTGCGTCTGTCACGCGGGGTAGCTGGGCCAGTGCTGGGCCTCGCATCATCCATCTCTATCGAGGCGTCTTCTTTTTGTCGCGCGCGCACCGCCAGGCACCGCCAGGCACCGCCAGCCCGGTCGGGGTGGCTCGCGCGGATGCGGTGCCCCGTCACTAGAACACGGCAGTGCGACACACTGTGACAGCGACGCAACGTGAAATAATTTAACTTTCGAACAGAGAATCTTTTGACAAGCTGCGGGGTTGGGGTGCCGCCGGTCGGCAGGCCGTGGGCCTCGCCGTGCCCGGGCAGTGCGGCCAGTGCGGGCAGCAGGGGGGACTCGGGGGACCGGTTGTGCATTCCTGGCCCAATAAGAACACAGTCAAAAACAGACGTTTGGTATTTCGGCAGTTATGATGTAGCAGTACACGTTGTAGCTCCCGCTGGGGGGCTGCCGGTGGACGGCCGTCAGAGGACAGCGAGAGAGAGAGAGAGAGAGAGAGAGAGAGAGAGAGAGAGAGAGAGAGAGAGAGAGAGAGAGAGAGAGAGAGAGACAGGCTCGGCGTCGCACGGCGCGCCACTTGTTTGGAGACACCGGCGACCGCCGCTCCGCAGGGGGCCGGGGACAGCCCCATGCGGGGTCGCGGCCCCAAGGAGGGCCATCCAGAGGTCATGTGACTTCTTGTCCCTCCCACGGAGAAGGTCTGCAGTGGCTACGGGTGCGTGGCGCTGCACTGCATCGCATTCTGGGGAGCGACGCGGACCTTCGGTGGACTCCTCCGGTGGCGGCGAGGCAGGTCTGCGCTGTTGTCTGGGGGCGCCACCTAGGAGGTCCCAGTGGAGGTCCCCGACGCGGCGCCCTGCCCCATTGTGGCGATTCGCGAAAACACTGATTATGATAGACAACCCGCTGTGCTTGCGAGGGACTCAATTATTGGAGCTGCTTTTATTTGCATCAGAACCTTGCCGCATACAATACCCTTTAAAAATTTTGACGGGCAGTCTCTTCTTAGTCAGATGGGGACAACAAATGCTTCGTACTTCTGCGTATAGTACGTCCAGCAGTACGGCTGATTGCCGCCAACGCTGCCGATATGGAGGCAGGGCTGGGGCCGCTCGGGCGCAAGGGCCTCCGCAAGGGCCTCCGCAAGGGCCGCCGCGGCTGCCTCGTTTCGGCATGTGTACAATGCAACAGTCGTTTTGTTGGCACCGCCGTCATCTCCTCCGCTTTTTCTGCCCGTTTCCTCATCTGCGGCGGCCGCTCCGTTTGTTTCGCTTGTCTCTCTCTCTCTCTCCCTCCTGATAATTATTCCCATTCATTTAAGGTTGCGAAATGTTAATTGTGGCTCATTAGTATGTGCTGCCTCGTGGCCCTCGGCTCGGCTCGGCTCGGCTCGGCTCGACTCGGCTCGGCTCGGTGGCGGTGCCTGTGATGGGTGCATTGGCGGCGGCACTGGCAGCACTGCGTCCCGATGAGGGATTCGCGGAAGAAAAGGATCGTTTGCTGGCCTTCCCTGTTTGGCAGCGCCAGCAGCGCCAGCAGCTCTGCTTCCACTTTGTGCCTTTCGTGGCGATCTGAGCGTCCCTCGCACCGGCCCGGCCTGCCCGGGCCTGCCAGCCCGACTGAACCACAAGGTTCAGGGAAAAGCCGCAAAGTGGAACCGAAGCGGCCACGTGACTCACCCACCGACTGTCTCCGATCGGACGGGGCCCTGGGCCCGGGCCAATGCCGTAGATCGGGCGGAGTGTCTAGCCAGTTAGGGCGCCCGAATATTTTATAAACGGGGACGGCAGAATTCCCGACACGCATCCAGGGGCATTCCTGAGTATCGGGGAAATTTCAGGTAAATCCGTCGGGCCGACCGCGTGTGTGTCCAAACGCGGCATTATAATGGGCCCGCATGCTATATTGCGGGACATGGGTGGTTTTGTCACATGCTGTGTGTCGCTGGGCGAGGCCGGGGGCGGCACCCGGACACCCTTTGCCTAGAGGCCCCGCTGGGTGGAGGTGGAATGTCCCAGTCCCACGGGTAATGGGGGACAGATATCATTGGAATCTGATCACATTGCCCGAATTTCGGTGGCTCCCACTTTTTAACCCCTAACTACCCACGGGAATGGCAGCTCACTGGTCGATTCGTTAATTAACACCGTTTTATGGTCCTTGTTGCGTCATTACTCATTCAGCACTACCGTGCTCCCAGAAGTTACATTCGTTTTACACTCTAATGCCCTTATTATAAACGAGTTTTGTACGACAAAGGTTTATTTCCCTTAGGCGGTAGTTACCAGAATTTGCTACAAATGCCCTACCATGCTTTTCTTGTGCATCTATAGGGCTTTTTTTGGTACGACGTGTCCATTTAAATATTTTTGCCATAGCGTGTGACGTAACACAAAACTCAACAGGACCATAGTTCAAACTAGGTGTTAGTTTTGAGAGTAGTTGGTGCTTGATTTTGTTTTTCTCACTCTAAACAAAGGAATGGGAATAATGAGTGAGTGAAGCCGACTGCTTTATTTTTGGCCGAGGGACCCAAATGAGCTGGGCCCCGTGCTGGAGTTGGAGCTGGCCCCCCGCGGCGGCGCCACTGCGGGGGCAGCATTGCCTCCAGCACTGCCTCGGGCGCATGCGCCGTGCGCGCCGTGCGGCTGACGTCCCGATGGTCCTGGTGGCCCTGATGGAGGAGGTGGCCTATTCCCCCGGCCAGATGGGAGGCAAATCGGCCGGCAATCCGATTTGACCCGTAGAGCGTTGGCGGTGCGGCCGGGCCTCGGTCAGAGCTTCGTGGGAGCCAGCCGAGTGCGTATACCCCCCAGCGGGTCGCTCGAAAGGGAACGCCGGCGGCCTCGGAGGCCTCGCAGGCCTCGGCGTACCGGACGGTCTCGGACCCCCACCCAAGGGCACCCAAGACTCCGAGGGCGGCGGGACGCGGCGGGACGCGGCGGGACGCGGCGGGCAGGTCTTCTTTTGATGGCCATCCCGCCTCACTGCGCGGCGCGGCGCGGCCAGCCCTCATCTGCATGGACACACCGCCACCTTAAATTACCCGCATAGGAATGACCCCGGCAGCCTCGCGCGCCCGCCTCGCAACGTGGCGCAGCGTGTGACCAATTATTTGATTTATTTTTATTATTTTCCCTCCGCGCGCGGTACGTCCAGATTCAGGCCATCTGTCGGAGGCGATCGCCGCCGTCGGCGAGGTGCATTTCTCGGCCGCGGCCGCGGGGCGGTCGTGTCGGTCTGCCGCGTCGAGCGGGGCGTCCCGACGGGTCCCTTCGTACCCTTCGGCTGCGCGATGCACTTCGGCACCGCTTCGGCTCACCGAGGCCCCGCTTCGGGGACCGCTTCGGGTACCGGGCTGCAGGCCCAGCCAGGCTCGGGCCAAAAGCTTGCACTGCTCATAAAGTTTAATGCCGACTTTAAATTAGCCCCCCCACTGCAACCAGTAGAGAGATGCCATGCGCGGGCCGCGGCGCCGACAGAGACGCCTAACTGCCGTGGGGCGGCGCGCAGTTGGGGGGTTTCTGACAGGGCCGGGCACGGCGATAGCCGCTCATTATCGCAGTCCAGTCGAGTGTATTCGATCAGATCTCAAAGAGAGAGAGAGAGAGAGAGAGAGAGAGGGGGGGGGGGAGAAAGGGCAAGGGAGGCCCACGGCGGGCGGCTGAAACGACGCGCATTTTGCCTCTCGGACAATGTGATCCCAATTTGAAGTTTTGCTCCCATTACGGTGCGAAATGACCCCAATGTACCTAATGAATGAACAGCCGTGAGTGTGAGTGTGTGCGTGTGTGTGTGTGTGACAGCAAAGTGTAGCAGCAGGTTACGTGCCTTTTCTTTCAGCACGGGTTGAGCGTCCCGCCGTAAACTTTATGAAGTTCGCGCTGGGCTGTGCTGGGCTGTGCTCGGCTTGTGTGCGCGGCTGATGCCCGCCGTGCGCCGCGTTACAGTGTACCCGCCCGGAGGCGGAAAACAAATTAATTTGCGGACTCGGGCGGCGGGGCTAAGAGGAGGTGGCGAGGGACAGTTTGTTTTCCCGCAAGGACGCGGCCAGGTGTCACTTTACAAATTAAGAGGCGCCATTGCGTGACCGGGTAATTTCTTTTCGCCTCGTTTCCACAGTGGCCACGCCTCCCGGTCGCCGCGGCGCGCGCCCCGGCCGGGGCCCCGGCGGGGACCGAGTCAAAGTCATGTCGGAGGATGTCATTATGACGTCAAACGGGGCCAACTGTCCGCGTCTTGTACAAGGGGCTTGTCACTGCAGGGGAGCTTCTGGATACAGGATTCTTGGAGCCGGTGACACTCTTTCGTGCCCCGCCTAGGGATATCGCCTTAGCCCCCCAGTTCGGGAGCTACAGTCTCCTAGGGTTTGTCAAAATGACGATAAATCCAATACTTCTTCAATGTGGCCGAAAGTAGCTAAAAATTGACGATACCGAAAATTTTGGTGATAATGATAAGTCTCGGTGGTGGCTGGTTCGCTAACCTA
This sequence comes from Thrips palmi, assembly GCF_012932325.1. Lineage (NCBI taxonomy): Eukaryota > Metazoa > Arthropoda > Insecta > Thysanoptera > Thripidae > Thrips > Thrips palmi. The sequence continues at coordinate 5,700,428 of NW_023144624.1, read as the reverse complement.
ACCTAACCTAACCTAACCTCCCCTAACCACCCACCGAGCCGATGGGCGGATGTCCGGGCGCCACCTGGGCCAGAATGGGCTAGACGACTCTATCGCTCAGGCCCTCCACTCTTTGAAATACGCGCGACGGGCGATCGCAATAAATTTGCCGCCATTGTGCGGGCCCGGCTGCGATTGCTACAGGGGAACACGGAAACCGGAGCCGCGTTCAAAAGCCGATGTAAAATATCTTCTTTGCGCGCATTACCGTCAAATTTATTGCCATCGGGCCGCGCCTGTCTAAACGACATTCTCCCCTGCTTAGGCTGCTTAGAAAAAGCTCTATAGGAGGCTGTGGCTGGCTGGCCGTGCCAAGCGAGCTGCCCCGGGGGTCATCCCGAGTGTGGCTGCGCTGCTCCGCCTGGGGCGAACACCACGTCTCGCACGTGTGTGTGTGTGTGTGTGTGTGTGTGTGTGTGTGTGTGTGTGTCACACTCTGCGACCTCCTTCAAGTGCAAGGCTGCGAGTCGCAGCAGCCCCGCGATTCAGCACAGGACTTGCGTGGTCGATGCCTCCAAGGCATCCCGATGAAAAAGTTGTTGCCCGAGCGGGCGTATATCAGTACACTGCCAGGCCCTCGCTGCGGTCCTCCTCCCCGCGTCCGACTGCCTCTCTGCCGCGCGGTCGTTCACGACGGCGGAAATCTCGATGTTTCTTCGTGTTCAAGTGACCCTTTCTACAGCGAATCCCATGAAATGGTGCCACTTTTACGAACAGAGAGAAAATCAAAATAGACTACATTGACAACATGGAGGTTGCGAACCGAGGTGTACGCGACCGAGGCGCTACCGGCCGGGCCCGGCGCGTGCTAGGTGGCGCGACGAAGGAGGCTCGGTGCGCGGGGAGGCAGGTGAGCGAGGGGGCCGACGGCGCGAGCGAAATTTGCTTGGTGACGCTGGCCGGATTAAGCATCGTAATAAATAATGACGGCGAACAGGTTGCGTCGCTTTTTGAACGGACGCCGCGCGGCGTGAGTCGAATCCTAGCGCGCTGCAGCGCCGCGGGATAAAAAAGAAATAAAATAAAAAGGACAAGTGGGAAAAGGGCGCGCTGTCCATCCTTGTCCGGCCCTTGTGCTGGAGCGAGATGCCCTCCGTCTCCGCGCCGCCTCGCACGCAGCCGCCGAGCCGGTCCATAGAGGGCCTCACCTGCACCGCGCCGCACCGCGCCCTGCCTTCCCCCTTCCCCGCCTGCCTCGCCCGGCGGCCGCGGACCCAGCGCCATCTGTCGGCGGCGGGCGGGACTTCCCTGCAGCGAGCCGGCGCGGGAACATTCAAACACCGGCGGCAGTTCCCCACGGCGTGCCTAAGTGACTGGCAACGCGAACGAACCGCCAACCCTCACAGTCAGACACACTAGAGGCAGGAGCCAGGGCGCGTCCCTCTAGGGTAAGCCGGCCTCTGACCCGCGCGGCCCGTCGTGTCGCTCTGGCGCCGTCAGGAAAGAACGTGGCCGACGTTTGTCAAAATCTCGTCGGGAAGGCCGGCAAGTGCGACATGGTGGCAAGCGGGCGTGCAGCAGGGCGTGCACCACTCCGACCGCATTCCGGGCGCGGCGCCGCCCTCTCTGCAGCACACTGCCATTTCGGCTTCTTCATCCTGATCGTCGTCGTCCTCATCGCAAAGGCCTGATCTTCACTCCGCCCGGCGAGGTTCATTTGTCCTCCTCCCGGCCTGCGCGGCCTTCGCCCAACCAGCCGAACGAACCCTGTGGCACTGTGAACCCGACTCGCACGGTGTGCTGGCACGCAGTCACACTTGTCGTTCGTCGCTCGATCGGCACTCCGTTCGGGCGAAGGTGGCCTGCCGCACAGCCTGCCGCACAGCCTGCCCTACAGGGCCTGCCCTTGTTCTCCAGGAATGCCGTGCCCTTGCTCGCCGCGGCCAACGGCGGCCAACCAACCACACCTGCGACGCAATTAGCACAATGTCTGTTCCGTGAAGCGCTTGAAGCGCTTGAAGCGCGGCGGGACAGCCGTCTCGCTTCTAATTGCCGTTTCTAATAACTTCTCGCGAAGTAATTAAAATTTGGGGCAAAACATGTGTGGCGACGTACTCCCGTTTCCCCCCGTCCTGCCCCGGCGCTTTCTGTGTAAAAACGACCACCGAGGGAAAAAAATGCACAACGAGCGCGAAGAAACCCTTTCGGTATTTTTCGTCCTTGTTTTTCAGCACAGTTTTTTGGACGACGCTCGGAAAACTGCACTGTTGTTGTCACGAGAAGCCCTCTTTGTAACAACTAAAACCCTCTTTATTTATTTCTCTCAGGAGCTACTCGTTTACAGAGAAAACAGTGCAAAGTATTCAAAGAAAATTGATTTTTAACCAAGTGTTTTATGCATGCCTTGGCCTGCAAAAATGATTTTTTAGTTAGTTGGCTGACGAAGAGCTGTATAACAAAGTTTAAAAAAGTATCTTGTACCTTCATGTACGCTCAAAATATTATTGCTTTTGAACGTTTTTTCAACGGAAACCACTGGTTATTCTTCATTTTCCGGTGTCGTATCCACTGCCCTTTCGACACGCGCGTGGCCGCCGCGTGGCCTGTCCAGCGAGGCCCGCCCTCGGAGATGCGACGCAATGCGACGCAATGCGAAGGAGGCGCGCCCGATTAGTATTTGAGAGGCGAACGCTATTGTTTTTGTTTCCCCCGAAACGTTTCGCGGGAGTCCTTTCCGCTCCGGCAGTGTGTGAGCGAGACAGAGCGTCCCCGCGGAGCGTGCGAGGGAGACGGGGAGTCGGTGCGTGCCTCCCCTCCTAATTGCCGGCGATGCCCGGCATTGGAGGAAAAGCTGTTGATTGTTTGGCCAGGGAACGTGCCCGGCCCCGGCCCGCTCCTGTTGCAGGCCGTCCTGGAAAACGCCCTGCCGCTCTGGCGCCGCCCCGCTTTTGGCCCCGCTCTGTGTGTCATTTCGTGGCTTCGGGGTATTTGTCTGCCCCTTTGACTCCTCGCAGTCCGCGCTCACACCCGCCAAATGGAATCAAGCTGCAGTGTGGCTGACTGGGCGACTCCGAGGGATCGCATCACCGCTCTGTCTCGGTCTCACTCATGCGTCGTCCCGTGGGAGTGCGAGAGAGACAGAGCGACGAAATGGAGCCTTCGGAACCGGGCCGCTGGACGTCGCTGGACGTCGCTTGGACGTCGCTTGGACGTCGCTGGACGTCGCTGGACGCCGGCCGGCTATCTGCGGGCCGAATCGCAAGGGCGGCGCGCGGCCACGGCGCGGCGTATGGCCGCGGGGAGTCATCGATTTATGCAAAAATGTCGTCCCGCCGCTAATTTATTCTCGCCGATTGGCGAGGACGGACAAATGCCCGGAAGGGCCCGGCTGCCACTACACTGGCCAGGCCCGGCCGTATCGAGGAGGGCATCGCAGCGCGAGCAGACGGGGGAGAGAGAGGGAGAGAGGGAGAGAGAGAGAGAGTGAGGGAGAGAGAGGGGGGGGGGAGAGAAAAGGGGGGGGGGTATGCAGATAGCGAACAATACGCAGATTGACAAGGGAACACACACAGACGGAACGTGGGGTAGACGACAGACGGACGGACGGGCGGCCAGACCATTCGGGGCCGCACTGGCACACTGAGCAGCGTCTCCGCCGAGCTCCGCGGCCGGAAAGTAAACTCCGGGATTCCTCCGGGTAATGACGATGCTTCAATAGTGGCGCTGCTCGCGTGTGCGCTCGCGTGCGCTCGCGTGCGGAGCGCGAGTTAACGCCGCGCGGGTGATACTTTAGCCTGCTTTCCAAACACGCCACGGTATATTATGCCCGGGCCGGCGCGGGGCGGGCCGGGGCGGGCCGGGGCGGCACCCCCACCGGGAAGCAGATGGACCACTGGGCCGCGGCTCGCACTCGGCTCGCGCTCGGCTTGCACCTGGTTGCCCGACCCCGGCAATAAAAGTGCACTCTGATTTGCATCGCGTCGCGGCTCTAGCGGGCCTCGCGCGCGGGGTATCGCCAGGGCCTCGGCCAGCGCCGCGCCGCCGTGTGGAGGAGGAAGGCACCAGTGGAGTCACACCGGGTCGGGGTCCCTCGGATGGGGCTCTCTTCTCTCAACAAGCTTGGCGACGGATCTGAGCTAGCGCCTGTGAACTGCTGGATAGGCACGCCTGTTACGCAGCGCTGTGTGGCGGGCTGGCCTACGCTGCAGGCGATTGCGATTGCGATTAATGGCTGGGCCACAGGCGCCCGCGTCTCCTACAAGCCGACAGACAGACAGACAGACAGACAGACAGACAGACAGACAGACAGACAGACAGACAGACAGACACACACACACACACACACACACACACACACACACACGGAGTGGCGACACTTGACCGGCACGGCCGTCCTAGCGCAAAAACATTGGAAAGACGCGCCGCTGGTCTTCCCTCTGGCGGCGCGGCCGTGGCGCAGCCAAGGCGCGGTAAAGGCGTGGCTTACCTCAACGAGGGAAAGATCCTGCTTCGCGTTGTTTTTTCCTCTTCGGCATCTGGCCGCGTCTGCGCGTCACGCGCCGCGTTTCTTTGCATTCACTTAGTTTAATCATTTTCTCTTAGACGAAAAAAATGAATGCGGGGTGAAATAAAAATGCGCCGGGCATAATGAGGGCGTCGTTGTCTCTTCCGATCGGCGAAAATGAATGCAGGTCACGCGTCGCGTCGGGGCTTTTTACCCCCGTTCCGTTGGCCGCTCGGGCAACGATTCAAGGAATGCCCGCGGCAGTCGCGGCATCGCGGCAGTCTAGGCGGTGACGGCGGCGCGACACTAGCGCGTCTCCGAGCGATTTATTTCTCATACTTGCTGTGCGAAAAAGCCGGCCGACACCTGCGCTATTCCCCGCCGCGCCGCATCGCCGCTGCCGGCCGCCGCGGTTTTTTGAATATTCCCCGGCTTCCCTTCCCCGGGCTTGCCTGTGGCTTGCCCTCGTTGGCCTGCCCGTCGTCTTCGCCGCGTCCGGGAGGCCCTTTGGGGACTGGTGGTCGCTTTCCGCCGGGCGGGGCCTCGAATCTGATGCAGTCCGCCAAAGCTAATTGAACGTACCCGTCATATAAACGACGGTGACCCAAATTCTTGGTGGTGGTCGACAGCGTGCAAAAACAATCGGACCGTGTGTACGTGTCCCACCGTCGAGCGCCTTAGTTGTGTGTGTGTGTGTGTGTGTGTGTGTGTGTGCGTGTGTGTGTGTACGTGAGTGTTGGGGCCGGCAGGAGGGCCACCGTCCTCGGCAAGGAAACCTGCAGGAAAACATGGAAGTTCCGGGTCATCGTGCCTGGTGTCTGAGATGCAGTAAAAATGCAGGATGAATGGAAGAGAATAAAAATGCTCGTCAGAAAAATTCGCTGCAAAATGCTCGCATACACGTTCTCCGTTACTTATTATCATATATTTTAATAACAGTACTGTTATCTCTTTACAGCTTTTGTCTTTTTTTTTGTCTTCTACAGTACCTGCGTTACACCATCACTGAATCGTTTTCGTTACATTTATTAATACTTTCAGTAAAACACTCGGAACATTGTCATGCATGTGATTAGGAACTTACGTACGCAAATACGTCATTGTTTAGTCGTAATTATGCTAATTAATTGCGTCTTTCGGTAATGTGTGCGTGGGTTATTTGTACGAATAATAGATTAACAGGAACTTCCAATTGCAGATGAGACGTCGCGAGTTCGCTCGATGTCGGCAGCCCGCTGCTGAAGCGCTCAAGCATTTTAAAACGATTTCTAAATAACAACTCTCTTTTTTAGATCTCTTGAAGCACGCCCGGCCCGCTGTGCGAAGCTACTCCTGAAGGGAAGACTGTGGCCGCTGGAACTCGTCCTCGCCGTCGTCGTCGTCGTCCTCCTCGCCGTCCTCGCTCGGCGCCTCGCCCGCTGTCAGTTCCTCGCCGTCGTCGTCGAAGAACAGATCCTCCTCGCCGCCCTCCTCGTCGTCGTCATCCGCGTCGTCGTCGGCGACCTCCGGCGGCGTCCCCGGCGTGTGCCGCGGAGTGTGCACCGGAGTCTGCACCGGCGTCTTCCTGGCGGCCGGCGTCTGCGGGGGCGTCTGCTTCGGGGACTGCGGGGGCTGCCTCGGGGAGCCGTGGCGGCTGGGCGGCCGCGGTGGCGGCGCTAGGGGATCCACGGCTTGGGCAGCTGCGGCAGTGGCAGCGGGCCTCGCCACGACAGCTGCAGCTGCGGCAGGGGCTGTCGCAGCGACTCCCGCCAGGACAGCGGCGGGCGCGCGAGGGCGGGCGGCGGCAGCGCCGGCAGCGCTGGCAGGGCCGGCAGCCTTGCCGGCGTGGACGACAGCGACACCTGCGTCGACGCGTCCGTGGTCGCGTCCGTGGTCGCGTCCGTGGTCGCCGACCACGCTGACCACGATCCGAGGAGACGGCTGCTTCGGCGCCGCTGCACGGCCAGCCACTGTCCGGCGCGGCGTGGTAGGGGCGGACACGCTGGCCGGCTTGGCGGCCTTGTCGGCCGGGCTAGCACCCGGGGCCCTCGCTGCTGCTCGCGTCGAGCACTTCTTCGCTTCCGCTCCGTCCGCGTCCCTGCAGCACACGCCGCGTTAGGCCGCCGCCACGCCAAGACCCCCCCGACCCAGAGACGCGGCGAAAACCGCGGGATAGATCACCTTGGAATAGCGTGGCCAGTAAACAAGTGAATGCTAGGAGCAGGGCCCCCAGGTTAATACATTGCAAGAAGCTGTCGGCAGAAAGTCGGTTACTGCTTTGTTAGGTCGAAGGGCAGCCCTCAGGGCGGCGCTTGGTGCCGGGAGGCCCAACAGCACTTCCCGTCAAGTGGGCGAGTTTATGTGAAAAATCGACTAGTCAAAAAACAGGCCAAAAACGTTCCTGTCGCCCTAGGTAAGCTCTGTTACTGCCGCTTTAGTTCTGCATGCCTCGCCTGTTTAGAAGGAACATTTTATTCGGAGTTTAAATGATTTCCAAGCGTTTCCACAAACAACTTGCTCGCAACACGTAACTAGGTGAAGGTGCCTGCCGCAGAGACGACTGCGGTCGGTTCGAACCACGTGGCTAGTTAGTTCCAGCTACTACTGCAGCGGTTACATTGTAAGTCGTTACTTAGAAGCATCCAAATGCCACTCATGGGCCTTACCAGCTGCTCGAAGAACTTCGACGTGAACACATGACGATCTCCACAAACAAAATCAGTCTCAAGAGTTTTCGTAAGGGTTAAACTACCATGATCAGGAAATTCCGGTGAGTGTTGTGAAAGTTTCTGCCAGACTCGAACGAATACTTTCCGAGCCTGCACACCGTAAGATGACTGTCACCGCCGTAATTCTTGTATGCATCGCGCATCAATCACGTTTTGTCACACGGGACGGATTGCCATAAAGAACAGTTATGGCTGTGGGCTGTGCAGATGTGTGCTGGCTCCGAAAGTACCCCGTGCGACCAGCAAAATAATTAACAATATTCACCGGACGCGGTGGTTTTTTTTTTCGCGAGGTGTAAGTCACCCTCTACCCCCACCCGAAACAGTGTACGGCCTCGTTAGTAAAGACAAGGTACAGCCGAAGCCAGGAATACAACCTATGGCGGTGGAGGTGGTAGCAGCGGTGCAGGTGTCACCGGCGGCCAAGGCAACGCCGAGGCCTGGCGCCGTGGACTCACTCCCATCGGGGGCCCGTCGGGGGCGGCCCGCTGCCGGGCGAGGACCCCGTCGTGGCTTGGTGGTGGTTGTTGTTGTTGTTGTTGCTGCCGGTGTTGTTGGCGGCGGGCTCGTCCAGTGTGGGGTGCGAGCCGGTGATGGGCTTCCGGGTGCGGCGGTAGTGCCGGATCTCGGCCAGGGCGGTGCGGGACGCGTCGTAGTCCTGTGTGCGCGCGGCGGCCGGCAAAGGCCAAGGTTACTAGGTTAGCCACGGCAAGCAGGCCGAGGCGCCCCTCGCTCAGCCCCCTCCACTGCTTCAAATTCGGTTAGTTTGGTTAACACTACGAAAGCCCGTTTCTCTCTGTGTTTGAGTCGTTCTCCCCCACGCGGTGACTTACCCGCGCTGTCAAGCGCACTGTTACCTTGTCTCGCTCGGGGCTCCAGATCTTGTGCCGCAGCGCGGCCTGCAGGTCCTCACGCATGCGCTCGAGCTGGCGCACCACGATGATCAGCTCCATCTGGAACAGCGACTCGAAGCTGCTTTTGTTGGCCGAAACAATCCAAGGCAGATAAGGCAAGCACTATGCTGCGGGGGTGGGCCGGACCCATTGGCTGGGCCATTGGGCCGAGCCTTGCCGCCGTGCCCTCCGCCCCGGGCTGCGCCGTGCCTACCTCGGACAGCGAATCCAGGTCGAGCGTGAGCGGGTCCCGATTCGGATCTGAGGCACAGGAACACACAGTCAGTGCATCGCTCTCCCGGAGGCCGTCGTAGAATGCTGGAATCTGCGTCCGCGGTACGTACCGGTGAGGCCGTTCATACGGCGGGCGTAGGTCACCTCCTGCTCCAGCCAGCGCCGGCGCGCCTCCAGCTGCCGGCACAGCACCAGCTGGTTGTCCAGGCGCCCCCACCACAGGTGCCGGCCCGCCTCCTGCGAGCCTGCGGACCAGTCATCGATATACATTTAGTGCGCTACGGTGCTTTTACGGGCCGGCACAACAATGACAACACTCGCTGGCCGAACGGGGGAACGTGTCGTGCGGGACGGGGCGTCGGCGTCGAGGCGTGGCGGGCCGGGGTCCGGCGGACGATTCGGCCGCGGGCCATGCGGGGTACTTAGAGCGCCGAACTGACCCTGGCCGCCCTGCCCCTCGGAAAGGTTACGGCGTTACGGCCGCCACGCCCACATCCGCCACATCCCGCTGCGCCGCACCGCGCCGCGCTGGCGTGACCCGAACGCCGCACGGAAAAGGGACAAAAACAAGAAGGGAGAAACTTTGGGCCGCACAATGCGTCATAACGCGAGGACGTGATCATTGATTGGCGTTCCGCAGGCACGACGCGGCGGACGGGCGGACTGTCCGCGGGGGAGGGACGGCCGGGCCGAGGAAGAACAGCGCCAACAGCGCCAACAGCGGAAAGAGGTGAAAAAGCACCGCGCCAGTCAAGCCGTAGCAGCGGCCGTTTCCCTGCCCTGCATGCCTTGCATGTGTCGGGACCATCACGGCCAGTGCGCTCGCTCGTCCCGCGCGGCACGGCACGCCGATGCATCTCCACCCGCCCGCCGTGGGCCGCGGCTGTGTTCCTCAGTTACGCCCTTCGCGGCCCGGCGTGGGAGTGTAGTGTTGCAGTGTGGGGCATCCCGCACCGACGGCCGTGGCCCTGACGTCACCGTGACGTCACCGCGCGGACAACCTAATATCCGGCGCGCGCAATTTCTCATCCCGGCACGCGAATTTTTCATCCCCGGCGCGTCAATCTGATTCGTGGCGCGTTTATTTTTACTGGGACCCTGTCAGCGAAGGGCGGGCGGCGCGGCGGCGTCTAGGGAAGGAGAAGGGGAGGGGGGAATCCTTGTCATAAAGCGACAGCTCCGTAAATATCCCGGCGAGACGCGCCAAAAGCCTCACCTTTCTAAGCCGCCCCGCTGTAAAGATATTCGGGTACCGATTTCGGTCGCGGCGGCGGTGGTCGCGCGGATTTCCTGATTCATGCACAACTATAAAACGAAGCAACCCGACACCCATCGGGGCTCGGGTGGCCGTCCGCGCGCGGGAGGGCCGAAGCCGAAGGGACGCGAAGTAAGCCACGCCGAACCGTCCGGTGCGTTGACATTCTGCCGTTTTATTGGGTCGCCTGCTGTCGGGCCGGAAATCGCCGCTTGAGCGTTTTTAACGATCGATAAGAAAGATCGTCGCGGATCCCAAAGTACCGCTCGGTGGCCGACGCGGGGCGACGCGGGGCGACGCGGGCCGCGGGCCGTCGCGGGGAGCGTCGCGACGGTCACGTCGCCGTCCCCGCGACGCCGGCGAGGCGGCGGGCCGCGGCGGGCCGAGATAGGCCGTTGTTGCGGCCGTAAAACGGCAAGGCAAAGGCACGCTCAAGGCGAGCTGAAAGGCAAGCCCGACTGCCGGCGACCAAGAGCCTCCCGAGCCTCCAGCGCGTCGCCTCGTAAAATGGCGCACAATTTATCACCTGCGACCGTTTATAACAGGGAAAGAATAAAGATAAATTCCGAGGTATCGGGTTATGCTAGTCGGGCCGACGGGCCGGCCAGCGCCGCCGCCGCTGCGTAAGACGGGGGAGTGCCGGCCGCGCCGCGCGCACGCTTCGAACCGTCAAAACGAAAGCATAAAACTACCGCTGCTGGGACTCGAACCCGCAACCCGGGCCGGCCCCGCCAGGCCCCGCCCGGCCGAACACTCACGCATCGCCTGCTCCTCCTCATGGCGGTCGAGCTCCGTCTCCAGGCCGCCGATGTAGCGCTCCAGCTCGGCGTTGGACCTCGAAAGGGCGTCCCTGCCAAACAAAACAGAAAACAACGTCAAGGATGCACTACTACTTGGCCACGCGCCGCGCGAACCGCCACATCATCGGCTTCTTATCAATCAGCACGCCACGCCGCGCCACGCCTTGGCCGTGATGGATGGGGCGCTGCCCGGCCCAACCCCTCGCTACCCGCGAAAAACCAACGCCGGCAGTTCCACTGGGTGGCGGACACAACACCGCAACTTTCGCGGACTTCCCTGCGACGTGCGCTGTTCTGCCTGGAGGTCTGCTACCCGCTCTTCCACGACACTCGGCGCGCAGTGCATTTTTCCGCCTGTAAGACGCCCTTCTTCGGGCTGCCGCCGCTGCGGGGGTGGGGGTCTATTTCCGGGCCTCTGTGTTTACTGCTATGGCAGCCGATAGTCCGCCTTGCATCCGACACGGCCTCTCCCCGGCCCTCCCCCTGACAGCCCTGTTGCGTGTAAAAAGAACAGCCCTTCCACCCCCGCGACGGCCCGACGGCCCACGGGCCCCACGGGCCCTGCGCCCACCGCCCTCCTCCCCGTACACGACCTTCGACTGCTTCCGGACGCACCGCCGCCAACCCTTTCACCCTGAGGCCCCCTCGGCCCAATCAGAGAGTGACGTCAGGTTGGGCTGCGTCAGGTGTCACAAGCAGAGAAATTCAGGTTTAATCCACCGCCGCCACAAACTTGGGTTTGATTCTTCGACGGTTCAATTTCTGCCACAGCTCGGTGGGACGGCTTTCTAGTCTCTTGTCTTCCTCGACGCCGCCGGCTCGCGGCTGGACGCCGCCTGCGTTCGGCGGGGTAGGCAGCCCCCGCGACGGCCGTGCAGAGGAGACTGCCCGCGCGCCGGGCGGTGGCCGCCGCCTTGGCTTGGCCGCTGGCTCGCGTTCCTGCAGGACGACCACCCCTTCCTGGAGGGGCGGCCAACTGTCCGGCAGTCCGGCACCACTCTCCGGCACGCGAGCCCCGCTACGCGCCGTGCCGCCGAGTGAGGCGAGGGAGCGGCACGGAAACCAGAGCGAGCACCGCGTCGAACACGAGTACTGTAGTTTGATTCCGAACACTGCCTCGTCGCTGTCTCTATCTATACTCTCTCTCGCCTGTGAGGCACCCCATGGGCGTGAGAGAGACAGGGCACTGTTCGGAATCAGCCTGAAGAAGCGGAGCAAACAAGTAACAAGGGCGATTGCTCGACGACGGTGGAAGCGGTGTGGTGGCTGGACTGCATTTCGTTTAAGTGGGCAATGATGCCGAAAAACACTCCTACTTTTTCTCAGCTGGTATTAATTTGAGAAGGAGGCTACGGGGTCAGGAGGCACAAGATAATGCTATGGTGAGTTCGTAGGGGAAGGGTTTGGGGTGGGTCTCGAAGGGAAGGGGGTTGGGGGCGGCCCACGAACGCCGCGCACCGCGCAGGGGAGGGCTGGCGCTCCCTGTCCTCAGAACCACCAGCCAATTTATGTTTCTGTTTCCTCCTCCCTCGCCCCGACCCCTTTCTGTGACGATTCACAACAGGGCACGCCAACCTTACCATCCCTAAGGCCCTCTCTTTCTCTTTCTCTCTCACCCCCTCACCCCAACAGCGAGGCCTATTCCTCCCTGCAAACTGTGCCCGTTCCGAGATGGGCCGACTCGACTGCTTCCAGCAGGTGCCAGGTGACAGTTGAGGTAAATCGCCGAGGTGCTCTGTGCCTTTGTGGGTGAGCTCCAATTGAGTTCATTTGCTTCTGTCCAATTTCCGCCGAGTCCTGATCTCCCCCTCCGCTTCTCCAACGCCCCCCACCCCTCCTCTAGGTCGCTATCGTAGATGACTATCTCCACTGCCTGCAAATAGTAAGCATGTCCTTGCGACGTCTCCGCACGTCGCCGACGCCGACTTCGACCGAAGGAAGGCCGGGCTGCCTGCTTGACGGGGCGCGCCTGCCTGCCTGCCCGTCTGTGCGGCCGCCGCCAGGCAGGCCGCCAAGCGTGCCTCCGAGTACGTTGGGCTGCCTACCCACCAGGCGCTCCGAGTGACGGCTGCGAGGCAGCCGCAGCCCACACGACAGACTGACTAGTTCGAAATTGGAAAAGGATTTTGCAGGAACGAATCCCTATTACGTCCAAGGCCGGCGCTCATTCCGCCAAGTTCTTCCGCCGCCCGGGGGAGGGGGAGGCGGCCACGTCGCCGTTGACAAGGACGGCGACGACGCGACGGCGGAACGATATGATAGTTGGCAAACTCCCCGCGGCGCCCGCAATCTTTTCGTTCCACTTTCATTTGTTTTTCCGCGCTGCTTTTGGTCCACCCACCCGCTGGTAGGAAAAATATCGCGGCGGGGGGCCGGCGGGCGGAGTCGAACCCAGACCCGGGGCGGGGCGGGGCGGCCGCACGCTCGTTACCGGCCTTACGACGAGTGTCACGCAAATAAGTCGGGACGGGCCGCGCTTTGCTGGCCGTGCTGGCCGTGCCCGTGCTGGGCCGGCCGCGCCGTCACCGCCTTTCGGGCATCCGGCGGGCCCGGCAGGCCACTGCGTGATCGGGGCGTTGTCGGTGTGGCCGGGGCTCCCAGTCCGCCTCAGGGACTTCGAGACCAGGACGGGCGTGGCGTGGACTGGCGGCGAGCGCGGCCTGGCGGCCTGGCGGGCGGGCCGAGTGTGGGTGCGGGCGGTGCGTGTGATGAGGGCACAATTTGGCCAGTAAACAACGAGGAAGACAATGCCGGCGAATTTTCGGGACGGACAATGGAGAACCCTGAAGATTGACTTAGTATGGGAGGTTGGTGAACATGGTGAACTTCTTACCGTCTAGAGTTAAAACACTCCGCAGTCAAAACACACCGGTGCCGATGTGCACTGACATTTTTGAAACTGGCGCAGCGTTTCCTATTCCTTCGCGGCCAGCAGTGGGACGGGGTAGGGCGTCGTCGGCGCCACGCGTCAAACGCTGCCGTGTTCATGTCTCCGCGGAACGACGCCTCGCCACCGCCCCGCCCCGCCCCGCCCCACCCCGCCCCTCCGCGCTCCGGCAGGCGGGGCCGCACTACTGCGACACTGGGACACTACATCCGCTGGCGGCCCAACGATGCCGTCCGTGAGGTGGGCCGCCGAGTGCCGCCGAGTGCCGCCGAGCCGGGCAGCCTTGGAGGGCCTTGGCCGTGAACGCGGAGAAAACCAAGACGGCGGTCGTAAAAATAAAAATTGACTGTCGCCCGTCGCTGCGGGGCGTCGCAGTAAGGCCCAGATAGCCAGAGATTTTGTCTTAGCCTCCTCACCAAAATAAAAAAAAAATAAACAAGAAATGAAAGAAATCGTTGATATGTTTTGTGGAGATGTGTGAAGGTGCATGCATATCGATGCTCTTTTGGCCGACATACCGATTGGGCTCAGTGTTACAACACTACACGATCACGAACAGACACACGCACGCACACACAGACACTCTCGCACGCACACACGTGGTCCTGATAGTGTCTGGGGCATTGATCGCCGGGGCAGGCGCGCGCCCACCCCCTCCGCGAGTTCATTTGTCATGCGAGAGGGAGAGAGAGGGAGAGGGTAGCCGCCACCGCCAGGTGCCTGGCCCGCCGCGCCGTGCTGTTGCCCGGCTCGTCTTCTAGTTTTTGTTTTTGTTTCAATTTGGGGCTCCGCGTCGTGGGACTCCGCGGCCACTAATCTTAGTTTGCTAGCCGGGCCGTCCGGGCCGCCAGACCCGCACCCACGCACGCCCCAATTGCCGACAAGTTGTTGCAATTCCAATTAAGCCGGACGAGGCGACTTTGTGGCTGCGTTTCCACTACTAGCCGGCAGACGGGCCGCCAGGCCAATCGGAGGCGCTTACCGGGCAGGGTGCGGCAGGGCGGCGGGGCCCGGGCGTCCGTCGCATGCAACGCGGCCGTGTCATTCGGCTGAGTGCCCCATTCCCATTGTAGTGGGCGCCGCTTTGGCCGTTACAAAGTATTGCCATTTTTTAGGCACGGCGCCGCCTAAGTGGCCGCGCTTCCGAGCGGAGCCTCGGCGGAGCATCCTGGGGCATCCTTGGGGCATCCTTGGGGCGCGTAGTCGAGGGCCACGCCCCGCTGTGGGAATTGGCGACTCCCCCGCACGGCCGGCAACGAGGAAGTGTAATGGTGCAGCAATTACTGTGGGTGGCAGCAAGGTAGAGGGCAAGGTCGAACTCATCTGTGGGAGTGTGTTTTTCGAAGGCGTGCGAGTTAGAGGCGGGGCGGAGAGCGACTGACCTGTAGCCCTGCATGTGGTCCAGCTCGACGCGCAGCGACCGAATGTCGCCCACCATCTTGACCAGCCCCACGATGTCCTCCTTGTTCCTCAGCAGGCTGAACAGTTCCTCGCGGCCGTGCAGCAGCACCTCGATGTCCTTGGCGTGCCGCACGAACAGCATGAGGTCGTCCTTGGTCTTGGCCAGGGCCTCGATGTCGTCCTTCATCTTGAGCAGCGCCATCACGTCGTCCTTCTTCAGGGTGCCGCTCTGCTCGGTCTTGCTCTTCACCACGGCCTGGATCTCGTGCCGGCTGTTGAGCAGCCCGCGGATCTCGTTCTTGCTCCTCACCAGCGACAGGATGTCGTCCTTGCTCTTGACGAGCGACTGGATCTTGAACTTGAGCTTGGTCAGGGACTGGATCTCCTTCTTGCACTTGATGAGGAACTGGATGTCCTCCCTCCACTTGGCCAGCGACTGGATCTCCGCCTTGTAGTGCATCAGGGCCATCAGCTCGTCCTTGTGCCGCACCAGGGCCTGCAGCTCGTCCTTGTTCTTCATGAGGTAGTTGATGTCGTTCTTGATCTGCAGCAGGCCCCTGATGTCGGACATCCTGTCCAGCAGGATCTGGATGTCGGCCTTACTCCGCATCAGGGAGTGGATCTCGTCCTTGCAGCGGATGAGGCCCTGGATGGCCTCGCGGTTCCTCACCAGGTCCTGCAGATCACTCTTGTAGCTGGACACGGCCAGCAGGTCCGCCTTGGTGCGTGCCATCGCCTGCAGCTCGAACTTGTTCTTGGCTATCGAGTGGATGGCCTCCTTGTTCTTCAACAGGTTCGTGATGTCCTCCTTGTACTTGACCAGGCTGAGGATCTCGTCCTTGTACCGCAGCAGGAACTGGATGTCGTCCTTGCTCTTGATGAGCGAGTACACCTCGTCCCGGATGCGCAGCAGGGTCACGATGTCCTCCTTGCTTCTGACCAGGCTCTGGATCTCCTCCTTGTTGCGCAGCATGGTCTGGATCTCGCTGCGCGCGCGCACCAGCGCCTGCAGGTCGTCCTTGTTCCTCACCAGCACGTCGATGTCCGCCTTGCTCTCCAGCAGCATCTTCACGTCGTCGAAGCTCCTCACGAGCCCGTAGATCTCGTCCTTGCTCTTGAGCAGGCTCTGGATGTCCGCCTTGCTGCGCAGCAGGCTGTTGATGTCGTCCTTCATGTCCAGGATGGCCTCCATGTCGGGCCGGTTCTTGACGAGGTTCTGCACGTCCTTCTGCGTGTGCAGCAGGTGGCAGATGTCGTTCTTGCTCTTGACGAGGGCCAGCAGGTCGTCCTTGTTGCGCAGCAGCACGTGGATGTCGTCGCGGCTGCGGATGAGCGCGTGCAGGCTGTTCTTGGTGTCGATGAGGGCGCTCAGGTCCTCGCGGCTGCGCACCAGCGTCATGATCTCCGCCTTGTTCTTGGTCAGGCTGTGCAGGTCGTCCTTGGTCTTGCGGAACGCGGCAACGGACAGCTCGTCGCGGTTCGACATCAGGGTGCGGATGTCGTCCTTGACCTTGCCGATGACGCCCTGGATGTAGTCCTTGCTGCGGGGCGCGGCCCGCACCTGCCTGCCCTCCTTGCCCCTCATGTTGGCGGCCGAGGCGGCGGCCAAGGCGGCGGCCAGAGCGAGAGCGTCCGTGCGGCGGGCCCCGCGAGCGCCGACTGCGCCCGCCGCCCGGCACCGCGACCCCGCGACGCCGCGACGCCGCGACGCGCCCACCCCCTCCGCCGCGGGCCGCTCTGCCCGGCTCTGCCCATGCGAGGGAGGGGTCGCGGCGATCGCGGCGCCCCAGCAGCGCGCCCAGCAGCCAAACGGCGTGTTTTGGGGAAAACGGAGAGTGGGGTGGGGGCGACCGGGGCCACCGGAACGCCCCAGGCACCTTCAAGGTGAGTAGCAATAGCTGCTGCCCAGCTAATGCCCCAGGTAAAAGACTATCTGCAGTGGTGGGTGGGGCCCGAACGCACGAAACTCGGACCACAACGTTTCGCGTCTATAGCGCAAGTGCCATCTGGACTCTAGAGAGAAGACTGCCAGTGTGGTGACAAGGCGAGCGCTTTGGTTTTTCTTTCCGCCTGGATGCAGCCGAGCACCCAATAGCCCGGTAGAGCGCGTCCCCACAGTCCCCACTCTCCGCAGCTGCATTTTGGCCATTCTATGCAAATGGGCAGTGGGACAGTTCGCGCCTTGCCCTCGTGCTTCTATTTTTCAGGCGGGACGAGGTGACCCCGGTAGAAAGAAGACGAGACCTTGTTTGAAATATACTTTAATTGTTGCAACTGTTTAAACGGAAGGCTTCTTGTCGAACACGGAGAACGTCAGCTTGCTGGCCAGGGTGTTGAACTCCTGGGCTGTCAAGGCTGAGGGCAAAACACGGGGGGAAATCAGTATTTGAAACACGATTTTGGATTTGTTTTTGTTTGAGCGCTGTCAAAGTACTCACGCTTTCTGTTGATCACTGGCTTCATGGGCTCAACGGCGTCCATTTGCACGACGGGCATGACCACCGTGTCCTTGTCCATTTCGATCTCCCTGGCCAAGCCGGCGACGTCCTTGTCCGCGATGATGATCATGGGCATGGCGGCAATGTCCTTAGCCATGATGATGGAGTCCTTGGCCATGATTGAGTCCTTCGCCATGATGGCGTCCTTGGCGACGATGGCGTCCTTGGCCATGATGGAATCCTTCGCCATGATGGAGTCCTTGGCCATGATGGCGTCCTTGGCGACGATGGCATCCTTGGCCATGATGGAGTCCTTGGCCATCAGGGTGCTGTCCTTGGACTCGACTTCCTTCCTGTCGGCGGGGACGGCCGCCGTGGCCGCGGCCACGCACAGAGTCAGCAGCACTAGAACCTTCATGTTGACCTCTGGGGAGTGGAATGGCGGTTTTCTCCAGCCCCGCCGCTCTTATAGTGGCTCGCTCCGGGGCGCATGCATGAGGCCTACGGGGCCATCAGCCATCTGGCCGTTCCAGCGATACTGCTATCCGCCGGCCGACGACCCTGCCAGCCACTAAATACCTTGTCTTGTCGCGCCCGCGGCGAGGACGGCCAGTTGGCCACCCTACCTGCGCGCCGGTGGATAGGGTGGCCAACCTCTCGGGCGGCTGACGACGACACACTCCGCGCTGCGGACGAGGCCGCCTGCCAGCTAGGCAACCCATCCGCCACCCGGACAGTGAGGCCTGCCTGCCCAGCGCGGCGCTCCAGCCGTGCGAGGTAGGCATCCCAACCAACGGCACGGCAGCAGGTGTGGCCGGCGCTTCGGCAGCGGGCCGCCACTGCTGGCCAACCACAACAACAACAACAACAACAAGGCGACGCGATCCGTGACCGAGTGCCTCGCTGCAGCTGGGAGCGTCCATCCGCACTGCCCTGCCCGCCTAGCCTGCCGCTCCTGCCGTTGGGCGCCTCTATGCATCCACAATCACTTAGCTGTCCGCGGCGGCGTGGCGCGGCGTGGCGCCCCGATGCCTGATGGGCGTGCCGTGCCGCGCCACTCACACTGCACTCCGTGGCGTGCGTGCGCGTGGCACCCCGCCAGGAAGGTGTCGTAAACCACCAGGCGATTGGTCCAGAAGCCGATCGGTTCGTGGGAACCGAACAATCGCGTCAACAGCGACCAGCAGCAGCGACTGCGGCAGTGATCTAGTACGTCCAGTACACTGTGCTCGCCGTGCCACACGCCGTGCCTCTCGGTGACGTGTTGACAGCGCGTCGGCTGCTCCAGCACCTGGCGGTTCACTCCGAACGGCGCGCTGTCTCCCTCGCACTCGCGGCGCGTCGCCTTGCCTTGGGGCGGCGAGAGAGAGACAGAGCGACGGGCAAGACAAGGCGCACTCGTTAAGGGCGCTGATAAATAATGAGTGCGTGGGCGGGGCGCGCCGAGGGCCGCGACTACACTGCCAGAGACCGGCCAATGTGTCTCGGAAAATAAGTGGAACTTTGGCCCAAAGGTTTTCCCCGAGTACCCCACGCTGCGCGCTCTGGGCTGTTCAATACATTGTTTGCATTCCTGCCTCTGAAATGCACGCGCCCGCCAGTCAAGGCCCAGTGGGAGGCTGTGCGAGCTTGGCGCGAGCTTGACGGGGGTTCGCGGCTCGGAAAACAAGCGCTGCGCTATTTTTAACGACTTTTTAACTTTTTCGCGGTGACACTTCATTGCCTCCTTCACCTGTCGGCTTGTCTCTGTTTTTACGTGCTCTTTTTACAGGCTGTTCAGTTCGACTCACTCGGATCCTCGGGTCCTGTCCCGTCGCGGTGATCCTCCTCGACGGCGTGCTTCCTTCGGTTCGCATGTTCGTACGTGATTGGGCGGGCGCTATCCGAGTCAGCGTCTCCGGGCGTTCTCTCTCTCTCTCACACACCCCCACGGGGCGGCCGGCGAGTGCGACAGAGACGGACGCTCGAAAGCGCCACTCCGAGTGCTGACGGGATGTGGGGATTGAGCGGCGGCAGTTTGCGCCGTGACGAATGCGGCGGCATGCTGCCGGTGAAATGACACACAACGCCGCCTGGCTCAGGCTCGCTCTGGCTGTGCGGTCGGCATTCCAGGCGACACCGCGCCGCGACAAGTGTGGAGTCGAGTGTATCGTTTCGGCGCGGGAATCGATTACCGCCGACCCACTGCCAACGGAATGGTGCATTTCGGCGCCCCTTTCGCGGCGTCATCGCCATGGGCGTGTCGCCGTGCCGTCCGTGCACCGCGCGGCGCCACGCGAGGGCTCCAGCCAGCTCCAGCCAGCTCCAGCCAGCTCCAGCCAGCGCGCTGCACTCGTTGTACAACGCGGAGCCGAGTTTTTGCTGCGCCTGGAAGTAGGCAATTTGTGTTGCACAACGCGGCAATTAGGCAAAAAGCGTCTCCAAACTGTGCGAGAAAACACACGGGCGCCGCACTCATCCGCACGCACCGGTCGCAGGTTGTACCGGCTCGGCGCAGCGCGCTGTAGTTACCTCTCGCGCGGCCCCCCGGAGCACCACGTATTGGGGGCGCCCGATAAGCCCCGGCTGGATAGTCCGTCCCTGCCGGGGCCCTGCCGGGCCCTACAGTGTCGGGGCGGAAGGGCGTGGGGCAGGCAGTCTAGCCCGAGACGCCCACCGGCGCTACACGCCTCGAACGACAAGACGACTTCGACAAGGCGGCCCCTCCGACCGCCTTCGACAACCACGTCGTATCGGTGAGAGCGCGACGTGCTTCCTGGCCGCCTCGCTGAATCTTAAGCCAGCCGTCCGAAAGGGCTTCCTAGAGGGGCGTAGACCACTATTCTCTAAAGCACAGCCGTCGATCGGGGGCATCCAGCAGTGACTGGTGACAGCTGACCCGTGGCCGCCACACTGCGCGCAGCCACACTGCCACAATGTCTGCACTCGCTCGGCGTGCGCACTTCCTGCCGCTAGACCGTTTCTGAACGACATTTTTAACGCTCCGCTGGTCCTGAAAAACACTAGGCAGCCTCGCGAGTTCGACGGCGGGGCAGGCCGTGCGCGCGCCGTGTGCGCGCCAGGCACGACGCCGACGCCTCCATCTATCACGCGGAAGGAGTCTGGTCGCCACCGAACAAATCACTCGCTTCGCGTCGCGGCGCGTCGCGGCGCGTCCCGCCGTGTGGTCTAAATTCGGTGCGCAATCGAGCATCCAATCCATACACGCTGGATTACCGAGCGTCCTTCAACCGTTTGCTGTTGTTGTTGCCGTTGTTGTTGTTGCTGCCGCGCGTGTTGTTGGCACTCGCAGGTGTTGTTGTTGCTGCTGCTCCTGGAGTAGGAAGGGGTACACCGCTTATGGGCGCTGCTCTATCGGCGCGGTTTTTCCCCAAATTGTGGGCCAGCCAACCACGGGGAAGACGAGAGAGGAGATGCCAATTTTTCTACATCCTTGTATGTGTGTGTGTGTGACGAGAGTGTATGGGTGACGGTGTGTGATATTACCAGACCGCCGCCGCCGCTGTGGTTCGCCGAATGCCTTTTCGTGTGGCATCCGTTTCGGCAAGAGCCTAGTCAGGCTCTCAAACACATACATTCACATGACGCACACACACAGACAGACACGAGCGCACGCGCACATACCGTTCACGGAGTGGCGGCCGCAAACACTGAAACCTACACTCAAAGGTGGAAAAAATAATGTCGACTTTATGAAAAATGGTTTTTGTGATTTTGTTTGGCGAGGCGGCGCGCCGCAACGACTTTATCCACCGCGGCCTTCCCTCGCCCGCCGTCTCGGCAGCAACGGCAGCAGCGAGGTGCAACATTGGCCACATTGCCCTTTTATCGCTTCGACATCTCGTTAGACAAAGGACCGCGGCTCGGCCACCGCCTAGCACCTTCGCCTCCGCCAGCAGCCCCGGCCTGCCTCCAGCCCCGCGCGGCCGCGGGCCTTCCCTGCCTCCTGCCCGCTGCCGGCGGCCGCGCCGCCCGCCCGCCTGCCTGCCGGGCTCGCTGACGGGAGGTGGCGCGGCGCTGACGGGCTGGCGGCCCACGCCGTCAAGTAGTTGTGCCCCGCCGCTAGCAGACGACGCAGCGAGCAGACGACGCGGCTGGCTGACGACGCGCGCGCGTGCCGATACCACGACCACGACCGGCATGGTGGCGCGGCGCGACGGCAGTGGTGTTGCGTGAGGCCGCGACCACGACGACCTGCTCCTCGCGCACCTCACCTCCGCGACGTCGCCCCTAGGATAACATCGCCCCTTGACAAAGGTCAGTGCACGCGGCGCGACGCGACCCGTGGATCACCGCCGAGGATCACCGCGTTTTAGCGTCATGGTGCGTCCCGCTGAATGGACGACCCTTGGCCGGCACTGTGATGTCTCTTCGAGGAAAATGTTGGTGTCTCGTGAAGGGCGAGGCCTGCGAGTGTTGTGCAAAGGTTGACATAACGAAGGAAATTGAACTTGAACGCCTCCCATTTCATGTAAATCCCACTGAAGTTGCAGACGGACTTATCGTGTTTCGGATCACCTACTGCCCCGCAAGCGGCCTTTGTTGTCACTTGACTTGCACGGCGACGCGACGCCGGGACTCCCAGCCAGCCCGTGTCGCGGCGTCGCAGCGGCGGGGCCTTGGCTCCACTTAGGACGACCGTTCGAATGGGAGCGCGCCGCACAGCCTATTGGCCGGTTAATGACTCCGACACACCTGGCCGGCCGGGACACCCTCTCGGCGCGCCTCTCTCCACCCGGCCCTTTCTCGGATCGTCGAGCCTCTACTCGATGACGCTGCCTGCAGCACGAAAACAAACTGGTCACTTCTTCTCCAGTTTCCCTGGGGATTGCGCTTGTGATTCACTTGAACCGCCGGCGACGCAGAGACGGACGCGTGCGTCTCCTCGGCCGCCACCAGGCTGCCACGCCTCCCCACGCCAGGGAACCAACCGCCATTACTTGATATTTACGACGGGTTGACTCGCGACGGAGCGCGTCCGCGCGCCCGGAGAGGTGGCGCGGCGGCGACGCGTGATGACATGCTGCTTTGTTGTCCGCGAGTGACGGTCGCGGTTTAAAACGCGGAGGGCAAAAAAAGGGCGCCACTTTGCGTCACGTGCTTGAAGGCCCTGCCGCCGGGGCGCCGACTGCGGAAGGGCCGCGCCGTGTGGAGTCCTTCCCTCTGATGTCTGCAGAGTCAAATTGGGCCGTTGACACCTTGACCGGCTTGCGCCGCTCGCGACTCCCCGACAGACAATGGCTCCCCCTGTCCCTCTCGCTCTCTCTCTCTTCCTCGCGGTCAAGTGAGCCGCGGACCAGCTTTTCCCAGGGCGGTCTGGACAGTGCTGGTTATCGCCGCGACGACCTTGACCATGAGTCGCCTGCCCAGAAAGGACCATCAGCGTTCGGAAGAAGCCACTTCGTATCGCTTGTGTGTGCGTGTGGCTGTGTGTGTGTGTGTGTGTGTGTGCGCGCGCGCTCGCGTATATGTTTTGGTGTGTGTGTGTGTAGGTGTGTAGGTGTGTGTGTGTGTGTGTGTGTGTGTGTGTGTGTGTGTGTGTGAGTGAGTGTGTAACGAAGCGCGAGCATCTGACGTCATATTTCATTTGCGAGACGCTAATAGATTAATGTATTGCGCTGTGTGCTTTCGGTGGCCACTAATTGCAGTGGGGTCCAGACCCCGTGGTGGTCTCGAGCTCCCGAGAATTGGACTGAGAAGAAGAAGAAGAAGGAGGAGGAGGAGGAGGAGAAGGAGGTGGCGTCCGGCAGGTCGACATTTGGCTGGAGTACAAAGTAGCCCAAGTTCAGTCCGCGCGGCGCGTGTGTGGTTAAATAAAAGAGACAACTTTCAGCAGGCCGCGAGCGGGTTGCAAAAGCGGCACCGGGCCAGCCGCGCGCGATTCCATAGAGTGGCGTTTCGCCGCTGTCTCCGTCGCACTCGCGGGGCGTTGCGTCGGCGTGCGAGAGAGACAGGGCGAGACTCCCCGGAATGGGTCGGCGGGAGGCGGGAGTTGACTCGGGCGGAGCGCGGCAGAGCGGCCGTGCTTCTGGCCGTGTGAGCGATGTGTGCTAATTCGATACCCGGTTACGTCAAAACGCGCGCGAAGTCGCCTGGTGCTCGAACCGCCGTCGTCGGATGTCTCCGTCGATCAGCCGAGCGGGTGCAGCGCCATAGCAGTGCGCGGCGTGCACTTGCAGCACTCGCGTAACAGTGAAAGTCCCACTTGTGTCAGATTCCTGACATTCACCGAACCGAGAGTTGTGATGATAATGACCGAAAAGGTGCGCGGCGTGCTGCGCCTCGACAACACCGCCGCAACGGCACCGCCTGCGGAGCCACGATACGCGGGTTCGCGCCCACCCCGCGGCACGCGGCACCAGGCACGCGGAGCAGTGATGGACCGTGGAACGACTTCCCTCCGCGGAGCTCGGGAAGACGTTCCTCAGCCTGGCGAAATAACAGCTTGACACGAGGATAGAGGTTTACCGGAGAAATGTGGTGTTCGCGAGGTAAACAACAACAAGAAACACACACACACGCACTCACACACGCACACGATGCAACCAGGCGGAAGTCGAGCTATGTGGAAAGTCTGTTCCGTTTGAAGGGGCCATGACTCATGCATATTGGCAAAACGGTGCAGTGACAGCAGTCCATTCAAAGTGCGCATTGTATAACGCGACGACCGACGCGCGGTTGCGCGTGTTGCCAATACCCCGCACTCGATCTGCTTCCAGCGCTTTCAGCGTCTCTGGAGCGTGGGGTAGCGGCGCAGCGACACAATGATCCCTTTGATGGGCGACTGTACGCACAACACACTTGTCGGCAGTCGAGCGCGACTCGGACGCGAATGGTCAATTACTTTCTCGACACGCGTCCGCACACTGGCGGCCCTGTGTTCTCGCAGTGCAGTGGGCAGTGGGGCGGACGTGGACTAACTTGGGGAGTCCGTCTCGCGACGGGTTTAGAGGTTAAAGGGGCAATTTTGTCGAGAGCGTTCAAAATACGCCATGTTCCGTGTGGCGCACTCGGCTGACTGCGAAGGTGTGCGGTAATTTCAATCGCAGTGGCCGGTAGCGAGCGGCCGTTGCCGGTCCGAAAGACTGACGACTTGTTTAGTCTGTGGCGCGTTTGACTGAGTACGTTTTGACGCAACAGAGCAGTGGTGTCTTTAGCTCAGTGTTAGTTACTGGTCCTCCTCCGCGACGCACATTTTCCTCCTTGGTTTTTCCATTGCAGGGCACTCCGAAGTAAGTTACTGGAGTGACCTCAGGCCGCCTCGGGGCTGGCTGCCTGCCTGGCTGCCTGGCTGCCTGCCTGGCTGGGCGGGGCGCGGTCGCTCGGCATGTGGTGTACTGGGCCACTTACTGCAAAGCGCGCGCCAGCTCGAAACGCGTGGGCGTGGGTGGCACGCCGCGGAGCCGGGACGCCGGGACGCCAAAAGCCGCCTAGAGGCGCCGCGGCCGCGCCGCACCTACGTGGGTTCGAACCCGCGACTACCGGCCGCACTGCGGCGCGAGCGATCTACCCGATACCGCGCTGGACTGGTACTGGCAATGTCGAGGCAATGCCGAGGCACTGCCGACCGCAGTGATTCAGCTGTTTGCCGCGAGGAAGTGGGTGCGGCCCTGTGTGTGTGTGTGTGTGTGTGTGTGTGTGTGTGTCCAATTCACTGTAATCCTGTTTCACTGTAAATCCTATTCCCTGTAAATGCAAGCCCTTATCTTACGTGAGGTCGTGAGGTGGCCGTGTGTGGTTAGCTCGGGGTCTAGCCCATTGGCCAGCGACTGACCATGGCAAGGCCACGCGCGCAGGGCGCAAGGCAGGCAGGGCTGGAGGCCTTTTAAACCTAACAGTGCAGACGACGATCTCGCGGCCTGCGTGGACTGCTTGGTGCGCCACGTGGGTCTGATGCCCGACAGTCATTCCGATCAGTCTTGTCCTCGCCCTGCCTCTCCCACACCCCTGCGCAACGCCCCGCCGGAGTGCGAGAGAGACACAGCGACGACCATCCGGAATCCGACTGCCGGGCCCTTCGGTATAGTTCCGTTCTGCACAGAGTAGTCGCCCCGTTATTTTCGCCTTATTACGCAATTGGGCCGCGCATAGGCAAGGCTGCAGTAAGAGCGAGAGAGACGGACAATCGAAAGGACTGCATAATGGCGCACACGTTCTAAACGGCCGGCCGGCCCGCCGTACGCGCGCTGGCCGTAGCATGGCTTTAGCAGCGTAGTCTAACTCTCGCTCGGCAGTCGGTGCAGCAGCGGGCGTGGCTTTTACTTTCGTTCACTCCCTTTTTATTTTTCGCCCTTGATTTTCCAAGGAAGTATATTGCACCGTTCCAAAATGAGAAACCGAAACAATTTTAAAAATATAACCGCAGAGGCGCGTGCAGTGCCGGGAACTGGACCACAGTACAGTCCGATCCAGGAAGCCCCGTAGTCGCGTGGAGGCTTCATCGCGCTGCCGGCCGAGGCTGCGGAGACGGCCGTCCCGCGGCGTTCCTCGCACGCCTCGATTTCGCCGCGCCTTCAACGCCAATCGCCACGCCACGCCGCGAGGCTAATTGTTCCACACCTTGCCACAGGTACGGCACCCGAGTCCTTCCTTCCTGGTGCTGACCATCGTGCTCTCTTTGTTGTTGTTGTTTTTGATACGCGTCGAGCTAATCCGCGCTGCCGTGTCTGCCTGTATTATTTTATAGACGCACGGTTCTGGGAATAAACGACGCCTAATGGCGAACAAATTGTATTCGCACCGAGCCGCATGGGTGAAAGCATCCCCCCTCTCCCTCGCCCTCCGCCCGCCCCTCCCCCTTTCTCTCTCCCTCTCTCTGTCTCCTCTCCTGGTGCGTAATGAATGCTAAGCAATTACACAGTCACACCGCACACAGCGCAACCGCCGCCGCCGCGCCTTCAAACAGACAGTCGAGCTGTCGCGTGCG
This sequence comes from Thrips palmi, assembly GCF_012932325.1. Lineage (NCBI taxonomy): Eukaryota > Metazoa > Arthropoda > Insecta > Thysanoptera > Thripidae > Thrips > Thrips palmi. Next base: position 5,674,403 of record NW_023144624.1, on the reverse strand, counting down.
AGAGAGAAACGGAGAGAGGGACGAAAAATCTCAAAAATAATAGAGAAGGCGCACACTTTTGCGGCGCGCTCCTTTTTGCGGGCACCAAACCACGACACGCGGAAACGGGACGGCCTCACTTAGCCTCACTCACACATACACGGACGGAGGCGCGCCTGCACACACGCGCACACACCAACACACACACACACACACACACACACACACACACACACACACACACACACACACACACACTAATCAGCGCACACGCCAGTGTGGATTGGGCGGCTCGCCTTCAAATGGCTTTCGTGATGTTGACGGTTGGTGCCGCGGTCGCCTCGGCCGGCGCGCTGACCGCAGGAAAAAGAGGTGATCCTCTTCTTCTTGTGCAGCGCGATGGACGCCGGGCAGGCCGGGCACGGGGGGCACCACCGGGAGGCGCACCGCGATGAGGGGCTCTAAAAATACCGAGACTCCACGCTACCCGTGCCCCCTCTCCTTTTTTCTCGCACACTCACTCAAAGACACACACACTGACTCTCGCACACGACAAATCGAGCACGAGCCATCCAACGTGAGTACCCATCGACTGGCCGCCACTGCAAACACGAGACGGAAGGCTTCTGGCGGAAGGAGCGCCTGCGAGGTAGGCCACCGCCTCGCTTCGACACACCGCTGCACCGCGGCTGCCTACCTCGCGGGCTGCGTCGCCCCGCGCCGTCCGCGCCGCGCTGCGAGAGGCCGCCGCCGTCGCCTCTCTCCGTCTCTCTCTGTTTCTCCCACCGCCCAATGCCACGGCACGCTTCTGCCTTGCCGGGTCGCGGGTCCCCGGCGGCGAGTGTGAGAAAATGTACCTGCGCGCGCACACACAGTGCCTCTTCTTCGAGTTTGCTTTGCAACGACGCCGAGCCCATGGTGTCCTAAGCGCCCGCCGTGCCGTGCCACGCCGTGCCGTGCCGTGTCGTGTCGCGCCACGCGACATCACGACTTTTATGTAACGTGCGCGACGCTCTTTTATTCCTGCAGCGAAAGGTGTGCCGAAGGCAAATCGAGCCAGTAAGGGCAGCGCGGTTCCACTCGGCTCGGCTCGCCACGGCCCGGCCAACACGCTGCTCACCATTCATTCATTGCTGCATGATAATTGTCAGCCACGGCACGGCCACGGCACCCTAGTGGGCAACGTGTTGCCAACTGACTTGCGCGCGCGCGCGTGTTTGCGTGTGCGTGTGTGTATGCACGCGCGTGTGTGTGTGCGTGTGTGTGTCTGGTAATCCCGCGTGCCGGCGCGTGCGACACGTCTGTCACCGTTTTTGGCGTGACGTCACCCGGTGCCCATCGACAATGTGCTATGAATATATGTTTTTGTTTTCGTTCGTGATTGGCTCTTGGTTTGTCGGAGTGTACCGCGGGGCCGTTGGCCTGGTATCGCGGCGCCGCGTCTCCTGGAATCAGGTCATAAGTGAAGCTGATTGGGCTGGCCGAGGCACTGGACGCGGCGGGGCGGGGCAGGGCGGGGCGCTCTGTCATTACCGGAGCGATGCGTCGCGCCCAAAGAAAAAAAATAATTGCGGGGATTCGATCCCGGGACCGCGCGGCCCGTGGATCAAGCTGAGTGCTCGTAAGGGAAAGCGGGGCGCCGATTGGACGACCGTAAGACAGATATTCGCGCCAGATCGCCAGGGCTCGCAACGAATGTGGACTGTCGGACCAAACAAAAAAGTGCCGCCGGCCGCTGGATTTGAACCCACAACCTCTCGTTCTAATGACGACGACGCTGACACCACGGCTAACGCGCGCGACGGCTCTGTGCTTCCAGATGGTGCGCGTGGCTGCCTTGCTGCTGGCGGCGGGCTGCCTGTCGTGCCTGGCCGGGCCGTCGTCGGCGAGGTGCCTGCGCGGGTCGCGGGGCGTGGCGGTGGCGGGGCGGGGCCCCAACCGGAGGGTGGCGCGCCAGGCGCCAGCCAGCCCCAAGTACGATGCGGCCTTCATCACACAGTACCTGGCCACCACCTACGAGCGGGACGCCAGCGCCGCCTGCAACCACGCCATCACCGCCGAGTGGGAGTACATCACGGACCTCACCAACAGCACCAAGGAGGCCATCTACGTGAGTCCCGGGTTCGACTCCCTCGAGAGGCGCAGCCGAAAACGACACAAGGCCTTGTTTTTCTGCGCAGAATGAAGCGAGCCTGTCGCTGGCCGCCTTCGAGAAGGAGCAGTGGGACGAGTACTTCCAGAACCTGGACCCGGAGGAGTACGAGGACCCCGTCGTGCGGCGCCAGGTCGAGTTCCTGCTGTCGCTGGGCGTGTCCGCGCTGGACGAGCAGGAGCTCAAGGACCTCAACACGTACGAGCTGCGCATGCAGAACGTGTACAGCACCGCCAAGATCTGCCCGTACCGCAAGCAGCGCTGCGACCTGGGCAAGGAGGGCTACGAGCTGGACCCCGGTGAGGCGGATGGGTGGCCTACCGCCACGGCGGCGCCGCGCTCGACGCCGTGCTGACGACCCCCCTCCTTTGCAGAGATCGAGAGCGTGATGGCCAAGAGCCGCGACTACGACGAGCTGGCGTACACGTGGAAGGCGTGGCACGACGCCTCGGGGAAGCACATGCGCCAGGACTACAAGAACTACGTGGCGCTGCAGAACAAGGCCGCCGTCGCCAACGGTAACGTCACCGCACCGCTGCCGGCCACCTCAGCCGACACCGGGAACCTAATGTTTCTCTCTCTCCCCCGCAGACTTCGAGAACATGGGTCACATGTGGCAGGCGGGCTTCGAGACGGACTACTTCTACGAGGACATGCAGGACCTGTGGGACCAGGTGTTCCCGCTGTACGAGGCCCTGCACACGTTCGTGCGCCGCCGGCTGCGGGCCTTCTACGGCGACAAGATGGGCGAGGAGGACGGCCTCATCCCCGCCCACATCCTGGGTATGGCCGACCCCACAGTTTCTCATATCCCGGCTCGCAGCGCGGCCGTTACAGTGTAGCCGGCTGATGAGCAGTAAAAGTGCACTTCGCGGGCCGCGGCTTTACGCCGGTTCAAGTGGCACGCGTTGCCGCGGCGCCGCGAAAACACGAATGGCCTCGTAAAAAGACGCGGACAAATTAATCACCTTCTGTTTCGTCTGCCGCCCCCTGGCGTACTTTGCGTGTCACTGTGCCACCACGTCGACGAAGTGTGAGTGATTTGTCGTTGCGTCTCGCAGGCAACATGTGGGGCCAGTCCTGGATCAACGTGTACGACCTCGTGGAGCCCTTCCCGAACGCGTCGTCGTACGACGTCACCAAGGCCCTCATGGAGCAGGCAAGTCCCCAAAACACGCCATTCTATGCGAATAAAAACAATCAACTCGCCCCTCTTAATTCATTTGACTCTACAGGGATACAACCCGCTGAGGATGTTCCGCAAGTCCGACGAGTTCTACACGTCCATGGGGCTGCAGTCCAGCAACATGTCCTACGGGCCCAAGGCGGTCATCGAGAAGCCCCGGGGCCGCGAGATCATCTGCCACGGCTCGGCCTGGGACTTCTGTGACAGGAAGGATTTCAGGTGCGTCCCATTCGTCGAATTTTACGGCCGAACGCGGCAGAGCGGCGACAGTGGTGCTCTCTGGCGGCCTGGCGGCGACACGCGATACTCCGCGACCCGGCGCGTGGGGTATCCACAGGCCTGACTCGATCGGCATTCTCCCACAGGATAAAGATGTGCACGAAGGTGAACCAGGACGACTTCAGGACCATCCACCACGAGATGGGCCACATTCAGTATTACCTGCAGTACAAGAACCAGCCCTACATGTTGCGTAGCGGGGCCAACCCAGGTGAGTTCACGCCACCAGGAGGTGAGGGTTGGAGCCCGGACTGGAACTCACCACGCTGCTCTTCCACGCAGGCTTCCACGAGGCCATCGGAGACACCATCGCGCTGTCCGTGGACAACCCCAAGCACCTCAAGGCCATCGGGCTGCTCAAGAACTACGAAGACTCGGACGAGAGCAGCATCAACGCGCTCATGAAGATGGCCCTGGAGAAGGTAGGCGGCTCGGCGCTACCCCCGGCGGCAGCCCTCGGCACTACCCCACGCCTCGCGGTTCCATGGCGCGGGGTAGTGCGGCGCGGGACAGTGCGGTGCGGGGTAGTGGAGCGCGGGGTAGTGCCGCGCGGGGTAGTCGACGGGGTGCGTTGAACGGCTTTTTGAACGGCCTGTGCTTTCAGGTGGCGTTCCTGCCGTTCGGGCTGCTGGTGGACATGTGGCGGTGGGACGTGTTCGCCGGCAACGTGACGGAGAGCGAGTGGAACCGGCACTGGTGGCTCCTGAGGGAGGACATCCAGGGCCTCCGCGCGCCCGTCAGCCGCTCCGAGGAGGACTTCGACCCCGGCGCCAAGTTCCACGTGCCCGGCAGTTACCAGTACATTTCGTGAGTACAGCGAGTCAACGAATTTTTGCGTGTGACGACAGGGACACTTTAATCCGGATAATTTGACGTTGATCGCTTTCTCTGCAGGTACTTCGTTGCGGACATCCTGCAGTTCCAGCTGTACAGGGCGCTGTGCATCGAGGCGGGCGAGTACCGGCCCGACGACCCCACCAGCCCGCCGCTGCACAAGTGCGACTTCTACAACTCCAAGGAAGCTGGCGCTAAATTCAGGTGCGTGCAACTCCCGCGGAAAGCAGGGTCGTGAAAATCACGTGTCCGAATGACGAGACCTGGGGACTCCTAACTACTCGGGCCAAACTGCGACAAAGTAACTCACGCTTTTTTGCCTCGGCAGCAAGGGCATGGCGCTGGGGGCGTCGGTGCACTGGAGCGAGGCCCTGGAGACGCTGACGGGGGAGACCGAGCTGAACGCCACCGCTCTGCTGGAGTACTTCGAGCCCCTCCACCGGTTCCTGAGGGAGGCCAACGGCGACCTGGAGGCCGAGGCGTCGCCCGTCTCCGAGGACGACGCGAGCAGTGCCGCCACCACCGCCACAACGACCGCCGCCACCCTCGCACTGCTACTGCTCTCGATACTTAATCGTTACCTTTAGTAAAGTGATATTTTCTTTTTTTGTTAAACGCGTCTTGTTCTTGCCTCCTTGTCACTCCTGGCCGCGGCGTCGCAGCGCTTTCGCTCTGAGCACCAGTCCCCAGGACGACGGCGGCGACGGCGCCCAGTTCGGCGGCCGCGTGGCCTCGGCGTCGGCCAGCAGGGCGCGTGCGTGCGCACGGCCGTGCTGCAAGAGGCGCTCGCCGGCCTCGATGCCTGCGACACGCAAACAAGTAACATCCACGATAACGACAAGCAAAGTTGTTGCAAATAGTTTACTTGCACACCTCGGAAGCAGACAGCGTTCCAAAGCACGGCGACGGACGGCAGGAAGTCGCGGTCCGTTGCCGCGTCGTGACGGCTGGACAGAGACTGCACCTTTGCGTACAGCGCCATAGCGAACCTGTCACGACGGGGCTGCGATGCACTCATTGGTCGGCTAGCAAACACTGCATTGGGGAGTCAAACAACGCAAACGAACATGGTTTGTGAGAACAACCCCTTACCGGTGGTACCGCGGCGCCAGCGGCCACGCCCCGGCCGCGGCCACGGGCACGGACAGGAGCGCGTCCAGGATGGCGTCCACGGCGATGACGTCACCGCGGGCCATGCACTGGTCGGCCACGGGCAGGAGGGCGCACAGGCGTCGCGCGGCCCCCTGCGACGAGTGAGGCTGTGAATTTGTTTTCAATCGTTCTGCGTATTTTCAACCTCATTTTAAGCATAGGGAACAGACAAAGAAAATTTCTGCGGATGAGGACACTCCGAAAAAGGCCTCTTCCCTGAAGAAGTGGTTCTCCCCAAACACATTTTTGTGTTTAATTGTAGGTTAGGCTTTTACCCAGAAGGGCCCCATCCACCGCTTGCAGTTTTCACTGGTTCTTAATTTTTGGCGAGATCGGAGGGCGGAACATGGCAGCGGGCGATGCCCAAGGCGATGCCATTCCCGCGTGCGATGGGGTGGCTGACTCACCGCCACCCTCGTAAAGATCGCCCTCCGTCGCCTAGGCGACGGCCAGGTCCACCATTTCTACGGCCGTTTTATGTCCTGCGGGCGTGCGCAGAGGGGACGCGACGCGACGCGCCGACCATGGCCACACGCGCTCATTTTGCCAAGCGCTGCACGACTTTGGACCGTCCAAAAACGAAAAGAAAAACAATCTCTGTGGTTTACCTGCGGACTGCGGGCTCGAAGGATCCACGTGGTGAAGGCGGAAGTCACCCTTTCCTGTTCGCGCAGCAGTGCCAGGATTTGGGGGGCCTTTTCGGACAGGGGCGCACCGCCAAGGCTGGCCAGAGCAGCGACCTCCGCTGCGTGAATCTAGAAAAGAAAGTTGAATGAATGAATGAATGAATAAATGAATGAATGAATGAATGAATGAATGAATGAATGAATGAATGAATGAATGAATGAATGAATGAATGAATGAATGAATGAATGAATGAATGAATGAATGAATGAATGAATGAAACACATATTCTCGCACCCATTTTTGGTCAGCAACGTGCTCCCTCTAGTTAAAACTCACCCTGAATACCATGCTGGCGTGACTGATGGCCATTTGCCTGACTGAGGGAATCGAAGGCTTTACCGAGAGACGTGACGTCTGGCGTTTGGCTTCTGTGCATTCAGCGCGCCTCGCGTCCGGGAGAAAGGACAGCTCCGACACCACGGCCCTGGTCTGATTACAATTATTAAGATATGCGAAATGGCTTTAAAATCATTGAGCAAGTCACACCTCTAAAAGACGTCGAAATGCCGTCGGTATGCGGTGGAGCTCGCCCAGGCCGTGCAGAAACAACGGCAGCGGACGAACCAAGCTGAAAGAGAAAGAACAACGTGCCCTAAATGTACAGTGCGAGCGAAACCTTACATTCATGGTATATGTCAAATTTTATGTGATGAAAATTTTTCCTCCGTCTTAGTTATATCGCCAAAATAATGAACAAAAAATAGTTTGGCGTTCGACTTTTAATTTCAGAGTGAAACAATGCAGCCTATCAGCAAATACGAGAGGATGTCTGCTTCCTGTCCGTGATCTGCAACCACCGGCGACTTCCCAAACAATGGAAGGGGTTGTTCCGTGGGTTGTTCGCCTTCACATAAACCACTGAGACTTGAAGTTGACACAGTAGGTAAAGTCACTCCAGACGAAGTCTGAGCAGAGACATAGAAGTAAATTATTTCTGAATTAATTAATATTAGTTTTGACCAGTAGAGAACGCTGCCGTGCGCACCGGTTGCGTGGTAGAGGAGCGGGCAGCCTTCAGGAAGAGCGTGTTTGTACACTTTTCTGGCACTCCACTGCCAAAGCGGGGAATGCGCACTGATATGGGACGCACCTTGTGGGACCTGGGGCGAGACAGTCGCAAAAAGATTCAAGTTTGACCGCCAAATTCTCCAAGTATTATTGTCCACACCTTTTGGCTTGCGGCGGTCTGTGCCGCCTCGTCGGCCTCAGCTGTTTGGACGGTCTGGTCGTGCACAACAGGCTTGTCATGGAGTACTCCCGCGCAGGCACCAGGACGCCCGCGGTGAAAGGGGACGGCAGCCACAGGTCCCGGTCCGTCCAAATCTCCGGAAAGAAAAACACTTTCTCAAATATTTCTAAGTAGGAAATATTTCTTTTCGCTGTGTGGAGCGGTCACAGCAAATTGCTGCGCGATTCCCTCCCACCGCCATCTAAAGCTGGAACGTAAAGCGGCCCCAGCCATCAGGGTGGCTGTGCGCCTCCATGCCGCGCCGCCCTCACCCCTCCAAGGACGGCGCGTCTGGCACGCGCGAGGGCACTACCATGTCGTGCTAAGTTTCTAGAACCGTTTTCGCCAACTTTTGCATGCCTTTGATACGGAAAGCGATTATCTGCCTTTGTTTGGGAGCAGTACTGCCGCAAAGTTGATCAAAACGGTCACAAATGTCTTTGAAAAATCGTGTTTTGGGCCGACTTTAATCATCCACTGCGTCTGATCCGAGGCGGTATTTCGTCCTCCCTCAACGGGCAATTGGTCTTTGGACCTTTCTTTTGCATGCCTTTGATACGGAAAGCGATTATCTGCCTTAGTTTGGGAGCAGTGCTGCCGCAAAGTTGATCAAAACGGTCACAAATGTCTGTGAAAAATCGTGTTTTGGGCCGACTTTAAGCATCCACTGCGTCTGATCCGAGGCGGTATCTCGTTCTCCCTCAACGGGCAATTGGTCTTTGGACCTTCCTTTAGCAAGCCTTTGTTACGGAGTGCGGTTATCTGCCTTCGTTTGGAAGCAGTATTGCCTCAAAGTTGATCAAAACGGTCTCAAATGTCTGGAAAATCGTGTTTTGATCAACTTTGCGGCAATACTGCTCCCAAACTAAGGCAGATAACCGCACTCCGTAACAAAGGCATGCTAAAGGAAGGTCCAAAGACCAATTGCCCGTTGAGGGAGGACGAGATACCGCCTCGGATCAGACGCAGTGGATGCTTAAAGTCGGCCCAAAACACGATTTTTCACAGACGTTTGTGACCGTTTTGATCAACTTTGCGGCATTTAAGCAGCTAATTTAAAAATTAATAAATAACTCCAAGGTTACTGAAAATTGCCCATTTTATTGGAGTCTGCCTGCACTGTGCAACTGAATAACTTCAACAGACTAATACTACTGACTGCCCTTGCAACCCAGTTTGACTGACTTTGGCCGGCAATAAGAACTCGTTTCCACACCAAAATCACTCCCCAACTTGCCGAGGCGCGCGGTGGCTTCCATTCAGGCTGCCGCATATGACCGCCGTAAAGGCGACCGCCCAACGACCAATAAAACAAATCCCCCGCGCGTAAAAAGGAGAATGGGTTCCGCTAATTTTTGACACAATCGGCTGCCGTATTCCGCCCGGGCTGCGCTGGCTGCGCTCTGCTGCGGATGGCTCGGTTCCGGGCGCGGCGCGGGGCGCGCGGGACAGCCGGCCGGCCAGGGCGCTGTAAACTTGTCGTCCAACAGACGGGGTCGTAAAGGGGGCCTGAAAGGGAAGGGCTCAGGGTGAAGCCACCCCTCGCTTTGACGAACATGCCATGGAGGTGACACACACAAGGCGTGCCGGGTCACGGACCGACAGCTCGTAGTGGAATCGGCCGGGTCGTTAGGCGGCGTTCGAAGCGCCACGTGATAGTGTGGGTGGCGTCCGAGGCGCGGTGCTATATAACGCGTTTCGCTGGCGGTGCCCGCTGTCGCCATGAAGCTGCTCGCCCTGCTGCTCGTCGCGCTGTGCGCCCTGGCCGCGGCCCTGGCCGAGCCACTGCGCATCCCCGAGGACTTCACCTCGGACTTCGACGACAGCATCGTACGGGACCCCGCCACCGTCTACGACTACCACCCGCCCGCCGGGTCCGTCTACGACCTGCCCAAGCGTCGCCCCGTCGCCCTGCGCCCCTGGGAGATCTAGAAGCAGCGTCTTGTTGATGACGTGAACACCAGTGACACCAGTGACACCAGTGATGCGGTGAGCCTCCCCCCGCTCTGCAGGGCCGCATGGCTGACGCAAGCGGGGGAGGGGTTGGGGCGGGGTGACCCAATAAGCAATAGCGGCGGCCGAAAACCAGCCTCTTTCTCCCTGATCGTAAAGGCGCGGGGCGGGGCGGGGCCGCGTTGCCATGGCGACGCCGCAGATGTCCCCGTGGCAACGGCACCAGCGGGACGGGGACCCTCCCTCTTCGCGATGGCAGGCAGCCGGGGCGGAATATGGACGACGCGTACACTCTCAACAGCCAGTGGAACGTCAGTCGGAAACACGGATGTTTCGCCACTTGCCGACGCAGTGAGCTCGAAGAGTTTGAACTGATTCTGACGAAACAGTAATAAACAATCTGATGACCCACCTTTTTTGCCATGTTTGCTCGATTTCCGTTATCCTGGTGACATAAATTTTGAATGCTTGCCGAAACACATCCTTTGCGTGGTTACTATATCACTTCAAGTTTCCATGGTAACGAGGCATTGACCGACTTTAACGCGTGCACCCAGAAATTTACTGCTCACACATTGATACTTTAAACAGCCACGGCTAGACAAAAAAATTTCGAATAACGATTGGAAACACGACTTCCACGTGGATTGAGTCAGTAGCAACGCAACAGGGCACACGCAAGCCTCACATCAGGGCAACGAATTAAAGTCCTTCAAAAATCACTCGAGTAACAAAAATGTTTCTCGTCTGGACTCGCGTGTCTGAATCGAAGAGCACTTCTGGCGGGAACGTGTCGGCCCGGACGCCGAGACGGAACTGGACAGCAATCGGTCTGCCTGGTTGCTGCTGCCGAACCGGGCCGGCCTGCAGCTGCTGCAGCGGGGTGCAGTAAAGGGTTCCCAGTGCCCTGCACGGCCTGCAGGGTCTAGGGGCAATAAGCGCCCTTGTTCCGCGTCCCTGGCGGAAACGACGAGGGGACGGCAACACAGGCCGGCAGCGTGCCGGCAGCGGGGACGCCATTGGCAGAGGGAAAGGTGGCGGGAAAACTGAACTTAAAGTTACGTGTATTTCAAAGTGCGCCGAAAAATGGACAATTTCACGCGGAAAGCGCCGGAGCCCCTGTGCGGTGGGCCGCCGAGTGGCTGTGGTGGCCGTTGGGTTGCCCGCGCGGCAGGCGCTCTCTCTGCCGGCGGCGCGTGGCCTGGCGCTACTCCGCGACTCGCGCTGGCCGGCAATACCCCACGACGCGGCACCGCACCGGCTCTACCCCGCGCCCAGGCGCAGGGTATTCTCGCTCCCCGGCAGCCGCGCACCGCGGCACCGCGCGCAGTCGTCGTCGGTCGATCGGGTCCGGAGCGGCAGGGGAGCCGAAGGGGACCGGCCGTAAACAGAGCCGGGAGGCGGCGGCTAAAAGAGCGGCTCCGACTGAACATCAGCATTCGTTCTTCTATTCTCTCAAAGTCGAGTTTCCTCTGGTCGATGTGTGACTTAGTCGTCTTCCAGTGTGCCCGCCTTCGCGTTCGCAGTTTTTCCAGAGTGCCGGGATCGACAGCCGGGTGCGAGGGCTGCGGGGGCGCCACGCCGCGCAGCCACCCTCGCGACGCCCCGCTTGTGTCGCGCACGCGTTATTATATTTCCGAAATTACGAGCTTTACGTCGCGGGCTTTACGATGTCTCTGCGCGTTGTCATCGCGTGGCGGTGCGGGGGAAGGGGGAGGGGAGAAGAAGAAGAAGAAGAAGAAGAAGAAGAAGAAGAAGAAGAAGAAGAAGAAGAAGAAGAAGAAGAAGAAGAAGAAGAAGAAGAAGAACGCTACCCCACACTCACGTGCTGTGCGCGGTATATCCACGCATCCTGCACTGGAAGGGGAAGTCTCCGGGCGAGGAGGTTCTCTCATCGACCGATAGATGGAGCTCGCTCCGGCCCCCCTCCATGCCCTTCGACCAAGCCGAACGCCATCCACACTGGAAAAATCAAATCGAATCTGAAGCCATTGCAAGTGTGGCGAGTCTGTACCATTTTGGCGCGAGCGGCTGACGTGGGCGGCGTGAAGCGGAGCGTGTCAACATTGTTATTGCGGTAATGAGCTGGGATGGCTTGCACTCTATGCACACAATAAACACTTTATTGGGCCCCTTTAGTGTTAATAAAATCGTTTAGTGTGCTCAATTCACACACACTCTCACTTTCCGCTGTTTGCCGTGATTCGCACCCAAACAACACAAAACGCCTGCGGTTTTAGTTGGTATTTTCTCACCTTTCCCCCTAGATCCTGGGGCGCTGCGAACAGAAATACTTTTGCTGAGTGAAGTCTGGGCGATTGCGTCTCGGATTGCATGATACATCATCCGTTCCAAATAACCTGAGTCTTTCCCTCGCCATGCTCCCCCCGCCGCTCAAAATGCAAGTTTGAGGCCAGCTAATGGAATTCCGTTGTTGGCCACGAAGACGGGGCTCAGCATGGCGGCGGTGTGACAGTATGATATACGGAGCGGTCGCGCCGAGGGGCTCCGGTGTCCAGGCCCCGCCACGCCCCGCCACGCCCCGCACCGGTCCGGTTCGGTTTCCTCCAACAGGCCCCGCCCCGTTCAACAAGTTTCCAGATTGTTGTTGTTTGTCGTTATTCGTTGACATTTTCCTCGGGCCCTAAATTACAGTGCAAGCCTCAGGAGTCTCGGTCGATTCGGAGCCAGAGGGAGAGAGAGGAAACAAAAAGGTGAGTGCAGTGATGAGGCATACGCCTCGCGGTTACCCGCAAGGGCGGGTCGACCGGCCGCGTGGCTGATGGGCAAAATGTGGTCGGCCGATCGCAGTGTGGCCGCGGTTAGCGAGGGTTGCCGGCGTGGCGGCGACGGCGGTCAGCCAGGCAGTGTCGCCGCGTTCAAAACACACAGCCAGGTCGTCCTTTCGAGAAACTGAGGCAAACAAAATCGAATACAACAACAACAACAACGACAACAACAACAACGACAAAAAGCGCCACTTGTTTTCGAGCACAAGTACAAGCGTCCTGGAAACAATCGAGCGGCGTTTTTACTGCTTCCGAGAAGAGTCGGCCACTGCAGCGGCGCTGCTACCGTCCTCGGGTATTTTCGGTGCCGATTTTCCGTTTTTATTTGAGCCGCCTCGAATTTAAATGGAGCGGGGGATAAATAACCCGGCGCGCCCGGCCGAGGGCCGGGCCGGGACGGTGTCGTCTTTATCAACATGAAAACGTCGACCTTAAAGTCCCTGGAAGGACATTTAGGGTCGCGCTTCACGGCCGAGCCGAGGCCGGGCCCACCTTCGCTCGGACCGCATCGCTGTCCTATTTCAAAGCCACGTCTGGACATCCTTGAATTTTAATTTCAACCGTCTCTCCATGACTTGACGCGCGCGACGCTGTCGAATGCACCGCCGGTACCGTTTCAAACAGCCAAATGCGTTCCCCCGCGCGTGGGACGAGATTCGGGTGTTTCTGGGTAAATGAGTCCCGGATTACTCCGTTTATTAATGCAGCGGCGTTTTTGCCCTTTGCCTCGGTTTGTTTGTGGAGTCGCCACTGTTTACGGCGGCGGCGGGTTCATCCAGTTCTCGGAGTTCCGCGCCGGCCAGGCCGATGAGGCCCAGGCCTTTGGCCCAGGCGGCAGGGGATGGTGGTGCCGCGGCCAAACAAGCAGCAGGTGAACGGCGTCACCGCGGAGGCACACTGCCGGAAGCGGACGAGTGCAAACACGAGCAGGTCTTTACCGCACATCTCTGGATTTTCGTCCCCGTGACCCGAAACGGCTCAAAAGGTGCGGACACCGTCGACATGGTTTCGTTTTTGTCACTGACTCCCCCGAGTCGTGCGATAATGCCGATTTCACGGGAAGGCCGCAGTCGGTACTCGGTGCCGTTTGGCGGTGTGGGCGTGTGGCTGTGCGTGCGTGTGCGTGCGTGTGCGTGCGTGTGCGTGCGGACGGTACTGTTTGTGTTGTGTATTGTATGCACAAGGCGTTTGGTCAGGCTGCCCTATGCATCCCTGCGCGTTTTTTGTTTCCCTTACCCGGGGATTCTGTTCCTTGTTTTGGGCCGGCCTAGAGCTCGGTGCCCGGCTGGAGCTCAGTGCCCGCCTAGCCGCCGTGGTCCGCGCTGCCTCGGTCCGTCGTGCGCCGCGCGCTCCCTCGCTCTCGTTGCGCCGAACGCGTTTTCCAGTGTGACAGTGACATTATACCGCCGAGGCCGTTTTCCCGCGCTCCGATTCGGCGCCAGCGGTGTCGCCAACCTGACGGCGCATAACGCTTGACTTGACGACGCGGCCCAAGATGCACGCCAGCTGTTGCAAGGGCCCCGGCTGAGGCTGCAGCGCAGTGCAGCGCAGTGCTGCCACCACACAATGGCACCGCAGTGCTGCCACCTCCGCCGCGCCGCGCCACCGCAGGTGAGTCGACCACCTCGTAACTCCAATTAATGCTTGCGACACCTGAGGCCGAAGACGCAGCCGGAAGACCGCCGGCAGACGGCGCGGCCGGCCGTGGACCGCGTTGCGCATGGCCAGCAGTGTCGAAAAGGTCCAAGACACTTCCGCCTGCTTCTTGCCTGCACTGGGCTTGCAGTGGGCCCGCACTGCGGTGTGTTGCGGAGGTGGCGACGCAGCGAACGCACGCCGGCCGACGTCAGTGTCGCCGCGAGGTCTTTGCGGTCGCCGTTTTTGCAGCCGCATCTGCGGCGGGGCCCTCGCCACCATTTCGCGCTGTCAACAACGAGTGACGTCATACATGCGTTGCACTAGTTTGGTTGGCCGCACTGGTGTCGTTTTGCGGGCCAATTTTCTCGCGCTGGAAAAGCGTTGCCCAAAAGTGTGAAATATTTAAGCAACTGACGCATGTACGGCAACTCTGCAGAGTTGCCGCACCGTTTCTAATTGGTGGAGTGACTGCAGTCGACGCTGTGGCTGCAGGGCTCGACGCTGTAAAACGCACAGGAAGCAGAGTTTTTTCTAAATCGCGTTTTTCTGTCATTGTCGTGCGGGCACTCCCTCCCGCGCATGGCAGTGCCGAGAATATTACGCGTCTCTTTTTCCTTGCCGTACGCGCAGCCGTACGCACCATTAATGCCTTTCATTCATGATGCGTTCCATTCATCGTCCGTTCTCATCAGGATGATACGCGTTCATTTCCATTCATTTTTAGTCATTCGATCATTTGTTCATTTCAAGCCACATCAATTTTGATGGATCTTCGCGCGTGAGCGAGTTCATTCATTCATTCATTCATTCATTCATTCATTCATTCATTCATTCATTCATTCATTCATTCATTCATTCATTCATTCATTCATTCATTCATTCATTCATTCATTCATTCATTCATTCATTCGTTCAAGTTTCCAGCCCATGTTCACAGGAGGGGCGTCTGGAACAAAATTCAGTATAAATAAACCGGCGTTCCTCCCGAAAGCGTCCTTCCCCCCGGCTTGCCACGCCGTCATCCCCCTCGCTCCTCGCCCGGGGGAGTAGATAGACTCGCACCGCGCTTCCTTCCAACGCCCCCCTCTCTCCCTCCCTCCCGTGGCGTCCCTCGCCGGGCTTATCGCTTTATCCTCTTCCCCCTCCAGAGATAAAAGCGACGCCCATGTTCTATGCAGCAGGGCCGCCTGCGTATCTCCGACACGCCGTCCCTCCCTCCCCTGTTCGCGCATGTGTGTGTGTGTGTGTGTGTGTGTGTGTGTGTGTGTGTGTGCGCGCGCGCGCGCGCGGCGCGTGTGAGTGAGCGGGTGAGGGTGGAGCAGGGAAACATATCCAATTTCAAACTCCTTTTCTTCCCGTCGCCATGTGCCTCGGCCACTTCCATTGGCCATCGCACCGCGCTCGATAGTTTTCAACTGCCGTATTTTTTGGGGGACGTTTTCTTCTTGTTTCTCGGAAGCGGCGCGTAATTTATCCTTTTTCGAAACAGTTTGCTTTTTTGTGTTTTTTTTTCCTGGAAGCGAGCGACGTGTCCCCGACCCCCACGGAACGCTTCGCCCGCTTCGCCACTTGAGGCGGGGATCGGCCCCGGCCGGACAAGATGGCCGCGGTGCATCGCCAACATCACGGAAATAAAAAGAGTAAAAACAAAAGCGGAATAATATAGTGAGTCCGGCAAGTCTATAAAACGGGCCGTATATTCACGGTGATAAAGAGCGCGCGTCCTTGCCGCCACAAATTGGCCCCAAAGACTTTTCGTTTTTGAATTGAATTATTCCTGTTGTTTTCGACGCGCGGCGTTCTTGAGTTGCGTCCTCTGTGTGTGCTTCACTTTTCAGGGAAAGTCGATCGATTCGGAACTAGGCTGTGCACACATACGCACACGCACACATACACGCACACATACGCACACCTACGCGCACCCACATGCTTACACACGCGCCGCCGAGTGTACTTTTGCTGTTAGCACCTCGTGTGGACAAGGTCGGAGCGCCCGACGGGTCAGTGCCCCTCCGAGGGGCCCCGAGTTTACATTTTATTTAAGTGACCACCGCAATGCTCAAAGCAATCAGCAATCGAAATCTTAATCATATTTTAATGCGCGGAAAGATAAAGTTAATGCTTGAGGCTGTTATGATAAATTTTATTTTGACTCACACACTCCCAGACGGTAATTTTCTTTAAACGCCAAGGTGAGCCATTTAGACTCCCCCTCTTTTCGCAGTACGAACCTCAACAAGCGCAGTCATGGACGAATATTTTTTTTTAACGATTTGATTATCAGATGCGTCGTTTTTCTGCTAATTAGCTGAATTGGCCACGTCAGTTTTTCAGCTACGTTTGCTGCAAACTGGGATAGGAAGTTCCTGATCCATCACATCCCTAATCTGATGAAAACAATTTATATATTTTCATTTTGATGTAAGACGCCATCCTTCCATCGCGGAATTTTTATTCTTTAAAAACGTTCGGGTAGCGTCTGCATGCGTTTTTCTTCGATCGAGTTTTTCCTGCCTCCGGGCGAGCCGTCTTCCCCGTTCCCGCCATCGCCGGCAGCTGCAGCGCGTACCAAACACCGGCCAAAAAAAAAAAAAAAAAGACAGCGCCGCCGCTAGATTGCTGCGAGGATTTCGACCTAATGAGCGAGCTAGCTGCAAGCTGTTGTTGATGTTGTTGTTGTTGTTGCAGTATGAAGCTCGCGTTGCAGCTTATAATGGTGCGCACTGCGTTCTTCCGGCTGCGCTGTTGGTTGAGCGGGTTATGGTCAAAAGGAGTGCATCGCCTTTTCCATCGCGTGCCACACACACACACACACACACACACAAACACATTCACACACCTTCCAGTGCAGCGAGACGTTCCATTTCGCCCGATTTTCATTCCGAGAGATAAGCCCCTTAGAGTGATGGCGGCGCTGCTGCGGCGAATGAATACGGAATTATTCGGATTTGATTCACGGCGTGCACACTGCGGGGCCGCGTCCGAAACGCGCAGCCTTTCTCCCGCTCGGCCGGCCTGGCTCCGCCTGGCTCTGGCTGCCCGGCGCGGCCGAAGGCAAAGTGGCCCCCCTTCGGACGCAGCCCCCTGGGGAAGTCTAGCCGGCTGTTAACGCTAAAGCCGCGCCATTAAAAGTTTAATTGTGAGACTCGCAGAGAGGGTGTGCACTGGCCGGCCGGCCGCCGCGCCGCCAGGCCGCCAGGGCGTTATACTGTCGCCATGTTGGATTTTTTCCCACTTCTCGTTTCTTTTTGCTCTCGAGATGTATCGCGGACGCGAACCTGCGCCGCGCGCGGTCTCAGGAGAGGAGCCAGGCACTTTGTATTGACGATATATGGGAGATTGGCGCTCAGTGTTGCCAATGTACTCGCCGTAAACGCGAGCTTAAGCAGCCATCAAGGTTCGAACAGCGTGTTGGCAGGCGTGAGGAACTGGGAGTAACTAGACCGGCAGCAACATTGATAACGAAGGCGGCGCGTCATGTCCAATCCACTCCAGAAACATCTTCGTCTCTACCTGTATATTTCTCTCGCGATTGTCGCAGCGCGCGCCATACACGCGTTGCGGTTCATTTCGAAAATGTGTTGGTATCCCTGCTAACGGTGCCGGCAATAACAGGCTGGTGGCAACGCGGGCTGCGTGCGAGGGGCGCGCCGCTGGCTGGGGACAGGGGCGGGGCGCGGCGGGGCGTCGCGGATGCGGCCCGCGATGCTGGGACATGCGAGTGGAGAGCGCCTCGGAGCGCCTCGAGAGCGCGTCTGCCTCTAATGAGAAATTCCCGCGCGAGCGAGGCGAGGCGGCGCTGCATTTTTGAGCCGTTTTAATACTCTTTCGGCGTGTGTGTACGTGTGTGTAAGTGTGTGCGAGTGTGTGTGTGTGTAAGCATGTGCGATACTTAAAGCACTTCAATTCGAAGATGCTTTACGCGAGAAGAAGACCAAAATTCTAATGCGAAAATACGGAGCGGAGGATGAGTCTATTATTTCTATTATTTCTATTATTTCTCACACGCAATGAACCAATAGTGGCTTCCGTTTCTGGTCTTTTTGTTCTTCTAGTTCAGAACACCTTTGAAATGTCCTAAAACCCAGAATCAGCGACAGAAAATATCCGGATCACTGAAAAAGAGGAGCATTTGAATCGTCAAGACGATTCCCGCGCGATACTCCGACGGCCGCGCTCCGCAAACTTCGTGTCGTGTTTAGCGGGATCGGGAAATCGAATTACCCGGGCGAAATATATATACCGTCAAAGTGGGTCGTATACATAAATTATTTTCCCCGCTGCGACGTGGCTGCCGACCAACCGGCCGCCCTTCGAGTCACGAAAACTCGATAAATGCGGGACCAGCGGGACGAACAGCGCCCGCGGAAGCAGCCCCGGCCGGGGGCAAGAGTCACTCCACTGGCAGGGCCAACCTGCAGGCATTGCAAACCGCAGTGCCTCGTGTCTCTCTCGCGCCCCCACGGAAGGCCCCATGAGAGTGAGAGAGACAGCGATGAAAGCGCCGTTTCGAAATCAGCCTGCTGTGGACGTACTCCTCGTTTCAAAGTTGTTGCACACGCGGACCCCTTTTTCTCCATTTTCTCGACAGGAGTGTGTGTGGGGAAGGGGGCAGAGAAGGGGGCACAGGTACCCCCGACGGCAACACACAGTTTTAACGGGCCAGTAACTCACTGCGATCAAACCTCGCCAGCTGGTTAATGGCGAACGAGTAAAGGGCTGCGTCCGGAACGCGCTGCTTAGTCGTCTATCTTTGTCGCACGCACGCCGAGACTAGGCCGGCGTGCAATCCGAGCACGTCGTCAACGAGCAACACTGTGGCAGTTTTGTTTCGATATCTCGAACGGCCTGCATTCTCCGATAAAGCAAACTCCTTTTTCTCGGCGTAAATTTTCACGGCAGGAGTGGCGTAACGGTTCTCGCACCATTCTGCCCGAGTTTGAAATTAAGATCCAAAACGACGTGTCTGAACAGTTGCGAACGATGTGGCGGCCTGACGACGCACTGCCTGTGTGTTTCTGATCAAACACGAGGTGCTGTTTCGAAACTCGCCGTCGCAGTCACACCAACCGCAGCCCATTGACAGTTCGCTGCACGCGCGCGGCCCCGCGGACGCACTATAGAAAGTGTCGTGTTTTTGCCTTGCAGATCGCAACAGCGAAAATGCCGAGGGGGCGTTTTATTCTGACTCGGTCCCCTTTCTCTGGTGCGGTCACCAGGTCGCCCCCACAAAAAATGGCGCATAAACCCCCTCGGTGGGCACACTGTGCACTCCCCCGCCGCCACAAGTAGACCAGCATGCACTACGGCTGCCCTTTTTCAGCCCTACCCTCCCTAAACAAGCCACGCCACTCTGATACCCTTTTTTCGGCTATCGTAAAATCATAACGGG
Organism: Thrips palmi; assembly: GCF_012932325.1. Lineage (NCBI taxonomy): Eukaryota > Metazoa > Arthropoda > Insecta > Thysanoptera > Thripidae > Thrips > Thrips palmi. The sequence continues at coordinate 5,655,134 of NW_023144624.1, read as the reverse complement.
CCGAAGCTGGCTCGTAATAAAAGTCAAACCACCGCTTTTCTGGACCCGATTTGAAAGGAATATGGAGGCGGAAAAAAAAGGGTTGTTGCTGACCAAGGAAAAACATAGGGGCGCGCGATGCGGGCCGGCGAGGCCGCGGCCGAAATCGTCAAATTCGGCGGCCGCAGGATGCATTAAAAAATGTTGCCATTTGCAGTGTGGTGCCTTTTGTCTCCGACCTCTGCATGTGCGGCGTGTTTCCGTAAACATGTCGCCGCAGTAAACCTCGGTATCTCTTTATGCACGCTGCGCCGGTCTGCGGTGTGTCAGTGTGCGTGTCTGTGTGAGTCTGTGTGCGTGCGCCCAGACGCTGCGTGCCGAATCGAGGCCGCGGCGCACCCACCCTTGGATTCCCTCCGCAGACTTACCTGGTGTCATCCTGTCTGGGTGGGCGGCGTGCAGAGTGAAGCGGAGTCAGACGACTCAGCGGAGCCAACGCGCTCATGTGCAGTTTAAAAACACCGTCTGTGCATTTTCAGTGAATTTCAGACGCGGGCAATTCATTTTCTACAGTGCACGCAGTTGAAATGCCCTCGTGTCGGTGCGCCCGGTGCAGCAGTGTGCCTGCCTTGGCATTCCCTGGCAGCCTGCAGTGCGGCAGTCCACCCGTCCAGGTGACCGCAGTGCGACTTGCAGTGCCTCGGTCAGGACTCGAATTCGTCTCGAAGTGTGGCGGTGTGGCGGCACAGGCCCACGCGACGCGGCGGACTCATTGCGTCGTTTGCATACAGCCTTTGTTCGGTCGGGCCGTCTTGTTTGGGTGCATCCAGCGTACCTGTCTGGAGGTGAAGGACCCGACAAACCCGACCCGACAATACGCAGCACCGAATCCCAACACAACTAAGCACGCGTAGCGAGTTCCTCTATTCTTTCACGTCGTTTGGGAATTCCAACTCGACGCTGTTGGGGTTGAAAACAGTGTGGCGGTCGCCCCACCCCCTTCCGCCCACCCCCTGGCCCTCTCGTCATAAAGTCTCCAATTGGAGTTCCGCGCTCCCCAGAGAGAGAGACCCGGGCGGGGCGCCCTCGCGACGATGCCGTGCCCCGCCTCACCCCGCGACGACGCCGAGCTCCGACCCGCGACGCCCCGCGACGCCCCGCGACGACGCCGCTCTCCGCCAGCGACGCCTTCCGCGTCCATAAGTTATGTCACACGCGCCTTTGCCTTCGCGCCGCCTTTGAGAGGAGCGCATAATCCATGAATAAATCAAGTCCCTCGGGGTGGGGCGAGGCGGGGCGGGGCGGGGTGCGGCGTCGCGACCAATACCGCGTGGGACGCGAGTGTAGGACGAAGTGACTCGCCTTGGACGGCCCCTGTCACGCCCAGTTCACTGAACCGGGCCAATAAGTTCCACGCTGCAGCGCCGTCCTCCGTAGGATTCAAACCGTAAAAATAAAACTGGTTTCGGGACAAGCCTTGTCGTTCCATGAATTTTGTTTCGACTCAAAATTTGAGATTGGGAGCAGGGTTTTGTCACTGGCTCATGAACCGCAGAGAGCGACATGAGTGCAAGTTGCCTATAGACGCCAACCTCTCAAGCAATTTCGGGTGAAATCAAAATGAGCGGAGGTGTGTTCAATCTCAACGTGCAACTCAAAAAATTATTAACGAATGGGAGGACGGCGATTCTTCCACTATCAAAAAAGAAAAGAAAAGAAATTTTATTTTGTTTGTCTCGGGCCTGCACTCTCCTCTCACGCGTGCGAGTGCGACACAGCGTGCGACCTTCTAGAGCTCCTCCACCCCGTCGGGTCGGGCCGTCGGATGTGGGTCCTCGCACTCTCCCCGCGGGAGCCGTAAAATCCAACATTTTATTCAGACGAAAGGTCATTCCAGGGGCGCAACGTGTGCCAGGCAGCAGGGCCACGCAGCAGTGCCGCGCAGTGCCACGCGGGCAGCCTTCTGCCAAAACCGTCCCTGTCACACAAGCACACAGACGCACAGACACACAACACACACACATACACACACATACACACACACACGCACAGTCGCTCTTTGGCGTCCTTTTGCCCGGCGGTCGTTTCAAAATGGCGGCGGATCGGTTCGATTCACCGCACGAAATACGCGACCCCTTTAATCATCCCCTATCAATGGGAGCGAATCCGCCCGCACGACGCGTGCATCTCCTCGCCGCGGTCGCAGGAATTTCTTTCCTGTGTGTGGTTTGGGCCAGGCCGGCCTGGCGGGTTAAGTGGGTAATCGCCCGGAAGACTCCCGATAAGAAAGGAGGTTGACAAAGCCAAAGCCGAGGCACCGAGACGGCGCAGCGGACAGAAATATACCGTTGCGAAAAAAATAAGTCACACGTTTCAATCCTTTCATTACGGGACATGTCTCATTGTTATCTTTGACTGCAAAATTTTTGGACTGTTGGTCAATTTTGGCTACAATCAGTGCGTCCGTTTTTTTCGTGGTGGTGGTGGTGGTGGTGGTGGTGTGTGTGGTGTGTGTGTGTGTGTGTGTGTGTGTGTGTGTGTGTGTGTGTGTGTGTGTGTGTCAAGAAGTCTTTTTGCCCTTTCCCTGGACAATAAATTGGCTCCCTTGTTCCCGCATTCCACACTTATGACTCGTGCGACTCTGCGTCGCGTCCGCGTGCCTTCCTCGCTGGACACCTCCAATTAAAGTCACTGCCCGGAGAGACGTGCTTAACAAGCTCGCAGCTTTGCAAAAATATACTCGTGAATTTCGGCCCTTCGAGCAGGTTTTGGATTCCGCCCTACCCACCACGTCCTACTCCACCCCTTCTTCTCGCCAGAGTGCGCTGTTCACAGAAGGTGGGGCGGGGCGGGGTGGGGCGGGCATTATTTACAGCACATCTCTGGTTCCGCAACAGCAGACAGCAGGCACGCCAACCGCAGGTCCAGCGTCCAGACACGTCATTATGATCATGACCTTGTGCATGATCATAGTACACGCTGCGGTCACGTCATGATCATTGAAATGACGTCATCGCGATGATCGGGACAACAAGTCCCGATCATCCTGCTGCTGCCACCGTGGAGCAGCGTTTTCCAATAAATCAGCTCGGCTTCCCTGCGCGTTCCTCCAATCTGGATGGACCCTTTTGTGGATTATGACTCGCTGGCCAATGGTAGGGCAGGTACCAACTCAGGTAGGCCGACAGGTACCTGGACGAAAAGCCATAACCTGAAAAACGAAACGTGGAAGAGAAAGAAAAAGATTTCGTTTTGACACGGACAGCAGCATGGAAAGCACTATTCCGAAAGGGTCTTCTCTTTAAAGTTAGTCAAAACTGTCAATAATGCCTGACAATCGTGATTTCAGCAGACTTTGAGCGGCCAATGCGTCCGATCCTGGGCGGGAAATCGTTCTCCAACAAGGGGCAGTCTTGAAGCAGCCCAACGATATCTTAGAAACACCTGCACTGATGGCGCTAGAACGATTTCTGCATTATAATTTACAGAGCTCTGTGAAGTTACTCCTCGCGAGTGTGCCCACCACACGTGGAACTCCAAGTCCCTCGTCCCCGCCCAACCATCTTTTTTCCCAATCTCATGGTCCGGTCCCGCTGGCTGGACCGGTTCGGCCCCTATTGGCTGGGGACAGCCCGGGAGGAACAGCTCCAGCAGTGAGTGGCTCCGAATCCTTCGAGCGCGCTGGCCACCCACCACGCGCTGGCATTTCCATTATTTACATTTTATCGGACGCCCGATCGCTGGGGCTGCCATGGTGGCGCGCCATGGCGTGGCAGTGCTGCCAACCGATCGCAGAGCTTTTTGAATTTTTCTCAAGACAAAAAAAAAACGAGCCCAAACCACGAGGGAGATTTTACTGCAGATAAAATGGGGATGGGGTCCTGGCCAGTGTGAGCGCGTCCGTGCTCGGGCTACGCGGTACGCCCTTGACCAGCTAGATTTGGCCAGAGTTGGCCGCAATGTCCGAAAATCTCCTGCGTCGTTCCTGAAATCCCTCTCTCCGAAACTGCAGTTGCTGTCTGCTGCTCTGGGCGTTGAGAGCTGCCGGTGTGATACGTGAAATACGGTCTGGAAGGAGGTCCGGTGGAAGCGACCGGGAGGCGGTGGTGAAATATTGCAGACGACGAAGGTCGAGTCGGTGAAAGGCTGTCTGAGGGTGGTGGATAAGGGCTGCACACAATGTTGCTGTTTTTACTGCGAGGGCAATGAAGCTCACACCTCGCTGGGCCGGCGGGCCGGTACTGGGCGGCCGGGGGCACCAGCCAAATTATCGACTGCTGTCAATCCAAGTGCACTCACGAAGACGTGAAAGCAAATCAAGTGTGAGAAATATTATTTTTTCATTTTGACCGAGAACAATTTAAAACGTCTGATTCTCATAGAATTCAGTTAAACAAGACTTTCATATGTTTATGAAGTTTAAATCTCTTTGTTTTTGAGATGTTTTGAGTGTGATCGGTACGCCCATAACCAACTGTCAGCCTCGAGTCGCACACGTTTGAACAGTCAGCGTCTTTTGGACGCGATTCACGATGAATGTTGCCCCCCGAGCATGACACTTTCAAAAATAGTCGGGGATGGCGAGTGCAAGCAACGATTACCAACAATGTCATTTTCAATTTCCATGAAAACAGGCCGTAAATTCCTTTTCCTGAGCGTGCTGCGGCGCGTTTCCCAGCTGCAATCGCCGCGCTAGCCCATCATCGCAGACAGAAAAAAAGTGGAAAACCTCTTTGCTAACCACCTGCTGCTGCTAGTGCACCACCACCATCATTACGTTCAAAAACAATGGAAGGCATTGTTGCACAGTGGTGTGGTTCCAGACCGCCCAGCCAGACCTTCCAGACGCCGCAATTGCAGTCTCTATGCCGGCACCAATTTTACCCTCCTCAAAATGGTAGGCAGGGCCCTTGGCGGACGCCGAGGCGGACGCCCTTTTGCACCTCGGCCGACTCGGCGTCCGCAGGTCAGCAACAAAGAAAAACAAAAACAAAAATGTGCGAAAGCCACTTAGCTGTTGCATTTTGTGCGACACACGTGGCCGCCATCGCGCTGCCGCCCGGCGGACTCCTTACAAGTCGCCCCGAGTGGAGTGGAGCAGAGCGTTCAGTCGGAATCGATGGAGAATTCATGTTTGGCAGAAGTAACGGCCGCCATATAAACGCAAGACGCTCGCTGAAAGCGGGGAGGCGGCGGAAAGCGGGAAGGAGAGAGGGGGAGGGGGTGGGGCTCGCATATCGACCCATTCAACTGCAGCAGGCTTTCCTGCACGAGGCTGCGTCACTTTGGTAATCACGGCCGGAATGATGTTGTCGCCAACGCACACACACACACACACACACACACGAAACGCCATATTTTTGAGCCACAAGCGCTCCGTTTGCCGAAGCCATTAATGGCCAACTTGTTAGAGTAAATAGGGCCCCGTCGGTCACGGCCTTGCCGTTATGACCAGGTTACGAGGCGCACGTTTCGCGCCACACAGCCGGCTCACATTGTTTTACATGATTGCTGCGCGGCGGGCGCTGCGCGGAGCGCCATGCAGATCATCGCCGCGTCCACTCGCGTCAAACAGCTGCCCAATTTGACCGCGTTGCGTGTCACCGGGCCTCTTAGCGCGATTGGTCGCGCTGGCTGTCGTCATAAAGGGCCATGATCGAGTCTATTAGGATCGGAACGGCAGTCGCTGACAGCGAAGGGCGCGCGATTCGAGTCGGGGCTACATTGTAAAAGGTGACGATTGCGGCGTTTGCCGATGCATCGCAGTGATATGGCGCAACTTCCTCAGAGAGACTTCCTTTGTGACGCGCCGCCAATGGGCGTCCGAGACACTGACTGCTCCGCCTCCTCGCGGTCTGAATGTCGCGGCCCGGACGACGAGGAGGCTTTCAGATAAATCACGCAGCAACAGAGACATCAAAACGCTGCAACAAAGTTGCGCGTTCTGTCGCCGCCAAAAGACGTTTGGCGCACTCAGATTCCGGGCGAGACAACGACCCCGCGGGACACTCCGGGGCTTTCAGACGGACTCCGGCCGAGGCGGAGCAGGGGCGGGGGAAGCAGCGGAGCTGGAGAGCCGCAGAGTCTAGATTCAAAGCAGGCAAAGAAAAGGCAAGGAAGGCGAGGAGGGATTGGTCGATCCAGCTGGCTGGCTGCGGAGCGGCAACGCCGCGCGTCGCTTCGACGCCGGGCAACGCCGCCAGGCGGTGGCAGCGAGGCGGCGGGGCGGACGGGGAGCGCGTTTTGAAAATGGCTGTAACATCCTCCACGCCTCGCACGATTCAAGCGACAGCCAAGATTTCACCGAGAAACGCGGAAGTCGCATCCCTGCCTCCTGATTTGCGCCGCGCGTGCCGCCGGGCGGACTACGCCGAAAGAAATAGTAGCGGTCTAAGGATCATGTTGTGGGGCCTTTACAGCGTCGTAACTGGGCAGTCCTTTTCCAAACGCCAAACGCAATTCTCCCGAGGTGAGTCATTCCGTCTTTATAAACCCACGGGACATTGAGCCGTAATGTTCAAGATTTTATAAAGTGTTAACGGCCGGGGTCACGCCGCCGTTGTCTCTGCGTCTGATTGGCCGAGCGGCGGTACATTGTTAACGCGGCTAATTACAGTGTCTCTCCTTACCTTTGGGCCTCGAGGCCTTTGGGCGCCGGGCACTTTCTCCCAGTGCCTTACGGTGTCCTCGCCTCGTTTTTCCTCGCGACACTCTCCAAAGCTTTCTCGGCGGTTCGAGTCCTCACGAACTCGGGTAGTGCCGCGTCCCGACGCTCCAACTAGACTGCCGCGGCTCTGCCAGGCAAATGAGGCAGCGAGGTGTGCTGGCCAGCTGATGAAGCTGTTTACAATTGTGTGTTTTTTCTCGCTGGCTCCCTTTACCCGCCGGAAAATGGTTGGGGTTTATGGCGCACCCCGTGCCGTATATGGCCCGCTACCTATCCACCCAACTGCCTCGCTGCCCCGCCGGCCGGCCTGCATGCCACCGCCGGCCGGGCTGACCGGCCGGAGAACGCGGGCGGGGATCCTCACTCTTCTTTCCCGGCCAGGACACTGCGACGCGAAAAGCGTCGGCTCGCCTGCCTCTCCTTTGCCCAAAAAACCGAAAAAGAAGAAAAACCCTTATATTTTTTTGTCCTGTACATCACCTGACGCGGAGCTGCTTTTTGGCAAAGTGGGACGCGTTCTTGACAACGATCCCGACGAGCCGTCTGGTCACCCTGTCTCTCTCGCACCCCTTGCGGGACGCCCCATGCGTGCGACAGAGACAGAGCGACGATACCCTTCGGCGTGGAGGGTGCGGCCCTTTTTTGCCGTCCGTCTCCGTCTGGCATTCGGCTGCTTTGTGGGGACGGGCCCTTATTGGGGCGATCGCTAGGGTTGCCACCTCACCGCCGTTCGGCCCGCAGTTGTAACCGGGTGGAACCCTTATACTCGTCGGGCGGAAAAAAGCAACCGTCAGCAGAGCGCCTGCGAGTTAGGCAGCCAGCTCGCAGATGCGCACCGGTGTGCGCGCGTTGCCTACCCGCCAGGCGCTCTCAGCCGCGTGACAACTCTGCAGCGCTCCTATTTCAACCGTCCTGGTTTTTTCCCCACTTTGCACCTGACGAGGAAGGCGGCCCTCCTTCGACAAAGGGGTTTGTTATGCTAATCGGAGCCCCACGGTCTGCCGCGTGGTCAACAGACACACGCCTGCGCACCGCACTGTTTTCTGAAACAGCGCCCGTCCGAGGGGTCAAGTTCAGCGTTCAAGTTCACAGGCGGGCTGTTCAAGTCCGCGGCCATCTTGGCGTGGGGAGGGGGAGGGGGCGGCCGAGCAGGTCCCGAGCAGGCCCCGAGTGGTGCGGCGAGGCGCAGCGACGCGCGGCGTGTCCGCCCGAACAGGTTTCGAACCGGTTGCTGCCCGGTGCCTCCCCTCTCCGCCATCAACCAATCGGGATCGCCAATTTTATTGTGCGCGGCCAATTTTTGTTGTTGTTTTTTCGCCGCGTCTTTTCGTTCTGGCTGCCCGTTTTTTTATGTGGGCCGGCAGGACGGGGCGGGTCACGAATACCGATGGCGCCAGGGCTGCCGGCAGCTGTCCGTCTCTCTCGCACCCCTACGGACCGCCCAACGTGCGCGAGAGAGACGGAGGCACGGCAGCCCGGTTCGGGCGGGCTCTGCAGGCCTCAGCGCTGTGTTTGCGTGCAGCACGCGGCTTGATATGCAAAGGGCAACGCCCGCCTCGATCAAGGGCGGAGACACGCTCGACCGAAAAACAAAAACAACAAAAAACACGCAAAACAGGGGCCTGGAATAATTAATTGCGTGCTTACGTCCGTTTGAGTGGCGGCCATTTTTTTTTCTTCCCTAACTAAACACCGCTACTCCGAGAAATAACGCGGATTCGCATGGATCGGACGTTTCATTAGTGATTCGGCCAACTTGAGTGGGCTTTAAGTCCCTCGTAAATTGCTCCACTCGCAAAAAAAAGCTGAAAGTGAAAAGAAAAAAAAAGAAAAAAAAAAGAAACCACACTGGAAAGAAAACTAGTGGGAAAAAGTCTGGTGGCACATGTGACACACTCGCGGCGCACGCGCGAGCGTAAGACACGTGCGCGAGTGAGATAGCTGCACGCGCCCTTTAATGCTCGGAAGGGCTGCCGCTGCAGACACTGCCGTAAAACGAGCGTCGTTAAAAGAAAAAGCGAAATGAGGCCGCGGTCGCCAAAGTTGTCCACGATTTTCGGCGCGAGGCTCAATTTTTGAGGTAAACAATACTCGGGATTTGCGCTTCGGTGTTTCAAGCCCGTTGCCCAGCGTGCAGGTCTCCCAGACCCGTGAGAAGAAACGCTCCGGCTCGCGACACAAACACATTTGGGGAATGGCCATTCTGTCCGGGACGAAGCGCGCGGAACGCGCGAGCGCCGTTGAGGCAGGAAACAAGTTGATTGGCGATCGTTTAGGGGACGCGACGCTACGCGATGCCAGCCCCGCACAAAGAGCTTATTCTTGCTCGGTGCGGCCATGCGAGATGGCGGACGGATACGGCGGCAACGGACGCTCGGCTCATGTCACCGCCCGCCATCAAAATCGAACGAGAGAGGCGACTCGCCAAATGTACCAAGTGCGGCGATATGCCGGAGAGCGATTTTCGATGTCTTCATCGCTACTCCCCTGGCTCCCACCCATTCCAGTGTCGTTTGTCGTTATGAAGTCGTAAAGGTATTCGCGTATGTGATGGCTCTCTGTCTGAGTGTGTGTGAGAGTCAGTGAGAGTGTGAGGGGGGCTAGTCATTGCCAAACCATTCCCACCGGGTCCTCGTGTCAGGTAATTCGATCCGAAGGGCCCAGCAACCTCGTTATGGGCACCCTTTGTTGTGCAACACGATGACATCGGTGTGAAATGGAGCTAGTCTAGTGTGAACCGACGGCGCCATTTTTTCTCATGCCGCTGTCCGGAACAGGCCGCGCGTCGTTTGGGGTGGTTTGGTCATCGTTTCCCTGATGTCTTATTCCCCGCTCGAGTCGTAAAGATGCTTGATTGATGGTAGTTGGGACGAGACGTCATTCCACCTACCTCTTCATTACTGCTTTCGAATAATTAAAACCGAGCCTCCTTAAAACGAGGCCTCTTTTCTCTCTCCGATCGGACGATATGCCGCGGTTTTGTCCGAAACCTAATCTTTATTCCCCATCGTCCACACGTTGGCGTGGGGAGAAATTTCCGTTCCTTCCACGTCGAAAGAGACTCGAAAAGAAAAATCCACGATGGATCGTAAATTTGAGCCGTTTATACGGAATGCAACAGTCCCTTCAGGGAATTGAAATGTCAAAACTCACTCTGGCGAAGCGACCCCGCTGACTCACGACGGATTCCTATACAATCAACAAAAGGTGGCATTTCCGGGCCGATGGTCGATCGTCAGTTTAAATTTTGGAGGTTGACACGCATCCGATCACACACACCGACAGCCGGAATGAGCAACATTTAAAATTAAATTTCCAATTGAAATAAGAGAGAACAACAGTTCACTACATTCACAAAAACGTGGCCATCCTTTTAAAATTTTTTTTTTGTGATTTTCGTCCGTGTGGTGGCGTGGGAAGGGGCGGCGGGCTTACGCTCGGCGGGTTGCCTAGCGCCGGGCGGAGGCTTTATTAAGGCGATAAAACACATTTGACGTCCACAGCCCTTGTGTAGTCTTAGCAAGCCCCGCGCCGCGCCGCCCCGGGCCTTGCCTCGCCGCGCCCTGCCACGCCCTGCCACGCCACGCAGCTCCTCGCTTTACTGCCTTCCCACCCCGTCGGGCCGCCCTGGGCCGCCCCACCCCGGGCAACGCACCGTTTTCTTAAAAACCTCCCCTCCGTCGTAGTCTTAGCGCATTCTTCATTAAAGCCCTCCACTTCCATTATTCTGCCCAGCAGCACCATATCAAAGTTGCCCGGTTATTTTTCTACCGCCACAAACATTTATTTAGTTCCCGTTTTTTTTTCTTTTTAAATTTTCAGCGTAGTCCGGTTTTGGAGGCGCGGCCTACCAGTGATCCAGCAGGTAACCCTCTCTAACCAACCAGCCGCCTCAAAATGTCACCCGCCGCGTCCCGTCGCGGAGGCCGGAGTCCCGGGCATAAAAACTCTCTCGCCTCGCCCCTCTCAGGGTTTTCGTGTTTTTCTTCTTTTTCCTTTTTTATGAAACAGTCCCCACAGGAGGAGCGGGCCGAGCGGGCCGAGCGGGCCGCACCGCGACAGCAGGCAGCCCCACCCAGAGATGGACTGTCGGCAGCAGCAGGGTTCCCTGAAAATAAGCGCAAGAAATATCGCCTATAAAACGAATGCACTTTGCATGGGCTGGGGCTCTGGTCACCTTGCGGGCGGTGCGGGCACTCCGGTCGAATTTCAGCGAGATACCCCCTCGAGATACGGCCAGGGGTTTCGTTCCCACCCACCAGAGCACCGAGAGGATGAATACATTGAATCTTTTAAGGGAGGATAAAATAGAAATGAGGTTGGCGCCCGGCCTGCTGCACCGACACCATCAAATCTTCCTTTTCGGCGGCGCGCCGCGGCGAGGACTCAGCAAAGATGCTATCCAGCCACTGTGCGTGTGTGCGTGTGTTAGTGCCCCGGCATTATCCCGGCTCACTGACTTTCATTTCCATAAGTCCAGGCCGTAAAGTCAGCAGAAACAACAACAACAATAACATCAAGTCGGCGTTCTTTGCCAGTGTGGCGATCCTTTGACCCCGCCTCGGTGGGAGGGGCGGCGTAGTGGCAGCGAGCTAGACACTCTCGAGAGTGACTCGAGTCCGTTTTGCAAGCATAAAATGGGGATGGAACTAAATGCAGCTATCAGAAGCAAAAACATTACAAATTCAAGAATATTTCTCACCCCTCTTTTACCAGTATCATACACTGGGTTACGCACAAGGAGTCAACAACTCGAGATGATCGGTTAACGTGAAGTGGTCATACCCAGTGAAATAATAAACATAATCCGACATGAACACAAGGTGATCCAATTGCTTTTTGATCAACTTTGAGAGGCTGCTGCTCCCAAACTATCAGCGGTCAGAGCCTTTCCGACGCGGTGCTCTAAAGAATTGAGTCTTAAGAATGCTTGGGCGTTGAGGGAGGCCGTTGACCGCAGCTAGATTGGGCCCAGTGGCCGCCCAAAGTCAGCGAAACGGCTATGAACGGAGATTCAATCACTTTTTGACCATTTTTGCGAGGCTACTGCTCCCAAACTAGCTGCGGTCAAAGCCTTCCCGAGGCAGAGCATGGAAGGCTTTCCTAAGAAAGCAAGGGTGTTGAGGGAGGCCTTTGACCGCAGCTAGATTGGACCCAGTGGCCGCCCAAAGTCAGCAAAACGGCTGCTTTTGGAGATTCATTCACTCTTAGGCCCTTTTTGCGAGGCTACTGCTCCCAAACTAGCTGCGGTCAAAGCCTTCCCGAGGCAGAGCATGGAAGGGTAGGGCCCGAAGAAAGCAAGGGTGTTGAGGGAGGCCTTTGACCGCTGCTAGATTTGACCCAGTGGCCGCCCAAAGTCAGCAAAAAAGCTGCTTTTGGAGATTCATTCACTTTTAGGCCCTTTTTGCGAGGCTGCAGCAAACGTTTCGACTTTTTTTTTCGAGTCGTTTCAGCTTCCAAACGAAACTTCCCCTGCCCCATCGGTGGTGGCTTTCCCGGCCGCCACTTCTTTCTCCCAGACGTCCTGATGCAGCAGTCCCGATCGGCGCGACGCTGCCTTATCTGCCACCGTCTTTACGAGGGGATCGGTCCACCCGGGTCCGCCGCCACACCGCTGGAACACGAACCGAGATATCGACCCGGAATCCTTTCAGACGCCCAGCGCAGTTTCGGAGCTGAGCCGGCACCATTTAAAATGGCGCACGGTATCCGCCATCATGTGTCGGGATAAGCGGGAAGAGCATGGACTGCCGTGTGCCGTGTCGCTGATTTTCTCGCGATTAGCCCTAATCGGGATGCGGGTTTTGTCCGAACAGCCGAACCCCAGCGCACAGGATGGGCGCAGAAAGTCCGAAGTTTGGCGGTGCCGCCGTGCCGCCACTGGTGCCGAGGGGAGCTTCTCCATTAACGTTAGTGTTTGTTTCGTCTCGAACATCGCTGCCCCGCCAAGACGGCCGAGGCGGCGGCGGGACACTGCGAGACGAGATGCTTTTATCGGAGAGCGGCAGCTCCTGGCCTCCGCGTTGGAACAAGCCACGCACCGCCACGCACGCATCCACAGCGGCAGCCACCATACCCAGCGCTGCTCTTGCGAATTTTCGCTGACGTGATGGTCGCAACACGAAGTGCAAAACGAGGTTTTCGGTTCCAGGCGCGGCCTCAGCGGAGCCCAAGACGCGCTGTCTTCGCTGCCCCGATGCACCCTCCGGGCCATTTCCTGCTCGGGGTTGTTCCCCTTCTGTCTTTCTCGATCCGGAGGGAGGCGCCGCGCCACGCCGCGCCACGCCGAGAGGCGCCGCCATGTTGGTTTCTCATCAAACTTGTGTTATCTTGGGGCCCCTCCCCGGCGGCGTCGTCTCCGAGGGGGATTTACTTAAGGGGATGGTGTCTTGTTCGAGAGGGTTTAGTTTGCGTTAACGGCCTCCCCTCCAGATAGGACCGTTAGTGCAACCGAGAACCCCCTGCGGCGGTGGGTGGTGGCGCAGCCGCAGAGATAGACACTCAGACGGAGAGACGGACAGAAAGATGGACAGACTGAGACGGACACACAGACATGCGCACCTCAGCAAGAAACTGTGAAAGAAAAATTCAGAAAAAGGATAAACGTGAAGTGTTTGCACCTGGTGGTCAAGTTTGGCGGCATGGAGGTTCCGAGTGGCGGTACGCGGGTGGGCGCCCCGTGTGTGCAAATGTGTGGCCGTGGCGAGCCGACCGGCCGAGCAATTACGCTTTACGTACTTTCCTTAAGGGCCCTTTCGTTGGCTGCCCTTCGAGACCGTTTCAAAATGTCACATTGTTGGCGCGCGCTGTGCCGTGTGGCTGGTGGGGGCGTATTGGTTTCCCGCCATCACACTCCCCGACCTTAACCGGACTTTTTCACACCCCGCACCACCACACTGCGATTGGGCGCAGGGCTCGGCTTTCCCTTGCCAGCGGGGCCCTGTCCGGCCCTGTTCCACAATACGCAGTTCGAGGCCATTGTTGCGTCGCAAGTATCGCCAAAACAACAACAACAATGAGCTGTAAGTAAGGAGAGAACTGCAGTAATCCCTTTCTTGTTGTTTTGCGAGCGCCTTTGGCAAGCAACATTGTATGTCTCATGCTGCCCAGCCTGCCACCCGTCGAACAAAGTTTAAAACAACAAAACAACTTCAGCTGGCCAATTTATCACTGCAAAAATATGTGTCTTTTGCTCGCTTTTGCTCCTGTTTTCTTCACAGGAAAATCTTCGGCTGGTCCTTTGATGAACAGGAGCTCTCGTCACCATGTGTTCGTTCCCATATTTCTCTCTGGTGTCAGATTTTTCCTCGTATTCGTTGCACCTGGCTTCCGAACTTGCCTTTCGGCGGCGGTTTGAAACCGTAAAATTTTGCCGCTCCTTTTCGAATTTGCCGCCTAGCTTTTATCTCGCCGCTGCCGGCGGCACGCCAGCAAGCAGCGGCCCGCCAGCGCTCGGCAGACGGCTTACTTAGGCCGTGGCTCATTAAAACATTTAGCGGGCGTAAAAATCACGAGTGTCGAATGAAAGGGGCTTTGAACCGGCCGGGGAAAAGGCGGGTATCTCGGGCCGGCCGGCGTGGCAGTTACACAGTTCCGCCGAGGGCCGAAGCCGAACCGAAGCCGCGAGCGTGAGCCGAGCGGCCCACGCGCGGCGCACCGCGGCGCACCGCCCCCCGGAAACGACTTCCGCCTCGCATAATTGGGGTTCGACTCCATTTGGGCCGCGTCCATGTTGGTTTTCATTAATGTGGCGTCCGCGTCTCCTCGCGTCTCCGCCATCGACGCGGTCGACGCGGTCCTCGAGGACCGCGCGGCCACGGCGGTCGTCACGTCACGTCGCCTTTACGCAGTTCCGCCGCTATTTGGGTGTGGCCCAATCGGGATAATGACTCGGACGGTCTTTAATTCTTTTGTGACCCTCTTAGTGTCCCGTTTGTGTGTGTGTGTGTGTGTGTGTGTGTGTCGGTTTACTTTGCCAGACCGAAGTCATAGGTCTGCACTTCACCCGCGTTACGAAGGCTTTCCAACGCCGCGAATCTATGCCGGCTGTAACAAGTTGATTCGTCTGCTAGGGGCTGCAGACCAAACAGCCACAAAATTTCGGGCGTCTGCGTGTGTGTGAAAGACTGCGTTTCTGTTCGTGTGTGTATGTGTGTGTGCGGAGTGCGAGTTCGCGAGGCCATCACGCTCGCCTAATGAAACAAACTGCTATCATGACCGACTGCATACGAGCCTCCACCCCATTGGTCGTCCCGGCGGGATGCGGGCCGCGGGGAGTTTTTATTTCACTGCGAAAATCTTCATAATTGGTCGTAATCATGTCGGCGGAATGACGCAGGCCACGCTAAATGCCCCGACCGGGAAGGAGAAAAAAACGCACTGAAAAATCGCGGGGGAACGGGACGGTGTGCTGCTGGAGGTGTGGAGGAGACCCAGCATCGACTGGAAAACGCGTCAGTCTCTCGGCACCGTCACGGCACTTGCCTGCCCGCTGACCGCACCGCTCACTCGGCCGAGCCCTCAGGAGCGCGTGTCCCTTAATTGAATTAAATTCGCGTAATTAACGCAAGTAATGCCCGGGCGCTTGGATGGAGATTCATAGGGGACGCGGCGGGACGCGGCGTCCTCCCGGGACAGCAAGGGACGCGGACGGGGCAGGGCCGGCAGGCCGGCAGTGAATCTCGGTTCCCCCGCCCATCTTGCTTGACATTTTACCGCCCTGGACGCTCCCCTATCTGCACCCCCGCCAGGCCACACCCTCACACACCCACACATACACACTCACACAGACACACAGACGTGCACACGCACGCACTTTCGCCTTTCCCCCCAGCCCCCATATCCCACCCACCACCTCCATCGTGCTCTATGGACGGCAAGGATGCACTCAAGCTTATGGCGAAGAAAAAAAAATAGCGTCCAAAAATGTCACTTCAATAAAAATTAGAAAAATATTGTTGTAAACGGGCAGTACGCAAGAGGGGACGTACCGCCAACTCGATTTCTCATACCGCGGAGTGAATCACCCGGACGACATGTCGGTCAGAGCGGAGTCGAAGACAGCGCGGAGCAGCGCGGCGCGGTCAGACCGATTATTGCTCATCATAAAAGCACCTGTGGAACTTGAGTCTTGACTACTTGAATGCCCGCCATTAATGCAACACTTTCCCTTCAAGACTCGAATATGAGTTGTAAAATGATGTGTACGGCCGGTGCCGGGACGGTGCCGGGACGATCTGGTGGGCGAAATGCCCGCTCTATCGGCACACTACGCCGCTTTATGTATCGTTTAGTCGATCATTAAACACCTCTTGACCGTCCCGTTGGCAGCGCGTGGAGGGGCGGCCCGCGGTGCGTCGCTCACATTGCAGTTCGCCGCGCGCGGAAAGTGAAACGGTCACTGCATATTCACATTGGGGATTTTCCGCGCTTCATTCGGTTTTCTTTTCCGCTGGGACGCAGCACAGTAGTAGCTGCGCAGAGACACCTCAAGGGCAAAAGAAAATGTTTTTTTCGCTGTCGCCAAGCTGGCCTGTCCTATCCGGCCTTGTTCTTGGCCGGCGTCGCTGGGAGGGAGGAAGTGGAGGTGGGGAGGCAAAGGACGCGCACGGGGACGCGTCACTTGCTGATCCTCCTTACGTCACCGCGCTGAAAAGCAGCTGATTTACGGGCAGACAGCTGCATCTAGCTGCACAATGCTGCATTGTACGCAGCATCCGCCGCTTTCTGCAAACTTTTCAAAATCGGAGGTTCAACTCCCGACCGGGAAAGTTACTTTTGTCGCGCGCCCAATTTTTCCCCACCTCGAATCTGCACAGAGGGAAGCTTCGAACTGTTCTTTTGTGAAGCGCTGCCAACGGCGGACGCGGCAGCAGAGTTCGCCAACGGCCCGCCTCACCGCGCCGCCGCGCCTTTGAAGCGGCCTGCACTCTTTTCGAGCGCGCGCCGCTCCTCCTTGTATAACCCTTTGCGCGGGTTATGAGGTGTGGACTGGGTCAGTTTAGAGGGCTTCTTCTGTTTCCAGCCCACGACCTTGTGAAGGCTCTTGTTTTTTTGTTGCTATCATCTTTACTCCCGTTTATTGCCCACAAGCCCGAATGGGGCTTTCAGCGAGGACAGCCCACCTGTGCTTCCAGAGACAGGTTTCGCATTGTTCTGCCGTTGCTTCCTTCAACTCAAAATCATTTTTTTTTCAAAAATATTTTTTAATACAGTGCAAGGCGGCTAATCCGCTGAAAGGCAGTGTCTGCTGGCTGTGTAGCGCACAGGGCATCCGTGTGATGGGTGGGGCGCGGCCGGCGCGGCCGGCGCGGTGGAGGGGGAAGGACGCGAGGGAGAGAGACGCCGATAGCGGGGAGGGAGCGCTGGGCTCGGTCTGGCTCGGCTCGCTGCCGGCGTGGGGGCCGAGAGGGCGTAGCGGCGTGTGCAGTCGGCGCGAAGAGAAGGAGGAGGAGGATCGCGAAGGAGGGAAGCAAAGTGGACGAGGACGGGCAGACAGACACACAGACGGACGGACGGGCGGCCCCGCGCGCCCCGCCTGGACCGGCACAGCCCAGCCCAGTCCCGATTCGAGCCGGCGGTGTGTCGTGGAGATCGGTTCGAGCCTAGGTCCCGGAAACACACGCCGCGCCGCCAGCGGAGCTCCGAACCCTTTTTTTCTGGCCCCGCCGCCCGCCGCCAGCCGCCGCCTGCTGCCGGCCCGCTCCCTTTTGCCTCAATACGGCTTTTAAACAAACACGCACACACACGGCGCTGTTTGGTGTGGGTGCGCCTTGAAGCCGCCGCCGCGATCGCCGCCCGTTTCGCCATCTTGACAGTGCAGTGCCGCGAGTGCAGTGTGTGCAGTGAGTGTGTGTGTGCAAAGTGCCAGTGGTTGTGACTGTGCGACGAACAGAAACATGGCGCGCCGTGGCTGCTGACGCCCCGACGGACGCCCCGACGCAGGATTACCGGGGAGATCCAGAAAAACAAGACTGTCCAGCGCATCCCGGTGAGCGTCCATAAAGGTGCGGGTCCAGTCCGGGGGCTCCCGGGCAGTTGTGTCCGCTATACGACCCCCGTTAAGGGAGTCCGGTAACGTCCTTTATCAGCCCAGCCCGCCCCTGTTCCGCTATTGTTGTTGTTGTTGTTGTTTACAACCCGAATTACGTGGTAGATTTATGCCTTTATTGCATCCATAGCGCGCTGCTCTGCATGTGTGCGTGTCCCTGGACGCGTTCGTCTGTGTGCGCCTCCACGCGTCGGGATTACGATTTTACATTGTACTTAGCAGCCGCTGACCGGAGCGATGGCTAAATGAGCTTCCGCTAGTGAGTTTCCATTTTCTATGATGTGAATGATGGTTTAAAATATTGCTGGTAAAGTTTGGGCGCAACTCAACGTGATTTTGAAGGAAGCTCCGAAGAAATTTGGACAAACGACGCTTTAAGACGAGGACAAGATTCAGTACCCTTCAGCCTAAGGTTTTACTTACCTGATTCAACTGACCATCGCGGTTCACCTGAAGAGACGAGACGAAAAAACGAAAACCCCGACCTAATTGTGGCGAGAGTCCACCCGCAGTGGGTGTCAGCGGAAAAAAAAGAGCCGAGGCTCGCCGGCCGGACTGGTCGACTTATTATGCAGGGGCCTTTTTTGCCTTGCCCTTCGCCGTGGGGCACCTCTTTTTGGAAGGCCGAGTGAAGGGAAACGCTGCCGACCGCATTCCGGGAAGGGAATCGTGTCACGGCCAGGAGTGATTTTCGTCGTAAAACCACGTTCCGTAGGGCAAGGCAAAAAAAAACTGACATGTGGGATATAGCCCTTGTAGTTAAGTCGCACTGTGAATAACGCGTGTTATTCATAAAATGATCTACTGAGTCAGTTCATGTAGTTGTGTGTTTGTCTTCTCATGGTGGGCCCGAAGTCTCCGCTGGTTTATGATAACAAGAAAGTGATAAAAGAACAATTGGTGCCGGGGGCCGTAATCGCTCTAAATTATAGGGCGGCCATAAATCTCGTGATCATGGCCGGGCTAATTATTAATTGTGGCGGCTATTAATGAGCAATGGCGGTCTTTGACGTCACTTTCACCGAATTGCTTGTCATTGGGGCTTGCTCTGCTTTTTGGGAGAGTACTAAAGGGGCACACTATCGTCGTTATGCTCTTCGTTTACCCTCCCGAGGACGTGGCCGAGTTCTGTTCCTCTCTCTTGCTGTTTGATTCAGAAAATTTGCTTAGAAACTTCATAAATGAACACCTAGCTCAAGCGCACTGTTCTGTTTCCCTAAATAAAAAAAAACAGACAGAGACTTTATTTAAATTTGAAAAGCTTCAATTTCTATAAACTTTGCCTGAATGCACTTCTATACAAGAAGCAACGGAAGAAACGGACCTATTTTCGACATTTGCTGTCCATCAAGGTGGACAGAACTTATCCAATGGGGGCTCACGCTTCTCACTTTTTCTCAGAAGTGCAACTACAATTTTGAAATCTTACACTTCTCTGCCGGGTTTCTTCGTGGTTGGAAAAATCACTCACATGGCTTTGGGAATGACTTAAGTGTGTGACTTATGTGTGACTGTGACAGGCTTACTTAATCGTGTTCAAGTCCATCAAAGTATACGTTTGTCGTGACACTAGAACGGAAAAACTTTTATGTCTAGATCAAATGACGCATTTAGCTGCACGACTACGTGGTAATTCGCCAAAGTATGCAAAAAGATTAGTAACGAAGTGTGCTTGTTTTTTCAATTTGAATTCCCTCATTTGAATGTTTCTCTGTAACTTTTTATCTTTCATTGCTCATGTAAATTATGTGTATTGACTGCACTCATATTTCGTTGTGAAGCAGGGTCTCAATATTCCCGAAGATTTGACTGCTGTGTAAGTTGTTAAAAATTTAGTTAGCAACTCAAACCAAATTCATTTCCAGAGACACAATTTTTTTGGAATATTATGAAGCAGTTTTTCAGGACATTGGAAGCTATATATGTACTTTAAATTTATGTTTTTTCTTAATTCTAAAGGGGGCAGATTTTTAAGCACAAATTGCGCCTTAGGGTCAATTTAAATGCTCATCGCCGAAATTTTAAGCATCCTGATTGTCTGCAGTTTTCTCGCCGACAAAACATGTCTGTGCTTAATCGGTACCGCCGTTACAATGACTGACACGGTGAAACCGATAACAAGTATCCGGCGAGAACCGCTCGGCACACAGCGATAAGCGTGGCGACAAGATTAACCTGATTCGTTTGTTCGTGGTTTTTTTTTCGGCCACTCACTCGTGTTCGTCATGATCTAGCCGAAAAAAGGGGAGGTTCAGCCAATTCAGAAACGAAGAGTCCAAACGGCGAGAGCTTAGTGGCCATAGTCTACTGTTATCAAATTGCTATTGTAAATTTCTTTCAGGGTTCCTCTTCTATGATGGTTTTATGTTTGGATCCTTGAAAGCTACACACGCATCGAGTATAACTTTTCACTAGGTTCGTAGTGTTAGTGTTTCTGTTCCCGAAGCAAAACATTGGCGAGGTCCTGAAAGTGAAAGAGTCCAGTGTTATTGACACTTAGGCCCTTATCACGCCGTAAACGCTGTGGCGATGAGTGTTTAACGTATGCGCGCGCTTTCACTGCTACAGAGGCTTTGTTTCGATTGCAACTAGGGTCGTAATGGGTCGATAAACCGGTAATCGGCGCAGCTTCTATTTAGTAAGTCCTCCGTGCAAGTGCAAGTTCGTCGAGGGCGTGGATGCGTTGCTCTTGGTTTTTGCACGTTGGCATTGACAGACGCATGTCTGCGATCGGCGCGAGGCTGTGCACGGGGCCGCGGCCGGCCGCCGCGACGCTGCAGCTTCCTTGCGAGGCGTCTTGCGGGCATGCTTCGCGGCATCCTGCAGCCTCCCGTTGCCATGGCGACGGCCCCGTCATTGGCCGCCGCCGCGCAGGCGCTCCGCGTCCACCTATCGCAGCGCGGCTGGCGTCGCGGCGGCCCGGTGGTGGGGGAGCGGCGGGCACGCGCCGGCCATATTCCCCTCTGTTTGACTGGCCAATCGGAGGGGGAAAAAAGCCGGGCCGCCGCGCCGTGCCTCGCAGCGCCGTGCCGTGCCGCGCGGTGCCCGGCGGCGCGCTCGGCTTTCGCCGAAGCTGGGCGTCGCCGCGTTGCCACATCTACCCGGCGGCGTCGGCAGCGCGGGGCAGCATGTGCTTCGCGCGCGGCTCTGCGCGCTGCGAGCAGGAAGTGCAGAGACCCGCTCGGAAAACGGGTCGGCGACGATACACGTTTATTGTCTCGAAGCAACCGGCATGTCCAATCTCAAGTCCCAGCGCGTGCAGTAAGTTTCTAACCGTTTAGGAATTCGGAAGTCTTGAACACGATCAACAGTCTTGATGTCTTTTCATCTCCTCGTTTGCACGGACCTTTCCCGGTTTTTCCGCACCGCCTGCACCGTGGTGCTCCTGCAGCGGATGACCAGGCTTTCGTACTTGGCGCGCTGTGAGCACGGTGTCGAGCGTTGCTATGGTAACGCTGCGGGAGGGGTACGGACCGTGGCGCGGGGAGGGGTGGGAGGGGGAATCGTGCGCGCGCATCACTGATGGCTGCCGCTGCACGCAGTTCCGCGCCGCTCCGGCGGGGGAGCCACCAGTCCCAAATTGACAACACCACCACTGTTACGGCGCGTCGGGAAACAGCTTCGTGGCCGAGTATGCGTGGTGTATTTCTAAGTGATCCGTCCCCACATGACATGATTCTCTTTCCGCACTGTGCGTCAGCAGTTCAGAATCCAACGCAAAACTCTCTGTTATTCAGTTTTGTCCTGACTACAAAATTGTCTCTTTTCCAAAACACAAAAAACTCAAACTTTTAAAAAGACACACGATAAATTGCCAAAAAATCAAAAGACGAGTTGTCTTTACTTTTATAGTGGTTACCGTGCAATGCGCTGCTTTGTCAAATGTGCTTCGAATCTTGTTGAATGCGCTCTAATTTGTGAAACTCGCGGCTGTTTATACGCCGCGCTCCCCGTCAATACTCCACGACTGCGGGCATACGCTCGGCGCGAGGGACTCCTCCCTCATGTCGCTGGAAGTTCGGCGTCCTCCCGCCAGACAGCGCTCTGCGGTGGCGCGGCGCGCGGGCCGGTTTCAAACATGGGAGCGATGTGCCGGGGGTTCGGAGCTTCCCGCCGTCTGACGCCCGGTGGCGGAGCGTCAGTCCGGCCGTCTGCCGCTAGGGTGCGCCAGGGTGTGAGTTAATCCAGCCGGCTTCGGCTTGCGCTCACAGAGGGCGCGAGAGTCGCTCTGACGAGCGTCAGGTTCGAGGTGCGAGGGCTGTGCTTGACTTTGCCAATACGAACGTTTCGAGGGAAAATAACTGCTCATTTTCAAGCTCATTTTGATGAAAGTTTTACACGAAATTCGTAGCTGCCGTACCTTGTAAACTGTGAACTCGGGGGAATCTCCGCCTGCGGATCCAAACTTAAAAGTAAACCTCACCATTCTAAGTCAATGTGTGTGAGATGTTGTTCGCGGGCCGCGTGCTGTAAATGTTTCTGCTGTGTCTTTTGCCACTTTCCACCTTTATTCTCCCTTATTTATGGTCACTCTGACTTCTCAATCGCTCCTCCGATCCGGCCGTAAGCAGCCTTACATTATGCCCCTTCCCTCCGCGCTCCGTGACATGTATACGGCGGAGTGTCGCTATCTCCCCGCTGTCCACCTTCTCGGCCGGGAACTGGTTTCGAATCGTCCTCCATGCCGTCCGGTAAAAGTCGCCCGGGCGCCATTTTTGTCTCGCGCCGCTCGATCGCAACCGAAAAACGCCTGCCAAAAGTCGCTCCTCCTTCTTCTCCGTCTGCTCAGTCATTGAGAACACCACTTCGTTAGGTGGCTAACAGACCGCAGCGCCGCGCAGCACGCTTCAACGGCCGCGTCGTAAAGGAAAAACTACGCGTCACTGAATAAACCGCAAATCACTCGATAAAAAAGGACAGAAAGCCCTTTCAAGTGGATTTTCCTTTCTTCCGCGACAGAGCATGGCAGAGGTCCTCGAACAATGCGTAAACCCCTTCTTTGTGATGCACAGTACATACACTGTTTAACTTTTTCTCTCCCATGTCAAGCAGGGAGACTGAAAAAGAAACGACGGACTCGCTTAGACGCTAGCGGGGAGGCCCGGACAACGCACCCTCTCCCATTTTTCATACTGGTTTACGACACTCGCGGCTTTCCGCCCGAAATCTGTTTTTCTCTGTAGTCAGGCACGTACTGCTCTTATTTTAGACCGGCAAGGATATGGCTGATGTCTGCAGCCCACGCAAACGCGCAAAAAAATAAAAATAAAACAGAGATGAGAAACAGAACGCGTCGGCGGGAGTGCCGGCGAGTAACTTCTCACATATTTAGCGCCCAGAATAGAATTAGCATCTAATTGGGCGCTATCTGCCAGTGACCCACTCGTATGTAAAACTCGAAATAAGTGTGAAGCTCGTCGCTCGCGTGCTCAGGTCGAAATTTGTCTACGAATCACCAGAACACTTTCAAAATAATCGAGCTGATTCGACAAATTTTACCCGGTGAAAGGTTTTGGAAGTTGTCCAGCTTGTTTCACAGCGAAGGGTGCCAGGAAAAATACATACAGGCGCCGTGTTTTGGGTGCTGCATTTTGAAAAGCGCGCTTTTAAAAATTGAGCCGCCTTGCTGTGCGGTGCGGTGCCGAGGCGCTGCCGCGCTATACAGCCTCTGGGAGGGCGGTCCGGGAGGCGTCCCTTCCGGCGGCGAATTGGGGCGTGCTGGGCTGCGTCCGCGTCGCGGGGAGTGTGGCAGTGCCGCGGGCCGTGAGGGGCGCTGGGACGGCGGGGGTGGGCCCATTCGCACGCAGCCTGTCTGCGGGTGTTCCCAAGGAGTTGTTCCGCGGGGTGGAGGCTGGCGGGGAGGGGCAGGCCGCCCCGAGGCCGCGCAGGGACGGGGCGAGGGTTGAGAGGCTTGCCATGTTTTCCCTCCCCTGTGTCCACAACGCGCCACCCTCTCTCTCTCCCTCCCTCCCCCCCTCTCTCTCTCTCCCTCTTTCTCGCTCTCTCTGCCTCCCCTCGCTGGCAACTTGGTTGGCGCGACCCGCCCCGTCCCCTCGGGCAGGGCTGTGTGCTTACGAATCGCCCGTCCGTCCGTCCGCTTGCTGAGTCAACTGTCATCGCAATGACTGTCTTATTTTCTCCGGACCGCTCTCTGGGCGGATCCCGGCCGGCCGAGGATTCTTGCGATTCCGCGGATGACGGAGCGGCGAGCCTGGAGTGGTGCCTGCCCCCCCCCTTTTTTTGTCCATGGCAATCTTTACTGCCTGGTCCTTGGCGGGACTGTCGCACAGCGATTCAATGTGTGGCCTTGCTCTATTTACCGTCAATGCGAGTGCGAGACGGAGTGGGACGGACGCAGGTAGAGGCGCGGCGACGCGCTGTATGGAAATAGGGTGCGGTTTATGGCAAGGGGTGAGCCGCGTGCCTCGTAGTTCTAACTTTCGCTCTCCGCCGCCCGAAAGTCCGTTTTGTTCTTCCTTTACGGCGGCCCATTCACGGTCCGAATTCCTCGGCCGTGTCCTTGGGCCCTTCGGACGGTCCCTCGGACGGTCCTCGGCCCTCGCCGCGCCGCCACACTGGACGACGGCCTGGACGCGCAGACTCCCAAATGCCGGCAAATTTACGGAGGATGTTGGAGCGAGATGATGGCGTCCTTGTGGTGCGCACATGCAAACACGCGTCCTGCTCGCCGGCCCCCCAAGGGCGGTGCAAGGCTCTGTGTGTGTGTGCGTGCGTGTGTGTCTGTGTGTGTGCTCGAGTACTGCCAGCCCGTTCTGTCATCCTGCGACCACCCAGGCCAGGGAAGTCTGCGCTCTTGTCTCCTGAACCATTTCTGGCGGGAAACAAGAAATAAAACAACAACAAAACACACACACACACGCACACAACATTTATATTTTTGCGCTTGCTGCGTCCAAAATGGCAGCCCACGTAGGCAACCTGAGTGGTTTGCTTCGCACATCCTTCCCGCTTTGCATGTCGGGCCGCCGCGCAGCAGCGCTCAAAGCAAGCTTTTTCCTGGAAATTGGCACCGCCGCCGTCGCCCCGGACCGCAGAGGAGGAATATGTGATCGGATCTCTCGAAGACTGGTCGGCATTATAATAAAATAAAATTCAGAAAAAAAAGAGGGGGCAGAGGAAAGAAAACACTTGGGATTAGACCACTCCCTCCGTGTTGTACATCTCCATCTTTATTGGGGTTGCTCTGACAGCGGGGTAATCATGGCTTCCCGGCTTAGCGGGTCTGGCGTCTTGGCTCTGGATCTTGTCGCCGTACAGGGCGTGGCGTGGCGTGGCGGGGTGGGGCGGGTCGACGCCACGGGATGCATACGTTATGCGACGCTGGAAAGAAAAAACATGGCACCAACAAAACATAAGAAAAACCACCTAAATTTTTTTTTAAACAAACTAAAGAAAATAAATAAAACATTCGAACATGGGGTTTCAAATTGTATCCACCTCTTGTCTGGTGGTGAAAATGGCCGCTGTGTCCCACGCCGTCCATCGTCCATCCCCTGGCGGGGCATGCCGGGGGTGCGTGCCGCGGCGTGCCGGGTCACTTTGCATATCTCCGTGTTGCTTTGAAGAGAACGCCGCCTCGCCAATCGGCCGATCGGGTTATTAAGAGGCTCCTCGGCGTGACAGGCGGCGCTTTTGACTCGCCGCGCGACTACGTGACGGAGCCAACCGAAAAGTGGCTCTCCGCTTTTATGTCTTTCTTTTTTTTCCCCGCCACTCTTCTCCGCTTTTTTTCTTCGTCGATTTCATTAAGACCGCAAACAAGACTTCGCGGTTTTAATCCGCCGCGCCGTAAACACGTTAACGTTTGCTTGCAGTGTCGAAGGGGCGGAGGGGAGGAGCGCCGCGCTCGCGAGAAGGGGATGTCGTGTTTACCTGCCGAGTCTATACTCCTTCGTGTGAATTTTTCGTCGCGCTCGGTTCGTTATCCCCGCGTTACCACACCGTCGGCCGTGGTTTTTGGCGCTGTCCGTTTGAAATTCGGTGCCGTGCCGCGCCGCCACTGTAAATGTCAGGGCGAATTAGTCGGCTGCACTTTACATGCGAGAAATCCCAGGCGGATTAATCCTTTGGTGGATGGGGGCGGGGCGGGGCGGGGCGGGCGGGGCGCGGCGGCCTGGAGGCTCTAGGGGCAGGAAAGCCCTGCCGTTTTAATGGCGGAGCGGGCGAGCGGGCCACCCTCACCTTCACCCGCACGCCCGCACGCGCGCTGGTGGTCTGCTAAACAGCAGGGGTGGCTCGGGTGGTACAGTCCCCGGCAAAAAGGCCAAAATGGTTCTTTGTCAAACATTAATTACTGCATCAACTTTTTTGATTTTTTTTTTGTTTTGCTTTGGAAGACATTTTGGTTTTTTTCTCTTATTTACGTTTTAAAGACAAGCACGAAGCTGCGAAGTGGACGCGCTGACTGTACTGGCCCTGAGTGCCGTGGGCTGGCGCTTCGCGCTCGGACTGTACTTCTTATCGACTGATGCAGCAAATGGCTCTCTCGCCACCCCGCCCCGCCCCGCCGCGCCACGCCCCTTTCGGGACCACCGAATGCAAATTAGAGAAGCTCTGCGAAAGGTCATCGGAAGTAATGGCGCCTTTCGGAACCCTTTACAAGGGCCGCTCCCCGGCGGCCGCCCAAAGTCTCTCCAGCCCTCAGCCCCTCCGCGATCTCTGGACTCGGCCGGGTAATCCACGCACGCCTGTCTCTCGTAATATCAAACTATTCGCTCTGCACTGGAATTTATGGCGTGCCTTCATTTGGCCGCCCGTTGTCCACTGGGTTTACGACCGCGAAACTCGCTTGTCGTCGTGATATTTATACGTACACTCGCTTAGAGACGTCGCCGCTTTTGTTTTACTTGACAAGTTCCCGGGAAGCGGAGCGCGGATCTTCCCAGGAATGCGTTTCAGCGAGCGATGATATCTCCGATTTCCATTCAAACTTTAATGATTTTGATCAGCCTTTAATATCTGCTTTTCGCTTTTCTTTTTGCTTATTCTTTCACTCCAGCATCTTTCACGACGGCTAAAAACGAATGCCGGGAGAAAAGATGGTAACGGGATAACGCGGATGACATCAAAAAGTCAATCGAGGAGACATCCCGATCTCACATAAAAGTTTTCTGCCAACGTCTGCAGCCGTCTAAGCAGTCCGGCTCGATTGTAACCGCGATCGCCAGTGTGTGTGTGCGCGCGTGTCTGCGAGCGTGTGTGTGTGCGTGGCTGCTTGTGTGAGTATGGGATCGTGAGTCCGTGTGCAGTGTGCATACGCGGCGTGTGTGTGAGTGCCCGTGCACACGAAGTAAACGAATGTGTGAGTGCGCTCGCTTGCCTGCCGAGTTGTTTGCCGCAGAGTTGCCAGCGGAGGCGCATCTGATGCTCCCTTTTCACGTGAAGCCAATATTTTGACCTTTTCAAGAGGACTGCTCCGCTTATCTCAAGGAGTAAACCCTGCTGGTAACGCGGCCGGTGGGTTGGCATGTTCGGCCCGGTTGGCCCGGCTGGCCTGGCTGGCCTGGTTAGCCCCGCCGGGCGTTGAAGTCTCCGCCAAACATGGCGGCTGTGCCTGGGCCGTGCCGCGGCGTGCCAGATGTGCCCCGCCCCGCCGGGTGGCGTGTCCCCGTCGAGTGACGGCGGCCAGACGTGCCGAGACGAGACAAGACGCCATGGAGGCAGCCAGCCAGGCCGGGCCACTATCGCCATAAACGCCAAAACTAAACACGCCGTGCACACCGGCACTGCCGCGTTTTCGCCTCCCTTTCGAGACTTCCTCCCCGTGGCGCGCTGCCGTGCCCCCCTCCTTCAGCCGGAGTCACTCCAAAACGCGTCGCTCTGTCTCCCTCGCACCCCTACGGGACGCCTCGTGAGCGCGAAAGAGACAGAGACAGCCTGCACGGCCAGCGTGGGCCCTCCTTCCTTCTTTATTCGTGTCCCCCGCCAGGGTAAGCACAATTTTTCCGCCGCTGTCCCCGGAGTGGCGGTGAGGGGAGGGAGGGCGCTACTTTCTTGTCCGACTGCGCAGCGGCGCGCAGTGCGGCGCACAACCGTTTGCTTTTATTCGCGTGTTCCCATGAATCATCATTCCTTATTCATCGCCCTGCTTGCTTGCGAAAACAGGGCGTCCGCCACCCTCGCCAACTTTATACTGTCGGGACTGCCCGGCGGGGAAACTTTTTCGGACAGGCACCGCGCCCTGCAGGCAGAGTCTGTCCCGCCCGCACTTCTTGCGCGTTCCGTGGGGGAGAGAGAGAGACAGCAGACACCGTGCGGAATCGGACCACCGCTGCTGCTACCCCTCCAGACGTACTCCGGCAACTTTTACCCAACGGAAACTTTGGACCAACTTCAATTAGAATAAGAAAGTCCGGCGTTAAAATGTTTACAACCCCTTCCTCCTGTTTTCGGGGCCGGGGA
The DNA here is from genome assembly GCF_012932325.1 of Thrips palmi. Taxonomy (NCBI): domain Eukaryota; kingdom Metazoa; phylum Arthropoda; class Insecta; order Thysanoptera; family Thripidae; genus Thrips; species Thrips palmi. Next base: position 5,627,016 of record NW_023144624.1, on the reverse strand, counting down.
GAGTTTTCTCATCTCGGTTTTTCTGCTCGCCCCTCGCCACGCGGTGGGGCGCCTCCCTGGCGCTCCCTGAGCCCCGCGCGCACCTGCGCCTCGCGCTGGGGCACGTCTCCCTTAAAAAAATGCTCTCGGGTGGAAAATATGCCCTTGGCCGAAAAATGTTCTGGTGCCAGAAAAATGCGGTTGGGCTGAAGAAATACTCTGGCAGAAAAAATACTGTTCGGCCGGGAAAATGCTCTGGCCTGGAAAAGTGCGTTTGGTGGACGAAAAAAGATCACGTCATGACTAGTGAACTCGGTGTTTTGGCGGGTGCAATGCGTTGAGAGCTGGAATTTCAAAACAAATTTAGTTCAAAATTAGTTCAGTTTTTTTTTTCGCCGTTCCCGTGGAAACAGCACGCTAGCGGTCTCTCCTCGAGGGTTTCACCTAGGATGCGAATTAGCTCTGCTGCCCTCGTGGGCCACGCCCCCAGAATAACACCGCACGCCACGCCGTGCCCCACGCGATTCAAAACCACGCCCCGGGCTGCGTGCGGATCTGGCTGGCCGGCGGGGCCTAGGGCGGTGGGGCCTAGGGCGGTGGGGCTCTCCTGCACTGGAGGAGGTCGGCATACTTCGGACGCCCCGGCCGCGCGTGACCATGTCCGATAACATTGCGTCGGGGGCGGCACTCCGCCGCACGCTCGGCCCGGCCAACGCCGCCAACGCCGCCAGCGCCGCCACACCCACAGCCAATCAGAGTGTGATGCACAGCGCGGCCAAGAACGTGCACGCCAAAGCCGTGTTGCCGATCCGCAATTTTGCAGCACGTTCTTTAAAAAAAAAGACGAAGTTTTCTCAAAAAAAGTGTTGTTTTTGTTGTTGTTTTCGCGGTGGCCGTGACGTGACGCTTGCGTGCACCTGATAAGTCAAGTCGTCGTGACGGTGCTATCTATCCATCGCGGGGTGGCGTCCGCGGAGGCTCGCCGCGCCCCCGTTCCTTCGCCCCTCGGACGCAGCCAGTCGTGTGTGACGTCACCACGCCGCGGTCGGCTCTCTGTCTCTCAGCAGGCTTTCCCGCGGCCCGACAGCGTCAACCCACCGCCGAAAAACGTTATACTGAGAAAACCTTTCAAACTATTTTAGGCCTTGCAAAGAAAAGTAGCATGTTATAACATAGTATTTTAAGCATATATAGGCTTACAAAGAAAAAAAAATTAGGTCACGATTTATTTCTCAGTATTGTAAAGTAAATTAGTTTGTATTGCTCAAAATACTTCGTAAGGTTTTAACCGTGCACGGTGAACTTCGACAAGAAAAAGAAGCAACGAAACAGAGGGTTGAGGCCAAATTAATTGAGGAATAAAAGATGTCGTCCGTGTCCGAGGCGAGGACGTAAATTACTCGCGTGGCGACAGAATTCCCAAAATAGAGATGTCGCCGCTGGAAGGCGGGCCGGCCGGCTAGGCGACAGTAAATACGAGGGCAATAAAAGCGGCCAAACTGACCTGAACCAAGTCCGCGCCCTCCGCCGATTGGCCGATGTCCTCGCTCTGTCTCTCTCGCACCCCGAGGCGCGCCCGGTGAGTGCGAGGGAGACAGAGCGACGGTGGTGTCCAGCGCCCTGGCGGCCACGTGCGGCCAGTGAACCACAACGAGGCCCTCCTCGAGGCCACGCCGCCGGCGGTCAAATATTTGACCCGCGGAGATACCAATCAAATGATTTGACGGATGGGCCGTCCCCCCGGCGTCGACAGTGTCCACTTCCCCTCGCGCCGCCCACGCCGCCCTCTCTCCACCGCCGCCGCGGTCGCAGCGAGACACACAATTAACGTCCCGCCCTATAATATCAGCTCCAGTGCTCGACCCTCTCACGTGCGCGTCGTGCCAGGACCGCCGGGGCAGCGTGGACCGCGGGCCGGGGCGGGGCGGACGGGGCGGGCCGGGGCAGCATTCTCGCCGAGTTTGGCGTGCTGCGTCGCCGCGCTGCCTCCCTTGGGCCCGGGCCTGGCGGAGGGTTGCCCAAAGCCGCCACCCTCTGCAATTCCATGGAGAGGCCGCGGCGGGGCGTGGCGGGGCGTGGTGTGGCGTGGTGTGGCGTGGTGTGGCGTGGCGGGGCGTGGCGTGCCAGGGCCGCGGGACCCCCCGTTCGGATCCCAGCAAAGCCCCTAAGACTGGTCCTCCAGGAAACAGGGCTGGCTGTAAAAACGATCCTGGTGGGGCCTCGCGGGTCGGCGTGGGGCTGCCACCGCCCCTGCCGCCCCTGCCGCCCTGGGCTCTGCGCCGCTCTGCGCCGCTGTGCGCTCGGCCCCGGCTCCCCGGGCCTGTGCAACTCTGTAAAGAAGGACCTTGGCTCGCCTCGGCTTCCTTGGCGCGCTTGGCGCCCCCCGCGGGGTCGAAGCTCGTCCGGCTTATCAGATCTGGCTCTCTCTGCCTCCCCCTCCCTCGGCGCGGTACGGCCGTCAGGTGCGATGATAGAGCCGCGGGGCGAAGCGGGGCACTGTTGTTTCGGCAGCGTTTCTGTTTTCTGTTTCTGGGCACGTCCGCGCGATATCCGGGCGTCCTGGAAGACGAGGCTCCCCATCGGGGCTGTAAAATTAGAGCCAGCCAATGATCCCCGGGCGACGCTGTGTTATGATTGCCAGCACTCGTCTTGCATCGCGAGTGCGGGCGTGGGGCGGCGTGTGGGCGGCGTGGCGCGGCGTGGCGCGGCGTGGCGCGGCGTGGCGCGGCGTGGCGCGGCGTGGCGCGGTGGTGTGATGTGACGACCCCGCCGCCGCCTCCCCGCCGCCATCAAGGCTTACGTATGCATGGCGGGCCGCGGCGCCAGTGGGGATTGGTGGGATTGGTGGAGGCCGAGGCCGGGCTCAGCCACTACTCCATCAAGAGGTAATCCCCCGGGGAAGTCCCTATCGCGGAGGGCAGGGCAGGCAGCGCAGACGCGCCCTCTCTAAGCCCACCCCCCGAACAACAACTAGTTCGTCTCCATCAACGGCGCGCACTAAAGCAGCAATGTCAAGAAGGAAAAAATGTTCACCGTTCTGGCTTATAAGTACACATTACCCAAGTATGGCGCGCAGCAGTGAGTGGCGGTGGTGGAAGGTTCGCACGTGAAAAGACACGTCGAGCGATTTCCCATCCCGTCGATGAGACTGTGCGGCGGGTACACCGCGACCCCTGCGTCGCCGTGAAACCTTGTTGCCGGCGAGTTTTAATCAAACAGCGTCTCGCTTCATATTTTCTCTTTCCGCTTTACCTCCCGCGGCGTGGCTCTGCCTTTAAAGTTTCCAACCCTAGGCCGAGGCGAGGCGAGGCGAGGCGCGGAGCGGGCCCGCCCCCTGCAGGCTCCATAGCGCACTGTTAATTAACGTCCTGCCCCTCCCCCTTTTCAAACTTTGCGTGGCTCGGCTCCTTGGAAGCAAAGAAGAAAAGAAAATTTTAATCTCTGTCGCGCACGACGAACGACAAAGCCTACGGTGGAGGTCGTTCGACGTACGTATCCAGGCTTTTGCATATTTCCACCGGCTTTCCGCGCCACTCCCGCGGCCGGGCAGGGAGCGCCTCGCAGGAGGCCTATTATTAAAAGTAAATCGGATATTGAAGACCGTCACTTACCAGCCCGGCGCTCCCCGGCTCTCCCCCGTCCCCTCCCCGTCCCCCCGCCTCTCTCCCGGCCGCGCTTTACGATCGGGGGATTTGCTCGTGCTCTTGCACAGCCAAAGTCGGTCATGAAATTCAAAAATCGCGGGCAATTCTCGTAAATCAGCGCAGCGGTACTTCCCGGGCCGAGACAGAATGGAGCCGGCCTGCGCGTTTTGGAGCCGGACGGCGGCGGGACGGGGCAGGACCAGTGACGACTCTGGACATAGCGTTTCGTCGCGCTGTCTCTCTCGCAAAGTGTCCCCCCGCCGGAACGCGCCACGGGTGCGAGAGAGACGACACCGGGGCGTCGGAATCGCTCGGCAGCCAGTAAGAAACAAAAGGAAACTCCCGCCAGAAATGAGAAGGAAACGGCCTGGAATTAATCCCAGATAGTAGTCCGCCCGGCTCCAGCTTGGGGGACCGAACGGGACCAACGGGACCAGCGCACCCCCAGGCGGCCCCACCCCGCGCATCATTTCATCCGCGTGGCCCACCCCCTGACAACACCCCCAATTTCTCTCTGTTCCACAAACTTTTTTTTCTATCTTTTTGGAACTTTGCAGAGCGTGCCGCAGCAGCCCCGCCGCCGATTGGCTGAGCGGGCGCCGAGCCCGACGCGCGCGCTATCAGCCATCTCTCCCCTTAGCGGGCGTCTTTTTATATTTTCCATCGCCTGCCCCGGTTTTTACAATAAACGTGACTGAAATATTGAGGCGCCTCGTCGCAGCGGCGTCTTGCCCGCCCTTTTTACCCCCTCCCCTTCCTTTTTGGCTCCCCCTGCTTTGGGCCGGCTAGCTGGCAGCATGGCCGCACCACTCATCCACCCCCCGGCCCGGACGTAATTCAATTTTGCTGTCTTTCGCCGGTTTCAAATTTCATGGAGTTATAAAACCGAGCCGAGCCGCGCGCAGCTTGTCTCATATTTGAAACACGCCGCGGGAAATTCAACTCGCGCGCCGTCTTGTTGTACACGCCTTGCTCCTGGAAATGGACGGCGGGAGATTAAAGTTACACTGCGATTGAGACCTCATCGGTGGCTCCGCGCTCCGCGACTGCGGAGACTCGTTCCGCTGCCGAGACGGAAAGCAAACTCATGACGGTCGTTAACTCGGCGCTCGTAACCCCATCCCATATCGGCCGGATTAAAAGTAGTAATCCCATTACGGGTCGCGAATTTGGAAGCCAAGGACCGGCGTCGCGCCGTGGAGTCGCCGCGCTGGAGGGGGAGGGGGCGCCCTTGAGGCCCCCGTGGGGTAGGCAGCGGGGCCACTGTGCGGGTTGCCTACCCTGGCTGGACCAGATAAGCGACACATAAAGCAGAGAGCAAATCCTTGTCGTCCTGAGGGGCCGAGGCCGCGGGCCGCAGAGGGACATCCCCGCTCAGCCAGAAAGCCACCGCCACAAAAAAGAGAGAGGGCGTGAAATTTGAGGACGAAAACTTCACTCGGAACCTCGGTTTTGGAACTTGAACTGCGTGCGGTGTGTAGGCGCGCTGAAGAGAAAACGTGGCCAACGGCGTCAGACGGAAACGAAACCCCGAGTGCGGCTCGCGGTGCAAGAAGTAGTATATTCGGCCGCACAATATCTGCTGTCAAGTCGGATCCAAATAAACGTCAGTGGCACGGCCTGGGCACGGCACGGCATGGCGTGGCGCGGCACGGCGTGGCTAGCGGGGGCGTGCCCGCTCCTATCGCCCGCTGGGCTGCGCCTGGCTGGGCTGGGCGGGGTCAGAGGCGGGGCCGGGGCTCCTAGGACCTTATTACTGGCTTTTCTTTTTGTGCGCCTCCACCCCGCCGCGCCGCGCCGCGCCACGCCCGCCAGGCCGTGCACCCCGTGTGGGAGTCAGTGACCTTCTTATACGTCTTGATAAGGGCGGGGGGGAGGCGCCTTCCCTCCGCAACCCTTTGCACCTGCCGGGTGGCGGCCCTGCAAGGCAAAGGGCTCCGAGGCAGCCCTGCGGCCCTTCCCGATCAGATGCCCTGCCACGGCAATTAAAGTAATGAGGGCCGATTCACACGGCGGACGCGCACCGGAAGAACGCGCCTCCATTACGCCCGTCCGCCCGTCCGGAGAAACATGGAACATGGCCGCGCCGGGGAGTGCCGACCAGAAGGTCTGCATCTCGAGAACGGCCAGTGGAAACACTGTCACGTGAGGGACGACAGGCCTTGCAATTTCAATTTTTGCACGTAGAGGGCGTACGCATACCCGGCTTACATTCAAAATTCAGCTGAAATCACGATTTTCAAGTCATCTACGTTTTGGTCAGCTTGGCGACCACCCGGCTCTCAGACTGTTCTCAAAAAAGATTCAGACACATCTTCCAGTCCCCATTCATTTAAAAGATATGAAGAATCGTACACCCTGTACGCTGCCTTCTATCTGGAATTGCTAAGAAATGCGACGTTCTAGCGGTGTAGCGCTGGACCAATACGTATCGAACTTAGAGGCCGCGCCGTAAAACGCGGCGCAGCTGCTGTCACAAGTGGTGGACGTTGTGCCCTCCATGTCGGCCACCCAAGACGACAGGCGGTGGACGGGCTGGCGGACGGACGGACCGACAGACAGACAGACAGACGGGCGTACGGACCGACGGACCGACGGACGGACAGATAGAGAGGTCGTTGGCTCTCGCTGGTCCGGCCCATTGCTATGCGGGTTGGCCTAGCCCCCGGGGGATGGCGTTGCAAAAGGATTGCGTGACGGGCTGGCGCGACAGGCTGGCGTGACGGGCTGGCGTGACAGGCTGGCGTGACTGGCGTGACTGGCGTGACTGGCGTGACGCCGTTGCAGCTCTCTCGCGGCCTTGCCTTTGATTGACAGCGACACAGCGACTATGGGCACGTGGCGTGGCGGGGGAGTGGCGGTCTCGGCTGGGGCCCGCCGCACGCTGCTCAGACCTCTCCGCACAGCGGAGCATCCTGCAAGCTGCACGGAATATGGAAAACCGATTATAATTACAAAACCGGCGTCACGATTTTGACGCACGTAATAAATTAGGACCTGCTTCAGGATGGAGAGGTGTAAGAATAGAAAATTAACGAAGCTGCCTCCGCAACCCCGAGAGGGTCGTCGTCGGCGTCGTCGGCTTGATACCATCGGGGAGCTTGTTGACGCTCACCTCGCACGACGGCGAAGTCCGCCCTGCCCGCCCTGCCCTCGCCGTGGCCCAGCAGGGGGACGACACCAGATTATTTTCAACCACCGCAGGGACCCCTTGTAATTTATCTGACGTGCTGCTGCAGCTTCTAGAGACCGCGCCGCGTTGCCGTCGGGGCGGCGTTGCCGCGTCGCCGCGCCGCCGCCATGTTGGCCGCAAGATGGCGGCACCGCTGCGGCTGCTGGCTCCGAGCCCAGCTGATTAACATCCTCGGTGCGTGTGTGTGAGTGTGTCCGTGTCTGCTGCTGCCGCATGCTGCCGGCGGTGGCTGGCGGCTACCCGCTCGCAGCCGAGCGAGGCGATAACCCAGGCCGACCTAACCTGACCTTCTTGCCACTCGTCCCGCGCGCGGCGTCTGGGCGGCACCGCACTCAGCCGCTCCGCGATTTTTAATTCGAAAAAGGCGATTAAGGACGCGCCAGGTGGAACGATCGTGCATGCGCGTGTGTGTGTGTGTCGGTGTGCCTGCGTGTGAGTGAGAGACAGGACACGTGATAGCTCTTGTTGTTGTTGCTGTTTGTGATGGTGAGGGCTTTGCTGCTGCTGCAACAGCAACAACACCGGGTCCTGCTACCGCCGCCAACGCCTCCTTCTTCTTCTTCGTCTCTCTCGCCCGGACGGCTCGGCGATAATGGTGAATGTTATTGCTGTTTATTTTGCTGTTGTTTTTGTTGGGCGCCTGATGGGTCAGGTGAGCCCTCGGCAAAGCCCTTTGCTTGCTGCGCGTGCGCGTTGCAACGTGTGCGCGAGAAAGATAGGACGACGACGACGACGCTGGCGAACGCTGTGCAATGCACAACCTAGCAAGTAATACAGACCGCTCAAATACTTCAGATTTATTTTTGCCCGGTTTTATTTATCTACTGGAATTAAAAACTCATGTGCGATATAAATACGATTTTGGAAGGACGAAAGGCGAATGTGCTGCCCGTACTTCGCGCCGACGCAGAGCCGTTCCTCTTCCAGAGCGCATGCCCGGCCGGTCTCCCTGCAAAAGACAAGAAAGAAACCGAAAATTAGTTGTGTGCGACTTTGGCGGTACCTTTTGGCTCTATTGTCCCGTCTGCTGGCTCTCCGAAAAATCCACCTCATTGTGGCTGGAGTATTCTTCGGGCCTTCCTTCCCGGGGACCGTCTTTTTTCCCGCTCCCCGCCTCTCGCAGAAGTTTTGTGTCTCCCCTCTTGTGTACTTTTCGAAGCTTTTTTTTGCTGCCTCCCCCGGTGTGCGGGTGGAGTCGCAGACGTCGGGGTGCACTGCGTGGCTGGCGTGGCTGGCGTGCAAGCAACTTGTGTGTGTTCTACCGTGACATGGCGGGCGGCCCTCGCCAAGTCCTCCCCTCCTTTACACTGCGCTCAATACTTGAAGAAGACCAAGCAAGTGCAATTTTGGGATAGAATGTTAGCAATTCGCAGTGGAAGGAAAGATGATAGAGAAAGCAAAGCATGCAAGGAAATGTGCGGTGGAGGCTGTGGTCCAGCAGGCACCTCTTTTCGGCTGTGTCGCTGCCAGTTGCTGCTGTCAGCCATGTCTGGCCGCCTTCCTCCGCTCCCTCGTCACACATTCGATGCTATCTTTGTCGTGTCGTGTCGGAGCGAAGAACCAACCCGCCTCCAAGAACTGTTTGAGTCTGCCGCTCAGCCACATGGGCCTGAGTGCGTGCGTCTGTGTGCGTGCCTTCCCGACACCAAGCTCCCACTCCATCCACCCCCTCTTCGGTTTCCTTCTCCTCCTCCTCCTCCTCCTTCCCGTCTTCTCCTTTTTCCTTTTATCTCATCCGTTCCACTTGGCTCGCCGTTCTTGTTCACTCCATCTACCCCTCGATGCGTACTCGCACACACACACGCTCACACACACACACACACACACACACACACACACAAACACACACACACGCAGACGGGCGCGCACGACTCCATGATAGCGCGCATCCAACCCATCCGTCCCATGGCGTCGTCTGCCGCGTCCCACAGGGAAATGTGCATCCCATAAACGTAATCGAAAACATGTCTCACGCATATATCGGGAGGAAAGGCGGCTCGGCCCGGCTCGGCTCGGCTCGGCTTTGCTCTTGAGACGCACGTGCCGCCTATTTTCCGACCGAACCCTGAATGCATGGCCTGCTGGGGTCGTCTGCTCCACGTCTTATCTACGTGCGGCAAATGCATGCAAACGAGTTTGGCTCCATTTTTTTCTGCCTCTCCCCTTCCCTCCTTCCTCTCCCGCCTGCGTGTGGGGCCCAAGAGCCGGCGGCCTCCCACGCTACCACGCCCAATACACGAACCGCGTCGGTGTGTCTGCGTCTGAGTGTGTGGTGTGTGAGCCGCCCCTCGGTATTTTCTCCATGTGTGTGGGTGTGTGATGCGGAGAACGCCCCTATCACACGGTGCACACACCCGCCGCCAACCGTGCGTATGTGAAGAGGGAAATAATTGTGAATGTGTGAGCTTGTGTGTGTGTGTGTGTTGGTGGGGAGGTGTCGGGTGCGTAGCGTAGAGTCTGTGGGAGCCAGTCGTAATCTACGTCCAAAAAGAAAGCCGAAAATAGTAAGCACAGCTGCTTCAAATTCAAAACAAGTATCAAATGCACCCAGTGGAGCGCCTGCGATGGTAGGCCAGCCCGCAACGCACGCTTGTCTTACAGTACAGCCTACCCCGCGCCTGGCGGTCCCGTTTTCCCGTATTCCCGCCGCCTGCAGCTGATTTTTCGAACATCCGGGTTCAACAAACGAACGGAGTTGTGTTTTACTTTAGGTACGTGCCGCGATTTGATTCACGGGAGCTCCGTTTTAGCAGAGCCCCTGCGATGATAGGCCATCCCGCAACGCACCCGCGTCTTGCAGTACGGCCTACCCTGCGCCTGCCGGTCTTCTTTCGCTTATTCTCGCCGTTCGCGGCCGAATTTCTTCCGGCACACTCTGGCCACGCGGTCAGCCATCGCGGCGGCGTTTACCCTTTGGTTATTTTGGGGTAAACACCCAACTTTTTTTCCCTCCTTGGTTAATTGCGGTCACTTAAGAGCCGATAAAGTGCACGGGAGCTGTAAATAAGGAGCGTACCCACGTAAATCACGGGCAGAGTCAAATGGCGCGTTGAGTCAAAGCGCGGGCAGGACGCCTGGCACTCACCCTTCACAACGGCAACTGCAAAATTTTCAGAAGTGCATAGACATTTTGAATAATTTTGATGTCGGAAAGAAGAAATTCTCATTTTAGAACAGAAAATGCAAATGGAAGGAAGAAAAGTGCAAATACGGTCATTATTCTACCTTAGCATTAATAAATTTAGAAACTCTCACTGTAGGCTCAAGTTTTGATAAGTTTTTACTGACTGCTGGAGCATTTATAAACGGAAAATGGCGTTTGACGGTGGCCCCTAGAACGGCTGGCCGTCGAACCGGCCCAAAATCCGCAGAGGCCAACGAACGGCACATCGCCAAATTCCACAGGTGGCCGCAGCCTGTTGGAATGAAGGGAAAAATTATTGCTAAATGTTTAATAGGCTCTAAAGGCGCTGAAGGCGGCCGAAACAGCGCAAGGGACTAGGCCTCGCGGCTCGCCGCCCCGTTACTGCCCCATATTAAAATTTATTCTCCCGCGACTGACCATCTTCTTTTCGCATAGCATCCGCGTCTCGTGCGAAATTTTTCATCTGAGCTGGTTTGGTGTTTTTGCCAGCTAAAATTTATTACCGTTCCTATTTTTATGTTATTTTTTGGAAAATAAGATGTGAAATATGAGTTTGCACTGGTGGGAAAATTTTTGAGTCTCGACTAAAGCAAGGTTGGTATGCGTGTGGCATCCGTGCAGCTGCATAAGGCATGCGATACTGACAGACACTCACACACATGCACACACGCACACAGACATGCACACACACAGCAGCCGGGTGACCTTGGTCCTTGGCCGTCGCAACGCGTCCCGCAGACAAAAGGTGACGGAGGGCCCCGTCAAGGTCGCCTGCATCGAGGCGGCCGGCTACTTGGCCAGAAACACTTCCCGGTGGCGTGCCGTGCCACGGCGGTGAGCTTTAGGGCCGAATCATGGGGTGCCGATTGCTCTCACCTCGGTGATGAGGACACAACTATAACTCTCCCTTACGGCGTCCATAAACAACATTATTGCCACCAAACAGAGGCGTGAAATAGCAGACGATCATGCCGGCCGGGCCGCCTCGCCGGGGGAGCGGGCAAGCGCTCAAATATTGAAGCGGCGTCGCGCGGCCCTTTTCGTGACTGTACTCGGATCTGATAATCGGAGCGTCAAAATGGAGGCGCAGGCGGCACCGGCTCCGCCGCTGGCTCCGCCGCTGCTCCGCGGTCATCGCAGCGTGACCGGCAAACTGCGCGTTAATGATGTGTTTATCTCCGCTCCCCGACCTACGCCACTGCCAGATAAGTAAACGGCGAAAGAGCACTTCCATTTTTTTTGTACTGACAGAAAAGTTGGAATGGTCCGGCGGCATCCTCTGGCTGTGCGAAGTCGGCGAGGGCGGAGCGGGAATGTTGCGGTGACTTTAGCCAGCTTCGGCCAGCTTGAGGCTTCAGCCAGCTTCAGCCAGCCTCGGCTAGCTTCAGGCTTGAGGCCCGCAGCGCTGCTCGCCAACACAATAGGCCTAGAGGATTGTTTTCCCGGTTTGGCCGGGGAGGCCGGGCAATCCCAGGGGCTTTTACTGTTGCCCACACTCTGACATTGTTGTAGGAAACAATCGGGCCCCACTGCAAGTGGCCGCGAGGGTGGCTCGGGGGGAGAGAGGGAGTGAGAGGGAGGGAGAGACGAGGGGCGTCTGCGCGCAGCTGTCGGATTTGGCTCAGGCCTGCAAATATCTCCCTGCTCTATTTACAGGCAGACGCTGCGCTGTCTGCGCTCTTCGCGGTGCTAGGCGCGCCGTACGACTCGTTTCCGTTTTGTGCCCAATATTTTTTCTGAACGGCAGTCAGAAAGAATAAATGAAATGGTGGATGTGATGCCGCCGTTACTGAGTCCGTCCGTCTGTTTGTTTCAGCCGCGCGGCCGAGCATCGTCCGAAGCCTCGTCCGGAGCGCCCCCAACAGAATACGTCTTTATCGTCTGCTGAGGTAAGAGCTCCAACGGCCCTTTTAGTGCCGAATAATCGTAAGCTTTGCAGTGGCAACGGAATAGCGCAAAAAGGGGGGCGAAAGAAAGAGTGAAAGGGGATCAGCGCCACAGAAAGAAAGGACTGTTGCAGTTTTCAGGCCAGCGCGCCGCCAACCAGACGACAAAATGCCCAACGTTTTTCTTTTCGGCGTGCCTTGAACTGCTACTTGCTAAAGAAGGAACATGAACAAACTGATTTCTTTGTTATTTTTGACCTTGTTTTGCAAAGAAATTGATGGCAAACAAAATTTGCAACGTGTTTTCTTTATAATTCCAAACTATGAATGTGTTCAATTTGTCAGTCTAAAGTGTGATCCCCGGGCTCCCGTCTCAATTTGCTCCGACCAGTGCGTGAATGGCCATCGGAACAGCGATCATGAAGCCATTAACTTTTACACGCACGTTATGACTCTTCTTGCCGAGGTGCTTTATGTATTTGCGAAGGGTGCTGCGGGCACATCACAGGGCGCCGACGACGCGCACCTGTTAAATCGTAAAGCCATTTCCCTCGTTGGGGTAGGTCGCGAGTTTATATAAACATTCGGGAAGTCTATCGAGGCGCTTAATGGGCTGCGGTGCGATTCGTTCATTGTTTGCCCCTTTTAGTACTCGCCAGTGTGGTGGCGGCCCGACCGCTTAGCGTTACGGCGTGTCGGCGAGATGGCCCGGTAGTTGTTTTTCGCTTTGTTTATCAAACTGAACGGCCCCGGGGACACGTAGTTAGTATCAGCGCCTCGTGCCCGGCAATTGGTTGCCGTAAAGCCAAGTGTCCTATAAGGGCCCCGGCCGGCCCAGGCCGCGGGGCGTAGCGGCGTAGGGTGTCCAGAGGGCCTACTTATCGCGCTTTACGGCAAAAAGCCCTTCCCGGCTGAGGCCCCGCCGCCGCGTCTTCGGTGGCGCGCGCCGCGCGAGCCGGCCCACCAATTATCGGCCGGGGATTCTCTCACGGCATAGCGCGCGCAACTTAATATGCGCGCGCTTTTCAGAGTCCTCCTCGTAAACAACTTTAGCACTTTGGGTGCAGTGACTGTAGTCCCGCCTAGACGAGCCGGGCCGTCGTCGTGACGCCCGATTCGTCATCGTGTTGCTTCGGCTGCGGCGTCGTGCTGCCCCGTCGCCGTCCCCGCCAAGCCGCGCCAAGCGACGAAAGAAAACAAAACGGTTTTAGTAAATTATGAAACCCTGCGAGGAGGAGGTGCGACGTGTGTCGGGGCGTAAAGAAGCTCAAACCCGGCGTGCAGCAACGACTCGAGACTGAGAGCGTGTGTGAGGCACTGTGTGTGTGTGCGCGCGCGAGCGGGCGTGTGTGTGCAAGCAATGCAGCTCAGCGCGAACCATCACTGTTTCTATTTTATCGTCTTGCATATAAATAATGTATGAATGTGTTTGGACGCTCGCCGCGCTCGCGTGAGGTGCCGCGTCGATCCGGCGCACTGACCGCCGCACAAAGGCCGAGGAAACTTCAGCAAAAAAAAAAAGAGAGAACACGGCCATGCAATTTGGAAATTTTTAAGGAAAGCACCTACGGTTGTGTGGGGTTTTCAAATGACGACACGAGCCGCCGCTTCCCTCTCCTGCTGCGACGGGACGGCCCGGGCGGGAGGGCCGTGCCGTCACTGGACAAATAATATGTAAAGCCCGTATAAATACGACAGGCTGCCTCCTTTCCATGTTACAGTGTTTCACATTTTCCCTCGTCTCCGCCGGCTCCATTTTAGTGTTTCGTCCTCTCTTTTCCCCCTGTCATTTTGCTGCGGGGGATCCCATTGTTGCGCTGCAGCAGGTGGCTCAGCATGTGTGGCACGTCCATCCAGAACTGTTGCATACGGCAGGGAAAAGATCCACGAACGCGGGATGGAAAATGGGCATTTTTTGAAATTCCCTTTTCAAATTTCGAGTGCCGTTTCCTGATGCCCTGCATGCCGAGATGAGATTTTTGTGTACCGAGCTGATTGTGCTTAAAACAGTTCTTTACGACGCGCTCCCCTTGGCGTCCGCAGACAGACCAACAACTCTCGCACGCAAAAAAAAAAGAGGGAAGGAAAACGCGCGGCTTTGAAATTTATTTATTTCGTGATATTTCACGCAAGTTTATTTCCACGTCGCGTGAGGCTCAACTGGACAGCCCGTGGCCCCGTTTATACCCCGCGCATTTTTCCTTCCTTTTTTTTCGCCTGGCAACATAATCATTTGCCATTCATTTTGTCCACTCACTCTGCGTGCGGTGACCACTCGTAAAAACTATCCGATTTACAACACTGTATCGTTTTTCGCCGAAGACAGAAATTCCGGGCGAAAAAAGGGGTTATTCCTCCCCCGACTGCTTTAAACGCGCATTTACATAGCTCACCGCCTGCCTTTTCGCTGGTTATCGGAGCCGGTTCCCGACCAAGGCCCCTCCAAGCAGAGCATTTTCCCTCCATATTTTTGCATTGTTTATTCTCTTCCCGTGCGGATGCGCCATTCCGAGGGCCGACACGCCACGCGGCAAAATATTCCCCGTTTTATATAAAATGCATTATTTTATTGGCCGACAACACCCCTTGCTTGAGCTAGCTGGTTCATGGCTGCTTCTTATAACGAAGTAATTTAGATGGAAAAATATGTGTGGAGTCGGACAGGCGGGGCGGACCACAGCCAGCCAGCCAGTCACAGCACCGCCCGAACCGGACGGACCGAACCGGACGGACCGAACCGGCCCACGCCACTGAACCCGAGCCGGTCTGGCGGGACACGGCCCCAGATCGGCGGGCACGCACAAACGCACACTCACGCACGCACACACACACACACACACGGCTGGATTCGCCATCTTTTAATCGCATGTCTCGGCGTTTATCGTATCCCCGCTATTAGTATATATTCCACACACACACACTCAGGCACACACACAACCCGGCGCTGACTAATTAATTGAGAAATTCTCCTTCTTTCTCTCTTTCTTGCTCATTCTGGTTCTCAGTCGCTCGCGCAATAATGTTGTGTTGAGATCCTCATCAAGCCCTCGGCTCCGGCTCGCTCTGCCGAGGTGGACGACCGCAAGGGCTGCGGGTAGGACGCTCAATTCGCGACAGGAATCGTCTGCCTGCCACTCGTATTAAAAATTAAACCGAGTGCAGCTCACTAAACTGGAGCCCGACAGTGGTCCATCTCTTAAAGTCCATTTTGAACGAATTTACTGGAGGAATCGAGCCGGTGTGTTCGAAATTTGTCCAAGTTTGCGCGGCGGAGTTCGCAAGAACAGCGTGCATGACGGAGCGGGCGAGCGCGGTGGGGCGAGGCGCATGCGCAGACGGCCCCCCTCCCCAGGCCGAGGCAGCCTGCCGAAGCCCTCCGCGCCGCAGCCAACAACATGGCTGGATGGGCGGCGTGGTGGGGGCGGCCGGACGGGGCGGCCGGAGGGGAGGGGGGACGCGCGGTGCTGGTCGGGCACGCCGAGCCGGCCGCTGCGGCGAGCACGTCGGCCGGGCCGGCGGCCGCCACAGCTCCGCCAGCGCTCCGCCAGGGCCGCCCACGTCCGGCTTATCGACCGGCCGACGTCGACGACAACGTCCGAGACAACGTCGCCCGGATGGCGGCGTCCGGGACGCCCTTGGCCCAAGATTAGATAGAGGCTGGCGCGTTCGGACGCAGCCGCAGGGAAGGGGGAGGCGTGGCGCGCTGTCCTGCTATCTGAGTTATGGTCAAGCCTGCCGCGGACCTGCTGTAGATCCTTTCCCTGCACCCTCCGTCCACTCCCTGCTCCCCCCGCCCCTCTACGCCCGTCGCGTCCCGCTGCTTTCTGGCCAGTGGCGTAGCAGGTGCTGGAGGAAAGGGACACTGCCAACAAGGTCTCCAGTTTGATTCCAATACACCAGTCGACTTTCCAGCAAGAAAATTAATGGACAACAAACGTTGTGGTTGGGTCGGAAAAACGGATCCCCGTACGCGGAGCCCTGATTTGCGGTGGGGCTTTAATGTAAGCCCAGCCACGCCCCGCGCGATGCTCGTGAAAAAGGCTAATTAAAAAATGCCGCGATGCGCGTAGGGCGGCGCGGGGCGGCTTGGGATGAGCGGGTGGTAAAAAGGGGTTGGGGCTGGCCGCGCTACGCCACGCCACTGCTCGGCTTGCCTTGCCGTGCCTCGGCTCGGCTTGCCTTGGCTACGCCCCCGGCCGCATAACTTTGTTATTAGAACGTGTGCCGGCCGGGCGTAATTAGCTGGCTGCAATATAGAGGGATAGAGCGGATTGCAGGCTGCAGCACAACAACGAAAAAGAAAATTTTAAAAATAAATAAATGCATTAAAAACGAGAAAAAATAAATTTAAAAAAAAACGTTTGGAAAGAATGTGGCTGTGTGCACACAAAGGCCTGTTAATTGCGTCGCGAAGAGGGAGAGGGAAAAAAACGCTCGTAATCAGAAGCGCGCATCAGGCCAGAAAGCGGACATTTTCCCCGCTCGTTTGTGTCTCCGTGCGACGACAAGGACCGGGGACCGAGGACCCGGGCCAGCGCCTTGATTGGTTGTCTTTTTATGGCTTTGTTTTGGGCCGCTGGGGCTTGGCTCGGCTTGGCTGGGGACACGGAGCAGGGAGCGCGCTGGCTGGTCGGAGCTCAGGTGGCCTGCTGCGCCGGCTTTCTCGACGCAAGTCCACTCAGATATTGGACCAGCGGGGTGGAGACAGCTGCTGCCTGGGCCTACCCGCACCACCGCGGCCCGAGATAAACTTAATTGTCGAAAAAGGACGCCAAAGGAAAGCGCGTTCGAGAAAAAGGAGCTAGGTAGGATTGTGAGACACGTGCGAAAGAAGGTTTATAGATTCTAATCGAGTTTTTGCAGACGACGTCTGCGGCTTGGTCTTCATCAGCGAGTCAAGGTTACGGTCTCCGCAATTATCACCACTCTGCTGCAACTATGTTCTACTCGCAATTAAAAACGTGTGGACACAGAGTTAACGTTCCGGGCAGTGAGTCTGTGCGAAATAAGTTCCAGCCACTGTCTCGCTCTCACTAAAAAAGAGAACAAAAAAATGCAAAGCTTTTTTTTAAATGAGAGTGTAACACGACTATGAAATCTAGCAGCCACTGGTGCGCTTCCCGCAAAAAAATACTCAGAACCTTAAGAAAAACACAGAAGGATCATTCTTTGAGTTTTGGTAGTGTTACTCTTGTTTTCTTTTGGTTTAGGGTGTTCCGAGAGAGGAGCAGCAAAGAATCGCAATAATTGATCGACAACAGTTACTGGAATCCTTCCGTGTTTTTCTTCTTTTTTGTTGTTACTTCTCAATTTCGCACTGGGGAACTTAAATGTAATGAAAAAAACCTTTTTTTTTTCTCTCGAGCCGCGCCAATTTTTCCCGGTCGTGCCCCGCACTGCCCCGCCGTCATTTTCCGTCGTTAGATGATAATGCGCACGCATATGGCCGGCCGCGTTCCGGGGAAAAGGAATTCGGTGCGGTCATCGGTTTCGAATAAGTGGCTTCGTGTTGCGAGCGATTGCTAGTCTGCGGGGCCTAATGACCAGGCTGGCCACGCTGAGCACTAGCAAGGCCCTTGTTCCAGCGCCGGTGCCGTGTTCGGGACAGCACGGGGCCACAGGCGAAAACAGAGAAAAAAGAAGGGAAATCTGAATTGAATTTCGACGCGTCCACTTCCAAAAAAAAGCCTCCTTCGACAGGAAACGAAAACTAATTTTGGCAGTGCGCTGGAGTCATCTTCATCTTCCAGACACGTCTGCGGGAACGGGGCGCACGCTCGTCGTGCCGTCATTTTCGTGGAAACAGTCACTCGTCGTCCCTCCCCCCGAAATCCGTGCTCCTCCCAGTTTGGAACAGGAAGCCTATCCATGCTCGGCGTGCTCGGCGTGCCGCGCGTTTTGACAGCTCTGCTTTTAGTTTTACTGCGTAGCGTCACAGACTGCACGTCAAGAATAAAAACAAGACTCTTTTCCCCCGGCCAGCTTGCCTCAACTTGGTGAACAGAGCCTTAGAACCAAGGGCACTGCAGTCGGTCGGGTTGTCTCAACTTGGTTAACAGAGTCTTAGACTCAAGGATGCCGCAGCCGGCCTCCTCACTGTAAGTAAACACATCCCAGGCCGTGGTCTGCGAGCAGCATGTTCGCCGCGTACTCACTCGAGGGCGCCGCCGCAGTTCCCATCGCCGCCCCAGCGTCATCGCCGCCTCGATCCACTACACACTGCCGCACGCCGCGTGCGGCTCGGACCGCGTCGCACACCCGCACCGTGGGGACATCCAGGCCAAACTAAACGCACTACTCGCCCTGGGTGCTTCCTGCCCTGCATGACCTTCAAACTAGCATGGCCCGCCGACGCAAACCGACCCGCCGAGCCGGACCAAAAAAAAGGCCGGTTCCTGGCGGGCCGCGTGCTTGCATATGACCTTGCGACGCCCCGCCGCACAAAAGGTGCATCGCAGGCATGGAAACGGCCCCGTGACCTTGGCAACATGGCCGACGACCCGCCGAGACGGCCGCTACGTCTGCCGAGCTGGCATGGGCCGGCAGGGGCTGGCATGGGTCACACGACCATGGGGAAAAAAGAGGGTGCCTCCAGGTAGCCTGCACGGAGACGCGCTGCTTCGCGGCGACGCGAGACACTTACGCGTCGTCGTCCGGAGCAGCTCGGCTACGCGTCTACGCGGCAAGCCCCAAGCCAGACGAAACCGCGGCGGCGGAAGGCAGCACAATGGCCGCTACCGGTGTTGCAGCGGCGAAGGTGAGTCGCTTACCTGGCTGCGGGGGGCCTCGTCAAGTGCGTGATTAATCGCATTGTCTGTGTGAGTGCGTCTGTGTGTGTGCGCGCGGCGGGACTGCGGATGCCCTTGCGTTTCCATCAGCAGCCCGAAGTAAATATATATCAACGCTGTCCGCGCTCGTAAAGACGGTGGCGCTCTCATTTCCATTTACATTCGCCGGCCGGAAGCGCGATTACAATGTGAGCAGCTCGATCGGCCGCTCGCCTCGTTATGGTCCTTATTAGCGTTCATCTTTGCTTTTTGTTGTTGTTTTCGCGACCCGCTGCTCCAGCGGGGGCCCCACGTCGTGGTTCTAGGCGAGGAGAAGGAGAAGCCTGAGTTGGAAGGAGAGGCACGTATCCACCCGCTGGGCCGGACCGCGCCGGACCGCCGGCCCGGGCCGCACCGCCACCCTCTTACAAAGTTGCGCGTCAGATGAATAGCTAGGCCCCCCTCGCGAAATTGATTGCAGCTTTTACGACTCTTATTGGACTTTCTGTTGCTATAGAGATGTGTGCGTGAGGCAGTCCTCGGGACTGTACTTCTATCACCGAAGAAGCACTGTAGAAGGAAATGGACGCAAACGTTTGAAACACTCAAGGATTTTCGCTGCTTACTTTTAACGTGTGCGGCGCACGTTTTCCTGCGATTTCTAGGGAGCGAGTGCCACGCACGCACGCGGTGCGGCAAGCCCTCCCCCACTCCACCTCCCCTCGCGTGCCCTGCCAGGTGGGACTGACGCCAGTGAAATACAGCCCTGTGCGTCACCCCTCCTCCCCCCCACCCCCAGCCGAGTGGACCCGGCCCCGATCGCTTCCAGAGACCCCGTCCCAGGCCCCGTCCCAGGACCCCGCCGCACAGGGTGCGCCAGAAGGCTTCTGGCCTTCCGAGCCCCTGGGAGGTAGGCCGCCACGTGGCACGCCTGCTCGACAGGCGGGCCCATGCTGCAGGGGCTCCGGCCGTCCGCGCGCCGAAAGAAAGTTTCCTTTCAGAGGTGAAAAAATCGAACGATGTTGTTGTGGTTAAAATTTATTCGGTACGTGGCGCTAGATATGCAGCAGGAGGGAGACCACGGTGAGAGAGAGACGGAGCGCGTCGGGCGGGAGGGGCGACTCCGCAGAAAAGAGAGAGAGGCCCCTCGTATATTACTCAGCGAGACGCAGGGGCGCGGCTACCGTGCGTGCGCATCGCATTCTACACTGCGAAAAATAACAGAAAAACAAGCTGGCAAGAGGTGTGTCTATGCACTTGAATCTTGTTCGAAGCGGTGCCGGTATTTATTTTTGACCCAAGTTTGTTCTTTGCTGTGCCGTGGACTTCTGCGCCAGCCACTGCCTTGATGCTTCAGCGGAGGAAAGAACCCTCGGGGGCATTTGGCAGTGAGGGCCTTCTCGGGACGAGTGGCACTGGCTCCACTGCAGCACGACGGTGTGCCCGGCCTGCCCGTCGGACTCCCCTCCCCGTCTTCCTAACGGTCAGCAGACTGCCTCGGCCACCGGGATCCCCTCCGCACTATCTAAACGCCCCGGCCCGGGTTTCTTTCCTTTCTTTCGTTCCAGATTATTCGGAAAGCCTTCCTCCTTCCCCTTCCAATGACACGGGCAATGAGTGCTTCCAGCGGACCACCCGTCCCGTTTTTTGGAGTCCGAGGGGCGGAGCGGAAGGGCGGAAGCTGCCGGGGGCGGCTGGAGGCGGCCGGGGGCGGCCGGGGGCGGACGTGGCCACCCCTTTCGCCCCACACCGCGACCATCTTGGAATTGCACGGCTCACTTCCTAGAATTTATGGATTTTCTTGTCGGTCTCGTTTTTGCCCCTTTCTCCTCTCTCTCTCTCTCTCTCCCCCTTCAACTTCCTACTCTTGTTCCTCTCCCTTCTGTCGACGTAATTTTATGTTCAACATAAATCAGCATTACTGCCAGATCTTTTATGTTGGCCCCTGATGGGACGTTTGTTGGAACCCCCTGATCGCGCCTGACCTCAACTTGTCCTCGGCCTGCATGGTGGCGCCCGCGACGCCGCGACGCGCCCATCGGCCGCCTCAAGCTGACCGAGCCTCTGTGTGTTCCAGGCGCCGCCATGGAGGCCCCGAGCTGAGCGACGCCGGTGAGTGAGCGACGCCACTGCTAATTGCACAAGGCACCGCTTAGCCGTCGTTTCGGACACAAATATTTGCAGAGCGTCGTTCGACTTAACGAGAGCCCCGCCACCGGAAGGCCTGAAAAAAAGGGAAGAAAGCGAGCAAAAAACAGAAAACGGTGCAAAAAGGACGAGGACCAGCAGGTGAAGCGCGCCGCGGGGGCGTTTTCGCTAGGGAGGAAACGGTCGTCTCGTAGAGCAAAATTGCGATTACAAAAAGTGTTATTTTTACTGTTTCCTAAGAGAAAAAAAAAGGACAGGCAGTCATAAACGGGGCGACCTGCCGTGGCCCGCGCAGGCCGCGCAAGCTAAAGCAAGACATTACATTGTGGGTCGTTTGCGGAATGACACGTTGGCAGGCCTGCAGCCTGTGGCCTGCAGTGCCTGCCGCCCTGCGGCCCTGCTGCCCAACGGCGAGCCTAGCCGGCCCGGCCGGCCGTACGCAAAACAACGGGGCGCGCGGGATCAAAGCCGCCGATTTTCGCTTATATAAAGCAAGCGGACGCTTTTTTCCTTCCCTTTTTCGTTTTTGTTTTGTTTTCCCGCTCCTTGTTTGATTTGGGTACGTTTGATCGCGCCGCCGGCCGCCGAACGGTAGCGAGGGGTTTGTTTGTGTTTGGCCGCCACTCCATCGGGCCCCGTAATCATCGGTCCGCTGTTCGGGCGTCGCGCCGCGGAGTCACCACCACCTCGTCCCTTTGGACTTTCACGAATAATATCCAACAAAAATGGCCGGTATTTTTCCGAGTGGCGGCGCTGCTATTGACTCGCCGCGGTCGATACTCCCGACGCATCCAATCAGGCGGGGCATGGACGGCGGGAAGGCGAGAGATGCGTTTCGCACTCGCCGAGAACACCGCCGGTACAGTCTCGGCCAAAGCGCCGCCGGTGTGTAGGAAAGGATGTTTTGTTGGCGAACGGGTCTTGAAAAACGCAAGCCGCGTGGCTCGCAGTGCGTGCAGTGCGTGACGCCGGCGCGTCCCTTCGCCGCGCCCCTCCGCTGACCACACCGCGTCGCCGCCGCGTCGCCGGGGGACCGGGCGGCCATTTTGAATTCCTTCGGAGATGTAGCCTCTCTTTTTCTTGTTCCCCATCGCAGCAGAACCAGCTCGCGCGCGCGCTCCACGCACCGCGTCTACCTCACCAAAGTTTACCTCAGACCGAAAAAAAAGAGGAATACTTGCACTCTGCTTTTGCACGACTTATCGGCTTATTCGAATCGGCTTCTGTGTGTGTGAGTGAGTGCATGTCGGAGGTGTGGGTGTGTGCGTGTGTTTGTGGAACCGCGGTGGGTGATGACGGCTAGGAAATTAGCCCCTGTTCGTCCGCCACAACAACAACACCCCTTTCCTCATCAAAGTGCAATCGGCACCGCTCGGCGGGGCGCCGCGGCCCCCGGGCCGCACTGCAGCAGGTAGCACGGCGGCACGGGGGCGTTTTGTTTATGCATTGCGAGGGCCGGCGGCCGGCGGCCGAGGAGGGGGAGGGGGGTTTACAGCGTGCTATGCTGGACCGGACCGTATCTTGTCCAAATCAACTGCAGAAAAAAAGTGTAGTCTAGCCGAAGGCCACGAGCACAAGCAGTGAGCCCCATGTGTTAGACATGGTTACCATGCAGACATCCTCTCCGCAACCTTGGGGCACCCTTAGTCACGCCGTGAGTGAGACGCGCGTGGTCTGCGATGGAAATGAAACTAGCCTTCGGGGTCGTGATTCAAAACCTGCGTCGTTCGAACAGGCCACAAAAAGACGTGGCTAACTTTCTTCTTAGAACCCACAGTACAAGTCTTTTGTGATTTTTTCAGTGTGCAGTGTGGTCATTAACTTCCGAAAACGAAAAAATACCAGAGGGTTATTTGAATTATTGTAAGGCGGTGGCTGCATGCGGTGTGCAAGCGAAGCCAGGCCGTGTTCCGAGCAGCTCGACACCGCCGCGCCGCCGCGTGCGTGCCGTTCACGGGAACATGGCACCGCCGGCACCGCCCGCCTACAGCGCGATTCGGCTTCGGTGGCACAAAAAAAAACCGAGGGGAGCCGAGGCCATGCAGATTGAAGGTCGCGTGGAAGGACAAGCACTTCGGCGAAGTCAAGTTGGCGCTGCTGGCCGCGCCGCTCTGGCCCTTGGAGAATTTGGGCACTTTTCTCGAGACGCTGTCGCTGGAGTGGCCTGGACCCCGCCGCTGAAAGGGGTAAGCTGCTTGACTCCCTGATCGCCATTCATTGGATCGTAAAAGATTGGCGACGGGGCACTTTCTTGATGCTCGAAGATTGTAAACAGCACGCAGCCTGGACGGCAGCCTGGACGGCGGCAGGGCGGCAGGGCACGCACGCCGAGGTAAAAGTGCTACAAGTCTCGCGATGCTTTTACAGTGGCCTTGGACAGTCTTCGGCTTTAGTGCCTTTCGGGCGGCGGACTGCCCGGCCGCAAGGCCACCAAGGCCGCCGAGGCCGTCAAGGCCGCGGGGTGGCGCCGTGCCCCATTAGCCGGATGGACCCAGAAAGCGTTATGATAACGCGGCGGTGTTCGAAAAACCGGCGACGTGGCGAAGCGGCTACGTGGCCGCTTGGAGCGACTCCAGCGGCTGCCATGCCGCCGTGCCGGGAGAACTCGCCTGGAGAGAGAAAAATGCCCGGCGCGGTGCGGGCCAGAGGGAGACGGGCGGCGTCCCCGCCTCTCTCGCGCCGCCCCGCCCCCCGCCCGGCCATGGCCGTGCCGTGCCGCGCCGCGCCGCCGCACCGCTAAACGGTGATGGCCGAGCGCGGCGAGGTAGTGCCGGAGCCGGCCAGGGCAGCGCTAGTGCGCCTCGGGGTCGCCGCGCGGTTCGGCCTCGAGCCGGCCGATGGCGCCACCGTCGCGCGCACCCTCTCTCTCCTCAGCGCTCTCCCTCTCCCACCCCAAGCCGCCGGCGGAGCGAGCGGAGCGCGCCACCGGAGCATCCTCTCCCTCTCGCACCTCTCCTACCTCCCCCTTCCCCTTGTCCGAAGCTGAATGCGCGCGTGTCCAGAGCGGCCACGTGAACGTCAGCGTCGAACCAATGCCAAGTAATTCATTGCTTAAGAGAGAAATTTTGTTCAGAAACATTGAGAATTTAATTTTGATGGCATTTAAAGTGGCATTTCACTCTCACCCTCACCCATGCCTTTCCATCTGTCTCTGACCCTGAGCTCGTGTGGCCTCGGGGGTCATAACGTATCTTCCGGAGAAAACACGCTAAGTTGGCCGGTTCTTGCACCGCCCGTCAGGCGGAGGTGGAGGCCGTCTCCCAGCACGCCATGCCGCGGCGCCTCGGCGGGCCGCGTTCAAATGCCGCTCTATATATGCTGAGATCACGCAAAGCGGAAGCGTGGGGATCGAGCGCCTCTTGCACTGGCCAAAATCAGACAGTACTTTTAAACAGATGAAATTTTTCACCGGTTGTTTGTCACGTGTAACCTCCCGCAGCCGAAGTTTGAAAACGATGAAGGTGGCGCACGCTTCGCGCTTCCCGCCGCCGCGCGAAGCAGTTGGGCTGCATCCCGAGAGATGGCGCTGCATTCGATGCGTCCGGCCATGGCTGCGACTGGGAGGCGTCGACGGCTCGCCAGGGCAACCTAACCTGCAAAGTGGGCGGATTCTTCTCGCGTTTGCGTGTACATCACGGCGTGACAAGTGTGCACAACAGAGCGATTGCTCTCCCAGTGTCAATGCTATTATGAATCAGACCAGCGCGAGAGCTTCAAAGTTTCCTGTCTAGGAACGCGGGACTTTTAAACATATTGAACTACCTTTCTTCAGACAATTTACTGCTTCTCCTACAAAATTGAACGCTAAATTTTATCTTTTAGTGTTCTCCAAGGAGCCTTTGGTTGTCACCGAGTGCAACAGTAGCCTTTCTGAATTCTTTCGAACCCTCTCGTCTGCTCGAGCGCGTCGTCTGCTGCGACTAGCAGTTGTTTTGGTGCTCAGGGAGAAAGTTCCCGACATCGCCTGTAGATGGCGGCACGTTGGCTGGGCCCCGGAGCCTTCCCCGACGACGCTTTCCGCGATGCCTTCCCCGAGAAGAGTAGCCAAGCCACCCTTATGCACCCTTGGCTTTCAAAGGTAAATTTCCTGAAACCAGTCCACGCTCTGCGGGCATCAGCCTGTGCCGGACGGTGGGACAGTACTTCAGGTGCCTTCCCCTTCACCCATGGCCTTGCACTTCAGCCACGACAGCACAATCGTGCGGCACTACCGGACCCCCATAACGTTCGCAGAGAAAGTGTTGGCGTAATCTGGGCGGACAAATTGAGCCGACTCTTTGAAGCAATAGGAAACGATGAAGATATTAACTTTGAAACGGAACCATTATGATAATGTTTACAAGGGGCATTAAAACGCCGCGAAGCACCACTTAAATGTCAATAAAGAAACGCCACTGGGCCGCGCGACACTGCCGCTCATCTGCTGCTAATCGGGATCGGTTATCGCGCCAATTAAAACCGTGCGGTACCGGCTGCTGCCAGCTTGACTGCCGGCTTGGCTGCCGGCTTGGCTGCCGAGCGCGATGAATCAGGCTTCGACCTCCCGGTCGTTATCTCTGCCTCTAAAAACGGCGCGCCAAGGACGGCAGCGTTATTTTTCTCGAAAGGCCGTCGCGTTTTCCGGGCGGGTAGCTTCTTCCTTCCTTTGGGCCCCGCTAGGCCCTGCGCCTTCGGTGGCCCCGTGGCCCTGCGGCCCTGTGGCCCTCGGCCCCTCCCCTTGCCGTGCCCACGGCCCACGCCCCGGCCGGGGTGGAAGTCAAGATGTGATGTTCGTGACTCGGTTTACTTATGAGGGAGCCTTTGTCTCGGGGGCCGGTGTGTGGAGGGTGGGCAATATGGCCGTTCGATACTCACAAACAAAAACAACCAGCTTCTCTCTTTTATTTGTATACAAATGCAATTTATTTTTATTTATATTTTACAGAAGACCCGCATATGAAGATATTTTGTGTGAATTTCGGACGCACCGCAGCTGCTTGCGGCTGTCGTAGCGAGTACCTCCTGCAACAGAACAAACGCACACACACACACACATCAATAAGTTTCCGCTCGAACACAGAAAGCTTGCATTCATGGCCCACTGCATGGCAGGACCGCTCTCTGTGTCTGTATCTCAATGTATATGTGTGTGTGTGTGAGGGAATGCGAATGGGTTCGCCTGTGTCTGTGTGTGTTGTTTTGTCGAGCCTTTTGCATAGGATTGCGCGGGGAGTGGATGAAAATTGCTGTACGTCTGCAAGATGAAATGAGATTACACTCGACGAGCCGCGGGGTTCTAACGGGGGTGGGCTGTGTATGGGTGGAGGACGAAAAGGGGCGCCACGGGAGAAAACACAGACACACCCACACACACGCACTCACGGACCAACACACGACACACACTGTGCAAAAAAGGAGGGAGGGGAGGGGCGGCTGCGCGGCGCCTCAGAGACGCCAGGCGGGGCCCCCCGCTGACGTCGCGGCAGTGGCTCGCAGAACAACTCGAAAACAAAAACAAAGACTAAATCATAGAGCGCGGAGCTAGATGTTCTTGTTGTTCGCTATCCCACGAAGCTGGTCCGGTCCGGTGACTGGCGACCGTGTTTCAAACTTGTTCCACAATCTTTTTCTCAGCAAGGATTTTTTTTTTTTGAAGTCTCAATAAATTTGCCTCATTAATTATTTGTACTTATGCAAAGGGATAGAAATAATCAGATTGAAGCGAAGTTGTTTGCGTGTCCCTGCTGCCGGCTTGCAGCACACACTGCGCCAGGCCGGGCCCCAGCTGCGTACATCTCTGGACCATTTCCGCTAATTGCATTGTGTGGGGCTGGGGCCGGGCTGGGGCCGGGGCAGAGGTAGGGGCTGCGCGCCGCGCTGTGCACCACCCCTCCAACACACAAAGGGGTGGAGGGAAAGGATAATCCGTTTTCGTCATATTTTTTTTCGGAACATTTTTAGAGGCCTGTGTTGGTATGCATATGGCGGCCACTGGTCGCCGCCCCCGCTGCGCCGCCCCCGTTGTGCCGCCACCGCCACCCCCGGCCGGCTTGGCGGGCTTGGCGGGCTCCCCTGCGCGGGTTGGTGATTCCCCTGGAGACGACCCCTGGGGACCGTTGTTGCTGTCAAGCAGGCAGGGGGTAGGAAAAAATAAGGAGGTTTTCAGTGTCTCAAGCTGCCGCCTGTGTTGCTCGGGGTGGCGTTGCCGCGGCGTCGGCGCTGCGTTGCCGTGCGACCCCTTGATGGAATATTCGCTGGGGGGGGGGGGGCTCGACAACGCAAGAAAAGGGCCGTAATGCTCCAGCTAAGTGGTCCACCCCGCCGAGCCCCGCCGAGCCCCGCGGCCCGCCCGGCAGGTGGCAGCACCAGCGAGGCGGCCGAGGCAGCGACGCGGCGGTGACATTCTCGGCGCCCTTCTAGCATAATCCAGGCCAGCGAGCTACACTGTACCCCCGACCGCGCGCGCCACGCGGCGCTCCCCTTCATTTTTCCAGAGTGTAAATGCTAACGAACTCCACGCGCGCGGAGTGAGTGAGACAGCGCACGCACCCCGAAAAGTTTTCCGCTGTGCAGCCGAAGGGGAGCGGGGCGTAAGTGAACACGGCCCGCCCTGCCGACGTGAAGGGTATGCTAAAACCAGACCGTCTGGCCGACCGGGGCGCTGCCTGGGGGCTGCCTGGGCGCCGCCACCACCGTGTCCCTCCTATATTGCGTCCGCCCGCCCTGAACCTCCCCCGGCGGGCACCTGCAAACGCCGCGCCGGTCTGACGCTCAGGGTCATTAGTTCTCTTTTCGGCCGCAGCGAGGCGCACCGCGGCGCACATCGACCGTTTGGCACGCAGCGCTCCGAGCGTCGGATTCTCGTCCCGCGGAGGAAATGAGAACGCTGGCGCTTTATCATTCATCACCTGGAGGCGAGCCTGGAGGCGAGCCTGGAGGCGCCTGCAGGCCTGGAGGGCGGGACAGGCCGACGCTCGCGCCGACGCCTCGCTCCGACGCCCGTCTACGCCCCGCACGCAGAGCAGCAAGGCGGCGGCAGCGCTCCGAGGGCGGCGTCTCTTCAGCCAAATTTTAATTAAAATTGAACCGGCGCGCGCGGCCCGGCCCGGCCCGCCCACCGCGCCACCCTCTCCTCTGTTATAATCCAGCCGATTGTCGCCTTACCCGGGGGACCGCCCGTAAGCGCCGCGGGGCGCGACGGGTACCCGAAAAACAGAGCGCGCGGGCAGTGGAAAAAAAATAGAAAACTCGGAATGAAAACAGAAAACAAAGGGGGCACGAACGCGGTGCGTGTTGAGGCGAGATTCAGGCAAATCCACCGCACGCAATTCCAGCGTGGCAATGCTGCCGCCGCGCCCTGCCTCATTTTCGTCGGCAGCCCCGCCCCCCCACCCCGCCCCACCCCGCCCCACCCCCGCCCCGCCCAGGGCGCTTCCAGTTCATTTACATTTGAATGCCTCCGCGGAGGCGGGGAAGGCCCTTGAAGACCGAGCGGCCTGCGGACGCCAGGCGCAGAATCAAGGTCCCCCATTCCGCGTTTTGTCTGCCTCGAGGTACTCGTCGAGGTACACTTCGAGGCACTCGCTGGCTCCACTCTTATGCTTGGCTCGGTTTGCAGGCGAGACCCACCAGGAAGCGCCTCCACCAACTCGCGGTAAGCAGGCTGACCTTCCAGACAAGAGGGCCCCAGCTGCCAGAAAAACTCACTCCAGTTCGAGCCCTTTCCCTTACGGCGGCTCGGGCCACTGTCTTTTGAATAGGGTGCCCTTCAACCCTTTCCCTCGCCTCGAAACCTTCACCCCTCCATCAATGCCGGGCCCCGGGGCGAGTCCAATCACTGTAAGAGGAGCCCCGCCGGGCGGAAGGGGGAAACACAGAAACTGAAACCCGAGGCAATCTTAGACGAGTTTCCCCGGTGAAAGCTCGCGCCATGAAAATGACACGAACATGCTCGTGTCACGCACGCCGTAGGTGGCGACGGCACGGGATGTTCCTGGCACACCTGTCTCGGGTTAACAAGGCTTTTATCTAACATCTCCGGCCGGGCCGGTCTTGGAGGCATTGCACCCGAAAAGTCCGCCCGCGCTGGGAGATTTCGGCGATATCAAAAACATTTGCATCCAGAGCCGCATATTTTCCGGCCGGCTGGACATACGTTCACGTTACACCGCTAAGAGATTTTACCTGTCCAATAATTCGGCGGTACTAGCTATTTTGGTGATGTTTATAGCTTTGCCACAAAACAAAAAAAAAATTTAAGGAATTGAAAAAAAAGTCACTTTAAAATATCTGTTTTTTGTTAGTTTTCCGTTTTTTGGTTGTTTGTTTTTTTAAATCGAGTTTTATTCAAAATGTGGCAAGCGAATATTTTCTTCGAATTGTCTCTGCGTCAATGACGCTTGTGCTCGCTGCGCGGCCCTCGTCAAGAAAGATGGCGGTCGCGGAAAACAAAATTACGCCGGGAGGGCTTGGGGCGCTGCCGGGCGCTGCTGTGCGCGTCGCGGAGACTAGTTTGGGCAACTCGGCTAGATGAAGTTTGCCAACAAACCAGGACGGAGGCGAAGGCTGCTGCCCAGTGGTGCCAACTGCAGGGGCAGGGCAACTTTGATCCCCGCTCCCTGCTCGCTGCGCGCCCCGGGCCCGGGCCCCGGATCGGCTCGGATTGGGCGAGGTCCGAGCTGCCCGATATGACTTGGACTTTTGACGACTCGCGCTTGGATTGGCATCACATTCATACAAAGACGGGATTGCTGAGACAAACAGGGCCAAGGAAAGCAGGGAGGGGCAGAGAGACCCGCGAGTTACACTAAGAGGGCTTTCTCGTTTCGAAACCTTGGACGGCCCCATTTTCGGAAACGGATGGGGAGACAGCTTTCCAGAATTGTTTCCGATTTTTATTTTTTTGGAGAGTCTCGTTTGACTAGATACGGACGCCCAGCTTGGACGCCGCGAGTGCCTTAGCGGACCATGGTGTCACTGATATCGTATCCCTCGGCAGCTAACGCACTCACGCACACAGGAACACGAAATGGAGGAGAAACTCCCGATTCCTACATTTACGCCCTCACCCGCAACGAAGGCCTCTTTGCAACTCCCAACAACATTTTCATACCCTCACATTGCCTTCATTTCCCTTACTTTATGCAAATCATCAAATTCCTGAGCCCTTTTCGCGCACCATTTTTCTCCGCTCTTTAACATAGAAGGAAAATAATCATAAAACGAATCCAAAGGACAGCGTACCCGTATTTTACAAAAAGAGCGGTTTGTTTCGCCCCGTTTGTATGCGTACGATGCGTAGGTGGTCGTGTGTGTGTGTGTGTGTGTGTGTGTGTGTGTGACTCCCACACACACACACAATCTCGAGCGATGCTGCCTCCGTACGCCCTACTCATACCCCAGCCCTACACAACACGGCCACGGTTGGCGTATTGTAATTTATGCGACCAGGCTATTTGTATGCGAAATGCAGGCAGGGGGTGGAGAGAGAGAGAGAGAGAGAGAGAGAGAGAGACAGAGAGAGAGAGAGAGCGGGTCCACAATGCGCGCTGCTTATGGCTGATCACGTTTTGGGGCATACACACATGCGCGCTGCGGCCATCATCCTTCCCACAGCTTTTATCCGCGTGACTGCAGGACTGCAGGAGGCTCCAGGACTCCAGGAGCTCCAGGGACTCCAGAGACCTGTTCCAGCTCCAGCCCGAGACGGACAAAGTCGCCCCCTAAGTCGTCCCCCGATGACGAGGTCCACGCCAAATCACACGCGCATTAAACGCGCTTACCTGGCGGGCTGATTTGTCGCGAGGCCGCCTGAAAATAAACAGCGAGTTAAGAGAGAGAGAGAGAGAGAGAGAGAGAGAGAGAGAGAGAGAGAGAGAGAGAGAGAAGAGAAGAGAGAGAGAGGGGGGAGACGGCGGGGGTTGGTTTTCGTTGGGAGTGACAGTCCACCGCGGTTGGCTGGGCCGTGCCGGCCGCGCCGCGCGTCAAGGGGGAACGGGTTTACAAAGTACCCAATTTTAATACAAGACGCAGCAACAAGTTTTCTTAATCCCGCAGCGCTGCTGCAGCGAGCGGCAAAATGTATGGATATTGTGTGGCGCGGCTGGCGCGGCCGGCGCGTCCGCTGCGTGGCCAATCTGCGTGTCCGAGGCGTGGCGTGCCGGGACGGGCGGCCATCGGGCGCGTAGTCCAGACGGGAACAAGCGGCCAAGCCGGGCCGGGACAGCGGCAGTTACACTGGCTGAGGCGGGCGGCGGGAATCACAGAGGCGGTCGCTAATTCCGCCCCGGTCCGACTAAGAGAGACGTTAAATGGGCATTTTTATTCGAGCGGGGCGGGGCCACGGCGTAGCCACGGCGTCAGGGGCACACCTCTACCGAGAAGCGAGAAAAGGGACGTATTGTCTTTTCAAAAACCGAGCCAGGCCTTTTCTTTTTTTCGAGAGAAAACAACAACAGCAACACCTTCGGTTGACAGTGAAAATTAAAATGGAGAGAAAATTACCCTTTTTTCCCGCCGAAGAGTGCAGCAAAGCCAAAGAGGCTGGTGACATTTTTAGAAGGCTGGCCCGACCGGGCGTGTTCACGTCTGGTGATGATGATTGGGATAAGACACCGCGCTGACAGGTCCGATGCGGCTCCCCTCCACTAGGAATTCCCCCGTCCACTGCCAAACAAATTGAAAATTCAAATTATATGTAAAGAAGCCTCTAATCATGTAATTTGTATGAAATTGTGTTCAGTGTACACCAATCTCATCTGAATCGATCGAAGTAATTTTGCTAATATAATCCAGGTGGGGAAAATCAATATTCTTTATCTGTCATCGATTATTTGAAAAATTACCAAATTATTTATGGAATAAATTTGGTCTAAGTTTTTTGTTGTTGTTTTATGCAAATGTTCCAAGCTGTCCTTGGTGCCTGTGCATGTCTTCATCGCGGCGCGGGGGTGGGGCGGGGGCCTCGGGGGCGCCTCCCTGATTGGATGGCGGCCGGACCCTCCCCCTGTCACTGCGGACAATGCCGGTGGGCTGACGGCAAAGAACAGCAGGCCGTGGGCGGGGAGCCAAAGACAACGTCTCTCTTCTTTCGACGCAGAGGCGCGACGTAGTCGCACCTGCCCAGGGTTGCATCGGGACTGTCGCCGTGGGAAAGGGCCACAGGAGTTTTGCATGGCTCTGCAGCTCTGGCTGCTGGTTCTTAGAAGCTGGCCGACCGGATCGAGGCGGAGCCAGACTAAAAAAAAGCACGTTGGAAATCTAATCCGGACAAAATACCCGCCCCAACGAGACGAAAAAAAAAGGCCAGGGACGCGCCTTTCTGAAGGCGGCCGGGGGAGCAGTGACATTGTATACATATTTTATCCTTCATAAAGAGGAAAAATAATTTTGGAGAGTACGGCTTGGGCTGTAGGCCTGTCCCCACATATTAGCAGCTTTAGGGTGACGGAGCTCCGACGCGTCGCGGACGGACCAGGCCGGCCGGGCAGCAGCCGGGCGGCGGGCGGCAATGCCCAGGCCTCACGATAAACAGGCATTCTTATTGCCTCTGCACGCCAAGATTTTTCCATGTCCGTAAAGATGGGGGCTGCGCGCCACGGCGAGGCACAGCGCGGCTGGTGTCTCCCGCTTATTATTACAATGTCGGATCGCACCTACCGGCAGCAGTGGCAGCGGTGGCAGCCAGCGACTGGCTCGCGCCCCCGACTTGGTGGCGGCGTCCTTTTGTTGTTATTTTAATCAGCCAATGGGTGGCGGCACTGGCCGGGGATTGCACGCGAGGGGGTGGCGGTGGCAGCAGCAGGAGCTGCAGCAGTCTGCCGAAAGAAAGCACAGATCCGTCGTAAAGTCGGCAAAGACTGCGGCGATTCCAGGAGCGTTTCCCCGTTGATTTACGCTTCGGCTTGCGCGTGGGCGCCTGGGCATCGCCTCGGCCACCTCCGCTTTATGAAGTCCTCATCTCGTCGGGCGAACTCCTTTTTTCCACGGATTGTATAGTGGAATAAAAGACTGGCACCTCGCGCGCGATACCACTTGCCGCCGCCACTACTGGTAATTTTATGAGGCCATCAAATTACATTAACCGCCTCGTAAAGGCGAGGTGCATGCGCCCGCCCCGCGCCGCCCCGCCCGGCATAGGTTTTGGCCTTTTGATGCCCACGGCGGCAGCGCGGTGTGAACGGATACGTCGGTTTGACAGAATAGACGATAAAAACAAGTGCCTTTTTACGCGAACTAAATGGCCGTTCGCGGCTCCCCGGACATCTCGATTAGCGCAGTGATAACGGCCTGTCGCGATAGCGCGTCGGACAGGCGTCCGCGGAAATACAAACTAACAGAACTGAGATTATTTCGTCCCAGAAAGTAGTTTGGGAAATTGTTTTGGATCGGTTCCATTTGGTCCACTTTAGCTGGAAATGCCGTCGACGCATTCCTCCCTGGAATAGCTGCCCGGGCACGTATCAGTATCAAGTCAAGCAGGGAGGCGCCCCCCGCGCCGCCCCCCGCGCCCCCCCCGCCCCCCGCGCCGCCCCCGCGCCGCCCCCGGCCGCCTCTGCTCTGCCCGCCCCGGGCCACGCCGACGCATCTGCCGGCCGGCCGGGCCGAGTTGAGCGGTTCCTGTGCGTCGGCATGGTCGCTCAGGCGGCGGGAGGTGGCAGACGGCTCCATCCCCTCCCCGCCGTCTGCCCGCCTGCCTGCCTGCCTGCCTGCCTGCCTGCCCGCCTGCCCGCCCGCCTCGCTCGCATG
Organism: Thrips palmi; assembly: GCF_012932325.1. Taxonomy (NCBI): domain Eukaryota; kingdom Metazoa; phylum Arthropoda; class Insecta; order Thysanoptera; family Thripidae; genus Thrips; species Thrips palmi. The sequence continues at coordinate 5,593,528 of NW_023144624.1, read as the reverse complement.
GCTGCCGGCCGGGGACGTCGGCTATGGCTGACTGGCTCCGAGCCTGATAGGGACGGGTCCATCTGATTGCCCCGGGAGCCGGCCGCTCACCGCCGGGCCCGGGCCGTGACAGCGAAGGTGCAGGGGTGGCCCTCCCGTCCGCAGGGGGTAGCAGCAGCGGGTAGCACGAGAGGGTGTGAAATTAAGAGGTAGCAAAAGCATCTGTTATGTCCGCCATAAAATTAATATTTTTACGAGGCTTTTATGGACTGAGGGGCTGCACTCCGAGGGCGGAACAGGTGCCATAAGTGGTGATAAGGTGGATTCCGGTCGATTGGCTGCGCGGCACGATTAAGTAGTCGGACTAGAAAGTGCCGCCGTTGTTTTTTCGCAGAGCCTCGCCAACGTCGCAAGGCGGAGAGCAAAGAAAAACACTGAAGAAAAAACCTTGTCTTACATTTTACTGGCTTTCTCAGGCTTTTTTTTTTCAGGCGACGTGTGGGGCCCAAGCCTTCCAATGATGCGTCGCAGCACACACTCACTCACACACACACACACACACACACACACACACTCACACAACGCAGATCCGAGGCATGTAATCTTTTGGCTGAGCGCAGAGCCGCACTTGTCCAGTTCGGTCTACATGATAACTTTGACCATCGACTCACTCCACTTTCATTTGGAATCCGATTTCCTGAAGTAACCTTGGCTGCAAGGCCTGTGGGAACGCCAAAGCACGTCGCTCCGGTCAGAGACCGATCTCCGTCGCATCGGAGATACATTTGGCGGCAAGTAAAAGAAGTTTTTGCAGAACTCAGAACTGACATATTGTTTCTGTTTGTTTGTAGATCCTCACTGGAATCGTCACTTTCCGACTCTGACAGCGCAGCATAGTAAGTACCACCGCAATCCGTGCAAATTTTCACTTTACCTCAAATCAAAGTTATCCACAAAGTCCTGCCGCAACGGACCGCGCACGTAGCTGCTCCTTGGCAATGCGTCGCTCTCTGAAGCTGCCCTCACACTGATTCGAAGAGGGCTGCCCTCGCAGTAGAAAGTAGGTCACCGAGCCCCGCTTTCCGGGCGATGCCTTTTCATAGCCAAATGTGCGGCGACACCCCGCCACCCTTCCCCCTTCCCCTGCGTTGCCTAGGGCTGCGGCAGTGCGACGAGACATGGTCGGGCAACCGGGATGAGAATATATCGAAAGTATTCTACGGCCCGCTTAGATAAACAAAACCGATTGTAATTCATGCAGTCGACCTTGTTACCTCCGACGAGTTTTTGCCCCAATCCGATGATTGTGAGTGTGTTTATGATGGCAATCCTTTACCTTGCCGCCGTGGTTGATGAGTCTACCTGCCTGTCGGACGGTGGCCCCTACGCTATCATAAATAGAATTTCTACCGACATGGACTGTCCAGACACACCGTCGCCGCATGCACTACGCAAAAAAAAAGGAAAATTTTGTCCAGCGCGAATGATTTAGTTTCGTGTGCACAACCAATTCTAATCGCCCGTATACTATAGGATAGTGGCACAGTTTTGACACAAATTTTAGACCGGTACCGGCATGTGCTCAAAATACGCACAATAGTACCAGAGATCTAAGTGCTTTTTGGAGCTTACTGAACACGGTGTACAGCGAACTGTAGTGAAATTAAGCCAAAGACGATTCCCAGCATTGGCGGAAACGGAACTTCTCGAAGTCGCGCAAGCCGCAATATGTTACATCACGCCGCATTTCCTTTTTCCGGCGCGAAAAGAAAGCGTTGAAATCTAATTTTCTTTTAATTACTTCCTACGAAAAAGCTTCTGATCACGGGCAGCAACGAAACTTCTTGATTCGCTCGGAAACGTCCACTGAGTCGTCGGTGCCCCCCTCTCTCTCTCTCTGCGCGGCTCCAAGTACTCCTCTTTTTATCATTTGTACGCCGGCCGAGGCGCAAGAGTAAAAAACAGTGGAGGGGGCGAGGGGGCGGGGCCTGGCCGCTCGGTGTACTTAGGCCGACGTCCTCGGCAGTGCTGCGCTCCTGGTGCCGCGTATGTAATCCTAGATCATACTCTCGGTGCCCGGGGAGTCGTACTCGGTACTCCGCGGCCGCTGCGGGGCTCCTAGACCAACGCGTCCCCTCTCTGTCGCACTCCGGCTGCAGTCCTGCTGCCGCACTGCACTGACCACATGTGTACTTTGTTTTATTTTTGATTAATTAAGGAAGCGATTGATTTGAAGTTTCGTTTTTGTTTTTTACGTGGACCAGGCCTGCTACAAGTTGGGTCCATCCAAATCTATGCCATTGTTTTCATGCCAAATATTTTTGTGGTTTTGGCTCGGCTCTGTTTGGGTCGTTTTGGCAGGTCTAAAAAAAAGAGGACCAGTGCGAGTCAAGGTTTAAAACATGCATGGACGTGTGTAATTAGTGTGTGGCCCTCTGGCGGTCGCCGTCCCCTGCTAATTTTCGGCAATTTGCATTTTGCGCGTTTTGGATCCAAATCCTCGTCTTTTTTCCCTGCCAATGCGGCACCTCCCCGGGCCTCGGTCCTGAGTGCTTTCTAACGGAGCCTCGCCTCGCCTGGAGCAATATTTTTGCCTGCCGCCTGATCAGCATGGGAGGCAGAGTGAGTCTGGCCCGGGCCCAGTCGCCGAAAAGCGGGCGAGGACCGGGCCGTGGCGAGCCGCGCCACCCCGCCCGCGCCATACCCAGCCGTGCCGTGACGTCATCGGCCCTCCCCCGAAAATCCGCGGCCATGGGGACCCGCCCGAGGAGCCAGGGCCGCCAATCGGAGTCCACGCCTCACCCGAAATCGGAGACTTTGTTTAAATTGGAAAAACTCTTAAAAATATATTGCATTCTGAATATAATGCTGAGCAGGAGCGCAGCCGCGCGCAGGAGGTGGCCGCGCCGTCCAGCGGAGCGCGGTGCCGGCGGAGCGGCAGCGGAGCGGTGGCGGGGAGTGGCGGGCAGTGGCGGGGAGTGGCGCGAGGCTCGGCGTCCTCGTGGCGGCGCGGCACGGCCCGGCTGGCTCGGTTCGTCAGGGACCGGTACTCGCGCCAACCGGCCGGGGCCTGGCTGGCTGTCTGGCTGCCCTGCCTGGCTGCCCTGCCTGGCCGCCCCGGCGCGCTCAGCATGGCCGCAGCGTCCCTCGCCGTCCCATTTGACTCCTCAGGGGAATTGATTGGCATTCCAGCTCGCGTGAGCGCAGACCAGCACGGACCCAAGCTGCACTTCGACGTGAACCGGCTTCCACCGTGCCTTGGTCGGACACGGAAAGATTCCACAGTTATTTCAGGCAAAAATTTTTCGCAGTGTCGACCGCCTTGATTTATCTTGGTTGTTTTGCTGACTGGCGGGGCGTCAGCGCGCCGACGTTAATTGCCTGCACTCTGCACAAAAGTGTTTGTTGCGGGGCGCCGCCGCCAGAGGCCGCCAGGCGCTGCCTGATTGGCTGCGAGGCCGCACCGATTATCGATGTGTAACGGCTGGAGGCAGCCGGGCAGCCGGGCAGGCACGGCGGCCGTCTCACACGTTCATTATCCCCGCAAGATTATCGGCTGAATGTCGTCTGCTTCGCATGACGAGGCCCAAGGCCTCCTTCATGACATCCGCCTTGTGCTCCTTACAATCCCCGCTGGCTCGCCGCGGCCAATATTTATTCTTTTTCTGCCGATTTACTGCTTTTTGTTGTTTGCGGTTCGTTTTTTCTTTGCTTTCTGCGGCTGCAACATGACACCATATGCGACGGTATTGGCATCGCGACAAAGTCCCTCCTCGACCTAATTTCTCGCTGCTGGACAAAACGAGTGGCACGCCGCGGCGCAACGACTCGCCGCACAAAAAGCCCCCACAAATTGAGACATAAACATAAAACACGCGGGACAACCCCCGTGCGTAGCGCGCGCTCACACACACGCACACACACACAGGCTGGAGCTAGCCTGACGGCTATCGGGCGATGGGTGTTGTGCCAACCAGAAGAATGGCCGAGCCAATAATTTCCATGCCGACACACAGGGCGGGGAAATGTCCGATCCGTTTGATTCCCCCACATGCGGACCAGATGAGAGCTCATCGCACTGCGGATGCAGGTTCCCAAAAAAACGGTATTCAAAAATGTTTTTTCTGTTTCTGGAAATCATAAACCGGCTCTTTTTCGCACATCCCCGTCCACTTCTCACCTGCTGTGCATGCGTGCATGCGCCCGGCGTATCTTGCGCACCGTCGTGCCCCCCTGCTCGGCGCGCGCACGCCAGAATTTTTAATCACGTTCGTAATTTAATTCGCAGCCGCAGGGGGCCTGCGTTGCCACTGCCGCGGCTACCGCAGGCTGTAGTTTCACGGCTGGTGGATATCCAAAGGGCTCTTTGCCGTGGGCCTGAGTCAAGCATGGAACGTAAACAGAAACGAAAAAAAAATGTTGTTACTGTGAATTTCGCTTCGAATACTAGGGCTTGAATGCGATCCCAATTTTGCTGAATTGCGAACATAGCTTTGTGTGCCTTCTGGCCGGACAAATGTCGCACTCACACATACACACACAGCCATACGACAAACACGCCACCGCCACATCCTTGGGACGGGAAGTTTGATCCGTTGGCGGTCCAATATGGAGACTCTCGCCTCGCTACGCGCGCAGTGACCGTCGCGGTCGAGCCAAACCCACGCAAGTCTGACCACCTCCCTGAGGAGATACGGCTCCTTTGCCAGACCAGTCAAGCCACCTTTGCAAGTTTGTGCATGTGTGTGTGTGTGCGCGTGCGTGCAGGGGAAGGGAAGTGTGTGTACATGCGTCGCCGCTACGTGTCCGGCGCGCAGTGGACAGGCTTTGCTGCAAGCTCCTCCCCTTGGCGTGTTTGCGTGCTGTTTGGTGTTTGTGGACGAATCGGCCCGCCAGTGCGCTTCGATCCACCGCCCCATGCCGTCCGTCCACCACGATGCGTCTAAACGGTGACTTCATGACCTCATCAGGGGGGTCGGTGAAAGTGCGCGGCCGTTAAGTCATGCAACAAGAGTTATTGAATCACTGGGTCGATAAACAAGGGTAATTGCATCCAACGCGGATGTGCGCCTAAATAGGCAGCCGCAGGTGCACTGAAAAAAAAAACCATTCCGGAAAGAAAGCGTTGGGGGCTCCAATTGGTCTGGTAGAAAAAAATACACCGTTCAATCTACGAAAAAAAAAACCTTTCATTAAACCAACCCCGAAATTTTAATTACATTGCGAGCACTGGAGGAAAGATTTTAATTAAATGAAGCCCACGCCTTTGTCTTGATTACAGACTTCTTTCATTTTCTTATTTCCTCTTTTTTTCGCTCTGTGGCGCGCTGTTTGGAACAGTTTCCCTCGTCCCCTATTTACTGCTTCACGCCCTGCGGCCCCAAAACATTCATTGGACATTCTTGACTTCTAGACCTTTTTCCTCTTAAGTCCAGTTGATTTATTTGACTCCGTTTTCCTACTTTTTTTTTCAATTTTGCGGCGTCACTGCGTTTCCCGACTTTTCTTCGCACGTTGCGGCAAACATGTCGTCATGGGGCCTTCCTTGACGTCGCAGTAGAGTGTCAGAGAAAGTCGTGCGCGCTTGTGCACGATTCAAGAGCCGTCCATCACGTATTCCAAGAAACGATATAACTATGTTATTCGCTCTGGTTTTAACTTATAGCAAAGATCACATTTCTCGTCAATTTTTCCTGGTGCACTTGTGCCTGAGAACATCTTCTAAGAACTATTCTGTGGCCACTTCGTCGAACGTACGTGGATGATCATGCCAACCAAAAAGATGGGCTCAGCAACACGAAGCTACTCGTATTATCACGTTGAAATAGTGGAAGGAAAAATCTTTTTGTTTTTTTGTCCGCCTCTCTCCGATGCGGGGCCTACCGGCCAGCTCCTCTAGGGGATTGGTTCATCATGTGGAGCCCCCAGGGCCCCGCATTGGACGGCGTCCCGCTTGGAATGCCAGATGGGGCCCGGTCGGCTGGAGGGGGAGGGCGGTGGACGGCGGTGGACGGAGCGGGCATCTCTCGCACGTCCCATCTCTGACAAGTGTCAATTGCATCGGTGAACGTATGGGCGTACCCAGGGCGGTAGTGCTGCCAAGGACAGGACTCTCGGGCTGTTGAATTCAGAACTCTCAGGCTACTACTGTCGAAGACAGGACTCGGCTGAGGCTGCAGCTGCTCAAATTAGAGATGCACACACGCACTCACACAGACACTCGCACACACACACACACACACGCACACACACACACACAAACATTTTAATTTCTCTGATTGGGAAAAATTTGGGACGGTGGCGCTGCAGGAGTGTTCCGCCGCTGTAAACATGGAGGCTTGCTCGGCCGCTTTGGCCTCTCGGCTCCTCTCAGCCTGCCGGCTCCCTTCCCTCCGCCTCGCTCCGCCTCGCTCCGCGTGCAGCGCGTGCGGTGGCGCCGTTTTACGGGCCGCCGATCGAAACACGTTTTCGCCACTTTGGCGGTCATGGTGCATATTTTTAGGAACTGGACTTGCATCGCACGGACGCGCGCCGCCGCCGCTGCGTCAAAGTAATCAAATGTAGCGCCAAAACCGGGCGGCACAACGAAAAAAACGGGAGGGTCAGCTTGGGGTGAGTTTCCGTTTTTTTTTTCGGATGATTTGTACCCGCCTGCTTCTCCACGGTGTGGTTGACGCACTTCCGGCGAGTTTCCCTCCGTTCGGCGGTCGTGGGCGACGCGGCATCCTGGCCACCGCCTCGGCCACCGCCGAGGACAGGACGTCGTCCTACGTCATCCGGTTCCGATCCACGTCGCGCACCTTGGACGTTCCAACTGAAAAATAAGAATCGAATTTTGGAAGAGCACGAACATTAAAAACGCTAAGTTTCTTGCTTTTTTTTGCAGGGTAACACTTTATCCGGTGAAATGCAAGGGGTTGGGAGGGTGCCTAGGGGTGGCGGGCGCAGCCTCCAGGGCCTGCGTGGCTGGCGTGGCTGGCGCGCGCTGGGAGGGAGGCGATATGCTGAGCAGTTTTGCCACTCTGTGCGCACAAACAGGGGTCCGCACCCCCCGCGCCCCGCCATGTGGGTCCTCCATGCGTGCTTTCCACAAAGAAGACTTTTTTTTTCGGCCGCAGACTCCTTTTTTCCATCATAGCTACACTACGCGCCCGCACACCACCCCGCCGCCGCCACCGCCGCCACCCTTCTGGAAAAATATTTCCCCCAAGGACCAACCGCCAAATCCAATGCCACCGCATTCTTGACACGTTGCCATTTGTGTGTGTGTGTGTGTGTGTGTGTGTGTGTGTGTGTGTGTGTGTGTGTGTGTGCAGTGCGCACGCTGAAAGCGCTGACGGAGGGACGCCAGTCGAATGAGCTGAAGGCCTTGGCAAGCAAGCCGGCTGCAGATGCAATCTGCCAGTAGCTGGCTGCTGCTGCACTGTGCGGCTGCAGCGCTGCAGCCGTTTCGCCGCAGGCATGCGCAAGATACCTGAGGACAATAGATACCAAGGCACTGCAGGCGCTTCTGCAGTGGCGGCGGCAGCGGAGGCGGCAAGGGTCCCAAGGGAACTCTGGGCGCGCGGGGGGGAAGGGGGGGGAGGGAGAGGAGAATGCACGGAGAAGGGCTGAAGTGCCGTAGCGTGAATGCCAGGCGGCCAGCCCAGCAGGCAGCCAGCAGCGGGGACCAAAAAGGTGCTTTGGGACCAACCCCACCAGCCGAGCCACCCAGAGCTAAAAATATGGCGGCGATTCCCCTCACTTTGGATTCTTTTCAACAGACGCGCACGTGTCGGTGAATCCCTTCTTTTACAAATCACACATTTTTTTTTTCCAGAGTGCAAATTTTCCTCGGATGTGATTTCAATACGCGGCACGCTCGCGCGGCCAATTCCGCCGCTGTCCCGGTCGCAGCGTGCGGAAATCGGGCGAGAAATCGGTTCGAAGGGGTTGCCGGCGCTGCCTCCAGCTGGGCGGCAGCATGTGTGGCGTGCACCATGTCGTGGGGTGCAGGGGCCGAATGGCACTGGGGAGGGGGAAGGGTTGCGAATCCAAGTGCTCATTCCGGGGCCCAAACTCTGGTGCAGGCCACTGCGAGGCTCCCGGAGGCTCGACTTGGCCTGCATGCCTCCATGCAAGGCAGTAATGGCACCCCTGGCACTTTGCGCAATGCACTGCCTTGCCTCGCCACGCGGTCTGATTGAATACGAAAGGGGCGCGAGGCTCAAGATGGCGCCCACCCTCTGCCAGTCTTGTTGTTGCTGCTGTTGTTGTTATTGTTGTAGTGTAGGGCCAGACTGTGCGCTGAATGATAATCAACTTGCATCACAGAGGGACTTTATTCTGTCCGCTGTTGCGTCGGCGCGTCGCCGCTGCTTGATGCCTTGCAATTTTAATTTCGTTCAGCGCGAAACGTAATTAGTTTCGAATGGAGCGGGAGGAAGGCCGCCGTCTCGCTGCAGCAGCCCCCCCCCCCCCCGCGCGCGCCCCGCCCAGCACGGCCCCACCCCGCCTGTGACCTCATCAAACGGCCAGTTCATGCACTCCGCAAGAAAATGTTGGTCGAGGACTGACGTCGGTTTCCATTTTTCAAGACCTTGGAAAATCTCCTCTGCAATATGAACCAAAATGTCGGGAGAGAAACACTCGCAGTCGGAATATCGCAGCAATTTGATTCTTTTTGGCGCGCAGGGAACGCTCAGCCGGGAGGGCTGGCGGGAGGGGACGCCGGAGGGAGGCTTCGCGCATCGGGCGCGGCAGGGGAGGGGAAGGAGGGGGGATTCAATTTCCGACCGATGTTTGTTGAAAGCTAGCAGAACGGTGTGTGGCGCGCGGAGTAAGGGAGACAGACGCGGTGGACTAAGCCTACCCACTCTGGACAAAAAATATTTTTTCGTCTTTTTTATTTTTTCAGACTGAAACTTTTGTATTCACATCTAGATTTATTCAAAAAATAACACAATGTGCGTGATGGCTGGCAATGCGGGCAGAGTGAGGAAAGGGTGGAGCGCTGTGGTTTGGATGGGGGTGGCAGGGGAGGGTGAGGGCGAGGCAGGGGGAGGGGGGGCTAAATGGATTAGTGTTGTGCATGGAGGTAAAATGCCCGGCGGCCCGGCGGATAAAAGCAAGCAGCAGGGGATTTCGTGATTGGCGTGGTGTGGCGTGGCGTGGCGCGGCGTGGCGGGGGTGACTTGCAGGGGGGGGGGGGGTAGTCCCGTGGGGGTGGAGGCTACAAATGTCACGCAGTGCGTTGGATCTGTAAATTCCTCCGGGCTGTCTGCAGCACGGCCTCATGCAGCCGTCCGCACACAATGCCCTTGCGGCTTTCTCTTTCCCACCCCGAAGTACAGCCTGAAGGTGTACAGCCGCTGCCGAAAGCACAGACCGGGCATCTGGCGCGGCGGCGGCGTGGCATGGCGCGCATGCGCTTCTTCTATCCCTTATGTAAATGTTATCGTACGTTGCCCCGACAAGGACTGGCCTGCTGAATCATGTGGCCAGGTCCGGCCTGGGCCGGGCGCGCCAAGCACCCCCACCCCCTGGCCCGCCAGGCATTTGGCACATGGCTGCCTGCCTCGGCCCGCCGCCATGCTGCTGTGCTGTTGCCGAGCGCGGCAGGCCGGCAGGCCGGCAGACCCACGGTCGCAGTCCCCTGTCACCATCCATACTCGCGAAATGTGATTCAGTAATCCGATCTTTCCCCCAAGAGCGGCGGCGGCCAGCCTCCGACGGAACAACCGCACCACCTCCCTGCTGAAATATACAACAATAACTTATCCCGCTTCCGCCGGCCAGACTGCAGGAGTCTCCTAGTTTTTGGCCGCCTCCGTCCGAAGTCGTCTGCGCGTTTTTGCCGGCCGGCTCCACGTTTACGACGCAGCGTTGGGTGGCCGGCAAACAGAGCGCACCGAGTCGAACATGTCACACTTTCGCGTGCACTACTTTCACGCGGGGCGGGCTCACGTCTTGAATGGGAATCGGCGTGTCGGAGAGAGACAGAGCTAACGGTCCGCATGAAAGGGTGATAGGGTAATGCGGCGAGGCGACGACTCCAGGTCAGAGACGCTACTTTGTTTACGGTAAATATTTCCTGTGCGAGCGGCTCTTCCTTGTCGAAACCTCCCAAGCAGCGCGCCGACCTAACGGGATGCTCTCCTTCCATCGGGACGGGAGCCGCGCCGCCCCGGCGATACCATGTACCGCGCGTCGTTACAGTTAGTGCGTATGGACACACTTTGGAAAAAAGAATCAAGCGTCTCTATTTATCCGATCGGAGAGGAAAAAGAAAATCCCTCTGCGAGTGTGCGCGCCGTGCCGCGACGCAGCAGCTGAGTGCCCAGCACATGGTACCCACTCTCACGCGCCCTGTGTGTGCGCGCGTACGTGTGTGTCCGTGTGAGCGTGTGTGTGAGTGTGTGTGTGAAGTCTATCGGCCGTGAAACCCTAAACACTCATCGCGGGCATTCGGCCGCCACGCTCGTATTTCAAAAAGCGCCGCCGCCTCAAAAGGCCAAAGTCAAGAAGGATGTGACAGATTTCTTCTGCGACAATAATCTTTGTGTTCCTCTGCTCCCCCTCAGGTATTTCGAATCGCCTCCCCAGCGTCCCCCGGCTGCGTGCGAGGCCGCTGCCCTGTCGATGCAACTGCAATCGTTTCACAGGCCGACTCTCGTGCTGTCGTCGGTCGACCTCACCCATGAGTGCGACAGAGACACCCCGGCCAAACTGCAGTCTTTGTACGCGCAGCCTTGCCATTGGCCCTGTGCATTAGGATTAAAAGGCCCGCCGAAACGTGGCTTTTTTTTCTCCGTCGCTCCTTCCCGCGCCTCGCGGTGCTGGCGGTGCTGGCGGTGTGCATCCCCAGCATTGAGCGCGAGACGTTGGCGGCCCGCTAACGGGACGTGAAAAGGCCGTCCGTCTCTTCCAGCCAAATGGAGACGTGGCCGAACGCCGAACGCGCTCTTCGCGCCATAAGCCTCGGCCACGGGCAGCCACGGGCAGCCACGGCCAGCAGCTGGATGGAGTTGTTAGCCGAGTCACATGGTTTCTCCATCGCTACCTGGCGCGCCGAGCAGCCGCCGCGTTCCGGGGGCCACTTTCCTCGCTCTGTCTCTCTCGCACCCACGGGGCGTTCCGCAGTGGTGCGAGAGAGACAGAGCGACGAAAGCGCGGTCCGAAATCAGCCCCCAGGCCCCATACAGCCCCGCGGCCGCCCCCGGGGGGTCCCGCAGCAGTCCCGCAGCAGTCCCGCGGGCCCAGCCAAGCGGATCCGGAAACGCGCCGAGAGATTTGCAAACCGTCGCTGTTTTCGTTTTCCAGCCCTGTCCTTGTTCCTTTCGCAGTGTCGGTAACTCGCCCTCCCCGTCTGTTCCAGAGGCTCGCTGCCGGCGGGCTGCCACCCCCGCCGCCACCCCCGCAGCCGCCGCCGCGTGAGGGCGCCTCCAGGGCGTCGCTCGCGCCTCCAGGGCGTCCGCAGCCCCCCTCCTTCAGACTGGAATGTGTCAGAGCTGCCGCCGCCCTGGACCTACGAGACTTAGCCCGCCTGCAGCTCTCTAACAGGTAAACTTATTCGCACGACGGCGTTGTCTGGGCCGGGGCATCTCCGGCAGACCAGCCCGCCATGCAGATGAGGCCGGCGATGGCTGCCTGCCTGCCGCGAGGACGGCTTACACCGAGCTCAGGAGAGGCCCGATTAGGCGGCCGAAGCTTGCTGACGATGTGGCACCTCACACAGAGAAGCACGTCGCAGGCCGACTCCAAAACATTGTTTCGTTGCTCTGTCCCTCTCGCACGCCCACGCGACGCCGCACGCCCCGCGAGTGCGAGTGAGACAGCAGCAGCCGTTTCGGCCCCAGCCTGCGACGCCGCAACTAAATGCGTCTTCGAGTCGGTGACGCAGTCCCGACGCAGTCTGACGGCTCGACGCGCCTGACGCCTGTTTGCCGATGGCCGCTCGTGCGCGCCGCGTCCTTGCCGTGACGCCCTTGCTCACGACGACGCGCGGCGTGCGGCTGCCGCGGCTGGTCACCGCGGCACGCGAAGATAATTTCAAGGAATGTCGCCACTGAATAGTTGTGCCCCATTTTACGTCATTGCGACACTGTTTTGAGGAGTCGTGTAGGGTCAGTGCGGAGAAAAACTGGACAGGGGAACCGGACTCCTCATATTTTACTTCAAATGTCGAACGCACAGGCTTAACAACTGTCATGTAATGAACCGCTGATGCCACGAAACAACTTTTGATGGTTGTTATGCCTGTGCATATGGGGTGTTCAGTTCTTCCCCTGTCCAGTTCCCTGTCCTGACCCTAGCCTAGCAGTGTCAGTCGCACCCCGAGGAGGTCGCATCCAGTTTCCCTGGATGTTTCCGAATGCAACCATCACGGCACACTTTTCCCCAAGTAGCCGCGAGGGGGCGGGGCGAGCTTGCTGCCTGAAACGTGCCCAATGAGCTGCTTCGCTTCGTGCGTGCCTATGTTCTCAGCGCCTCCTAGAACCCTGCCAACAAATTCAACCTGTCAAAGCCGAGCCACGAAATGCAAAGCGGCTCTCCGTCGTCGCTCCGTAAGCTCTCGGGGACTCTGGCGCGGTGTCCCGCCGGGCGGGGCGCGTTACACTCCCAAGGCAGCCATTGCATTATGCACCCCGAAGCCCCCGCAGCTTATCTACTTTCGCATAACGAGTTGCAAAATTATTATTATTTTTTTTGCCGTTTGATTATGACGAAAAGGGTGATGTAAATGAGACGACAGTGTCGGACACCTCGGCCGGCCATTGGCGATTCCGCACGCACGCGGCGCCAGCTCACGCGCGGCGCGCACGTCCCGCCGCCACGCACGTCTAGGCGACGCCGGTGGCCGCCCGCACGGCAGGCACGCCCCGCACGCAGCGGCGTCGATTGGGGTTCCTAATGTCTTGACGATGTCAACCAGCCAGAGACGAATTTTACTTGAATTTACGTCAATTCTAGGATCAGATTTCCCTTGGTTTTGGGGTGGCCGATGATCACTAGACAAGGGCAAAGAGTAACACCAAAAAAGGAGAACCAATTGTAAGGACCTATTTTTCTCTGATTTCTGTTGCAGTACACTCGGACTAAGAGAGAGGCAGGCGAGCGATTGAGTTGAGCAGAACGATTGTATCTTTTCGTTTAGCAGCCACGTCTAACTCATACTACACCATGTACGGGGCACGTTTGAGGTAAATTTTATATTTTTAAGTAACGCTGGCTTGAGGGTGGCAAAGTTTTGTTTTGGAAAGGGAATGACCTAACCTGTGAGTCTAACGCGAGGGCTGAGCACCGTGTAACCCGTTTAACATCGGCAAACCGCATGCTGCATTTGGAACGCACAACTGCTTCTAACTCGCCTAACCCATTTGTAAAACCCGAGAATCGGATTCAAAGTCGGGAAGCTACAAAAATAACAGCTGAAAAAGATAATGGCAAGGAAGTCCAGGACCTTCCACCTGCCGCGACACCCCATTTCATAAGTCGGACTTTCTTCGGCGAAGAAGAGCGCCCTTTTTATGGCGCGTTAAAGTGTGCGTGTCAGTGGGGCGCTCAATCGAGCGACGTGACCGGGGCCTGCAGGGCTGGACCGCGGCCGGACGGCCGGCCGTCGTAAAGACCCGCCAATTGCATCCATATTCCGTCGATGCCATTTTCGGGCCTTTCTTCGCCTTCGTGGGGATGGCGTGTGCGGACAGGCGCGTGCCCGGACGCCCTTCGGCCGGACTGGCCGGTGACTCAGTTGCCTGCCGCCGACCTGGCCGGGCCTCGAACCTGCGCCCAGTGCCCCGAGCCCCTTTTACGAGGCAAATCATCCGATTCCAAGTAATTCTTTCGTCGCCGTGACCCATCCCCGGAGCAGCGCTCCGATCCGGAGGAGCCATTCCACCCCTCTCTCGCGTCCTCACGGGAGGCTCCACGAGGGCGCCACGACGGGGAGACTCTTCGGCTGATGCTGATGAGCCCCGACCAGGAAAAGCTGGCCGCTCGGTATCACGGCGTCATGGGTTTCTTTTAAACATCAGCGTGAATCCGAGATGGCGGCGCGGGGAGGCCTGCCGGGGGCCTGGCCCGGCGGCGGGGACATGTTTGATGCATATGTGTGAGAGGGGAGCCGCGGGGGTGGGGCGCCGCTTGCGCCCTCCTGAGCCTCGGCTGGCTGGCTGGCTGGCTCACACGCGCCGCGCCAGTTGTTGATCCCAAGCGTGTTTATCCTGCAAACAAAAGGGAACACAACACAACACACACAGACACACACACACGGACACGGCGTCCCGGCGCGGGGGTGGTGGCGCCGCGAACTAGAATGCGCCCCTAAAAGTGTATTCCGGAAGTGGGAGGGCCGGGTATGCGAAATTGTGCGGCGTCATCCGATAAGTTGCGCGAGGCGGCCACGTGAAAATGCAATTTCCTGGTGGCCCTGCGCCGCGCTGCGCCGCCGGGGCCCAGACTCGGCGCGCCCTCACCCGTGGCGGGTTTGTCGTGTATAAATACACAAGCCGTGGGCGTGTGTGTGTGTGTGCCTGTGTGAGTGTGGGTGGGGCTAGCGCAGTTCCTAAATCTTAGCCTGCCTTCTAATTATTTGTCTTGCAACTCGGGAGGCCGGCGCGGCAGTCAGTAAAAGCCGCGGGGCCGAAAAAAAAATGGTGCACGTCTTGTAACGGTTTTCAACCCCAATGTGTGTTGCAGGTTGCCCTGCAGTTTCTCTCCGGCAACGCTGGCTAGCATCCAAGGTAAGCCCCGAACTCTGAGAGGCGCTTTTCTCGCCGCCTTTTCCGTGGAAATCCCTGCCGATTTTTCCTCCTCCGCCGCGAGTTTCTTTCCGGCTGTCGCGCCGTTACGAGAGAAAGCCGCGGTCCGTGCAAGCATCGCTCAATACGGGTAATTGTCCATGGCGGGCCCCTCATCGGTGCGGCACGGCACTGTAGGCACGGCACTGCAGGCACTGCAGCACTGCAGGCACTGCCAGCCCGCGCCGATCTGGGTCGGCCCGGCCGCCAGTCGGCCAGTGCTCTATGGCAATTTGCTGGGGAAGGCAAAAACACTTCCTTGGTCCGCGGTTCCGAAGAAACAAGCGGCGGAGGAGAAAAAAAGACGCAAGGATTTTGCTGATCGGTCACTTCCTCCGTAACGGAGAGAAGTGTCGCCAAATGAACCTTATTTTGCTCTTTTTGAAAAGTCTGTTGGTGTTGATGACGATCACAGAGTAATGCACTGAGAAGTTGGACGACGGTCGAGTCACTGCGATCGAGCGTAGGTTCGCCCAGTCACACTGCCGATAGAACGGGGGCGCATTTGGAAGCGCCTCATGCAGGCTCAGGAGCGGGGACCGTCCGGAGCATAATCAGATTCAAACAATTACTGCGGTAGGTGGTGCCGTGACGCCGCGAGCGGCCGTGCCGTGTTTACCATTCACGATTTCACAGTCGGCTGCATGAATTAATCCGAGCGGGGAAAAGGGTTTGGCGATGACGAAAAAGAACAAAAAAAAAGGCTAGAAAGAGACAGAGGGAAAGGAGAGATGGCGCGTAATTGCTTGGGACGGTCTCGAAGATGGCGGAGGAAGGGAGAGAGGACGGAGCCTGGCGGGCGACTCCGAACACCGCACTTCGGTCTCTCTCGCACTCACGGGGCGTCTGGTGAAGGCGGGAGAGAGACAGCACGCCGTGCTGAATCAGCCGGCCGGCCGGGCCGCGCGTTAGAGAAGCCCGCGAAGCGTGTAGCGGTGGATACTCTCGCCAGGCCGGCCAGCGCAGCTTCCTAGAATTCCTCTGGCCGTGCCCTACCCTCTCGAAATAGACTTTCTGCCGCCCTGTTTCTCACCTTTCCGAGGCCTGGAAAGCCTCTGCGTGTCGCCGTCCGACTGCGAGGCCGTTCCGAGAATCAAACTCGGCTTCCTTCATCAGCGCCGTGTGTTATTACGCCAGCAGGCCGGGTCCGAGGGGCAGTTCGGCAGCTCCGTCTCTGTCGCGCTCACCAGCCAGCCCACTGGGGCGCAAGAGAGGCAGCAAACGACTCTCCCGGAATCGCTCGGCGGGCAAGAAGTACATTTTCTTGATACACATCATCAGGGCGCTCGGGCCCCTCCTGCACTGCCCTGCACTGCCTGCAGCAAAGCGCTCGCCTTTTCTTGCTCTTGTTCTGTCCCTCTCCCCCTCCGATTTTCGCGTGTGTGTGCGAACGGAACGCCCCGTCTCCAATTACCGCCAATCATGGCCTGGCAGCAGCAGCGGCCAGCAGCACTGGCGAGCGGCGACGGCGACTGTCCTGAAAAAAAGAGGAGGGAAGACGGCGACGGATTTAAATTGTTAAATTATACTGATTGGAGCCGCGCGTCTGGCGGGTTGGCCAGCAGCAGCAGCAGGGTAGCACGTGACGGCCTGCACAGGTTTACCTGAAGAAAAAAAATGGAACAGAAATGATTTTGACAGTGGAGAAGGGAAGTGAAGCTGCCGCGCTGAGCTACGCCAGGATCAGTAAAGCGAGCTAGAAGGAATCAGGCCGCAGCTGTTCCAGTAAATTAGGCTTTCTGTGTCGCCATCATTGGCACGGCCAACCAGAGCACGGCGTCGAGGCCCCACGCCGCCCCGCGCCGCCCCGTACCGTTCGACGACGTCGTCCAGGACTGTCCCAGGGTCCGCGGGCAGTAATCACAGTGGTCGGCCTCGAGTCCGCTCAGTCCCTCAGTTCCTCAGTCCCTCAGACCGCTCAGACCACTCAGTCCCTTCAACTTCCCTCAGGCCCCGCAGCCGCTCAGACCCCGGAGGCTGCGGCAGGCTGGCCGGTGCTGCAGCCCGCCGCTTTGCAACAGACACGCCGCTCCACCGGCTCTGCTGGTCAGTGCTCTGGGTTGTGGCAGTCCCCCTTTCCGGAGCAGGATGCAAAGTTTGCGCGCACGGCAGACTCGGCCGAGAAAGAGAGAGAGGGGAGAGCAGCCGGGACGAATGGGCGACGAAGAGGGAGAGACGCGCCGTACCGGTCGGCCGGCCGGTTGGATGTTCGTTCCCAGGGCACCTCCAGGCTTCCGCTCGGGCCTTATTCCTGCCATGTGCCCGGGCCCCACGAGGCCCCACGAGGCCCCACCGGCACCGCCAGGTCGTGCCCGGACCGAACGCTTTTGAAACGGGACACCCAGCCTCCCCCTTTCCCGATTGGTGCGACGGGCTCCCCTGCGGTCGGGGCGCTCAGGAGCACCGCCTGCTTCACGCTGACGGGGACGTGCTCGGGGGTTGCCGACGACGGCGTCCGCTCGTCGGACTCCAGCCGGCCGTGGCCACATCTGCGAATGACGTCTCGAGACGTTTTTTTTTTTCGAGTGGAGTTCGGTGACTGGCCGGGGAATCGGCACAGCCGCGCCCACGCTCTGCCCGGCTCTGCCCCGCCGGACGGACGGGGGAGTGCTTGGCGTGCTCCGGGACTCCGGGGTGTGCGCGCGCCGCGGCGGAAACAGGGAATAGTAACAAAGTGTCAGAAAATGGGCGGCTTGGCCGGGCGGCGAGGGGCATTCAAATGAAGCCGGTTGGCTGGCTGCGCTGGCTCGCCTCGCACTCAGCGCGGCGGTACGGCGCCGCCATGCCGGCCGGGCAGAGGGGCGCGCAGGGCTTTTCCATCAGAATTTTTATTCTAATCGACTCGATTCCTATTCCAATCGGATTCCGGGGCTGAGGAGCAGCAGCAGCAGGCACGCAGGCCGGCCGGGGGGACGTTTAATAAACTACAAGAACGTTTGTTCCCTCTTACTCGCTCCCCTCTCCTGCACGGAGCCCCTTTCAGCAGACCCAATAAAAGGAATTGATTCTATCGATTCAATGAAAGAAAAAGCCCTGCAATCCCTTAAGCCCCTCCCCGGCCAACCCCGGCGCCTCACTTTCGCCTATCTCCTCCGCCCAGGCGCACACACACGCACACTCACACTCACACACACACGCCACGCAGAAAGCTGTATTTCCCATTTGGAAATAAAAAGCACTCAGTCAGCCCTATCGACTGTATAATCCAGCGCAGCTCTTCGGTGTCGTCATCGGCGGCCTTTAGCTCCGCGTCGAGTCGCTGATAACAGGTGTAGCGGCGGCGGGCGGGCGCCGTGACCGATCACCAAGATGGCGGCCTGGGTCCCGCCGCGACCCGCCGCGGCCAGGCTGTCTTGCTCGCACCCGTGCGAAGTACCGGAGCGGCCCGCGAGAGCGAGAGGGACGGACTCCTGGTCCAGCCTCGCGGCCCGCTACGGCAATCAGGCAGGGACGCTGCAATCAGGCAGCGCGCCGCCGCGCCGCGGCCTAGCCGGGGAGGCGTTCTCGGAAGCCGCGCGGCGCCGCGAGGCCCGCCCACTCCACTGGCAACGTGGCGCCGCGCGCGGCCTGCCCTGGGCATGCCCTGGCGCCAGGCGGAAGCGGGACTAATGGAGACGTTGCCTCTGCGGAAGTGAAAGGGGCGGGGCGGGGCGGGGCGGGGCGGCCTCGGCGGCGGCATGTCAGGAAGAGCGCCGCTCCGATATCGAGATGCACGGAGAGAGCATCATCCTGGATAGAGGAAAGCTCCAATATGGTCCATTTTCCTGCTGCCCACGAGTAGTTCGCACTGGACAGAGGCTTTTGTTGAAAGTCTAGGTTAGAACCATAAAGAAATTTTGTTAGTGAATTCCACATTTGATTGTTTCAATGAAACGTTTGAACTAAATCGTTGTTAAACTGACCAACAACGAATCCATTTCAAAATTTTTCTCAATTTTTTTTTTTTTATGTCGAGGTTGTTTTTCCCCGGGGCTTATCCCTTCCCGCTCCATCCCTCCTCCTCCTCCTTTTTCCCCTGCGCGAGTGTTTGTGAGGGGGAACCAGGTCGAACGGCGCCCGATTTTCGTCCGCTCTTTCCCCACGCTGCACGGCGCAGCAGCACAGGGCCTCAAGGCGAGCCTCTCGCGGCTGGAGGTCGTCCCCCCGCCCGCTGTGCGCTGTGCGTTCCCTTTTCCCCGAGACGCAAGGTCCGCGCCGAAAATCTGGCAGTCAAATTAGCCGCCCGGCGAAAAAGGCGTCGGGGGTTGTCCCCCGTCCTACTACAGTGTAAAGGGTAAGAAGCAGGGGCAATCTTATTCACGCCGTTTGGGCGATTGCGTATGCATATTGCCTAAGACGGACTGTGCGGCTCCAGAAAAACTTTTCTCTCACGTGATTTGGAGTTAAAATTTACGAGGCGTGGCCAGACAAAATAAAACGTAAACAGAACAAAAGGTCGACGGGTGTCGGCCCTGTGTGTTTTGTTTTTTTGTCGCCACGAATAGGTTTCGGTTGAGTGACAATTTTTCTATCCCTTACTTAATCCAAACGGCAAAATTCCAATTAATTTTCAAAACCAGTTGCACGTTCGTACTTTGAAGAACTTTTTATTAAATCAAAGAACTGTAGGGATTCTAGTGAAAATTATTTAGAGTCACTTTTAAAAAAGATTCGTATTCTGTCTGCAGTCTGGTCCGCAGTCCCCCGCTATCACAGACAAGTGCACTGCAGACAAAGTGGAAGTTTTTCTAAAAATAAATGATTGAAAAAGTCAACTTTGCATTGTGTCGGTCGCCGCTTTTCCCGCTGAGTGGGGTCGCCGGCATGGTGGTCGGGGTCGCCCCCCCCCCCCCCCTCCCCCAGCAGGCCCTTCAAAACATAAAGAGAGAGAACGCCAGAGTCTCTAGGCCCTGCCGAACTCCGAGACAAAACGAGCGCGCGTCGCTAGTTGGACACTTCCTGGTGGCGACCTCGTTGAAGGCAGTCCTCGTCCCCATTTTCTTGCTTGTGTGCCTCGAGAGCCCCGCGCGTCTCCCGCCGCGCCCGCCCCGCCCCGCCCCGCCCCGCCCCCGCCCCGCCCCGCCCCGCCCCGCCAGCCATGCGCGGCGACTCCTCCCCCTCCGAGCCTCAAAAGGGCCGCGCTCCCCTTTTCTCGCATAATGTAATGGCGAAATGATATTCATAGGGGTGCTGCAGCTCCACTGGAGGTTCCGCCGCGCGCCGACAGATGTCGCTGCGTGCTACTGTGCTTGCAGCAGGCTTGCGGTCGCGCGCCGCCCGGCAGGAGGAGGAGGAGGAGGAGGAGGGCGAGGCGGAGCGGCGGCGCGACGAGCGGCGCGCTGCAGGTGAAGAAGAGGACTGTCACGCAGGATGGAAAATCGGGCGTCCTTGCTTCGGCCTTGCAGTGCTACGCACCGGCAACCTTAAAAAAAGCGCCGTGTTTCATTCGAGACTCGCGTTTAGCGAACAGCTATTGACGCGTTCATGTTTTCGCGTGAATTTGTTACGCCCCACGATAGGCCCCACTCGTGCGGTTGTCTGTCGGTCTGTCTGTCTGTCTGTCTGTCTGTCTGTCCGTCCGTCCGTCCACCCCGTCGTCGCCCGGCACCACCTTTCCGCCTCGATTGTTCTCGCGAGACACTCGGCGACACCGCGCGGGAAAGCAGGCGGGCCGCCCCACTTCCGGGAGACAAAAAAAAAAATTGCGAAAGCTAGAAACGGAACTCACTGTCGAGCGTTAGGAAAATTCGAACAGGACGGACTAGAATGTTGCGCAGTCTCGATGATGAGCGAGGTAAACACAGCTTTGTCCCCGCGCTCCCTGTCTGTCTCAGCGTGAATCGCGCGCCGGAAATTTATGGGCGACCCTTCCTGCTCTTTTCCTGTCCGTCCGTCCGCCTGCCTGTCTGCTCGCCTGTCTGTCTGCCTGTCTGTCTGTCTGTCTGTCTGTCCGTCCGCCAGTTCGTCAGGTACGAGGATGTGCGCCGCAGGAGCGCCGCCAGCGTACGTTCGGCCGGCTCCCCATCCTTGAACGGGCCCCGCGGTGCCGTGCCCCGCCACTGCCCCGCCGCCGCCGTCTGTACGATCCGGAAGTACCACGCGATGATTGTGCCATTCCCCGAGCCGGGCGCAGTCGGCCAGAAAATGCGACGGCAGCGCGACAGCGCTCGACAAGCTCCGGGTCGAGATGGCACAACAAATTGTGCCGAGGGTGCCGGCTTGCGCATTGCCGCGCCGTACTGCCGCGCGGTGCCCGCGGCGGCCACACCTAGACCTGAATTTGTCGAGGCAATCAGTATCCCAGTAGCGGCGAGGCGACAGTGCGCTGCCTCCGTAAACATTTTTTTC
Source organism: Thrips palmi (assembly GCF_012932325.1). Classification (NCBI taxonomy): domain Eukaryota; kingdom Metazoa; phylum Arthropoda; class Insecta; order Thysanoptera; family Thripidae; genus Thrips; species Thrips palmi. Next base: position 5,572,442 of record NW_023144624.1, on the reverse strand, counting down.
CCTAGATTTTTTCTTACCGCTACCGTCTCTCTGTCATAATCAAGAAGCTCCTTGTCGGTGAAGATTTTTTCTAGTCAACCTGTAACGGTATCTAGCCTAACCTTTGATCGGGCCGCTCAGCTGGGCGCGCAGGGAAAGGACGACAGGGATGAGGACTGAGAGAGACAGGCAGAACGGTGGGAGGGAGAGAGAGGGAGAGGTCGGCGGGGTAGCAGGGCCATTACGCAACAATCGAGTGCCGATCAATGGGTTTACAGCTTCACTTTCACCGCAAGGCGCGTCGATAGACATAAACCTGGCCAAGACAGGTAGCCTCATTGAAACGGCGGCTGATTTATTTAGCACAAATAGTAAACAGCTTTACAAACGCAGCAGTCGAATTCGACCCAAATGGCCTAGTCCGGCTTTATGGCGTTGACCATAATTACCATAAAACGGTACTTATGCTCTCCGATCGGGTAGTTTGAATGCGGTGCCGTAAACGAGGGCCCCATTTTTTGCCCCGCCCCCGCCATGTTCGTGTGTGCCTCCTTCTTATTATTTGTTGGGCGTGACATTTCCGAGGGGGTCATATTGACATGCTTTTACTTTTGTTTTCACGCGCGTTTATGGGTCCAGGCGGCCCGGCCCGGCGCGGCGCGGCACGGCGCGGCGGTCACAATGCTCCCCATTGTACGCGGTGCGGGGGCGGCAGGCGGCGGCAAGGGGTGAGGCCACGTCGCGGCGCGCCGGCCCGGGGTTGGGCTGCGCCGCGCTGGCTTGGGTTGGGCCCTGCCGCTCCGCGGCCCTGCCGCACCGCGTCGCCATGCCGCGCTGCGCCGCCGCGCCGCGCCGCGAGTCGAGCCGCGCCGCCTCCGCGGCCACCGCGGCCGCCAGGCCACCGCCGCAGCAACACCGCCAGCGCGGCGGTGGTGGCTGGCCCGGGCTGGTCCTGCCGCCGCCGCAGCTCTGGAGCCCCGAGCGACGCCGCCGCCTCGACCCCGACCGCCGCGTCGGCGCGCCGGTGCTCGTAGTTGGAGATTTGGCCACCAGAGGCCGGCAGCGGCGCGGCGGCGCACGGCAGCGCTGGCTGTGGGAAGGCGAGGCGGGCGAGGCAGTCGTCACTCGACTAGGGTCTCACTCGCTCACGCGTGCATTCGCTCCGCGCGTCCGCAAATCCGTGTCGTGCTCATCGTCGTCGCGGACCTCGCGTGCAGTGCGCGCGCGCGTGTGTGTGTCTGTGTCTGTGTCACGCCAGCCCTGTGGATTATTCGGCTTGAAACTATTTTTTTTGTGCGCGCCGTCCCTTTCCAAGGCCACTCCATGTGGCGCGTATTGTCGGTGCTGTGATTGTGGGGGAGTGAGAATGAGCGGCGGGGCACAAAAACAGTGTCATGATTGCCCGGCAGTGAGTGCAGCGAGTACAATGGAGGCCGCGGCCAGCTAGACGGACCCTGTGGCAGCCCCCCGGCGGGCCTGGAGACAAAAGCGGTGAAACTCGGAACCCTGTGGAAGGGTTGTTGCGTCGCATACCTGCGCACCTACCTGCAGTCAAGTGACTGGGAGAACCTTGAACGAATCGTGCAACCGGTGACTGGTGCCAAAAAAAAGTGCAAACTGTGATCGTCATCAAGATCGGCAGCATCGAGTGCTGTAGAGAGTGGCGCTAATCTGTTTGTGCTCCTTCTTTCTGTTCCTTCCCCTCCCCTCCCCGCCGCTGCCTGACGTCCATGGCCTCGTTCGCCATGGTCGCGCACTGAACGCGGTGCTTTCCGCTACCCGGCATCACCATCGGCGACCTGGTTGTCACGGACGTGGCTGACGTGGCCGGCGCCACGTTGTTCGACATCCCCAATGGGGGCGGCCCGATGGGCGCCTCAGCCGGGCCTGCCTCCGGGGTGACGTGGTGGGCCATGATGTCGGGGGCGCCCTACGAGGACTCGCCGCCGCCGCACGCCCTGTCCACGCCGGTCACCTCACCGGGGCCGGTGGCGACGGCGGCCGTAGTGGCGCCCCCGCACACCCCATCCCTCGGCGGCAACGCGTCGTCGGCGGCCTCGTCCGCATCGCCGCCCACCTCGGCGGTGCCTCCACCCCCGACGTCGTCGGCGCCCGCCACCCCCATCCACATCCCGGCCAAGCGGCCGTCCACCGGCGGCGGCTACTCGGACTGCGGGGGCGGCGTCGGCAGCAACGACTCGTCGTCCGTCATCCGGCATGGCCACACGCAGCCCTGGAGCTACCCCGGCGCCGACATGGAGCAGCCCCACTACGGCGCGCCGACGTACTACAACCTGCCGGAGCAGGGCAGGGACTCCAGGAAGGCCGTCTTCTGGTCACCGGCGGCCGCCTCGGCCGCGCCGACGCCCACCCCTGAGTACAAGTACTCGGTGACGGCGGGGGGCGGCGCGCCGGAGCAGCCCGGCTTCGCCCAGGCGTGGTGCAACTACCCGGCCTACGCGGCGCCCAGGCACCACGCCGAGGCCGCCCACTACCTCGGCGGCGACGAGAGGCGGGGGATGGACACCACGGCCTTCTCCAGCCACGACTCGTACTCCCTCCGGAACTACCAGGAGACGGTGCCCACCACCACCTACCCGCCTCCAGGTCAGTCTACAGGTGTGTGTCTCCTAATCATTCTTTTCTTACTAACTTTTCTGCCAAGTCTTTTCTGTCTCGTCTGCATGTACTGCTGTGTAGAATAGAAACGAAAAGTGGAAGTGAAGTAGCCGTGAAATAACCGCACGCAAAAAGAAGCAATGCTTTTACATTAATTAGTGTAATGCAACCTTACCTAATTGCAAGGCATGTGCTGCGGCCTGCAAATATTCAAGATTTCATTCCGTGATTTGGTTGTCCTCACGTCTGCCTGTATGCTACACTTGCTTTTGGTGTGACTCGCCAGTCTGTCCTGGATGGGGTCTCTTTCTCTGTCGGCCCCTTTCCGTGAACCTAGCGCCTTTTGGGTAACTAATTAGCGTCTAGTAGTGTCGCGTAGTGGCTGCGTGTGTGATGCTGAACTCGCCCTCTCCCCCCCGTGATTTAGAGACAGCCTGACAGCAGCGCCCAGCCCGCCGGCTTTATGTTGTGGTGGAGGGGGAGGGGAGGAGGGGGAGGGGGAGTAGGGTGCCGGGCAGGGCGAGGCGAGGCGGCCCGCTGTGGCACTGCCGCATTCGACTGCCGCCGCTGCAACAGCCGCAGCAGCAGTTTGACCTTTTTCGGGGCCCAGCGCGCTCCGGCGAGGCCCCTTTTGTGTGCTATCTCCCTCAGCCGATCGTGTCTGACGGCGTAGGATTGACAGAAAGTCAGAAACTCCGGCCTATCCAGTGTCGCCTCCCTGCCGTCGGCCGCCCAGGCACAATCCTAATGAGATGGGACTCGCTAGAACTTAGCAGGGCCAGTGTTGTCGTCTTCCTTTTTCGATTTTTATTTTTCCACCTGGAGGGATTTGGGGCGGCAAGGCACGCTGCGATCGACAGCCGTCGTGTGATCCGAAAAGTTACAGTGGCAGTCGCGAAAATGCAGTCGTCAATAGCAGCAGCAGTCGGGCCGGTCTAGGACGGCACACTATCGCATAAATTGACCCAAACATTGTCACAAATTCGCACACACATACACACACACACACACACTCTCGCACGGACGCTGCGCAGTCGGATGGCCATAAAGTAGGTTGACGCGCCAAGATTGGCAGAGGGTACGTGGCACATGTTCCCACAATGCAAGCTCTGAGTGCAGAGCGAATGCCTCCGCAGGCTGAATGAATCTCCGTCTCGCTCACTCCTTCCCGCGGCGTGTCGCCCTTGCAGTCCTTCCTCCTCACCTGCCGGACTTTTGTGCCGCAGCCCGTCCTCCTCCGCGAATCCCAGCCGCCCAGGCCCTCCCCCTGTTTCCCCTGCAGCCGCTCGTTTCGCGAAACTTGATCGACAGGAATTTTCGGGCGAGCTGCGCGCGTGAGGATTCGCACTACATAAATTACGCTTTAGTCGATAGCGCTGTGCTGTGCTGCGCTGCGCTGCCCCTCCCTCCCCTCGACCCCGTCCTCCCCTGTCTATAACTTACGCTTACTCCTGTCCGGCCTGTAAGCCAAACTTTAAACCGGCGACCGACTTTAGCGTCCGCGTTTCGCAAATTGAGACATCTGGCGCGCGGGGGCCGGCCGGCCGGCTAGCTGTCATTCAAGGCGCGTCGTCGACCTCAAAAATCCGTTTCAGCCCGATTTTTATACGCGAGCTGCCATGAATGGAGGTGTAGTACACTGTAGTACGGCCGGCGCGGGGCGGGGAGGGGGGGCGTAGTAAAGGGTGGGGGCGTCCTATTGTTATGGCGCACTAAATACACCTTTATTACGCAAGGGCGGTGCGCGTGGTCTGTCACTGACCTGCACATCACATGATGCGAACAACATCGCGCAACGGCCGCCAGTCCGTCTGTTCGTCCGTCCGTCCGTCCGTCCGTCCGTCTGTCTGTCTCTCTCCCCGTCCGCCTGTCTGTCTGACTGCCTCTCCGTCCGTCGGCCGCCTGGCGACCTGCCAGCAGCGCGGACACCCGCTGCGATTCTGTGCCTTCCTCTTGCGCCTCTGTGGGCGACCGAGACAAAGTTTGAAAACCTCAGTGAACTCGCACGCTCAAAACGCTGGTGAATTTTAGCCGGATTTGCTGATTTTCTCTCCATATTATTTTCTTTCTAAACGTTGAGCAGTTACCATAAATTCAGCCGACTTATTTTTTCACTCCAGGCAGTGTTTTCTGTTGTTGGGCAGGCCTCATAGGTGTTTTTGGTGGAATAATAATGGAAAAGGAAAAAAAAGGCAACCTTGGCGCTGCCTTGAAGGACTTTGTCATTATCGCGCTGCCTGGGCGCCTTGCATTTGCATCAACTCACATGGTAGCGTTTTCCAGCGGAGGGGTTTCCTCGCGCTGCTGTGCGCTACATCAATGCAGATAGGGCCTCGGACAGGCCTCATCTCTCTCTCTCTCTCTCTCTCTCTCTCTCTCTCTCTCTCTCTCTCTCTCTCTCTCTCTCTCTCTCTCTCTCTCTCCGTTATCAACGGCAATCTGTTGCGGGCAGCGAGTGAGTGTCAGTCGACGTCAGAACCCCTTTGTACCATTTGCATACGGATGGCTTTCCGCGACGATTGTTGGAGCTCCACCCGGTCGAGCTCATCTCTTCCTACGATTAACATTCATACGAGCCGCTGCCACTGCCGGCACCGCGATGACACGTCGGGGACCCGCGACCCCGTTCCGGATTTTCCCTGAGGTCGGAAAAGCGCGAAGCTCGGCGAAGCACGCCAAAGCACGCCGAAGCACGGCAAAGCACGGCAAAAGCGCACGCGGCGGCGCGTGTTTACAAAACACACGCGAGGCGGGCGTTTACGCGGTGGCTCCACACCACGTGGTGTCTGGCTGTCCACCTCCCCCTCAGACGCGTGCGGCCCCGCCGGCCCCGCGGCCCGCCACCGTAAAGACTGCTTTATGGCCCGATTGAGCCTGACTTGCCCGGCGTCAACAATTTAACCGGCCGGTGCACGCTTCGCGACGCTTCGGCGCCAATTCGCCGTCAGCTGACTGCCACCTACGCCGATCAAAGTACCGTCCACTCGAAAAAGAATTAATTGAAAGAAAATAAAAGAGGGCCGGTGGGAAGTGTCTGGCTCTGTGGCCACCCGCTGTCTCTGTCGCACTTTTCTCACTCTCGGTTTCAATTGCGCCATCCCGCTCGCACACTTGTTGCCAGCCCGAAAGGGACTCTTTTCTTGCCGTCCCTCGGTCGATAAAAGTAAAGGAAAAAAAAGAAAGAAGGAAACCCGTCCTATTTTTGCCGGAGTCCGGTAGCCGCCGCGCGCTTATGGGTCAGACCTTATCGTTTCTCCTTTTCTTCTTCTCCTCCTTCTCCTCCCTCTTCCTCTTTGCCGACTTGGATCTGGATTGTCGAACCTTCAACCTGCCACACCTCCAGTGTGTGGGTTGGGGTGCCGGCGTGCGTGAGTGTCTGCGTATGTGTGAGTGCGTGCGTGCGTGTGCGACTGTGTGTGTGTGAGTGCGTGCGAGCGTCCGTGTGTGAGTGTGCGTGTGTGTTGGGTGCCGTGCTAATGGCCGTCGGCCCAGAGCCTCGCTAGTTCCCCGCGCCGCCGATAGATGTCGCGGGGATGTCTCCTCGCGGCCGTTCCCCCGCTTGGATGATCGGTGTCGATGATGACGCGGGGCAGGGGGAGCGGGGCGAGCAGGGCGAGGGGGACGGGGTCGTCCGTATCGCCAAGTGCTCTGGGTTGGACCCCAGACTGACCCAGACTTGCCTTCTTCCTGTCGCCTTTCTCTGTGAATAACTTTTGTCCCCGCTTCTCCCACAGCCAGTCCTTTGCTTTCCTTCGGCAGGTCGCGGGGCGCCAGTGTATCCTTTTGTCTGATTGTTTCTCGACCCTTTTCTGCAAAATTTCGCCTTCTCTTTTCTTTTTTTTTTTTTTTTTCTTTCCCTTTTTTTGGCTCTGGGCATTTTGCGTCATCATGATGCGCTGTCACATCTCTTGCTGCTGGTTCCCCCAATGCTGCATGAACGAGGGAAGCCCCTTCTTAATCTCTCTTTCTCTCTCTGTCTCTCAGTCTAGTAATCGAAGCTCGCATTCTGTCCCTCCCTTTTCTGTGGCAACAATCCAATTAGGTAAATGGTATCCAGTGTCTTCTCAAGCGGGGCTGCCCCTCGTCTCCCCCCACCCCCTCCCCCTTTTCGGGGCTCATACATTTCCGAACATTACGGCTCTGGGTTCGGGGCTGAGAGGAGGTGTTTTCGTTCAAACCTTTAAAATGAGACGCAGCGCCAAAGCGATTGTTTCCTCTGCTGTCACAGGACCGTAATTAAGACACCTTGAAAATAAAATAGAACGCTGTTTAGTTTTTTTTTTTAGTGTTCTCTCCAGGCGGCTTCCCGCGTGGGCTTTGGAAATGCCGACTGAACCTTGTTTTTCCAACCGGAACCACTTAGCCTCCAGGCCAGGCAACGCGCCAAAAATATAGATTGATCGTGCTGTGACAGTTAAATTGAGACATCTTCAATGTTGAGTCCGTCCACAACTTGTGAGAAACTGCCGAGCTCCGTATTATTCAAAGCGTATTCGTTTACCCTGGCCTTGTCGCATCAGCTGTTCGGAAATTAAGATGCCCGATGAATATTTCGTTTTCCGGACACGACTTTCCATTTCAAATTTCTCATAGCACCACCTGCATCCCGCCGCGTGGGCAAAGTGACATTTTGCAGTCATTCGCGTGCAAAGGAATGCACCGGTCCTGTTGGGTGAGGGGCGGGGAGGCGGTGGGAATAAGGAATAGTGACGCAGAGAGAGAGAGAAAGAGAGGGAGGAGGGGGAGGGGGTCTGCGGCGCACTCCGCGGGCTTCGATCGTAAATAAGAATGTTGGAAAAGGACGGGCAGGGCGGGTCGGGGAGGAGAGAGCGAGAGAGGAGACACGACTCATTGGCTGCGTGTCTGCGGCGTGGCTGGCCGGCCTATGGGTCGGGCTGTGTCGGGTCAGCCGGGTTAGGCGGAGCTCTGCGAACGCGATGCAGCACAACAACAACAACAACAGTTAGGCCCTGCGGCGGTTATTCAGAGACTAACTAGCGTGTCCCCTACTTGAGCAGTCCCCGGTGCGCCACACCCGACCCCCCGACCCCTTCTTCTCCTGCATGTGGGAACGGCCTGGCTGCAATGAGTTTTGACTGACGTCCCCGTTCGGTGTGTTCCAGGTTCGCTGGGAGTGACCTGCGGCTCGGGGCCCAACCCGCTGGAGTGGACGGGCCAGGTGACGGTGCGGAAGAAGCGCAAGCCCTACTCCAAGTTCCAGACCCTGGAGCTGGAGAAGGAGTTCCTCTTCAACGCGTACGTGTCCAAGCAGAAGCGGTGGGAGCTGGCGCGAAACCTCAACCTGACGGAGCGGCAGGTCAAGATATGGTTCCAGAACCGGCGGATGAAGAACAAAAAGAACTCGCAGCGGCAGGCGGCGCAGCAGAACAACAATTCGAGTTCGGCCAGCAACAACAATCACCATCACCACACTAATCACCACCCCGGGCACCACACGGTGGGGGGGCCCACCCACCCAACCAACGGGATAGCAGTCAAGCATCATCAGTGACATACGCCTTACCCTGGCGTGGGGCACGGCTTTAGCCACCCACACCAGGGCATGGTGTCGTAGAGCCGCTCGACTACCCGCGAAACGAAAGAGCTGCTCTGGGCACCCCAGAAAGGACGTTCGTGACGGCCAGCGTCACCACTCTTATTTATATGTAGTTTGTCATTTCGAAACTGAGTACAAATAATAGTGCGGCCGCGGGGGCAGGGGCGCTAGGCCTCCCCCGCCGCGCCCGATTCTTTAGTACTTTGCTGCCATCGGTTGCTGCGGACACGAAGGAGACTCCGGACGAGAGATGGACTCGAAAGGGATCTTATCTTTTTCATTGTGATTTTAGTCAAACCCATTCATACCAGTGTTAATTATAAGACGATAGTATTATTTGAAATACTGTATTAGTGGTTGTAAAGGTAAACTAATGAAAGGACACGGAGTATGTTTAGTTGAGAGGTGGAGATTAGTGTCTGTTACTTTACTGACCTGTTTTGTTTTATTCTGGTTATTATCCAGCACCCTCAAATGTGTGTGTTGTTTTGTTTGTTTTTACTTTTCCTTCCATTGTTTTTATTAAAACTGAAAGAAATACCAGGTTTGTTTGTTATGTCTGTAAAAATTTGTATTTAAAAGTAAATCTACCCTAGTGAGGTAGGATATATGAAAATACTGGTCTGATATGTATCACTACAGTTTTTAAGTATGTGTAAAAACCGGCCATTTTATAAATTGCAATTTGAATTACGTTGTGATAATATGCGTGTCGGAGATGGCGCTGTATTCGTGTGTGTGGATTACGGCAGGCCAACGCATGTATGGTTTGATCATAGTCCAGACAGAGAAAATAGTGACATTTCGAATCTTAATTGGATTTTATTCCTTAGATGTTTTATTTAAAATTGTACGTAGTAGGCTACTAATAATGAACCCAACGATTCGGTTGTAGTTTCATAGTGATCTCTCAAGAGCACGTTCTGTTATATGTAAAGAAATTAAAGCAAAATCGTTTATCTTCATTGAGTATCAATTTCTGTTATTCTAGTCGATTTTATGTTGAACGACTTTTTCAAGCAGAAAAGAGAATTTAAGTACATGCAAGTATTCCAGTTACTGTTTCCCACAATGTTTTGCTTCTGGGAAGGCGGCTGCTTTGCCGCTGCCAGGTGTGCAATAGCTAAGTCCTATGTAGCCTAGTGTACATAAGTGCGTCATAGACTGTGATCAGAATCCACTAGCTCACATCACCGTGAAAAGAACTCAACCATTCGTTGAGCGCGTGAGTGAGAATGAGAGAATGCGAGAGAGCATCGGGCCCGTCCTAATAAACCATTTGCACTCGACCGTTACAGTTGAATTGCTACTCCAAGGTCCGCTCTGTTACCACTATTATTTTCCCTGCGTTTCACAAGAAAAAAGAGTAAAATTACTTGCAGTGGTTCAGCGGACGGATCTGATCTCTCTGAGTGCCTGTGTATGTGTGACTTAACGAGTGAATGTATCTATGTGTGTGTGAGTGAGGGAATGACTGCGAGCGTTCATGTTGATGTTTGAGTATGTGAGTGTGTAAAATCATTCGTAGAAATTCGTCAATGGTTTTTGCCACTGTAATACAACCTTATTAGCCCTCTACGTTCAATACGTGTAAGAAAAAGTAATACTCTCATGTTTGAAAAATTGATTTAAAATGTCAAGTAAGCCATGTCCTTTTCTAAGTTCGAAGTCAATTCTTTCTAACCCAGTTTTACAGTCACCTCGTTTATTTCCAAGGAAAGAGTACAAATATATAAACAGAGGAAGCAACTTCTGGGTGAAAACCATCAAAACTATTCTCGAGAGGTGAAAATTTCCACTTTAAAATTGAATATTTTTATCTAAACTTGTCTCATTAAAGATATGTCAAAATGTACATATAGCTCTGGCTTACAATTAAGAAATGGATAGCTATGCCGACAGGTCTTGTAGCTCCTATTTGGATGTTCTGTGCGATAATTTAGTGTGAATACCTAGGAAAGCTCATAATAAGTCATTTCTAGTATTAAATAATTTTCACACTATCATTCAGTACAGAAAATTCATTGCGTACTAGTGCGATAAAAGCGATAATTCTTTAACCACACGCACCTTCTGGAGTGACTGAGGATAACCCGATCGCAGCCTGCCAACGTTGCAAATTTTAAAAAAATTGTTCATCGTGACTTAACTACCCTGTACTTATCGCTTTTAAATTTGATCTCGAAAGATGTAGGTTGCGATGTAAGTGTTTTGGAGTTATGTTCAAATCGAATCCTTTACGGGATTTTCTGAAGTGCCAAACTCACTGGAGTGACACACCACTCTTTATTGAGAAGTTTACGATCAATTATTGCAAGTTGGTGAGCTGAGTGCACACCTCAGTAAACTCAGAGGTCTTGTTAAAACGTAGTCACTTTCTTAATTTGTACGTATTTAATAGAAATTTTTGTTTCAAGTTTGAGCAATTTATTTTACAATTTGTTTACCGCCCCTTTTCTTTTTTGTTTTCATCTGTTTATTGTGCCGTACGTTTATTTTGTTCTTGTGTTCATATAACTACTCTTTCCTATCCTGAGGTACCAAAATGTTGCTGTTCAAGGAGTGGAAATCAGTGTATATGGTGTAAAGAATTTTCGATGACCTAAGCTTTAAAATTTACATTTATTTTGTACTTGAGTAAATGTGTAAAGTATGTATTTTACTGCTGTTTAATCCCTCTTTTGTTTGTTCAAAGTACAGTTGACGTTGTGCATGTAGTTAAGATTCTTGCTATTAAAGACGATATTATAAATGTACTGAAAGTCCTCAATTGTGCATAACAATGTTTATGATACCTATTGCATTAAAGTATTGTAGGTATCCTAAAAGAGTAAGTCGCTGTGTTCCCATTTATTTCCCTGCCCCATCACAATAAAAAAAAACCACTAGCCAGTTCACATAAAAGTCAAAACAGTAGTGCACGTTTTTTTATAAAACATGAAAACTGAAACCATTCCAAGGGGGCAACTCGTACAGGCGTAACAAATACCTTGGATGTCAGAGAAGGCCAAAGTAATCGAGAGGGAATGCCGCCGCGAGGAAGACGACGCGCCTGGCAGGAGAGAGAGAGAGAGAGAGAGAGAGAGAGAGAGAGAGAGAGAGAGAGAGAGAGAGAGAGAGAGAGAATGGGAGACGGACAGAGAGGGTGCGACGGGGAGGGAGATGCCGGTAGCGCTCTCGCGCGCGCGCCCGAGAGACAGAGAGTGAGAGAGAGAGAGAGAGAGAGAGAGAGAGAGAGAGAGAGAGAGAGAGAGAGAGAGAGAGACGCAGGTTGGGTGATGCTGGCGCGGCGCGGTGCGTCGCGACGCGCAGCAGCGCCCCGAGCTCGGTAGTTGCGCAGGCGGCCGCCAGATGGCAGCACCCGCAATGGCGTCCAGAGCGCGCGCCACCGGCAGCCGCTCAAGAAGAGCCTGGGCATGGAATCCGAAGGTCGACACTTCCAAGGGGCAAACGCTCAGGGACAAACATTTTTTGGAAGTACCCCTCGTTGCGCACCACGCATAATGAAGCAGCATCCCGGGCATGCAGGCAGCCGATCCACACACAGAATCGATCACTGGAAACAGACTCCATAGAACGCAGGCAGACAGTACGCACCGCCAGCGTCCTACATTTTGGCAAAGTAATACAATCTCCCGGGCCTGGTCCTTGTTCTGGTGGAATTGCCTAATCGTGTTTGGTTGCATGTGCGCGTGCAAACCCTGCAACCCCTCCGCGCAGCCCCCCCCCCCGCCCCCGGGCACTGCCGCCCCCACCACGCGGCCATCCCCCAAGGTCCAGCTCTCCCACCCTCGGCGGCCCGGGCCCGGGCCTGCCCGGCAGGGGTGGCTGGAGGGGAGGTTTAGCGTCCGGCCGCCAATGCGCTGCCGCCACCGCCGCCGCCACCCCTCGCGCCCCGCTCGGCCCTCGCACCGCGTTTCGCCGCGTTTCGCGACCCATGTTGTTTCTTCCGCCCCTTTCGACTCGCCTTCTTAGTTCTGTTTGGCTTCAGAACGTCGATGATTCCTGTTCTGTTCTTGTTTGAAGCATTCAGTGCAAAATCCGGTAGAATCTAGTCCAGCTTTCATCGCTCAGTACCAATTATTTCACTTAACCGTACTTAATATGCAGGCAGGAGAACTTGCTGTCAATCTGAGCGTCCTTTTTATCCACTGCAAGTTCAAAATCTGTCATCTTTGTTTTAATAAATATATTTTCTGCTGAACGAAGGATTTCCTTCTGGCACCTGTCCCGTGCCGTGTTGGTATTCCCCTGCACGCCCGTCCCGCGCCGTCCGCCCCCGCCGGCCGCCGCGCCCTGAGCTGCTTCCGCCGGCCGCCGCGAGGGGGCGCTGCTGCCAGCACGGCGTCCTCCAGCCGCACTGGAGGCAGCAGGACGCGCCTCGCCGAAAGCTCGCCGTCCCCTATTTGGCCGCAAGATGGCAGCACCGGCCGACGGGAAGGGCGGCGAGAAGGGCAAGCGCTTGGCAGCGTCGTCTGCTGCGAGCCAGCCGCCAGCGGACGGACGCGGAGACACAGACGAAAATGAAAGTAGGGTTGATTGCAGTCGAACCGCAGGATTCCTCCCTGTTCGACTCCCAGCCACAGCGAACAGATTGTCAATGGCTATTGCCATGTAGAGCTTTGATCGGTTCAGTGCCAATTTAGCTGGTTCTTTTGCATTTCTGAGCGCACAATGACGTACGAGGAGTGGAGCGACGGAAACTGTACGTGCAGGCCCAGGTATCCCGGTGCATCCAAGAAAACGCTACGTCAAATTTTTTGATTGCTCTGCGTCAAACACCACAGTGCCACAGAAAAAAACCAACCAACTCACGTTAGTTATAGAAACAAAAAATACCAGTCTTCATTTTTGCTTTAAAAAAAAGTCAATAGTACGTGGCCGTGGACTCGGCGACGCGCGGCTGAGACAGACGCACGCTGCTGATTGGTCGCTGACTCACGCACGCTCGTAAAGAATATCATTTTGTACAACACGCTGGATTGGGGCCCCGCAGTCCACGGTCGAGAAAAAAGGGGAGGGGAGGGGGGCAAGGGCAGTCGTGCAGACTACAACACAGGCGGCACGTTCACGAGCAAACCAAGCGCCTGGAATGTCTACTCCAGTGGGATCAGTCCGTCGGAGAGACCGATTGTACGCCGGGTTGCCTACCCTCAGTGTCACTGTGGTCCAACGTAGCCTGCCCACTGCGGGCCTCAGGGCCGTAGTACCGCCTAAACGGCGAAAGGAAGTCATCCTCAGAAGCTTCTCAACCCACGTCAACGACCCTGTGCCACGCAACCTCGAAAACGCTTGGAAACGCCCAGGGTAGGCCGGCCTGTTACGCTGGGGAGTGTTGCGGGCCTGCCTACCCGCCAGGCGCTCCGCCGGGACAGACATGCAGGGGTCGACTGCGTGCACGCCGATGCGGACGGCTTAATGCAGGACCGCGCGCGTGTGTCTTTGCGAGAGGCGCGTCTGTGTGCGTGTGTGCGAATAAAAGGGGCCTTCCTTCCTGGCCGGCCGCGCGCGCGCGTGTGTGTGTGCGTGTGCACGGGGTATCTCCGCCATCACACAATAGTTAATGACCTCGGAGCGCGGGGTATATCCCGCATGGAAGGTCATCACCAAACACACACTCACACACACGCATTCCTTTGAACGTCTTGGCACTGTGATAGTTCCGGGAGTCGGCGCTAGAGTTCGCTGCGGAGGGTGGCATCGTCTGCTCGCATCGAACCCTCGTCTCGCGATGACTTTTATGGAAGAGCCTTCCTCCTGGACGTCCTGGACGACGTCCTGGACGGGGTTCCCGCTTCTCCCTCCAGAGGGCGCGTCGGCCGTTTTTGAGGACACTATCATCATCTTTCGCGCCATGCGTCGCAGTTTCTGCCGCGGGGAGTAGCGACGCGGACTCGGCTGCAGAAAGAACCAACGCTGCGCTCCCAAGCCTTTTACAAGGAAAATTTGAAATTCGCAAAACCAAAAAAACATTGATTTTTTTTTTTGCTCACATTTGAAGACAGAGCTACATTTTCAAAATATAAAATACTGCAGAGGAAAGAAGTCTTATTCTTAGTTTGATTCGTAAAAGAAGTTTCGTATGGATGATGAAAACGTCAAAGATTTGCGGACGACATTTTCAGGCTCCCGTTCGATGGAGACTTGGGTGCAAGGGTTCATTCCGTTGGGAGGAAATAATATTGGCCGTTCTCCGTTCGCTCCATGGCCACCGCACTGCCCGGGGTGCCTGTCGCATTACGGATGATCATTCTGTCACCGTGTGTCTGTCGCACTCATACAGCGTCCCGTCTCGTAGGGCTGTAAGAGAGACAGAGTGGTGAACCGATGCTTGGCCCGGTGACGACGGTCTTCGCTTTCACCGACACAAAAGCAATGTCGGTGGTAGTCAGTGGAGTCCCTGTTTTTCCGTTACGTATTCAGACCGTTTGTGTCCAGGCGCCCTTCACAAGGAAAGAAGAAGAGAAGGACGAGACCGGCGAGCAGCGGTTCTCGAGGGTCTGCGGGGCGTCTGCGAGCAAACACCTTCGCCATCCGGAGGCCCCCGTCCGGAGGGTCGAGGTAATGCCCGTCCTCGCCCTCCTCGAGAGCGAGAGTGGAGTAAACATTGCTCTAATTAAGCGGGCCGAGCGGCTCGACCGCCAGCGACCTCTGGCGGCCGCGCTGCAACCCCTGGCTGATCAAGAACCTACCCCCACGGCCACGCCCGGCCACGCCAACCCCCAGCGCGCAGTCTCCCTTCTCTCTCTCTCTCTTCTCCGCTTTGCTCCGCTCCCCTCCACACTTGTCCTTCACCTCTCTGCACTCACATCACTCACACACACGTCAGACCGGTGTACTGTGTGCGTGTGAAGGTGCGCCCCCACCCCCACCCCCTTCTCGCTCTCTCCTTCTCTTCCCCGTCCGCCTCCCTGTGCCGGCGGCTCGCCCCGTCTCTCTCGCACCCACGGCCGGGGCGGCCGGCTCCACGTTTACGATTGGGGGAACGTCCGTCCGTCCGTTCTTCGGTATAAAGAGAGGCAAAGTGTCCCTAAAACTTTTACAATCGCCATGGTTGATGGCGTATCTTCCAATGCACGGAGCCCATAACCTAAGATGTACCGCGCGCTGCGCCGGCCCGGCCGCCCAGCCCGGCCACGGCACAGCTCCACCCGCCGGCAAGGACCGCCCCTTCCACGTGTGCGCCTTGCAGCCGGGCCTCGCAGCCACTCGTTTCCTTGCCGCCGTCCTCGTTAGACGTCAAAACTCGCGCGCAGACGTCGACGCCGACGTCACCGCCGCGCCGACGCCGCCGCCGGCCGCGCCGCGGACGCCGCGAGGACGCCGTCGACGCCGTGGGCTAGGTCGGACACGGGCAGCGCTCCGCGGGAACCACGCCAGTCGACGGGGACCTGGTGCCACTCTGTCTGCAGGGCCTAACGCTTCTTGTTGTTCTCTTCTTCTTCTTCTTCTTCTTCTTCTTCTTCTTCTTCTTCTTCTTCTTCTTCTTCTTCTTCTTCTTCTTCTTCTTCTTCTTCTTCTTCTTCTTCTTCTTTCCGCAGCTTGTTGCTCTACCTCGCGGGCCCCGCCACCCACATCCCCGTCGGCCGCTCACTCCATTGTGTGCAGTGCATCCCGCTTCTTCCTCTCCAGCTGTCATCGCCGAGGTGCAGCGCCCCGCGGCTGGCGAGGCTTGGCGGTGGCCGTCTTCACCTCGGCGGGGCGCGGCGGCGCGGGGCTCTAGGCTGCCCCCTCCACTCCCGCCTCCCCCACCTCCTCCCCCGTCCACCCTTCTGGCCGTTCTCTCTGTCCTCCTCGTCCTCCTTCGCGCGGCGCGGCCGCTCCCCCTCTACTTCCCGTCGTCATTCGGTAGTTATTCTTTTATAGCGAAAACCGAGGCGGTTCCCTTCTGCTTCGCAAGTCAGTCAAAGTAAGTTTTCCCCCGTTGCTCATGAGTGTGACATCGCGGGGAGTGAGGGAGTGCGTACCTGACCGCAGGCTGCGTCCACGTGATCCTCGTCACAGTCTCGTCAACCCCGTCGGCGTGGACGGAGCGCGCCGCGTCGGCCGCCGCCGGAAAGTCACCCCCGCGTCGTGCGTTCAGGTCTCCGCCGCGACCGCGCCGCGACCGCCCCCGTGCCGACAGTGCGTCCGCGTGAGTGCGTGTTGAGCGTGCGTGCGTGTGTGCTCGTGTGTGTTTGTGAGTGGGCTCAAGTGATTTCGTTGTGAGCTTGACTGTGCTTTGTTTTATTCTGTTGATTTGGTTGGCCTCGTAGGGAGTGCATAAGCTTAAGCTGTTGTTTACTTTTTTCTGTTGCCAATCCGCGCGTGTTGCGTTTCTCTGCAGTTTTCAAGCCAGTAGTCGCTTGGTTTTGTTTTCGTTTGCCTCTGAAGAAAGTGATAACAGTGCTTCGAATGTGTTACGTGTGTGTCTGAGTGGAAAAGTGATAGTGATACAGTGCTGCTCGCGTGATTCGTGGAGACGACAAGAGTCTCAAGCCAAGCGTGTGTGCGAGAGTGTGTGTGCGCCAGTGGCGTGCCAGTGGAGGAGACAGTGCCCCCCCGTGAGGAGTACCTGTTGATTGGAGGGGCATATGTGGCTGGCGTTCAAGACGCCTGGATGTGGCCGCCATCTTGGAAAGTGCCGCGACTGTCACCGTTCCCCGCGGGAAGCCTGCCAGGTGAGTGAGAGAGCACGAGTGCCTCAAATAAACAGCAAGACTTTGCCGCGCAGCGGCAGACAGCCGAAAAATGTTTGGTTCTTCAGAACAAAAAGTTTGTACCGCTTGTTTCTGTGGTATTTTGGGCCGAGAGGAATGTTATGTGATCTACACACGACATCCACTTCAATCTCGGCAAGTTTTCTGTGATTTGAATCGGATTTTAGACCGAAACGTGTGAGTTTGGACGCCACAGCTGCGCCGGGCTGCCCTCGCCGCCATTTGCAGGCTCGGCGTCGGCGGCGCGGCGGCGCGCCCATAGCGGTGGCCCGCTCGGTGCCAGCTCATGCACTCTCGCTTTTGCTCTTGAGAAATCGAACTCACAACCGGCTGCGGTAAAATGTTGTTCATTGCTTCAGATAGTTGTCTTTGTCTCCCTCCTGGGGGGCGGTGCCGCGGCGCGCGGTGGGCAAGACAACTCCGCCCTTGCCGCCGTGTGTGCGACAAGAAGTCGTGGCACCGTGCCAGCGCGACAACGTTCCGTGTGAACGTGTCGGCTGTGTTTATTCTCGTGACGTTTTAATCCGACGTTCCTTCAGGTTAGGTTAACTTTGTATTTCATGGTCGAAGAAAAGGTTGGCAGCACTTTGGCTCTGGCAAGTTGAATGGATTCTAAATGGGTGGTTTCTGCAACCTCGGGTTGTGTCGTTGCCCAGTTGAATACCTTTGAGTTTTGCACATACACCTAGGAGCTAGGCTATGGGTGTAGGAACAACTCGTCGTTGAATAATTTCTTTGGTAAGGCATGAAACATTTGGAGATTTGATTCTGGCCGGCAAATGTGGTTCACCCATGTCGATTGCAGTCGTTTCGCAGCTTAAATCGAGACATCATTTTTCTCTGGGTGAGAGTGTGCAAAGCACTGCTTTACATGTCCATGTCCAAACAATATTTACACATTATGATAAACGAAATCGGCATCGCTCTCTCCTCCCCACACGCCCCTGTCTGCTGCACCAGCCCGCAGTCCCCCGCCTCCGGCTCGGAGGTCAGCGCATTATCGTGATTGGCCGCCGGGATACTCGAAGGCGCAATCGAGTAATCGAAGGCGCCGCGCATCGCTGCACCGAGTGCCAGTAATGGGATGGCCCTTCCCTTCCCCTCGGAGGGGTGAGCCCGACCGCCTCTCTCAGCCAATCTGCTGCACGGTCATTTACATTCCGTCTCTGTTTTCGCTGGGCCCTGCGGCTCTGCAGCCCTGCATCCCAGTGGCCCTGCAGCCCCGCACGCGTGACGGAGCCCAAGATGGCGGCGCCGGCTTCATCAGGCCAAAGTGCTGCGCTGTATGATCAATATGACAGAGGGAACGACACACAGCGTTTATAGTCAGTCGCAGTTCCAGCGCGCGATAAAACCACCCAGGGTTGTTGTTGTTGTTCTTGTTTTCGCCCCGTGGGGTTGGCAGGGGTTGCGCGCTGCCGCCGCCATGCTGCACGACCATCACCTCACCCCTTTCACCTTCGGGTGCACTGCTGCTGCCATTTGTTTCGTACGCCGTCAAATCGATAAAAAAAAACTTTGAAAAAAGCAAACGCGAAAGAAAGACACAAAGAAAACAGGGCGAAGCTGCCACCAATTAGCGTTGTTTGATGTTGACCGCTTCGGCGGTGCAAGGGTGTTGCCCTTCACACGCTCCGCAGATCAAACATCTTTTTTCGCTAATGGCGGCAACCCGTCCCGGTGGTCTCTGGCGACAAGCCGTCCCCTCCACGGCCGGGCCGGCGACCGCCTCTTCGGCGACTCTGTGTATAAAGTTGATTATGCAAAGCCCCTCGAAATCATATCTGTCCGCGTGAGAACGTTTACATGAAACTTTGTTGCCGCGTCGCCATGTTGGCGGTCTGAGTCTGGCTGCGACTCGCAGGGAGGGTTTCTCGGAATAAAGTCTGCGGCCGCTTGATTACCCTGACGCCGACCGCGCGACATTTTCGCCGTTTCTTTTTTTTTTTCCCTGATCGCCTTTTTTTCTTCAGTTTCTAAACGAAGCTGTGTAGCGTTTCGCACAGTGCCGTGCCCCAACATGTGCCGGACACGGCGATTCACGCGGGAGCGGCGAGCGGCCCGTTTACAACGCGATTGGAGGCTGGTCGTGGGGGCGGCCGTTCCGGGCCGTTCTCTGCCGTTCTCGGAAAGCTGGCCGTCTGCCACACTGCAGTGCTGGAAAGTAGGTCAAGCGGCAAGGGAAACGATATGCACGGCCGGCCCTCTAGCTCCCTTGGCCCGTCGGGAAGACGAGCAAAAAAAAAAGGATGGATTCCATGCAGTGTAGGGAGAAAGTGCGGCCCCGCTATTACCATACAGGGTGGAGCCCTCCACACAATCAAGCCAAAGGGTGGCCCCGTGTTTGGACTGGTGCACTGTACACACCGTATACAAATGAGGGGAAGGGTCATCTGCCTTTGGCCACGCCGCGCGGGTGGCTTTGCTTTCCGGGTACGCTCCGAATTTCTCCGCGTCTCGGAATGCCGAGGTGCTGTCTCCACATGCATCCGCGTGTTGGACGCCGCGGGGTGCATCTGACTGCCGCTCTCGGCCTTTTCTTATATTGATCCCCCTGCGTGTGTGTGTGTGTGTGTGTGTTCGTGTGTGAGACGCCTCGAGTAATCTGCCTTGTTAGTTCCCAAGGCTCGCGGGGCCCGCGCTGTCGAGCGCCGTGTTATCTTGACAGGTAAATGTGCTCCCCGGCAAACGAGGACTAACAGCTTGTGGCACTCGCAGATAAAGGGGTTCGGGCTGCAGCCGTGCAAAGCAGTGGTAGTACACAATGTTGCTGATATTAAAATACCCTCCCGGCCGCGCCGCGCCGCCCCGCGGCCTCGGCGCCACACACTGCGCCTAGCGCGGCGGTGAGGGCACTGGCAGTGCACTGGCAGCGAAGCCGCCGGCGTCCCCGAGATCATTGGCTAGATGTGGCTCGACCAGCAAAAAGCAGCGAAAATAAAAATGCAGTCGGTTTCCGCTGGGGACCCACTCGGCCAGTCCGCGGCTCCGCGCTGCAGAATGTCACCCCCACGCGGCTCGAGCTCCACCCTCCACCCCTTCTCCACCCCTTCGCTACACCCCTTCGCTACACCCCTTGTTACGATCCCAGGCACTGGCACTTGAGTGCTCAACGAGGGCATTACAACCAAAATGTTGCAACGGTAATCCCCCCGCCGCCCCCCACCCCCCGGCCCGGTGCTCCGTCTCCCTCTGGCGTCCTCGCGGGACGGAGAGGGAGCACATCTCGGGGTCTCCCTCAAAAACAAATCTCGGCAGTCGCCATGACGACGACACGCCGGAAGGAGGGCGTCGCCTCCGGCAGGGGCGCCGTCGCGGAGGTGCCGAGGACCGCGTCGACGCCGCGCCACCCCTCGCGACCCCGTTCGAACCCGCGAGCAGCGCGCGCTTTGGCCACGCCACGCCGCGCTCGGCCGTCCGCGGCCGAAAGACAGTGCGACAGAGAGAGGTGTGGCTGCCCCGGCGGGCGAGCGAGCGAGTCAGTCGTCGAGCGCTCCAGGCTGAGGAAGGACCTGCCGTGCCGTGCCACTCTCCTGGCCGCCCGGCCGGCCAGGTGAGCGGCCAGGCTTCGTGCTTCTGTGCGTGCAGTGTGTCCACAAACCCAGCGCCGATGCAGCCTGCATAGTATCGAGGATGCCTGGCAGGTCGGTACGCACACCAACCCCAGGCCCCACCTTGTTCCAACAAGCAGGTTGTGTCCTTCGGGCCGGTGTACATCAGTCGGTCTTCCTCTCGGTGGATTCGCAGCCCTGCTGAGCCAGCCACCGTAACCAAGGGTTCTCTCGCCGTGCGGACTTGTGCCTGTGCCGCTCTGGTGACGTCACAGGCTTCGCAGCAAGCTGCGCCGCCCTTTGAAGTGCCCGTGCTAGGCCCAGCCGGCTGGTTTCGGCACGCTGTCTCTCTCGCACTCATGGCGCGTCGGTCAAGGGTGCGAGAGAGACAGCCCACAGGTGGGGGCGTTTCCTGTTTCTAATCCCGCGGTGCTTTATTGCCGGGACTAATTTTCCCCGCAGTGCTGCCAACCTAGTCCTGCTTTTGTTTTCGGCTCCCAGCTCTGCTGCGTTGGAGTCGGGCCGTCAGGTGGAGTCTGGCGCGAGGCAGCGACGCACAAGGCCGGTGGTCCTACGCCCTCCGACAGTTGGCGAGCCTGAATAAGGAATTGGCGTGCAGGAGTTGGTAAGGCCGAGGTAGGAAGGGAAAGGGCGGAAACAAGGGCCTCGCCTTCCCTCGCCTGTCAGTGCGAGTGGTGGGGAAAGGTGACGTCGCCAGCGTGCTAATTGACGTCATTTTCTTCAAAACCGCGTTTGATCTTAGGTTTGCCACGGGAGTTTTGTAGTGTACGCATCCAACACCTTCCAGGCAATTTGTCCCCCAGATCTGTGTTGTGTATCATCCAGTTTCTGTGCACCGGCTGTTGCCTCTGTGATTTGCATAATCCCATTGACCCCTCTGCAAAGGGTTGCCCAGGCCTCCTGTTTGCGTCGTGCTGCCCCTTTCTGCGAGGGAAAAGGGAAAGTAGCTACCCAGTCACTGCTGCGTTGGCTCGTCCCTGGCCATATAACGCCCGGAGTGCCACACGGCCCCAGGGTGCGTGCGAGACCGTCGCGGCCATCTCGCTCCCACGCACGGCGCTGCCGGGCCCTGGGCGGCCCTGAGCGGCGCGGGGGCGTCCGGACGCGGTCCGCCAGGGGTTCCAATTCCGCGAAGGCGATGCCATCTCAGCTCCAGCCTCAGGAGGAGACACACAGCTCCACCTTATGTGCCCTGGGGGGCCCCAGGCCGGGCGTGGCGCGACGTTCGCCGCCGCGCCGCTAGGGGCGCTAGCGTCGTTCCACCGCCTTGTTCTTGCCAACCGCCGCGGCGCGCACTCACCGCCTGCTACCCGCCGCCGTTGCACGCCGCGGCACGCCGCGTCCGGTGCCTCCGCCCTCTGATAGCAAGCCGAATCTCGATCCAGCGCGCGGCCGCCACGTCCAACCGGTAAGGCTCGTCTCCCGCGACCGCTGCCCGGGGCTGTCCGTCACCCGGCCTAACCTCAACTCAAGCACGTTTGCTGGCATTTCATGTTTTCACTTTTGTTTCACCTGCTGCAAACAGTCGATCATAAACAAATCAGTCGCATCGATCGGTGTTGCTCCCATGGACTTCCCTCCCAGGGCGGTAAAGACGGACTAATTGTTTGACAGCCGACCGGAGCGGTCCCTTTTTTTTGCGGTGTACCCGTGGCCTTGCCGGCGGGACTGAGGCGGGGCCTCGCCGGTACTCATGTGCATCCTGAACACGCGTGGAGTTGGCATCACTGACCAGCCAGACGGCTTGGCTGCACGGCGCTGCCTGCGCTGCTGCGCTGCGTGTCTCTGGCCGTAACCGCCTCGCCGGCCGGCGGACTTGCGTGGCTTCACTGCCTCACTGCATTATTATCTGATGCTGCCGAGCGGCAGTGGCCCCTCGCCCTCGCTGCCGGTCTTTTGTCAGTCGCGAATGCGGTGACAAATTTTTTGAGAGGCGGCGTGCAGTGAGAAAAAGAATCTTGTTTCGGACAAACCCGCCGCCCTGTTTTTTGATTTTTCTTTTCGAAACTCCGGAGAATGTTGAGCCGTGCCGAGTCGCCATGGCAGCGCGCTCCGGCCGCAAAATGAGCAATAAATACACGTGCTGCGCCGCTGGCGCGGCTTATCCAACCGGACGGCGGCGCGGTCGCGGCGTCGCGTAAAAGATTGGCCTCCATTCTCTGATATCAAAAGACTCTTGGGCAACAGCCTTTTCAGGGAAAGCCTGCTTTGTTTGTTTATTCGCCCCGTGCGGCTCGCCGTTATAAAGTTATTTCTTCTGGAGCAACGGAAATACAATAATAATAAGGGCGATTTCACACATGAGGGCTGCCTTTGCGCGGCAGCCGGCTTGTGAAACGCAAGGCGGGCTCCTCCCCGGCGTCCTGACAGCCCTGGTCTTCATTCCGTGCCATTTGACCCACCCCCTCCCCTCGGTACCGATGCGTCTTGCGCGGCCAGGAAGGAAGCCTCGGTGGGCGTGAAAAATGCGGATGAGAAATCGCGCGGAGGGGTGGTCCAGCGAGCCACCTTTGTTGCAAGGCTACCCCCACCCGGCCGCCAACCCCCGCCACCCCCCGCCCCCACGGTCCACCGCCTCTGTAGACTCTCCCCTCGCCGAGGTGGATCGTAAAGTTGTCCTTAACACCTTCCCGTCCAATGGGGACGGCTCTCTCGGACCCACCACACTGCGCTAGCCGTGCCGCGGAGCTACTCTGCTACCCTTGCGGTCCGTATCCTTCCCCATCCTTCCCCCGGCCGACGAAAATCTGTTCCTCGCTGCAATCCATCTCGTCTGGCCGCCACGGTCAGTTTGACAGCAAGGCTCGTGGGCCGCGGCCGTGGCGGCGGAGCGCGCGTGTGTGTCTGTGTGAGTGTTTGAGTGACAACCGCCCCTGGTGGCAGTTGTTTGTGTGCGTGAGTGTGAGTGTGTCTGTGGGCACGGCCAGTGCGTGTGTTCCAGTGAAGCCTCATGCTATCAGTGTGTGTGACGGGTACGTACTGCTTCCTCCTTTATCGGGTATCGGCCCCGGCCTAAGCGGTTGGCTTCTTACTGGATGTTTTTCTTTTTACAATACGCCGAACCGCGATATCTCAATAGTTGCCTCCCTGGTGTGTTTCTTTGCACCGCTTTCTGCTTATTTAATCTGTAATGTTGGTATGAAAAATTGCCCGCGCCCGTGGGCGATGTCATACTGCTTCTCAGTTTCTCATCCTTGCCGCACCGACCGGTTCTGCTAATGAGAGGGATGAGGGATGTGGTGGGTTGACGAGCGGCAACAGGTGATTGCACCATGCAAAAGAATTTATTTCTGATTCAAATAATGTCACTTATTCCGGCAATTGTCAATGAATGTTTTGCTTGCCTCGATGTTCCGGCCTGCGTTCTGAAATGTCAAGGTTTAGATTTTACCGCGCTCACTTGCGTTGTTTAGTAGTTTAAGAGGTGTACGTTTTTGCATTTTTAGCATATTAACATGATCAGCAGCTGATGCTAATCATTCTTGAGCTTATTTAAATGCTGGAGGAGCTTAGGTGCAAGCTACGATTTGTTTTAATGTGGAAATGGGTTGTAAAGTCGAAATATTTGTCAAGTAAAGTATCATGTCAGAGCTTTGTGGTGTTTGACAAAACATGAAAATGCAATGTCAAAAGAAAACACACCATTAAACACACAGAGTAAATAGATCCGTCTTCTGAAGTCCTGATAAGGGTAATTCACGTGTTGCTGTCTGTGCAATATATCATCGCTCCCCTGCTTCCAAATACCGGTGACAATCCCCAGTTTTTCAACCAAACGAGGCTCAAGTCGAGGCGGCTGGCCTTCCATGGCGGCGCGTCTGCGCTGTGAGCGCGGCTGGCGACGCGGCGCTGCGCCTGGCCGACCCTGGTTGGCCGCGCGGGGTCACGTGACTGCCGCAAACATGGCGTGCTGCGCGCGCACGCTCGGCCGGCCGGCGCGGCGCTGCTGGTGGGGGCAGCGGGGAGGGGGACGTTGCCTCGCATGGCTGTCCTCGCCGGCGGGGCGGTGGCGGGGGGAGGGGGGAGGCTTCGGGTCCCGCTTCGGGTCCCGCGTCGGCTCTGCCGGAGATGGCCGAACGGGTTCGGGTGCACCCCCACTCGCTAGCGTCCTCGTCCCGCCGAAACTTTGCGAGCTGTGCGAGTGAGGGAGTGAATTGGTGCCTGCCTCGCCACAGAAAACTTATCATTGATAATGTGTTCCTGGCTCGCGATGTTTGGTTTGAATGCGCCCGGCTGCCGGCAAAAATCGAATCAAGTTTTATTTGGCGAATGTTTTATTTTGTGTCAATTCACGTGCTGGCTCTGCCTAGCGGTACTAGATTTTCAAAATTGAACCAGGAGATAGAACTGCATGAATATTGTGGGGAGGCCCAGGAGCGCTTCAGAATCAGTCCCCTGGTTGAGGAGGTGGCCTCTGCAGCAGCACCGGTGCGCCGGGCTCATTAAATCGGAGGGAGTTCGGCCGTCTTCCGCTAGGTGGCGCGCGCGCTGGCCGGGGGCGGCAGACAGACAGACGGGCACTCTGCTGCTGCTACTACCGCGTCAGTCCCCACCGCGCCTTAGCTGAGGTTGCTGAGGCAGGAGCGGCCCACTGCGAGTGTCAGTGGCGCGCTCTGTCGGCAGCCGCCAGAAACGCGTCGTCGGCCCCGGGTCCGGCTCTTGTTTTTTCTTGGTGTTGTTGGTTCGGAGGCTGCGAGGCGGTGGCGGCGGCCGGGGTGGCGGCAGTCATCATGTGTCCTGAGTGTTTGGCTGTCGCCCTGCAGATCGCAGCAGCGTCGCGGCGTTCCAGAGATTCGGGACAGCGGCCGCTGGCCTTGGGACTGCTGAAATGGCTGATGTGTGGAGCAGAGCAAGAAGCTTCTGCTCAGAGCCACTCACTTTTCGGACTGATTCGAAACTTTGAGATTAAAACTTTTCAGTAGATTGTCACGATATTCTTCCTTCTTGCAGTGACACCTCCCGTTTTTGGCGGTGCAGAAAAAGCGTATTGGCTGCGGGAGGCGAAGGGGATGAACAGGATATGAAATGCGGCTCCGCATCAAGGGGTTATGTGTCATGTGTCGCATTTTGGCGAACATTTCTATAAAAAGGTATGAGCCGCGGTGCCGTGTGTCTCGTGGGAGGCCAGCTATTTTGTTTTATGCTCTGGGGACAATTTTTGCCCCTGCCTATCCGTCTCCTCTTCTTCTCCAGTTCCTTGTGGCAGTTTCCTCCTGCCTTGCACCCGCCCCAGGTTCCTTCTTTCAAAGTAAAAATAAAATGATCCGTCAGCGCGTGGAAGGGGTGCACGTGATTGATTTATTCATGGAATTCATCTTCTCTTGCACAACACTCGCCCACTTTCAGCTTCAGCACTCTGGCAAGTCGAGGTCTCCGCCGCTGTAATCTTCCTCTTCCATTACGCCGAACTCAAACTTACCAGCATGAATTTCTTTTTAGTTTTTCCAACCGTATCTGACCTCCCACCTGCCTGCATGCACGCCCACCCGTCTTGTTTTGCCACGACAACAAACATTGTTTTTTTTCGTCTGCCGGGTCGCAATTTGCTTCCCCTCTCCCGACGAGGGCTACCACGGGGTGACGTGCCCGACGTCGCCGCCGGCGCCCCATGTGTCGTCTCCCGCTGACCGACGCCCCCGCGACGCCCTGCCATGACATTGCACGCTCGGAGGGCGATTGCTACAAGGGG
Source organism: Thrips palmi (assembly GCF_012932325.1). Lineage (NCBI taxonomy): Eukaryota > Metazoa > Arthropoda > Insecta > Thysanoptera > Thripidae > Thrips > Thrips palmi. The sequence continues at coordinate 5,546,327 of NW_023144624.1, read as the reverse complement.
TGAGGGTGGACGCGCACACTCACACACCCACACACACACACAGCTTTTACGCCGTATTGTGTTTGCATGGCGTCGGCGCGCACCTGCCCGCTTCGCCGGGGCGGGGCGGGGCGGGGAGGTGAGAGAGGCAGGTGAAGGGTTGAAGGGGTCACGGGCGCGCGGCGGCGCGGTCCGCGGGGGGCGGGCTGACTTTGGGAGGAGCCACCTGGACACTCATCCCTACCCTGACACCCCACCCCTGCGGCTTAGCGTAAGCGCCGTTTTGTTGAGCCATAACGCGGGGGATATACGGCGCCGGAGCCTATACCGAGAACGCATCCAAAGTTGTGAGTTTTCCTATTTTACGATTTAGCATCCTATGAGAGGTTTCAAGGCACGCACACACGCGCGCGCCGCGTGTGTTTTTGCGGGGCGCGTGTGTTGTGTGCGGTTTTAAGGTATAAATTTGAGTACCCGGGGCGTGGAAGGGAGAGGCGGCCGCGGTCGCCGCGGTGGGGTGCGCGATAGAAGAGGATACGACATACAAATTGCGGGGGCGGAACGGAAAGCGAACGACCAGGAGCGCGTATAGCGGGCCGTATAGCGGTGGAGGCCCTGTGGGGTAGAGGGCAGCAGGCGAACGCGGCGAGGAGAAGATGTACTCCACATACATAGATAGACACACGGCCTTCCCCGCAGAACCATCACCATCCGCGGCGGGTACAGACGGCCACCCCGACGCCCGTCCGGACGCCAGTCCGCAGCCGGCGCCGTCCTCGTCCTACCGCGGCCGCGAGCTCCCGGCCGCGCCGCGCTCGGCGGCCGCGCCATTTTGACAGCGACTGTACCGCTCGACACTCTGCGTCTCGCTGTCGTCGTCGTCGGCGTCCTCGGGTAAGTCCGCGCGTCGCCGTGCTCGCGACTGACTCTGGTGGTCTGCGCGCGGCATGCTGGGGCATTATCCACGTGACCGCGGGGACGCCGGGGACGGCCTTGGTGGTGGGGGCGAGGGGCGGCTAAATGAAGGGCTGCGTGCGTGGGGCCGGCCAGCCCGCCGCCTGCATTAGCCGCCTGGAGCGCCTCGGACGCAGCCCGCGGAGCTAATGGACGATGGCAGCGCACCCAGCGGGGGCGAGGAGAAGCTCCCATCTAGTTGTTGTTTTTCTGCTGCTGCTGGTCTTGGTGTTGTTGTTGTTGTTGTTGTTGTTGTTGTTGTTGTTGTGGTAGTTGCTGCTAGGACGGCCCATTACGTCATGATGACGACTTGCGGCCTGCAAAGACTGTACTCATTTTCCCCGCCCGCTGCGTCCGGCTGCGTTTCCCCCGCAGTGTACCGAAAAGCTTACCTCTTAATATACAGCCGGGCAGGCCGAATTAAGCAGCGTCGTTACGGTGAACCTGTTGCAAGGATAATCGCTCGGCCGGTGTCTGCTCGTTTGTCGTGTCGCCCTGCCCGACCTCGCACCGTGCTGACAGAGTACCTGTCTTCGTTAATCAATGAATCGTTGCGTCCCGTACTTGGCGTGTCTCCGTCCGATCAGGGACCGACGCTCGGGTTTGGAGACGTTCCAGCAGGCTGCCAGGGACAACAAAAAGGGCAAAAAAGGAGTGCAAGAAGTGTGCCAAATGAAATAAGCATTTCTCTTCGCCGTGGAATGCCACCAATTTTATTTCGACCTGCGTGCTGACATTTCTCGCTTCCCACACAAGCCGTGAAACCGGATAGGCGTGACATGGCCTTGAACTCGGCTGGACGTTTTGCATGGGAATGTTGGCTCCATTAGGCCATGTTGACTCGGGCCCTGTCAAGTGTCGGGCCTGTGACATGACGGCCCCCCTCCCCTCCCTAACGTTCCTCTTCCAGTGCCTCACTCTTATTCACCCGTATTTCTCGTTTTTGGTTCTGTTGCAGGTTGAACAAGCTTTCACCGCGGTCGGTGCAGCGCCGACAGGGGGGCCTCCACGTGTTGCCCGTCACACATGTCAGCAGTCCCTCAGTCCTGGCAGTGCGGTGCAGTGCAGTGCAGGGAGGGCCCTCTCATCCAAAGTACCCGGTCGAAACGCGGGTGCCGCGGGTACCGCCGCGCGTGTCGCTACACGCGTGTCCGTCGCGTTCGCGTGTGTGCGTGTGTCCGTGCCCTCGGTGCGCCGGAAGAGGCCGCCGATTGTGGATTCCGGGGATGTGCTTCCGGCCAGAACGCGCCGTGTTCAAGAGGCGGCCTGGAGACTCCAGCCCTGCAACACAAGTGAGTACATTCTTATCAGATTATCTGTGGCAACTGTTCCTCGTTTCATTTTTTTGGGCGGGTGATTTGAAATTTATCTTGTTGATAACAAGAGAAGAACAGAATAATTTTTCTTAAAAATGCGCACGGAGTTTTTTTGTGAGTGGAAGCGGCATGCGATTTGCGCTTACATTGAACGGAGCTGCCTCCATGCGACGCGGGAGCTCAGCCGGGCGGGCCGGGCGGTGCCTGGTCGGTCGGGCCGGCCACGCCAGAGCCTCTCTGCGTCACGCGCCATCTTGAGGACGCAGCCAACCAGCGGCACGGACAATGCCCGTGCGGCAAAAACTAGTCTCTCACTCTTACTTGCACTTTCGGTTTCGATGGTGCATTGTCACGCACGCCGCGCCGCCCTGCACACACAAAAACGGGGGACAGTGAAAGCGACAGTGGGCCGAGATTCGAACCGCGATCCGCGCATCACAACCTGGTTTTAATTTCCACTTACCACAGTAGTCGCGGACTGGTTTTTCGTACCAGGGAACCCACGTGGAGGCAGCTGCGCATCCTCAGCCACGCCGTGGTCTGATCTGAAACCGAAGAAAAGCTCCGAATAGAATTGTCACTGAAATTAGAAGCGGCGCCGTGCCTTAAAAATAGTCCGCGCCTTCCTCCACGCCGTCTTTAAAAACCCCGGTTGTTTTCTCTCGTATTTTTTCTTTCTTGTAAACCTTGGGCTGTACTATTTGCTGCCTTGCCGGGCGTAGGCCCCACCCCCGCTTATTTCACGTTCGTGCCGACCAGGCGTCATGCACCCCTAATCCCCCTCTCGGCTGCGTTCGTGTTGCATCTAACACACACGACACCCACGCACACGCGCACACACACACACACACACGCACTCACACACATACAAACTCACTCACATACTCTCGCCATAGCCTTTCCCTCTGGTCTTCGCGGGTGGTGGCCGACGTGCTGTCGCTGCCCGGGACTTTGGCCAAATATTTGACTCCTGCGTCTAATCCAACCCGCTATTTCTAGAAGTCCGCCCGCGCGCCCCGTCGCCCCGCCCTCTCCTCCTCTGTCTCTCCTTGCTCGTCCTATTTACTTGTCGGACGAGGTTGACCCCATGTGTGTCTTCTGAAGACTGATTCCGAGGAGCGGTCTCGCTCTCTGTCGTCTCTCTCAGCCCTGTAGGGAACGCTAGGAGTGCAAGAGAGACAGACGGGCCGTCCTGGTGGTTGAACCGTGATTGCAACGGAATGATTTGCAAGTGGCGGACCGAGTTGTCGGCCGGGACTACTTCCCCTCGTTTGTCGGTACTTGGCGAACAATCTCAGAGCACCACACTGGTCATGCGTGGACCGAAATTGTCAACGCAATGACGCAATGGGGACCGCAAAGGGAACAGAAAGAAGGAAAAGAAAACAAGAAAACGACGTTAATGAGGCCCACTGCTGCGTGCAGAGCCAATGGCCAGCACTGATTGAGTTATAACTAACGCCCGGGAGGCCGATTGCTTTGGAAAACAAGAGCGGGGGATTGTTTTGGCCGCGGCAAAGGCAAAAGGCACGTCCGCGGGCTCAGACACAACACGGCTCGCGCCGGCACGGCAAAGAGCAAGATCAATTCGACAGCTTTGTGGGCAAAATTTCGCAGTATGTTTGAACCACTTTTTAGAAACAGAACTTTGTTGACTTTTTATTTATTTTCGTAAATGAGTCGAATCCGGATTATTTTGGTTCTTTTTCTGGGTGGACCGCCATGTTGCCGCCGTGTACAAGTGGCACCAGGCAGGCGGCTGTCAAGCGGGGCCCAAGGCCTGGGGCCGAGCCTGGGGCCGAGCCAGGGGCCGTCCGGAGAGCCAGGCCATGTGGCGCGACGGGTCAAGTGGGCACTCCCCGTCGATATCAGCCTGTCTGTCTTGTCTCATCATCGGACAAGAGGCTGCGGTACACTGCGGGGGGAAAAAAAACTAAAAACGGTGACACACCGAAAAAAAAAACTCTATAAACAAAACAAAAATAAAAGAAACAAAAAAGTTAACGGTTCCGGCAGCATCCTCCGGGTAGATACCGTCATAAACTACACAGAAAAATACAACATTGAGTTTAAATTTAGCTTGTTTTCAATTTTTGTTGAGGCGCGGTATTTCTGGGCTGGATCTCTCCTCGCCGCGCGTGCCCCTCGCTTCCTGAGGGAGTGGTGCTCACTGCAGTGTGTGTACCCTTGTTCACCCCGCAGCCCTCGCTGCGCCGCCCGGCCCGTGATAAGCCGCACCCAGTCCGCCATGGCGGCGCGCTCCTTTCCATAAACAGTGATGAGGTTCGACTCACTGTAAACACAATCAAATCAGTGCGGTGCACTGGCGCTGCAACTTTGTCGGCGGCGCGGGCAATGCCTCCATATTTTCTCACGCCCCGCGCCTTATTTGGCGCCGGATTGCCGCCCTAGCCGAGGTCTTCTGCCCAACTTTTCCCTTTGTGTTTACGGGGCCCTTTTCCAGCCCTGCACAGGGCAGGGAAAGGTGGTGGGGGAGTGGCGTAAGCTCGCCGTCGAAGGGGCACAGCACCGCGAGTATATCGCCCAACTTTTCGGATGGACTCGCCTGATACACTACACTGTGACAGTGTAGGGCGCCGAGGTAAATATTGCAGGCCACCCCGTCCCCTTCCTCTCAGGACCAGGAAATGAGCCCGCTCGCCCTCCCCATCACGAGCGCGGCCGGCGCGGCCGGCACGAAGGGCGGGGGCATGGCGGTGCATACCAGCCGGCCTGTATAAATTTTGCCAAGCAGCGGGGGCAGAAACAACATCAACAAAACACCCGCCGGATTGAAATTGAAACAAAATGTCCCTGTGGCGAGACACCTTGTCGACAGCCGCCACAAACCAGCGGCTGAAAATCAATTTCCTGCTCCCGCAGAGAGCCGCGCGAAAAAGAAAGTAAAGCATTTCTGGCTTCTTTTTCTCATTCCACTGAAAGCGATACTACGGGCCATGCGAGGACGGACCGCAGAGAGAGATGGCCGGCCGCCATGTGTATTGTCGGCATGTGACCCCCGGGGAAACAAAAACTATATTCCCCGGGCACAAATGTAATACGTGGCCTCTGTTTTACTGGGCCCATATTTCTGCTGCTGCCCCCTTACCCGTAAATTCCCTCGCCCGGTGCGCGGACGGACAGCAAGCTCCAGCAGCCCACTGCGTGTGTGTGTGCGTGTGTTGTGTGTATGTGTGAGTGTGTGTGTGCGGGGGTCGCAGAAGAAGGCCTGGCCAGGGATACGCAAGTATGGCACTATACTGCAGACCATACTAACCCCCACCCCTCCTTGACCCCACCCTCCCCGTCCCCAGAGCGGCCCCCACCCCCATTAACCCCGTACCTCATTTGCGGGGAGGCCTTGGTGTTGGCCCCTCTGGAGCCGGGCGTCTAATGGTGGTCCTCCATTCAAAGGGGTGCATTTTTCACGCGCATCTGCAAAAAAACAAAACGAAGAAGAAAATCAGCGTAAATTGAATGAAGCACAGTTCATTTGGGAAAAGCTTTGCCGGTCCCTTTATTCCCTCCTTGAATTAATACCCCGCCCCTTCGGCCGACCGGCGGCCATCACCCACACGAGGCTCGTTCGAGGTAGGCAACCCGCAGCGGCTTGTGCTGGCCGGCACTGGCCGGCCGGCGGTGTGGTCCGAACTTTATGGGGCTCTGTTCTCCGGGAGCGGCGCGGCGGGGCGAGCCTGGGTCACGTGATGGATATCCCTTTCGGCGAAGTGGACGCCCCGCCCGGCCCCGCCCCCGCGCACCCCGAGTGACCTCAATGAAACAACAAAAACAACAAGCGAAACAAAAAGAAGGCAGCAAACGTCTTTGCCAGGTTCGCCCTTTCAATCAGCATCAGGGACACTGTGCGTGATGCACGCATGCCATTTCCGCCGGCACGGCGCTGATATGAAAATAAAATACGTCCGTTATTGAAAGCTCACTTATTTCCAATCTCTCGGGAGACCTGAGCGCAAGGCAAATGCAGCAGCGGCACACGCACGCACTCACGCACACATTCTCAGAGTCAGACGCACTGCTTCTCCCAGGGGGCCGATCGCCGCCATCTAAACACGGCCATCCGCCTGGAGCCCCCCCCCCCTTTTTCCCCCAGCTCTTCATCACATCTCCATCCCCGTTTTTTCCTTCCATTTGCATACTACACTGCTCGCCGCGCCATGCCAGCTGGTGACATCCCTTTCACATCTAAAACCAAATTCGGGAAGCTTGATTACGCCACGGGACGGACAGCGCTAGGGCCTTCTGGACGCTCGGATTAAAATGGAGCCCCCTCTTTCTCTCCCTCCACCCCCCTCTGCCCCCTGCAGGAGAGAGAGAGAGAGAGAGAGAGAGAGAGAGAGAGAGAGAGAGAGAGAGAGAGAGAGAGAGACGGCAACGCGGACGTGAATGGCTCCGTGTTTGGCCTTGCGAGTACGTCGAGTTGGTGGACAGCTCTAATTCCCTTTATTTTTCCTCGCCAAATCCCGCGCTTTATTCGTCCTACTTTGTTGCTGATCCGACAGCTCCCCGCCGATTCGCCAACCCGCCGCCAAGTCGCTGAACGGGAAAGGTCAACTCGCGGGGTCGAGCCACGCGCGCGAAACGCCCCAGTCGACGCCTTCCGTACTCCCTTTTAATTACCGTTTTTAATATGGAGTCCAACTTCGGGTCACACCATTCGCAAGGTTCGAGTCCTGTCGGTGCTCGCAGCCAACTCCGCGAAAGTAAGAAGAAGAAGAAGGAGGAGGACACTCGCACCGACCGGGTCTACTTGGTTTTCTTCTTACTGCCGCACAGCGGAGCAAAACTCGGCGTAGCTGGAACTCCCCGGACTTGCCGCTCCAACTTGGCTACTGCCAGCGGACTTGTTGTTTTGTGGTTGTGTGTGTGAGAGAGTGTGTCTGTGTGAGTCCGCTTTCAAGCTTTCTGCGAGATTGGTAGCAGGGGAGGGGGAGGTGCTGATACGCCCTAAGACCCTTCCGCCCAGACGTGCCCGCGGCGAGCAAAATTGTTCCCCATTTTCTTTGAGGGAAAAAAAATCTCTCAAAATTGTTTGGAATTTCCCCGCGTGAATGATATGCAGTTTTTAAAGTTTCTAGTCCGTATCTGCGCGGCCCTCCTTGCCCGCTCCGCCTCCGCCCCGCTCCCCTCGTCATGGGCTCGTGAACTTTATATATTCGTGAAGGGCAAAAGGGGAGCGGCAAAGGGGTGGCTCCGGGGGTGGGAATATTGTGTCATTTCGTGGGGTTCATTTACACACAGCCTGCTGCCTGCAGAAGGGCCCTCCCAGCGAACCCAGCCAGGGCCGCAGCCAGTGCCGGCCAGCGTGCCCCATTTCGGGGAAAAGAAACCGACCCGTGGCAGAAAGGGCGGCTGCTGGGGCGCTGGGGCCTGCACTGGCTGTCGCTGGGCGCCGCAGACTTGGCAGAAACAAACCCTCTAAAAGGAAAAAAAATTTTGTTTTTTTGTCAAATTTTTCGCTGAACGGGGATGGCGGTTAAATGCGAACCGCGACCAGTCACCTCTAAGTGGAGTTCGAGGCCGGTCCCCCTGCCGTTGGAAGTTTCGGCGCGGCCCCTCGGTGCTGCAGAAGGGCAAAAACTGGCAGCGTCCTTGCATCATGAATAGTGAGCAGGCCGGCGGGCCACCCTTCCCCGGTCCCGTTGCGGCATTCTGGCTCTCTGGGGCGCCCGGCTGCGCCCGGCATTGTCGCGCCGCTCTGGGGGATGCACTGCTTCTTATCGGGCAGGTTTGATTGTGTTCCGTGCGCGCCTTTTCAAGGCGACCCGGTCCTGTTCCTCGGAATATAACAGAACTCCAGCCGCTGCGCTGCCAGAACCGAGCTGGCAGAGTGCACACAGCGTGGAAAAAGTAAAGTTCGAAAAGGGAAGAAACAAAAATGGCGTCCTTCGGGATAAGCCCGCCGTAAAGCTAGGGCAGTACAGAGAGAGACTTTGTTCGGAAATGTTCCGGCAAGAGGGACAGCCATCCCAGCTGATGGTCAGTCAGGCTGGCCCAATCTTCTGAGCGCTTTGCTCCAAACGGCAGCCCTCCCCTGCCGGGGCCTTCAGGGCCACGGGGCCGCCGGGAGGCCACCCCCACGGACCCTCTTGGCACAGCTACCACCTTTCCCAATTTTCAACACCAGGAAAAAAAAATAACAAAAAAGTGCCTGATTCTTTTTTTTGTTCGATTTTTGATTGACGTCCCCGCCCCAGTTGGGTTTTCATTTCCTGTCGGTGGGCCCGGTCCGAAATACACCTGCACCGGTGTCGATCGGTATGGACGGACGGGTCCGCGCGAGCAACATTTTGGCGCGTTATTGCTTATGCAGAAAGCCGTAACAGGGACAATCTGCGTAAAATGTTTCGCCAAGGCTCCTTTTTAGGGGCTTCCTGCGATGACGCTTTACGCGTGGCACTTTTGGCCGGGAATATTTAATAATCTCACGGAGAGTCGCTCATTGTTTTGGGGGGGCATCCGGGAAGCGCGGCTCGCTGCCAGGTTCTGCCTGCGAGTATTCAAACCACCTGCAGGAAAATAATGCAAAGTGGCTGATTTGGGCGGGAATGCGCCCGGGGCGATGCTGAGGCCCCCATACCGAATCGGTGGACGGGCCGAGTCTCGTTCCCCCCCAAGGGGCACGCCGGCCGGGCGGCCAGGCCCTCGGCCAGGCCACCGTAAGGCCACCGCGGTGGCCGAGAGGGGAATGGTCGAGTTATGAAGATGGACACCGTTGCGCCCGTCTGTGATGGTATCAGCGGAAATGTTACACACGTGTTTCCCTGCTGCAGTCGGTATGCAAAGCCATGGAAATCGGACGCGAGGCGATCGGAGTTTTACAAAAAGCTCGCAAGCGCAACGGGTTGGAAAAGGGCAATAAATAGACCAACAGGAAATCATAATTTGTCGACGCTGCCCCGCTACAAAGTAACTCTTTTCACAGAACAGGATGAAAAATAGAAAAGTTTCAAGCCGGTAGCGTTCCTCTTTGTTTTACTGCTGCCGCGCCGCCCCGGCGGTGTGATCTCGGGCCTCCATTTGCTTATAGTTTCGTCACGTTTGGCGTCCTCCGTGCTCGCGCTGCGTCGCGCTGCGCCGGGCCGCCCGCCACCGCGGACGCGCCGGCGACTTGAAAGAGGCCGCCCGGATGGATAAAAGTCTAATTTATGTGTCGCCTGGACGGCAGCCATGCTTCTAGACGACTTGGTGCCGAGCCGCCGCCACCCCCACCCCTACAGTGTGAATACAGTGTGGCAAACCCGTCCGATATTCATAACAAAACAAGGCGGCCTCTCCGCCAAATTGATTCTGCAACCAGATTCGCGCCTGGCTGCTTTTACGGTGGCCGCCCGACGGCCCATCTGGCTGTCCTTATGATTGGCGGGGAATGACTTCATCTGGCGTCCACCTGCCGGGCCCTCTCGGGCCTCCGAGGCCTCCAGGGCCTCCAGGGCCTCCGGGGCGCGGATTTGCCGCCATCTTGGCTGTATACGCGGGGGATGCATAATTAACAAGGTGGCCGTAAGCCGCGCGGCCAGCGCACTGTCTCTCTCGCTCACGTGGGGCGTCCGGACTGGGGGCGAGAGAGACGGGGCAGAGGCCCCTGGGGCGCTAGCGGGCTGCACCGGGCAGGCCGATGACGCGGTGCTGCAGGGCGGGGTGGAGGTCTGCAGCGTCTCAATCTTTGATGGCGCTGGCCGATGGGGGCCGGCGGGGCCGACGGGGCGCTGCCGTTGTCGAGGGTGCGGATCAGCGGGGGGTAAGTGTTCGTGATTCGAAGGTCCAGTTCGACGGGCGGGGAGGGGAAGGGAGAGAGAGGGCGCGGGGGAGAAAAAGAATTTGGTGCTTTCTGCGCGAGAGCCCCACCTGGGGCCCTGCAGCACCATAAACCCACCGCGGCCCCTGCAAAACGGCGGCCCCCGCCGAAACGAGGCAAAATGTGTGCTGCTGGGCAGCGCCGGCAGCGCCACTGGCGGCCCTAGCGGCAGCGCGCAAGGTGCGCAGGTGTCCTCCGCGAAGTGTGGCCTGTAACGCGGCAGCGCGCGGCGGTGGCCGTCAAGGCCTCGGAGCAGGCCGTCAAGCAACGCCGTCCTTGTCGGGATCACCAATGCCTCTTTACTCGGTCCTCGCCGCGTGTCGCCGGCTAGCGCCGCGCTTTACGCACGCATTAGCCTGCCGGCCAGCTCTCTGCACCCTCTAAGAGCCTTTGCTCATAACCGGAGGGGCTCCTCGGCGCCATCTTGGAGCAACGCGCGCGCACACTCACGCATACACGCACTCACGGGCACCCTTTCCGTCGCCACTGCGCAGTACTAGCCCTTCCTAGCCCTGGCCGGGGCCTCCTGGGGCTGGCGGGTTGGCGCGGGGAAGGGGTTCGTATGATTATGGATCTCGGTAGCGTGCTCTGTGTGTGTGCAGTGGCCCGTGTGTGTGTGATTGGGTTCGCTGCGAACAGACTCAATAAAAGAGCCACACGGGAATGCGCGCATCAAAGCCCCTGGCCGCCTGCTGCCGCACATTCCTGCCGGTTTAGAACTTTCTTTCGGCCGTGGGTGTATCGGCAGGCCGGGGAGGAGGCCCAGTTTTGGTCGCGACTACTGCGGAAGAGGACGCAGGAGCGCCGGCGTGCCGCGGCGTGCACATGCAGGCCGTGGGCGCGGCGAGGGGCAGCCTGGCCACGTCTCAAGGTCGTAAAGAGTGGACTTCACCGAGGCGGCAATCCGCAACACTCGCGTGCGTAGGGTTGCCTACCCGGCACTTCGCAGGCGGTGTGCCTCACAAGACTCATTTGCGTTTCTTTTTTCTGTTGCAGAATTGGATATGGATACACAAACACTCCGCCGAATTTTGGATACTTCGGGCGCCCTATCATCGCCGGCTGGCTTCGCCGCCAGCGCCAAGGTGAGTGACGTCATCGTCGTCCCTTCCGCGCGGCCCCGCCCCGCCCCGCCCGGCAGGCGTCCACTCGCCCTCCCCTATCAAGGCTCCACGGGTCATAGCGCGCTGCCGGGATAACCGTCTCTCCCGAAAGTCTCGCTGGGCGCGCGGGTCTCGCTGCTCCGGGGCCGTTCCCATGTCGCACACGTGGAGCCCATTCGGGCCTGATCGAATTTCCGGGGCCCCGGCACTCGGGGTGGACGGCAGCAAGGCACCTGTGCTGCTGCCTGCCTTTTATCCCCGCACCGTTGGCGCGCCCGCCGTCGTGATGACCGGTGGCTCGGCAGTGGCGGGTACCGCGGGCCGCCCCTCCCGGCTACGCCGCTGGCCCCGCGCCCAAGCGTGGCGGCCTTTCTGCGTTTTGAGTCCCCGCTATGGGACCAACCGCGTGTGCCCGAGGCCCTCCGTGCCATTGGTGGGCACACGTCGGACTTAGCGACTCGCACCTCGCCGCCAGCTCAGCCGCCCGCGCTTCTGGCCCAGGCGCCTGATCCCCAGTTTGGCGGGCCGGTGCCTTTCTTGGTTTTATCCCCGCTTATCGGACCCTCATCCGGCCGGAGCCCTCCGTGATGGTGGGCAGCATGCGGAAGGACTCGGACCCCCCGCCGCCAACCCCCGCGCACCCCGAGGACGCCGTCGGCGTCGCCAGGCATTCCTGCAGTCATCACGGCCCCATTAGACACTCGATTCAGCCCGGAGTGCTGCAAAGTGGCGCGGAGTGCTGCTTTGAAGCCACAATGGGGCGGTTTAAAGTGCGCGAGTCGACAGACACCCCCTGCCATCTTGCACCTCCGGCGGGGTGCGTCCGCGGCGGCGCGGTGGGGTGGCGACCCGGAGGCGACCCCGGCCAGATTAACCCGCGGCCCCCCGCTGGGCGCCCGGCGCGGCCGGGGCCGGCCTTAATTAGAAGGTCGCCACACTGTTGGCGTGCTGGCCTCTGACCCAACATGGCGGCCCGTGCGATCCGCCTCCGAGTTTTGTTTGTGAGACGCGAGACCACAGTTTGTGTTTTGGGGTGGTCTGGCCGGGCTGGCCGGGCTGTGGGAGGGCGCTCGTGCAGTGCGCGCGTGGAAGATGGAGGCTGTGCGTGCGTCTGGTTTCTGTCCATGGCGGTTGGTGGCCAACACCATCAAGCAGCCCGGCCCTGGCATTGCATGGCAGCGCAAGCAGATGGGGAAAAAAATCCCAAGAGACCGAAGCCAGGAAAAGGCGGGCACCCTCTAAATGTTAATAATTATCCCGAAGCTTTCGTTCTAATCAACACTGTGTGAGCCAGAGTCGGTTCGACAGGCAGGCATTACCTCATGTCGAGAAGTTGAATGCCAGTGTTTTGACACACTGATGACTTGTGAACGAGCTTAAGCGCCATCTTGCGAAGACCACAAAAAAACCTTTTTCAAAAAGTTTAAATCTTTCAATTTAAGATGAAGATTGTTTTAAATTACTTTTGAGCAATCGCAAGGAATGAAAGGATGATTTCAAAACAATTTCTATGAGTTTTCATCGATTTTTCAAATTTCTAGCTGCTTTGACCACACAGTGGCGGCTCGCGGCCCCAGGCAAGGCAGTGATGGTTCCATTCCGCGATAGCAGCGCGCTCTGGCGGCCTCTGCGCTATCTGAGTTACGCCTAGAAACCTGCCGCGGCGTCCCAACAACAACTCTGTCGAAGCGATCGGCGTGCTCTTACCTCGATGGGCTTCCGTATTCCACCGCGACTCTGCTCCGGGGAAAGTCCTGCGGCGGTGTTCCACTCTCTGTTCGTGGTCGATGGAAAGGTCCGAATTGAAACGAACGCAGTCAGACCGCTGGCTCAAAAGGTCCAGAAAAGCCCAAATTCAACCGAACTAACGTTTCCGTTTTCGCCGCCCGCTGTCCGTCTCCACGCACTGCTTGTCCGCGCACGGCAGCATAGGAACGCCAGGAACCTCACCGGGAAGGACCTCTCAGAGCACTGAAGTCCGAGCCGGGCCATCCTGCGCGCAGACCCGCAGCCCCTTCTTGCCACTAACGGGACAACAACTCGCTTTCCGATAGAAAAAATCGGTACGGTATAATTTCCAAGAGCGGGGAAAGACAAGGAAAAAAAATTGTAACAGTACCGCAGCGAGGGCGACGCGGGGGTGGCAGAAAAAGTGTCCGTGTTTGGGCGCGGTGCAGTGCGGTGCCGTTGTTGTGTGCACTCGTTGTTTTTGCCTTTCTGCCGCCGCACCGTTGGCCGGCATGTTTTGATACGCTGTCCGCCGGTTTACGGGCCGCGTCAAACTATTTTCTTTTTTCCTCTCCAATAAAAAATTAGTTCCCGTTCTCCAGCGAGCAACGGCATGCACCACTACGCCGCCCTTTTTCTCACGATGCCGCGTCGGTTTACGATGCGTCGGTTATAGTAACCAAATAGACCAATCATAAAGCGGTTCTCGAGAAAATAAATATCTGGAGCGCGGGCCGGTTTGTAATTGTTTTCCCCGCCACCCTGCATTTTTCCTTGGAGTGGTGCGACACGAGTAGAACCCACCCCGCGACCCGCCTGGGACTGGGCGTGCGTGCGCGCCATGCATCGTGCGAGTGATGTATGGCCGCCCGTGCGTGTGTGTGAGTGCAGTGTGTGTCGGTGTGAGCTCGCGCATTCGGTTGCACCTTTGCATGTCGGAATTTAAAGCCCTAGGGAAATGCAGAATTGATTATCTGCGAGGCTTGCTTACAGTTTGCGATGCCGCACCGAGGAGACTTCAACGCACGGCGCGCCAGTTTGAAGCAGAACGTCTCCGACTTTCGTACTTTTGCTTTCCTAATCTAACAGACTTTTTTTAATTTTTCAAAATTAATAATTTTTTCTTTAAAATATTTTGACTGTACATAAGTTTGAAAAAAAATTAACAAACTCAACAGTTTGTCTTCATGCTCAAATTACTGAAGCAGCAATCTTGCTTTTTTTTTCTCTATTCCTGTTTCCTTAGGGGCTTCCCAGATGAAGCTGTCACGTTGCGTCATTTTCCCTCGACAGGTGGATGCCGCTGTCTTGTTTGTAATCATCTTGTCGGCGCCGCACCGCGTAGGCGCGGCGGACGCGACGCCGCTTTATTTGCATACGCGATGGACACTCCGTCATCCGGCTGACGATTTTACACTTCGACACCAGAGTCACGCATTCTGCGAAGTCGCACGGCTCTGCTGTACACATTGAAAAAGCAACAGATAACCCTAACCGGTTTGTTTCAAATCTTATTGGGAAAATTAGATTATCGTGGGGGGACGGAAAAAAAAGTCATGAAAATTTAAAAGAAAAAGTGAGGAGCAAAGAAATAACGAGGGTTTGAAAAATTTGTTTAATTTTTTAGTTTTAGACTGATTCAATTTGTTTTGGCTGTGGCATTCTCGCCCTTTTCCCGCTGACCGAACACGAGCGATAAATCCCCCGACACCACTGCTCCTCCGGCCAAATCTGGCAGTCAGTCTAACCCGGCCCGGAGCGTGCTTGCGCCGTATGAGCGCCACGCTCGCGTGACGGCGACGGGGCCGCTGCGGGCTGCTGCCGAATAAAGAGTGTTGTCGTCTCTCTTTCTCTCACGCGGCGTCACGTATGAGTGAGTGAGACAGAGGCACAGCCACAAAAGCGCTCGCTGGAATCAGTCTGCAGCGAGCCAACCGTGTGGCCGCCGTGGCCGTCGTGGCCGTGCGGCCGCCGTGGCCCGGCCCAATCTGGAAATGAGACTGTTCCTATGCGTCCTGAGCCAAACTGGCAGCCAAACTGGCGGCCAAACTGGCAGCCACACTGGCGGGACAGCCACACTGGCCTCCCCTTCGGCTGGCCGCGCGGCCGAGTTGGCAGGGGGCCGTCCGTAAAGCGGCATGAATTATGGAACGAGGAAAACGGTCTTCCTCCGAGTCCCTTATTAGCCTGCTCGGACGCAACTTTTTGTTTTCTGGCGTGCTTGCTTGCTTGCTTTGGTTGGACTCCAGTTTTAATTTTTTTGGCAGTGATTTTTAAAAATTTTGAATAAAGGTCCTACTCCTGTATTTTTGTTAGAACTTTTAAAAACTTTTTATCGTGGAACGTTGCTGACTCTAGCTGGTTGTTTTGGACTCTGAGGCTCCAGCCGCAGACCGCAGCCACCACACTCGAGGATCTGGAGAGTGGAAGGATGTTAGCCAGGATTGGTGCGGTCTTGTGGGATGGACTTCGTCTGTGTACTCTGTGCTCGGCTTGTGTATGTTTGGCTGAGGGCTCAGACAGCCAATGCCTGCGTAGGGTAGGGCTGCGGCGGGATTTGTTTTAGAGGAGCGCGCACGGTTTTCATCTCGGCACAACTCATACCACAAATTATTTCTTCCCCAGAGCGCTTGGATTTAAGTAGACATTTTCTTCAGGGTGCCTTTTTATTCCCCTTGATGCTCGATCATTGATGAGCCCACATACACATGTAGCAGAGCGACATTGAATACGACACGGTGTGCCCGCACACGCACACACACACACGCATGCACGCCACACGGACACGAGCTGTTGCCGCGGCAGATGTGTAGGTGCAATGGCGGTGCAGGTGTGGCTCGGCGCGTGCGCTCGTTTAGCGCCTGCAAGCGGCGAGGCACTTACCCCGTTTGAGGTGAATCGATGTTTAAACTAACGCGGAGGCACATTTAAATTAGTTTACCCTTCCATGCTTAAGTCAATATTAAACTCAAGAATTTTACTTGCGTGTTAAAATTCAGTCTCTAAAAGCGTGCATTTTTTCCCGGGCCTTTGTCACATGTTAGTTTTTTTTTTTTTTTTAACAGCCCTGCGGAAACTTTCTTGCCCGGCCGAAGGCAAGCGGGCCTTGGCCCTGCCCTCTGCTTGGCTGCCTGGGCCGGCCGGCCAGCATCTCCTCCTGGGAAGCGGTAATTTGGGCCCCGCGGAGGGCGGGCGTCAGAGAGGGCCCGGCGAGGCAGCGTGTGTGGCCGGTGGCAACAAACGGCTGGCCTTCCAAGTCACTGATAAAACCATTTACATGTGATTGGATTTTTCTCCACCGGTCTCTCCGTTTCCTCCTCCATCTTCAAAATTAGTATGACGATATTGGCCGTGAACAGAAAGCCATCGGTGAGTTCGAGACGAGAAGTTGTCGGTCTGAATGCTTCGAACGGTTCGGGTTCGCCGAGCCGTTCCCACATGCAGGGCGGCGGGGCCGCCATGCGAGGTCTCGGCAGCCATGTGGCGCGGCGCGTCGTGGCGCGGCTCGCCACGGCCGGGCCGCCCCCTCCACGGTCGAAACTGGTCCTGCAGCCATGCTGGAGCGTCTCGGCACGCCGACGCCAGCGCCCCCTCACGGCGGCGCCCTCAACTACCACGCCAGAGCCGCCGGGGTCACATGACTGGCTCGCTCTTGTTGCTGCTCTTGTTGCTGCCCGTCCGTGCGTCTGCCCCAGAGCCCCGGCACCGAGGTCTCTGCATCTTGGGGTATTTCTGGGAGCACCATGCCGGGGTTTGGAAGAAGTTTCAGGTTTGAGCCTGTGAAACAGCCACATTCATTCATTCATTCATTCATTCATTCATTCATTCATTCATTCATTCATTCATTCATTCATTCATTCATTCATTCATTCATTCATTCATTCATTCATTCATTCATTCGGCGGAAAACACAGCAGTGGCTGCAGTGGGCCTGATCAATACTCGGCAGCACACCTTCCCTGCCACTGCTCTGCCGCGCTGTACCGCGTCGCGTTTTGCCGCCCAAGCTCTGCCGCACCGCGTCCCGTCCCGCTGCCTGCCAGTCCGACTGTCCGGCCCCGTGCTGGCTGGCTGCTCTGGCTGGGGTGCCCCCATGGAGCTTGGGGTTCCTGCCGCCAGGGCGCGCCACGTGTGAAATAAGGCTGGGCCCTTCACCGGGCAGTCCGGCCTCACGTGGCCAACGCAGCTTAGAGGCAGAAAAAACCACGACCACCCAAAGCAGGGAAAGAAGTTTCGACTGCGTTCCGGGGTTGGAGGTGCCACCGTATGCAAATCCGTGCACGCAACTTGGAACAAGTAGGAGCATGTCAGGCGTCGGCAGCAGGGAGCCAAATCCTCGCCGCTTCCGTCCGCGGGGACTTCTTTTTGTTGGTGCCTTTAAGGCAACCCGTCCTGATGCAGACCTCGATGCGCCGCCTCCGTGTGCAACAAAACGCCAAAGTTATTTGGACTGCTGGCGGCCGGACTGGCGGACAGCGCTCTCGAGAGGCGGGGCGGGGCGGGGCGGGGCTGCGCGATTCGGGGTCTTGGCGCTGCAAGCTGTAAGCCTTCGAGTGGCCCTCGAAGCTTGCTGGAGGACCCAGGCTTTTGTCACAACAACACTGCGTAATCTGTCGGATTGCTTGAGACAAAGTCGCCGAGAGAGATCAGTGCCGTCGCCAGTCGCTCCAGATGATGGAAAAGGCAAAACATTCGAGTGAAGGGGTGGTAAGAACGTCGGGTGAGGGTTTCTGTTGGTACCGCGCCACACCACTACCAATGAATACAACAGAGAAAGATATGATTCTTTGCTATGTATGAGAGGGCCTGCCTGCGGCCGTAAAATTGTGCGGTCTCACTTTCTGGATGCCCCAGACGCGCTGGCGCCTGCCCGGCTGGCCCCCACCCACGCACCTCGCACCTCTTACTTTTATGTCGCCCCTTTTTCCGCATTCCCAAACACCTCATTTGAAGGTCGTTAATTTCAGGAGCAAGAGAGAGCGCGCGCGCGCCTCTGGAAATGCATTTTTCTGTGTGCGCCGTTGGGAGAAGAAAAAATGGGAAAGCTCGTTTGCAGTCGGGTTCGTTCTGTCAACTCCAAAAAAGGTAAAGTTTTGCATGCGCCGAAACGCAGCAGTAAACCTACCGACGCACCGCCCGGCGAAGCCACGCGAATTTGTACCACCTGCACTCCGGCCTCCGCGTGGAGCAGATGGGTCGTGAAAATAGGGCCGCGCTATACGTGGGATTAAATCCGCGTGGAGGAAAAGATAGAGAACACAGTAAAGAGAGCGCGTAAAAAGGATGGGGATGAGCGCACGGCCCAAACGAAGCAAATTCCGAGCGCCCCTTTATCTAGATTGGAATCGAAGCGAATCGAAGGCCGGAGCGCGATCCGCCAACAGTGTTGGAAACCAAACAACGCTTTGGATGCAGAGGAGGTGAGCGTCGTCGCTGGCAGGCGGGGCGTCGGACTTTTTTTTTTTTTTTGCTACTTTTTTTTTCTCTGGGACGGTCAGCTGGTTCCCTGACCCTAGTTCAAAGAAAAGAGAATAGGAAAGAAATCAGCTGTAGGTCGCAGAATTTTTTTTTGTCGTTCAGTCATACATTTGTCATTGAAAAAGAGTTAGAAAATACGCAGGAGAAAAGGTCACAGAGATGCCTGGACAGCAAAATTGACTCAAAACAGAATAATAGTTTTCTTTCCCACTCCACGTCAAAAACTAGCATTTTTTAAAATTCATCATTTTTTTGCTCTTGAGGTTGCCGCTCTCCGTGTATACACAAGGTGCAGCGGGCGCGGGATATATTTGCAAAGTTGTCGTGCGGGCCTTGTTTGAACTGCGAGTTTTAGAACTTTATGGAATGACCCAGCCCGACGCAGCGCCATCCAACCCTCTCCGCTCTCTCTCTGTCCCTCCCGCAGGAAATAGGCTAAGTTTGCCAACTCCATTGGCCAGACCAGTCGGCCGGACAGGGTCCACAATGGGCCCCAGGGGCTGCGGGGGCTGCATACATACGCCTGCTCGACCCGGCTCGGCTCTGCTCTGCCCGGCTCGGCTTGGCTCGGCTCGGCTCGGCTCGGCTCGGCTCGGCTCGGGGATGCGTAGGGGCTTTATGCCCAATGCACGTGTTGTCGCTGCAGCCTGATGGACGTGGCCTTCCACCGCAGTCGGCGTGGAGCGCGCCGGGCCGCCTACCATGTGCGTGGATGGTTGCCTATCCAAGCTTCGCAGGCGGACGGTTGCCTATGCTGTGGTTCGCAGGCGGACGGTTGCCTATGCTGTGGTTCGCAGGCGGACGGTTTCCGCCTATCCTTGTTTTCCAGGTGGATGGTTGCCTACCCCCAGCGTGCCCACCTCCCCAGGGGCCCTCCCGCCAGAATGTTGTTGTTGTTGTTGTTGTTGTTGTTGCGCACTGAGGCTCAGGCAGCGCCATGCCCCGGGGCGCCATTCAGACCACCTGGGGTCCTGCTGGGGCCTCTCCACGTTACGCCTCGCCTCGCTTCGCCTCGGTTCGCCTCCACCCAGCAGGGCGGCGGCGTCTCGTAGGGAAGCCCATTTGCAGATGCCTCGGCCAGCAAATTACGCCTGGAAAAAGTCTTCCCTTATTTTTTTTTCGGGTGGACAAAGTTGCTGCGGGAGTTTGTCTCCGAGTGGACTTGGCCTCGCCAACTACTCGCGGCAGCGCGCCAAAGAGCGACTCGCCCCGGTGTGTGGCGCCGGGTTCGGGTGCCGTGGGGGAGCGAGGCGAAGTGAGGGCACGCAGGCGGAGGGTCCGCTAAAAAGCTTTCAGCCCGGCGGCCCCAGCCCGAGGGTTGGTGGGGTGCGGGCCCTGGTCACGCTCCGGTTCACGTGCCCCTCGCCGCCCCCGCGCCGCCCCCGCGCAGCACCGCCCCTTCGCCGCCCGATCCCCATCTCGCCCCCGGGAGGAAGGTTCGAAAATGATGAAATTTGAATGCGGCCAAGCCGAGGCGGGACTCCACGGCGCCTGGTGCCTCGTCGCCCAGAAAAGCCTCGCCAGACCCCCTGAATGATGGAGAAGAGGCGCCGAGGTTCTGGACGCGGCCGGCAGGCAGCGCCACGCAGCGCCAAGCGTCTCTGGGATCGCGCCTTCCTCTTTCACACGCGCACACACATGCTCATACATACATACAAACACGCGCTTGTGGCGAACTCGCGCTGGCACAGGCTTCAACGCACACGCACGCACGCACACAAACACACTCACACACACACACGGCCGTGTCCCTGCCGCGCCAGGGAGGCCTCCTTGACACATCTCTCCGTCTCCTCGCTCTGCAAAGAGGAAGGGGCCGGTATTCGAACCCGGCTCGGCACATTTCACATGCGACGGCGCGGGAACCACGCCGTGGGGGTGCCTAGGCTCTGCCAAAAGTAAGCATAGGTGACCTGAAACTGATCGGTTGTTTCCATTCTCAGTGCGGCGGGTGTTTCGGCTGTCGCGGGCACACCGCAAGTTTTTGTCTTGCTCGGTACTCGGGGCGCGGCGCAGCGCAGCGTGATGGCGCTGCAGGGGGTGGGGGTGGGTGGCCCATCCCCGTTGCCGTGGGCTTATCTGCAGAGGCGTGCGAGCGCGCCATGCCGGTGGGGATGAGGCTTGGGAGACTTATCTCCAAATGTAGGAGTCTGGGTCTCTGTGTGCGTCTGCCGTGCACCACGCAAGCGCCGAGCGAAAGAGCAATACAAAAGGAAAGAAAAAAAATCCGGAGGAGAAAAGTTCCGTTGGCGCCGTGCTGGGCGACGATATGGCATCAGTACAGTCCTCCGAGGGAACACCGCCCTTCCCGCCTCGCCCTCCTAATGCTTTCACATCTCGGCCACCACCTCTGGTATAAAAAGGTGGAATGTTTCTTTTTTGGGGCGTTTTGCGGCACTGGCGCGGAAAACGCGTGCCCTGGAGGAGAGTGGAGACAGACAGCTAAGATACACTGTCAGAACTGAAGCGGCCACGCAGTACAAACCAGTTCATGGAAAAAAAAACAACCGTACACTAGACGGTCAGCATGTGAAACTGCAAACGCTTCCAAACATACCCAATTTCTTAAATTAGAGCGTGGAAAATTTAGTGCCTTCTGGAAAGAAATTATTTGGCGTCCAAGTTTTTTTTTTTTGCATGCTGGAGATTGTGTCGCAAGAACTAAAGTGCGTGTTGAGGTAGCATTTTTTTTCTTTCCTCGACCCAATAAGGCGGGGCCCCTTGCGACCTTGCAGTGCCTCGGCCGTGCCTGCCCCCAACGTCCTGTTCCTGCTTTTTCCTTGCCTTCATTCGCCAGGGCACTGGGGCCTTGACTAGGGCCGCGCCGTGCCGCGCCATGCCGGCCCGGCCAATATTCGAGAGCAGAGGATATTTCCTACCCTCTCTGCCCTGGACTCCCTGGCCTCTCCTCGGGTCGCGGCAGTGCGGGGGCAACCCACTCATCCTTTTAGCAGTGCCCTCCCGGAAAATACTCTGAAAGTAAAACTCGAAAAAGTGAGGTTGTTTGGTAAGAAAAAAAAATGGCAACGTTCGCACCGCAGTGGAGGGTGTGTGGCCGGAAAACTGATTCCTAAGTGTTCAGCAGTTGCTCTGTCCCTCTCGCACCGCGGTGGGACACCCCACGAGTGCGAGAGAGACAGACCGAGTGCGCGGACCTGGCCCTCCGCGGAGCGAGGTGCCTTTATGCAGCCATGTGTAGGCAGGACTTTCTCCTTAAAATGCAATGCAGTGGCGTGGCGTGCACGTGTAGCGAGTGCGCCTGCTGCCACGCGATATGACACTGTCTAATACAGCGCGCTGCCGCCCCGCCCGAGCTGGCAGCAGAGCAGGCAGCAGAGCAGGCAGCCCACCGCCCCCTGCCGTGGCGCTACGCCGTCCGCATGCATATCACCTGCATTTGCGCCCGGCAGCCCCGAGGCGGCACAGGCAGCCCCCACCCCTCGGGGAGGGCGAGCGTGCGGGGATACGTTTCGGCACGACTCTGTGTGTGTGTGTGTGTGTATGTGCGTGTGTGTGTGCCAATGGCGGAAGGACCGACTGCAAGGGGGGGGGGGGGGGGGAGTAAGGCCCTATCGTCACGGTGCCGTCTGCCCTGCCAGTATTGGGGCGCCACGGCCAGGCTAACCCCACGAGGGGCCTGGGGAGCCCCAGCGCAGCTTATTGGAACCTAAAACCCCGCTGCTGCCGCCGCCGTTGCTGTCGGTTGCTGTTCGCTGGAGCGCCGCCCCCGCTCCGGGCTCCGGTCCTTTGCCTACTCGGACCTAAATAACGGAATCGACCCGACAACCGGAAAAAAAGGGAGGAGAAAATTTTGCGTATTCAAATTTACAGCGAGGGTGACTGCAGCGTGCAGAGGGGGCGCGTAAACCTCGGTTTCGGGGTTGGAGGGGGTTTGGGGGCGCGGGAATCGCGGGCTGAACCTCACGCGACACGCGTTCAAAGTGGGCCAGACAGCGACGGACCGTTCCCGGACGATCCCGACAAGCAGTGACGACCATTAAGGGCGTTACGAGATGTTAAGGGGCGAAACCCGCCTTTACGACCAGGGAGGGCCTTACTACCCCCCGCGGGGCGCCCCGCCACGCCCCGCCACGCCCGCCAACGGCCGGGCCACCGCGACGAGCCCAACCTGTTGGCGGCAAACGGCTTCCTTATCAAAGCGCCGCGCCGCCGAGTCCCTGGAAAGTGAATTTTGCATCGAAAGTAACGGCTAGACGCGCCGCGTGCGTCCCTTGACCGCACGCCGACGCCTGAGGTCCCCCTCTCCTCCTCCTTCTCCTTCTTCTTCTTCTCGTTGTCGCCATGGCGAGCAGCCAGGGGAGCAGTGGGTTTGTTTCGGATCAGCGGCTGTCTCTCTCGCACTCATGGTGCGCCCCCACACGGGTGCGAGAGAGACAGAGCGTTCGGCCTACGGGGCACGTCCACGCAGTGCAGGCGCGCGCCGAGCCAATCGACCAATCGCGACTCGTAATTGATATTCATGAGCCAATTGCTGGCGCGGTGCCCCCGTGCCGACCCGTGGGCACGTCCGCGCAGGCCTTCAGCCAGGGTGCAGAAGCAGGGCCAAGAAAAAAAGGAGAGGGTGAATAAGGAAAGGTTTGGTTTCAACTGCAGCGTCGAGACAGGGGACTCTGTGGAAAAACCGGGGATTCGCGTGTTCCGGCTGTGATCTAAGACGATGACGTCATGCTGATTGGAGGCAATTTGCTTTGATTGGAGTCAAAAGACGTGGCACGTCAAGGCTAGAAGTCTCCTCTGGGGAGCAAAGGCCTCTTTCTGAGGCTTCTATACACTCGGCTGAAAACGGCACGGAATCGCTAGAAGTTGCAGGAGCTTACCCTAAATCTTTTTTCGATGAAGTGCGGTATGTAAGCACGCGCGCCTGCCGCAGTGGAATCAGGCGTGATATTACGCAGTGCGTGCGGCGTGTGTTTACAAACCAACCGAGCCGACCGGGCAGCGATTTGATGCCGGGAGGGATATTGACAGTGTACTGCCGCTGCGCACGCTGCCCGGCCGCTGCAGGCCGGCCCCGTCACCGCCGAGTCCGGCAGCAAGGCGAGCCATTGTCAGGATCTGTACCTTTCATTTTTTCTACTGACCACTTTTTTTTTAGTTCCTTTCATGCGCCTACATGCATCCTCTATGGAATTCTCAGTACGGGCAAAAGCCACAGCGCGCTGGCGTCTCGGCGGAGGCGTCGCGTTTTTGCCGTGTAGCGACGGTGAGGGGCCGTTCCGGAATGACGTCATAGAAAAACACGAAACCTGCACATAATGTTCGCTTTGTGTGGTTTCAGTTCCAGCAACGGCCGCTAAATTTGTTGCCATTGGAAAAATAGAAAACTGTGTCTTTTCGTGCTCGAGGGGAGGGTAGTTGAACCCGGACGGAAGCTCGAACCGACGGGGGGTGTGAGAGAGATGGTGGATGAAAGGCAGGCCGCGGCTGAGCCCGCAAGAATGTATCTCACCGCGAACCAGCGCGGGATCAGGGAGGCGCTGAGTGCAGCGGGGGAGGGGGTATCAAGGGCTCATCTCTGGCGGCCTCAGAAAAATGACGCCACGAAGGTTCTCCGCCCTGGAGACTTCAACGCAGCGGATTTCTGGCGCACAGCTCTCATCCGAAAAATAAAATCTTTTGCGAGGAATACACTTTTCTGTTTGATTTAGACAAGCCTCAGCCTTTTCTATTCCTGTGTTTTTGTTCGGAAGCACGTCCCAATTTTATGTGGAATATTTCTGCTAGCGTACACAAGCTCCCGCAACTCATGGTATGTGAACTGGCGGTCTGCGGTCGCTACCCACTACCCGTTGCCGGACCCGACTTTGACACCCAGGGCTTACATTGTTTCAAAGTTTGCTTGCCTTTTCCTATTTTGTACGTAATCCGCTCCCCCCAACTCCTTCGGAACAGTCCCCAACTGACCGATGTGTGAACCGATCTCATCCGAGTTGATGACGCCCGACATCGCGCGTGTGTGTGTGTGTGTGTGTGTGTGTGTGTGTGTTTTGGTCAGTACCCTCATCTCTGTTTACCAGCCGCCCCCACCCCTCGGCGCCATGGCCGCTACCGCCCCGTCATGGACGAGGGGTGTCCGTGGCGCGGCGTGGCGTGGCGTGGCGTGGCGCTGGGGGCGTCAAGAGGCGCCTGGCCGCTCGCAGCCGACAATTTGAGAAATCAGCTGCCATAAAATGTTGAATAAAAGGAACACCTTCTCTGTCGGGCTCATCTCTCTGTCCGCCCGCTCCGCCCGCTCCTCCCTTCCCTCCCCGTTCGCCGGCTTGGCGCTACGGCGCTACGGCCCTCTGTCCCTGGCAGATATTGTTGCCGCGCGGCAGGCGCTGGCGGGGGCACTTTAAACAAATTGGGAGGGCAGGGCGCTACCGTACGGCCCGGCCCGGCGTAGCGAAGCGCGGCGCAGCGCGCCACCGAGCGCCGCACTGGAGGAATATTGCTCTGCAGCATACGGCTGCGTCCTGTATTTCCAGGGACGAGCCGAGCCGCCACCCGGCCGGGCCGGCGCGCCGGGCCGAGCCGAGCCGAGCCGGGCCGGCACGAAGAGGGGGATGAAATGTCGGAGGCTTGAGCTGCCGGGGGCCTATATGCACGCCGGGAGGAAATGGACGCCGTTCGTACGTAAGACTGTTTCTCCAGAGTTAAAGCCCCCGTTCTTAAATTTCTCATCGCCCGGCGCCCTTTTTCATTGCCCTCATTTTGACCCTTTTTTCGGTGACCGCAGTTTCGTTTTGTCAAACGGGGAGACTCTGCTGGAAAGCGGCACTGATTAAGTAAAAAAAAATTCAAACTTTTAAAATTTATAAAAAAAATCAAAAAAATTGACGTTGAAAGAAGTTACAATTCCCGTAGAAATGAAGCAGAAAACACAATTAAAGTTACCTGTTGAAACATAGGACGGCCCCGGAGGAGGTGTAAAATCCGTCTCATTTCTGCGCTACGAAAATCCGTCGTTTTTTTTCAGACGCACACGTGAGCCTGTGTGTGTGAGTGTGTGTGCGGCCCTGTGATGCTGCGGCCAGGGGTTTGGCCACGGATGTATACGGCTGCCGATCCGCGCCGCCCCGGTGGCGTCCGAATCTCGGTCCGAGTCCAGCCCGGCCGCGCGCGAAGGGGGACGGAGAGAAGAAGCGGCCCCGCCGGGACTCGGGACTGCCGGACTGCCTGGAGTGGCATCAGGGCGGGTCCGCCAATCGCACGGCGGCGCACGGCAGCCCTGGCGGAGGGCGGCAGGACCGACACCGTGACTCGCAAGCTTACGGGACTTTGCGCTGCAAATGACACGAAAAGGGTAGGTTGGGTCCGGGCCGAGCGGGGCCGCGCAGGGGCCCAGCCCAGGCCCAGGGACCAGGGGTGCGCAAATGGGGCATCCCTCTGGAGGGACCCCCGGGCTGACCCAACGGCAATGCCCCAGGGAACTCGTCCGCCCCCCCCGCCCCGCCCCACCCCACCCCGCCACACCCCGGTGGGCGCCAGCCCTATGCCGCCTGCATCACCGACGAGCGGAAGCAGAGTATCCCGAACAAGGGCGGTACACAGCCAGGTGCACCGGCAGCACCGCGGAAAACAAGTTTTCCATTTTGTTTTTAGGAGGGTCCTTCGGTTGTGATTCGGATCGCGACCCTCCGGCCTGCGGCCTGCGGTCATCCTGGAGGAGGGGGAGTCCCTGCTGATGGCCCACCCCCGGCGCCCCCGCCACCCCGCACCTTGTTAGCCCGGCGAGGCCAAAGCTCCCCATTTCGACGCCGCGTCGAGTTAAGCCCCTCCAGATCCGACACCGTCCAAACCGCAGCGCCGCCGGGCCGCAAATAAAAGCCCAAGGATTTGTCCGGCCGCGTGATATACAAGGCGCAGCGCGCGCCTTCGCCCCGAAAGATGTACAGTCGCGCGAAAAGGCCGAAAAACAAACAAAAGCGCGTCTGGCGGCTACCGGAAGGTGCCATTTTGAAGGCAGTGTGCGTGTGTGGGAAACGGCGGCGGAACCCACATGGCCGGCGGCCGCGGCCGGTGGGCACCCCGCGGTACCCGCGCATCATCACGACACCCATTAGCTTGCCCCGCTTGCTGCCGGACGGCCGCACCGTCCGTCACGCGCCAAACTCACCGTGAAAAAAATGAGAAGAAATTACACTGCCAACATCAGGCACACATTCAACGTTGGAAATTAACGTTGAGTTTTTGTTTTCGTTTGGCAGCACTGCAAGTTGGTAGCATTCAAAATGTGCGTCGCGGTGTGCTGCACGCGCCCACCCCCACACGTACAGGCACTCTGCCTTGCCCTTCGCCGGGGCCTAAGTAGTGTACCCCTGACGGAGGCCCTGTACACATACCCAGCGGCGGCAGCGCGTCCTCACTTAGCCTCCAAAAGTGGCGAGCCTGGTCATGCCGCGCGGCTCGGCACGGCACAGCACAGCGTGGGCCAAACCGCGCTCGGAGGGCCTCTCTCCTTTACTACCGCCCCACCTACCGCGTACCTCTTCGGGGGTCCTTTCTCCTTCTCTCTCTCTCCCTCCTCGTCCTTCGCCTTGTTTTCGATTTTCCGTTTACTTCCTGTTTGGCAGCGGGGCTTGCCTTATCTGCGCAAAACAAGGCAAATCTGGGCGGCACGTCGGGACGTCGCGTCGCTCTGCCGGCATTTGGCAGTAAACCCGCTCGGCACCTCGTCGCAGGGCTGCGAATATATATATACTACACTATAGCGCAAGAATGTAAAATATTGTTCGCCTCGCCCGTGCTGATGCTGGTGCCGCTGTGCCACTGGCTCTCTCGTAAAGGAAAATATCGCGCAGGGAAAGCAGGGTTCTCGTCCTTATTTTTTTTCGCCCTTTGCCGAGGCTGGGAGCGAAGAAAGACCTTTTTTCGTTCTCTTTTCCTCTCTGGAGGACGCTGCGCGCTGCTTGGAGGACGCCGGAGGACGCCGGAGGACGCCGGAGAGAGGAGTGCGCACTTGGAAGAGAGAGAGGGAGAAAAAATGAGATTAGGGCGGCTGGGCCGGCCAGGGCGGAGGGAGTCTAGTTATTCCGGCGGCATCCTTGTTAGCCCTAATGGACGCCACACGCCGCGGTCATGGCGCACCTCGGGGGCCGCCTTGTTGTTGTTGCTTCTGTTTCTTCTTCTTCTTCTTCTTCTTCTTCTTCTTCTTCTTCTTCTTCTTCTTCTTCTTCTTCTTCTTCTTCTTCTCTTCTTCTTCTTCTTCTTCTTCTAGCCGTTGAACACTTTATTAATACAAAAACTCAATCAAACCGAAACAAATAGCAGCCTAAATGTCGAACTTTTCAAAAAGATTAATATTGATAAAATTCAGAAATTTGAAGAGTTGTTAATGAATAACATGAATTAAAAATGATTGGAAGCATCGGTAGTTAATCAATTTCTAAATTATGTGGTTTTCTCTCGTCTAAGATTGAATAAAATTCAAAAGATCTTGTTCGCACAGAAAAAGTTGAAAGTGTACACCGCCGCCCCCTTTCCCAGCGCGGCTTCTCTCTGCCGCCTTTTCTCGTCCGATTTTCCAACTACAGAAGTTTGTTAGTGGAAACCGAGTGAGTGACGGGCGGGGGCGGCCACACACACATACACACACACGCACACAGGCACCACACAGCCACACACACAAGGCGGCGGCGGCGTCTTAGAGGTGCGGTCGCGAGCCTCGTAAACAAACGGAGGGGGTGTGGTTGATAACCTGCCGCCCAAATCCGTCGACGTGCGTCATAATTTCAGAGCACTTTTTTTCTGGCGTACAAATTTGGGGGCGGCTTTCTTTTTCATACCACCTTGACGACAAGGACACCTTGCGTCTGGTGACAAAAAGACATGCAAAATGCGACGGGACCAGAAGTATTACGAACGAAACAACAAAGTTTGAAACCGCTGCTCTTTTTTTTTTCGCCGTGCCCGAGAGGTGAAAAGTAAAATGCGGGACCAAGTTTTTCCCGAAGCCAGAGCCAGGGCCCATCCAATCTCCAAAGCTGGAAAAAGCAGCGCCTGCTGGAATGGGTCGGGGCTGAATGGGGAGGGGAGGGGAAAGGAGGGGAGGGGAGGGGCTCGTCGACGCCAAAGGTACGGCGGGCCGCGCGGGACGAAGGGGGAGCAGCCCGCCGCGCCGCGCTGCATCCAATATGGCTGCCGAACGCCTCGCCCCGGGCGATGCCTGCGCTGCCTGCGCTGCCTTATATTCCTTCCTCAGTCCAATTCATCCCAGGCACCTCCAGGAGCACACTCTGCGCTCTCTCACTCTCTTTTGCTATGTCTCTTTCCCCCTCTCTCTCACTCGCGTGCGACGTGCACCCTGGTGGTGTCACGGTCATAGTATCTCTAATTTGGAAAAGTAACGGTGGCAACATCTCGGTTTACCCGCGTCTGATTTATCAGTTTGCGCGAAAACCTTCAGGAGAATGACGTCACATGACGTCATTCTCGCTGGCCGGGG
This sequence comes from Thrips palmi, assembly GCF_012932325.1. Taxonomy (NCBI): domain Eukaryota; kingdom Metazoa; phylum Arthropoda; class Insecta; order Thysanoptera; family Thripidae; genus Thrips; species Thrips palmi. Next base: position 5,517,506 of record NW_023144624.1, on the reverse strand, counting down.
CTCTGTCTGACTTGGGTCAGGCAGGCGGGCCCCGACAGTGGGTCCTCCGCCCCATTATTTTCGGGTGCATGGCGCGTGCATCCGCCGAGTGGCCCAGGCGCGATAATTTGCCGAGCTAAGCACCGCGGCCGGAAGCGCTTCGCACCTCGCGCGTTCGAACCGCCGTGGCTCGGCAGCGCCCGCCAGGCCGCCAGGCGTCTGGAGGTTATTCGCACGGAAAGCCTTTTGCCGTGAAACGCCCCACCCCTTTTCCGCTTCCGATGCTTTCCGTGTACTTTTGTTTTTATGAATAAAATGAAAAGTCGCTTTTACGCGCGGCGAGAGCAAGAGGGGGCGGCCCCCGAGGTGGCGGCCTCGCGCGTTTTCAAGCGAATTCGCCGCCATTCGCCGAAACGGAGAGAGAGAGAGAGAGAGAGAGAGAGAGAGAGAGAGAGAGAGAGAGAGAGAGAGAGAGAGAGAGAGAGAGAGAGAGAGAGAGAGAGAGGTACTTCCGGTGAATTCTGATTAGACGCCGAAGCGCTGCCGCCAGCCAGCCCGCCAGCCACAGCACTACTCTGTCCCTTTTCGCCCGAGTTCCACCCAAGTTGGACTCTGCCCAATTTCACTGAGGCAAGACCGCGAAGTCCTGCAACTTGATGAAACCAATCGGCTGATGGGTTTGGCGCTGCTGCACTGCACGGCCAATCTGCCCCGCATGAATATTCATAATCTAAATATATATTCGGTGAGGGGCGCATGTACCGCATGTACGCACCGAGGGCGTGGTTTACGGTGGAGGCGCCGGCTGGGCCGCGCCAGCGCGCCACGCCGCTGCTGGCCGTGCGGCTGCAGCTTCTGTTTTATGTACAGCACGGCCCTCTCCGCCTCCACCGCCATGCTCCAGACACCTTCCCCACTTCCCCGGCCGCTCGATTTCGGTAGCAAAAATTAAGCATTATTCATGCCGTATAGGCAACTCCGTGGGCGGCCGCTGCTTCTCGGCCGCTCCTTTGCATACTGCCAGTGACGGGCAAGTTTGTCGGACACTTGTCTGCCGGCCTCATGCTTGGTTGCATATATGTAAAGTCACCTCGGAATTTGCATACGAGCATTTTTTTTCGAGCTGTGCTCCGGGGCCCCATTGCCGCCGTTCTATATAGGCGGGCATCGTTAATTATGTCCAACCACCTCTACATTTTTCATACCCAGTCGTGGCATTAGCGTCTCGATGCGACCCGCTACACACACACAGACACACACACACACGCACAGCGCGGGGCTTCGAGTCTGGGCGTCGCCGGTCGCTGTCTGCTCTGACCTCAAGTCTAACCGGTTTTTGGCCCTCCTCCATGGTGATCCCGCCTCATGCGTGGCTGGAGAGTCGAAACCAAAAACGAGAAAAAAAGGCCAACCTCGCCTGAGAAGAGCAGAAAACCGCAAAGAAGAGCGCCGCTTCGTCTACGCCGCGACGTCGAAAGGAGTTTGGCGATCAACGAATTGTCGAGAGGACCGACGCGATGAACGAATCCAATCGAATCGGGAGAAGTGAGTGAGGGGGGCCCGCTGTGCCCTTGAGCCTCGGCGGCCATGCCCCGGCCCGGCGTCGCGAGCACATCCTTGATGAGTCGCTGGCCCGCTGGCCCGCTTCGCAGCGCGGCCAAAACTTTGTCTCTATTCGATGCCGGCCAACTTCTGGGACGTCGCCCGCTCCCTCCCCGACCACGTAGCGCTGTTGGCGGGCGTGGGCTGCCGGAGGAAGAGCTAAAGTGCTTTCGGCACTGAGCTGGAAGCTTTCCTTCCCGGGACAGCCAAGGCTGCGCTAGGCTTCATGAATCTCGGGCCAATACCACCTGACAGAGAAGAGAGGGGCTTGTTGTCGTTGTTGATGTTGTTGGAGTTGCTGGCTCTTTTTTTTTCGCGCGTCCTGCTGACGCTAGAGACCGGTGCTGTACAATTCCGGCGTTGCCAGAGGTCTCGGCACGGCCAGCAGCCAGCAGCCCGGGGATCAGTTGAGTGCAGATGAAGAAGGGGCGGGGAGCATCGTTTGGGAGGGGGGTGGGGTTCCATTTATTCAGTGAGTGGCGCTTGATAACCTCCAGCTGCTACGCCCCTAGCCGCTTTTAGCCTGCGCGGCAATGGCGGGGCTCCGCGGTGCTTCCAGGTGAGTATAAGTAAATGGGGGGCGCATTTTTATGAAGCCCCCCAGGCCCCAGGCGGGGCGGGGCGGGGCGGGTTGCCGCGGATTCGCACGAGAAGCTGCAGGCCCCGCCACTTTGCTCCGAAGTGGGTTCGGGTGCGCCGAGCCCGCTGGGTTCGGCTGGTGTCTCCGTCTCCTGTGAAAAGGATGAACCCAAACGCTAAGTCTAGTGCTGAAAATTTCTATACATTGAATAACAAAAGAAAAGTAAACAGCAAATTCTAGTCCGGGAGTTGTGGTTTATTAAGTTCCTATTCACCTTGAAATATTTTAAAATCGTAAAGATCGAGAATCGACATAAGCCAAAATAAAATTTTTCACTGCAAGACCAAAGTTGCTAGGAAATATGGCAAGTAAGAATAGCTGCTTCTTTTTTCACTGGTGAGTTCAAATGTGGGAAAACGCACCGACCACTGCGTCGCTGAGCCTCGGTCTTGCAACGCTGCAGCGCTGCAAGGTTGGAATCGGTCAGCTGATCGCTCCAAGTTGTTGAGCGAGTGCCTGCTCGGATCGTCCGACCGCACTCGGGAGGTACAGGCAAAGGCGAGCAAAAAAAGTGCTCTACATCTGTCTGCGCGCGTCGGGCCTCGGGCCGTACGGGTCGTTCACCCGCATTTTTTTTGCCCCTGCCCGCCCCCGGCTGGGGCTGGCAGGGCCGGCTGGACACTACACCCGAAAGGATGCGACGCGGACCCGGCCGACTATTGTGCGGGTGAAGGGACACATCCGATACCGGCGGCTTCTCCAGAACCGGAGCAAAAAATGGCCGGAGCGACTAGGTGACTCCATCTTTTTTTCTGGCTGGGTTCACTCCACCCCTGTCCGTGCGCATTGTGTGCGTGCTACACATTCCGGCGGCTGGAGGCTGGCTGCCCGGAGGCTGCCTGGAGCCTGGAGGCGTGCCGCACCGGGATTTGACACGGTGTGCCAGGGGACTGGGACCCGCAGCCGGGGGCCGTCCCCAAAGCACTGGCCCGAATCGGGGTTCCCGGTCGGACCAATCAGCGGCAGAAAAACAGGGGACGGTCCCCGACGTCGTCGGCCCTGGGCCGCCGTAATGACTGCCTGGCTGCGGGGCTCCCCGAGGTGTGCCCCAAAAGTTGAGCCCCCCGCCGCCGTTGCCAGGTAGATGGTACGTACTCTGCATATAGTGAGTGACGGTGAGAGGCCCGAGGGGTGGGGTGAGAGGGGTGAAGGCGGCCTCCTGGAGCACGGCGGCCTAATGCTGAGAGAGAGAGGCAGAGAGAGAGGGAGAGAGAGAGGACTGAAGTGGAGGGCGAGGCAGCCAGAGGCAGCGCCATGTTGGACGAGCATCGATCCGAAGCCAGCAGGGCCAGCAGGCCGGCAGGCCCGGGGCGAGGGGAGAGGGGCCTGGGGCTAGGGGGCCCCGCGCGGGGCCTTGGCTCCAACCGGCTTGGGACCAGCGAGGGGCGTCGGCACACTCGAAAAAATGACGCTTGTCGTACACGCACCTTGACCCCCAAGTTTTCCCTGCACGAGATTTATTTCGTCTTGAAACGACTTCCACGAATCAAAATATTCATTTATTTTGGAAAACTTTGTCTCTGCGGGCAATGTAGGATTCCGGGGTTGGAAATACCCGTGACGGCATATGAAGTATTTTTCGTAAGTACCCCATCTTTTCGGTGCAGCAGGTTCCGTTAGAGGCGGGTTGAGACGAGGCGGGGTGGGGCGGGGCGGGGCGGGGCGGGCGGGACGAAGCCGCGGCGCCCATTAAATGGTTTATTGAGTCCGGCGTGGCGCCCCTCCCTCCACACGTTGGGCAAGGTCGCGGCTTGAATGGCAGCGAGGGCCATTCATCAATTCGTCGTCCGCGCCTTGACGGCATAGCCAGCCAAAACTCGCGAATCCCGAAAAACCAGCGAAACAAGCCACCGCTCACTTTAAAATACAAAAACTAATTATTTTGCTATTTGGCCGCCACTCTACGAAGAAAGTGGTATTATCTTATCGGCTTGTCATTTGGGGGGCGGGTGAACGGATACCGTGGCTGCCTGCTTTGCAAAAGGTGGGCATCTCAGTTTTGTCCTTTGCACGGCTGTAAAGCTGGGTGGATCGCCTACTGGTGGATTGGTTGGAGCTCGAAAAGCCTCCAGGAAGCAGCGGAATTTTGCAGGGTGGTCGCCTGGCGGGTAGGCAACACAGTGTGCTGAAATGCACGCCTGTTGGGCGCGTTGCCTAACTCAAGGCGGTTCTCCTGGTAGGCAACCCGCCTTACCAATGTGTCACGCACACACTTATGTTGCCTACCTTAGGGCGCTATAGGACTTCCTTAAGAAATGGTGGCTGCTTGTTCATTCTTAAGCAAAACGATGAACTGTTTTCTTTTGCGCCCACCCGTTCCTTTTCCGCCGTCACTCTCAGCGAAACTTTTCCCTGATTGACTCGTCCGATAAGAGGACGACATCTTTAGAGATGTTTTCCTCGTCTTTTTCCTCATTATCATGTGAGTGGGCCTCGAAAATCTCCTTTCTGGAGTCCCGGGCCACACCCCCTTCGGCCCCTCTGGACTTCTGGCGTCCAGTACGCCACGGTGGAATGCTGCCCCGACCACTCCACTGGCCGCGGCCAAATTCGGCCACTTCCCGTTTGAGCCGCCAGAGAGCAGCAGCGCTCAGCGGCTCCGCAGCGCCCACCAGCCCACCCGCTCCGCCGGGGCGCCATCCGGGTTCGGGCGTCCTCCGCCAGGCGCGCTGCGAGCGTCCACCCGCCGCGACCGGAGTGTCGCCCTCTGGCGGCGGCGCCGCGCACCTCGCCCTGCGTATTGACTGCTGCTACTGCCGCGCCCGCCGCCACCCCGACGGGACGCGGTGCGGCGCGCGGCGCGACGCGGTGCGGCGGCCCGGGGCGGCGGCGCTGATTGGCCCGGGCCGAAGGCAGTCCACGCGGCGCGCTCTGTCGGCGGCGCGTCGAACTCGCACGCCGCCCGATCGGCCCCGCTGCCGCGCTGCCGCCGCCGCACCGCGCCCCAGCAGACGACGCGGAGTCTGGGCGCGGCGGCCAGTCGGACGCGGCGTGTCGTCTGCTGCGCTGCCAACATCTGCAAAGCGTTCGAAATAAACAGCACTCAGGCGGGAGCGACTTCGCCGAACTCCTGTTTGGCAGCCCGGGGCGGGGTACCCTGGGATCACACTCACATTCGCACAGGCACGGCGACTCACAACTACCAAACCGCAAAAGGAAGGCCACTCATTTTCGCACATGCGCTTCTTATACCCGCTGACCAGTAAACTTCAGACTGACAATTTCCAAATTTCATCCAAGCCTTGCCACCGCCAGGGTAGCCGTGGACGCCGGCCTTTGGGGCAGATGAGCGCGCTCGCCGCGCCCTCTGGCGGGCAAACAGGGAAGCCCTCTTACCTTGATCCGACCGACAGACCGACCGACGGGACGGACGCGGCGTCCCAGTCTCCCCCTCTATTGATCGGACGCAAATCCCACCGCGTCGTCTGCCGCGAACCGTTCACCTGTTCATCCCCCGGGATGGAATCCGGCCGGCCGGGCTCAGCATTTTGTCCGCCTCATTCCGCGGCCGCCCATCCCGCCGTCCCGCCCCCGCCGTCCCGCCCCCGGCCGGCAGTGCCCCGCGCAGTCCGAAAGGGAAGCCCCGCCTCACCTCACCAACTGCGTCACGGGGCCAAACCAAAAGGGGAAAAATATACGCCCTAACTCGTGGGATTAGCCGGGCTAGCTATGGCACGGTCTGTCTGTCGCTGTGTGTGTGTGTGTGTGTGTGTGTGTTTTAAGGGCGGTGTGCGTGTGTGCGTGAGCAGGCGGCTCTCGCTTCAAATCATCGTGTCACGTATTGAGCCATAATATTAGCCCCCGGGCGAATGCGGTGGGCCCCGAAATGAGTAATGCGATGTTGCTGTTTGCGTGCGGGTGTGTGCGTTCGCAAACGTGTGTGAGTCTCTGTGTGTGTGTGTGTGTGTGTGTGTGTAGTGACGGAACACCCCTGGCGCCCCTCTCGTCCGGCGCCCACCCCGCCCCTCCCCTGCTTGGCTTGGACTGCCACCCACTTCAATTTGGTGTTTGCTCCAGCCCACGCTACGGCCAGGCCAGGCCAGGGCTGGGTTGGGCCCCTCTCCTCTCTCTCCCCCAGCCGTCCCTCGATGCCCTTCGACAAACCCCAGAAATTCCCACCCCCTTTTCGATTCCTGCGGCCCTCGCCACGCTGCGCCACGCCACGCCACGCCGGGCTGAGCCCCACCGCTCCGCCATGCAGGCAGCCGATTGCTCTCGGCTGCTGTTGAGGCCAGCGTCGGCCGTGTTGGACCGTGAAAGGGAGGAGGAGAAGGAAGGAAAGGAAAAAAATAAGGGAAATTCATTTTGCCCGCCACTCACACCCTTATTCTCCCTTTCGGTAGCCGCACTCTGGGACGGCTGCCGCGCTTTCATTTCCAGCCCAACACGAGCACGGCCTCTCTTTTCCCCCGGCCGAGTCTTTGAGCTGCCGCTGCTTACCGTTCCGCTAATTTTGTTGCGTTTCCTTCTGTTTCAGGTGAGAAACATTTTGCAGGCAAGCGTCACGCCCTGAGAAGTAAGTTCAAAAAGTTATATTCGGAACTTCGTTGCAACAGCGCCGCTCTGCGTTCATTTCTTGGGTGAGACCAAGAATAAAATTGTCACGTCTCAAAAACGCAGTGTGCATGCGGGGACCAAGTGAGGGCAATTAATTGAGATTCAGTTGAGCGCATTTCGTGATCTTTGGCCCGCAAAGGAAGGAAACATTGTAATCTGGCGCGAGGCCTCGCGGACCACCACGCCGCGGAGAATGACCTTGAGACTGACCGCCGCCGTGTCCGCCGGCACCAAAAAGAAAGGCCGCATGACGCGCTGCGGTCGTGCGGCTTTTCACAGTGAGGTGCGCGACCTCGCACCCTTTTTTATTGTTGCGTCACTTTTTGAGGTTTGAGGCGGCCCTTCTGCCGCCCTTTGTGTGTGACACAATTACCCAAGGTCAGTGACCGGCCGGCCGGCGCGGACGTAACGTTTTGATGGCACTCTCGCTCTCAATGGCGAACGGCCTTCGGAGGGACCCTGCCGGTTCACCTTTTATGGCCTCACCTGCATTAAAGTGGCGTCCTTGAGGCGTCGGAAACCAGAGCGGCCCACTTTCTTCTAGGAAGCGCCTCGTTTTTGCCGGACAGCACGGAGCCCCCTACTACTTCTACCCCTCCCGAAAAAAAAATTGGGCGGGGACGCTCTGCTGCACCGAGTTTTGTTGGGGCCTCAGTTCCATCGCAGCAGCCGAGAGGTGCAGTGGCTTGTCCGTCGCGATAAACGGGTGTGCCTCATCAGCAGCGTTGGCTGCCTGTGCTCGAAAAGTGCGATATTGTGTCGGTGGAAGTGTGTGACCCTTCCTCCCCCCGTCCGTGCAAGCACGCCCCGCCGGCGTGGATAGCAGCCGCCATTTCGGATTACCTCACCCGGCGGTGCAGGGGCCGGGCTGCCCAACGGGCCGCCCCGCCCTGCGTCGCACTCACCGCCACCTTTCGGCAGCCTCCGCGGCCCCGCTCATCAGATATGCAAATCAGTTAATCTTGTCTTTATGCAGAGCAGCGCGACAAGTTGAGATTAAGTCTGCCATCACCGTGGGCCTGTCTGGCGGTGCCGCCCGCCCTGCGCTTTTGGCGAAGTTTCTCTCTGTGTCGGGCTGGTTCGGCTGTTTGCCATGCGACCCGCGCCACGCTGTCCTTGGTGTTGTGCACATTGGACTGCAAATGCAGTGAAATCTAACCGAATTCTGAGGGACGTTGCCAAAAACGCGGGGCGGGTGCGTCGGGGCGTCTTGAAAGGTTCTGCAAGTGCGCGAAAAGGCACGCCCTGCGTACCGCTGCCGAGTTACGCCGGGGAAATGTGTGTTTTCCCCTTCTCGCCTTTTTGCGCTCCCCGATGCCGGAGAGATGTTTTAGAGGAGAGACAGAGAGGGCGGTGCTCCGGCGGCTGAGAGCAGGCAGCGCGAGAAAGGCGGGTCGAGATGGGAGGGTAAGGGGGCGCCGCGCTGGCTCCGCCGGCTCCGCTATTCGCAGGCAAATGAGGGCGTGCCGATAGCGCGCAGGCTGCGTCCGCGGCGCCGCCGCTCGAACGCTATTCGCAGTGGAGACGCGGCGATTAAGACGCCGGCGATTTGAGTGACTCTGAGGGCGTGTAAGTGAGTAGCCAACAGCTGGAGTGGCGCGCCACGCCACGCGTGGCCGGCGGCAAGGTTAACGCAACAACCACTGCTTGCACACTACGAGGCAGTAAAAACGCTTTACGGCACTGTGGGAATATATGGCCGTCGCGACGGCGCGGGGGTGGGGCGGGACGGGCTGTCCGAGGCGTCGCGACGCGCCGCCGTCGCCCGGCCGGCCGGACCGGCTGGCGGCCCCGCGTTCCGGAAACAGTGCCCCGCCGCGGGCCACTCGAAGCGGGAAAAATGTCACGGTCGGCACCGTTAAATGTAACAGTCTTTATTGTTTTTGAGACGCCGAGACGAATTGGGCTGCTTTGGCCCGGCGGCGCGCGGTCGCTTAGTGCGTGCGTTCGCGTTTTCGGACCGTGGGACTCGGAGCCTTTGCGTCGCAGAGGGCCGAGTGCTGACCCTTGCGCAGCCAAAACAGGCAAACGCGGGATTTACAGCGTGTTTGTGGGTTGTGCCGAACGGAGTCGAAAAATACTTCAATCGTTTATTCAGCTTCATACAAAAAGATTTGGCAACATTTTCCACGGGAGATATTTTTGAGAGTCTGTCTGATGGACTGAGCGCCACACGGGGTGGGCGTGTCTGCGGGGGGTTGCATCCTCGTTGCAGCTGCGCTGCCGAATCGCTCAGCCCGATCGACGTGCCGCCCGTGTGTCCGCGACCCCCGCACCGAGCGGAAGCGCCCGCCGCCGCAATCATGCACGCGTCTCGTAATTCTGATGCCGACTAGAGACATCTCGTTTGCATGGCCGGCCGGCCAGTGTGCGTGTGTGAGTGTTCTTGTTTGTACAAATAACCGCATCGCGCTGTTGACTATGCAAAGGGACGACCACATTGTCTCAAAGGCATCGAAGCGTCACATCTCGAAAAAGGCGTCCGTTTCTGCGTGTAGTTTTCTCGTTGATTTTATTTGTAATGTGACTTTTATTTTTTGCCCGGTTTACATCACTCTGCAGAAGAAAAATTAAGACTAAGAACGCCGAATGGCGACGGCCGTTCGCAGTGCCGTGGCTGCAGGCGTGGAATGAAGCCGTGAACCGTCACGGCGTCGTGATTAGGGCAGTTCTTGACGCTCTTCAGGTGAACTACTCGTTGCCGGCGACGTTCGGGGCGTAAAGTCGTTTTATTCCCGGCATAAAGTTTATTGCTCGCGCCGTAAAGTGACCGACTACTGCCTGTTCCGCCGAGCGTTCCGGCGAATATTTGACGTGTAAACTTAATACAATCATGTGATACTTTATTGTCTGCGGCACGCGACGCGTCCGTAAACGTGCGTCGAGCCGTCTCCGTCGCTCTCCCTCTCTCCTGGGCCCCGGCAGCGTGAGTGCGAGAGAAAGGGGGCTCGCCTCCGCGAGTTGTGGCATCAAGCGGCCACCGCGGCCGGCCAGGGACCGCATGAACGCCACCGTAATTTAACCACTTTCTTGATTTTCAATCAAAATCACAACTATAACGAGTAACTCATTTTAATAACTCGATTAAAACAATATTAGCTTCAATTATTTTGAATCAATTTTCGTGCCTGAATCTTTTATGTTGGTCAACATAAATTTACTTTTCGACTTGAATTGTCGAATCGTGCAAGGTGCGTGCAGTCCGTCGTTCAGACAATCCGAACTGAACGGTTTGAAATCCAACCGGAGCTTCACCCGCAGCAGGCCGGCCGCGCAGCGCGGGGAGCAGCGCGCCGTCGTAGGTCGCCGCCGCCATGTTCGAGCCGCGATGGCGGAGGGTCGAGGCATGGCGCGCTCGTGTGTGTGAGTGCGCGCCTGCATCCGTCGTTTCAAAACTAAAACTCTCTCGCGTCTCTCTCGTCCGAGTTTTTGAATAGCAAAGCGGGAGCCTTTCGGTTAATTTTTCGTCTCGGAGTATGCCAGCGTTTTGTATAATTCAGCAGCAATATCATCCCGGCAGCATAACAGCCCTTTCGGAGAGATTCCCCATTTATATTTAACCAGGCTTCGCGACGACTGCCCGGTGGCAACTTTGTAGTTGCGCGTGTGTGCTGCCAGAGGCACTTGTGCAGGAGGGGTTATGGAATTTTAGATGAGGCCCGCGCTGGCCGAGATGTGCGCCGAAAAGAATATCCTTCTAGGACTAAACGTGAGCAAAACTGTGGCGTTGTCTCCCTCTCCTTTTCTCTCTCTCCTTCTCCTGCGCGCGTCTTCGGCTGTCTTATAAATAACGTGGCGCACCCCGCCTTCCATTTTTCGGGAGAAAAGGAAAATGGAACAAGTTTGGAGGCGCGAGGCGTCTCGCGCGTCTAGCGCGGCCAGCTCGGCCGAGAGAGGCACGGTCGGTATAGTGTGGAGCCACCGAGCGCAGCCAGCTCGCCCCCACGGCCACAGAGTGTGCTTCAAACTCCAATTTTTCCGACACTGCTGAAAATAGTTTACCGACGGTCCGGTAATTTAATAATTTCTCTCTCTGTCTCTCGATTCCGCAAGGCGCTCCTGCCGTTTGCTGAGTGGCACTCCCCCTCCGAGGGCCACCGCGTTCTGCTCGCATTATCGTCATGAAATGCTCATGAAATGCTCATGAAATGCTCATGAAATGAGCGGCGGAAGGCACGAGGAAGACCACGTTTTGTCTGCAGTATCTATTGCCCCTGCTGTGTCTGTCTGTCTGTATGTGTGTGTGTTCCTGTGTGTGTGAGCGAGCGAGCGAGCGAGTGAGTGGAGAGAGAAGGGGGGAGGGAGGTGTACTCCGGTAGGAAATGTAAATAACACAGTGTGTTTGTCGCACAGCGTGGGCACGGGGCGGCGCGGGGCTCTAGGTGGGTTGCGCCTGAAAACATGCCGGCTCGCCGTCCGTCTCTCTCTCCCTCCTCTCATTTCCTTTTCTAAACGCAGCCTAGGACCGCCGGTTTAATCAACTCCTCACTGCGCCAGTGTGTAGCGCGCCGCTGCACTGTCAAAAGCCACCGCACCGAAACGCTGTCCGGAGATTGAGAAATTATAAGATGTGCCCCTGTTGGGTCGCATTTGAATTTCAGAGCGACAAATGAGTCAGAATAAGGGAATGCTCTTCACTGGTGTATGTCTGAGTCCGTCTCGTCTTGACGTACCGCAAAATTGAACCAAGGAACTCCGGCATGGGGTCACTTGGGTGTAGTAGGTGACGATTTTGCATTTCGCGGGCTCGTTCGGTCGAATCGGCGTTTGCCACTGTTGTGATTTTAAACGCTACTTTTTTGCAAAGCCGGCTGCTCCTTTTCTTCGCCCACGTCATACATTTAGCGACTAAGTGACACACACACGCACGCCCACACACACCGTGCCGGGGCGCGTGCGCGGCGTGCGTGCGTGTCCCAGGTATTTTACACGAATTGCGTATGAATTACGGCCCCACGTCACGTCATAGGAGTGGCGCCGGGCCGTGCCGAGCCGCGCCGCGCCGAGCCGCGCCGTGGAGACGCGGAAGGGGGAAGGGGGAGGCGGAAAGCGAGCTATCGTGTCTGCCCGGTTCAGTAGTTGAGTGGAGCTGACAAGACCATGGCCCCGCCGTGGCCTCAGGGGAACAAGGGTGGCACCGAGGAGAAGAAGAAGAAGAAGAGGAAGAAGGGGAAGGAGGAGAAGAAGAAGAAGAGTCCTTCCCTCCCGCCGCGTCTGATAGGTGGACACAAGGCCGAGTGTGTGCCCGGCGTACACAACAGGCTCTTCCTGTCCTAATTTTTTCGATACGAAAACGAAATTTGTTTCTTTTTCCCCGTCCGTTCGGACGGGGTGCGGGGAGAGGGTCAAGGGGGCCGGGGCTCTTCGACGACGCTCACCTCCTGGCCCCGTTCAAGGTCAAGATTCCCGGCGGCGCCCAATTGTCCTGCTGCAGGGCGCTGCAGGGCGAGGCCAATCAGAGCAACTTTGTGTACCCTTAGCGTCGCACACACACACACACACACACACACACACACACACACACACACACACACAGACGGTCAACTCATCACGATGTCGCGCGGTGTTCTATTCTAGAAGGCAAAAGTTAAATTAGTTTTGCGGTTGATGATGAGGGACGAGCCTCGGGGCCCGGCAGGTCAGCAGCCCGCCCCACAGCAACCTTGGTTGGCCATCACCGCGAGTTGACTGTTGACCTGGCCGCTGCTGCTGTGGCTGCTGCCTCTGCTGCTGACGGTCAATGGCTCGGCCGGTCCAGGGCGCCCATCCCGCCTGCGCCGCTGGCTTACAAACTTTGGAATTTGAATTCAAGTTGCCCCATTGGTGGTGCGGGCTGGCAGGGCCGCGCTGGGCCGCGCTGGGCCGGCCAGGCGGAGCGGCAACGGAGAGGCAAAAGAGAGAAGGGCTTAGGGAGCGGGGGGAAGGGGGGGGGGCTGCGTTCGATCGCCCCGACCCAATCTGATGAAAGCTTGCTTTGCCCGCTTATTCCGTGGCCGACTTTTCAGAGGCCGTGGAAAACTAGCTTCCAAGCCTTTTTCGGAATAAGAAGTTATGAGGACTTTCGAAAGCACGCGGTGCACTGGGGTATTTTCCTCGTTTGCACTTTTTGTCCTTGATAATTTTTCTCTCAGAAAATGGGGTAACCTGATAGCAGCACACAAAAAATCCCATATTGCCCTATTTGCGCAAAGTGAAGGACCGTCCAAGGACAAAAAGTTCATACAAGGATCAGAGGGTTTTTCTTCTTTGCGTTTCTTTTGTTGTTGTTGTTGTTTTTTTTTCCTTGGTGAGGAGGCTGTCCTCTGGCAGTGCGGGCCCCGTTCGAGTGTACCCCTGTTGTTGCAAAGTAAGTGTTCGCCGCCATGCATTATGGATTGGCGAGCATCTGCTGTCGTGGACAGGCCATCCGCCCCGCAACTTTCTCATCCACGACGAGCAGGCCGAGACGGACTACGTGTTATACGCCGGCGGAGCGGACGTCCCGCGGAGGCGACGTGCAGTTTCGTTGCAGCCGATGCAAAAAAGGCGACCCGGGGATATTCCGCACATGGTGTGCGAAGTGGGACGGCGTAGTTTTCGAAGCGATTTGAATAAAACGATCGCGGCTGCCGCACTCCTCGCGGGCAGGTGATAATCTCCGCTGCGGTTTTAATTTTTCCAGCTTCGAGCAGGTGCGTCTGTCTAGCGTGTCCTTGAGCTGTCCTCTCAGTAGCCAACCCCTCCCTCTTTCCTGCCTCGGCCCCCCGGGGTGCAATCGACGACCATCTTGGACGCTGCAGGCAGGACCAAAGAGCGCGCTTGTGTGTGTGTGTGCGCGTGGATTTTGATAAGAGAGGCTGGGGTGCCGAGTCGATAGCCCCGCTGTGACTCACCTAAAAGCATCGACACATTTCGCGGTGCCGTTCTCGCCCGCTGGCAGTGTGGTATCCGAACTCAAATTTCGGCGTGAAGAAGGGGTTTGCCGACAGCGCAGGGTGAGACTGGCCGACTGTTTGGGACTCTCTTGTCCACGCCCGCTCTCATGCACGTACTCGAAGCTGGCCCCTGAAATGTGTTTGTGCGCGTGCGTGTGTGTGTATGTGTGTATTGAGACGCTGCCAAAAGGCCTCTTCAGCCGCCGCGTCCGAAATCCACGACTTCGATTAAGCGTCCAGCTAGGACGGGAAACGAAATTGGTGCACACATACGAAACGCATACTCTCCGAAGAAAGCAACAACCAAGGTTTTGAGAGTAAATCCTGAATTTGTTTTTTCTAGTGCTGGCCCACCCCTTGATGGCCGCCCTTTCCGTCGCCTGCCGGGCTGGCTCGGCTGGCTTGGCTGGCTCGGTGCATTTTCCCCCACGACTTTGTTCTCACCTTATCAGATCTCCATCTTTTCGCCGGCGAGCCAACCCTGCCTGCCTGCACCACCCCCTGGCCGCGCCCCTCGCTGCGCCGCTGCGCCCCCACTCGCATGTGTACACAATTTTTCGAGCAAATAGTGTCGCGTTTTTCCCTTTTCGCAGTTTTCTCTCTCCTGCTGCGCGCGCGGCTTACACAGCCAAGCAGTGGACGCCGGCGGGACAAGAAGGCCCGATCGGTTCACTGTCGAATTTTCGCGAGAGGACCGCGCTGGCCAATGGTTGCGTGTGAATGCGCGGTGAGTTCTGATGGTGTCGGACCGTCAGGGGTGGGCGAACACACACACACACACACACGCGCGCGCGCGCACACACACACACACACACACACACACACACACACACACACGCACACACAGCAGGATGCACTCGCAGAGAGGGAACGCACCGAGGGGCGCTGCTGCTGCACACGGGTCCCTTGAGTGCAGCCCCGCACCACTATTTCCATCTCCTTCCAAAAAGTTTCAATCTATCGGCTCCGCTCCGCCCCTGCCGCCCCTTTCCTTCCCTCGCTCCCCTCGGCCAGAAGGAGGCGGAAGTGGAGAGGCAAGAAAATTCCCCGTGCTCTGACGTGCGCTCGACGAGGGGGTGGAGGTGGTCCGCCGCGCAAACACAATCACTCCCCGTGCTTTCGGTTTGCAATTATAAATATTTGCGTCCTTGTCTGGGTGGGACTTGGAGTGGGGGGTAAGAGTTGGGCCCGCGCGCTGCCTGCGTTGTTGGAGGCAAGGCGAGGCAGGGGGCGGCGGGGGCGGCTGTGTCGTCCTGCGGTGCCGGGCATGTCCAGAGCCCCGTTGGGAGACTTTGCTTAGCACAGCCACAGCCCCGCCTCCCCTATCTAGCCTCATCTGTCCTCAATGCACCCCCAGCCCCGAGCCCCAACCCCTTCCCCAACCCCTTTCCTGAGCCTTTCCACACGGCGCCCCGCATTCCCCCGGCTTTCTTCGCCACCGTCCAATTTCGGTCCCGGGAATACCATACGTGTGTGTGTGTGTGTCTGTGTGTGAAGGGGAGGGGGTGTCTGTTTCGCACCGACCGAAAGGTACCCTCTCTGCGTCTGCCGGCGCTCTCTCTCTCTCCCTCTCACTATCCCACACGCGCCGTCTGTTCCACGCCCCTTTCTCGATAATGCAGCGTTTCCGCGGCCGCCACTCACCCGCCATCATCCGCCAATCGCCACGGCGCGTTTGTTCTTTCCGACGAATTTCTCATAGTTCCCCTTCCGCCAGCCCGTGTGAGTGTGTGTGTCGTGTGTGTGTGTGTGTGTGTGTGAGTGTGCGAGCAAATTCGCAAGAAATGCAGGGCGGGGCGTGGCGCAGGGTGTTTGGGGCCCACCCCGGTGCTGCGCGCCGTGCCAGCGCTGTGTGCCACCACTCACTTTCAGCTCCGGGCAGAATGAACCCCGGAGTCTGGAATGCTGCATACAGTACTCCGGAGTGCTTCTGGAGAGGTGAGGGGTGCGCGCGGAAAGGCAACATAGAAGCCGGCTGTTCAAATGGGAGCTCACGTCGCAGACACTCGTAACAAACAGAAAAAAAATGGTTTCTTATTTATTTTCGATTCCTCTCTCGTTTCTATGTAGGACTTCTTTGGGACCTCGCTCTGCTTTAGCGGCAAAAAAAAACATTGTCAGCTGTTCGAGGTGGGCTTGATTATCCAAGCCTTTCAGGGCAATAAATGGTGCCTCTGCCTTTGTCATTCCCTGCCGAGATGGCATAAAGGAATTCCACGCGAGCCAGGTAAAGGCCTCACCTTCAGCGCGGCCTTGAACACGCTAGGAATCTGGAGCAGTCTCACTGAAGCGCGCTCGCGTGTCGCAGCCCGGAAAACTAAAATGGGCAGCAAAAAACAACAACAACAATAACAACAAAAAGTATAGATTGCAAAACGTTATTCATGGGGGTAAGGTTTCGGCGTGCGCGCGACCAGAAGCGCATTTCCGATCGGAACTCGCTCTGCCTCTCTCTCGCGGGGCGCCCTTCGGGTGCGAGAGGGACAGAACGAGTGGCTCCAGGTCCTATTGAAGGCCGACTACAATGGACCTGATTGCGATGCTTCATCGAACTCTGATTACGTTTTGGCTCCGCGGCCATAGGGGTCGCCCGCCTCCCTCCCTCGCGGCTCCCGCGCCCCGCGCCTCCATTGGGCCGCCTGTGTGCGCCCGTATGTGTGTGCGTGTGTATGTGTGTGTGTCTGTGCGTGTGTGTGTTAGTGTGTGGGGAGGGGGAGGGGGCTGCGTCGCCGGCATTCATCTCGAATCATATATCATTCATCCGCGGACGGGCGACCGCCGGCGCGCAAACGCAAAAAGTAAACACGAAACTTTTCCTCTCCGGGGCGCTGCATTTTGCCGGGTGGTGTCCGGGCCAGCCAGCCTCCATGGCCGCGCTTCGCACCCTGCTCCACCCTTCCTTCCGTACGCGCAGCCGTCTGCAGCCCACCCCCTTCGTCAATAATTCCTTACCTATGTGCCGCAAATGCGGCCGCGCTGTGCTGCGCCGTGTCTGGGTGGCGCGGCGGGTTATTCGAAACCCGCCTTTAATGCACGCCCCTTGCAGTGGCGCTGCCAACATGGCCGCCGCATTGTCGGCGTGCGTTTCATTCAATATGTAGGAAGCGTCCCCTTGCCGCGCGCGCCGCCGCGCACGCGATCTCGGCGGCGCGAGGTTGGTCCCCCTGGGCCGGACGCGCTGGCTGGCCGCCCTGGCCGCCCTGGCCGCCCTGGACGAGGGGACTGGTCATCTTGCTGTAACTAAATGACGCAAAAAGAGGGTCGGGTTCAGCGGGGGCGGACGGAGGACATGATTAGTGGGAGGGACATCAGGTGGTGCGGAGAGAGGGAGGGGAAGAAGAAGAAGAAGAAGAAGAAGAAGAAGAAGAAGAAGAAGAAGAAGAAGAAGAAGAAGAAGAAGAACAAGAAGAAGAAGAAGAAGAACAAGAAGGGCGCGCAGCGGGAGTAACTTTGGCAGCGCACACTGCCGCAGCGCAGCGGACGAAGAAAAGTTTTCCGCGTTTCGAAAATGGTATGTATCGAACCGGGCGGGGCGGCGGGTCGCTGGGCTGCTGCAGCATGCTGGTCCGGATGAAGGGACGGGCGCGCCGGAGAGATTGGTACGCCTGCGGATGAGCTGCCTGCCCACTGAGGGGGAGGGTCCAACAAAACGTGCAAAATATTTTCGCGTTCCATTGGAGAGCGAGGGAGGCGGTTCCGGAGAACTCCGCTGGAAACACAGGATGAAAAGAATAGAGGATGGTTGTTACAAAGTCATTAGAAAAAATTCACGATATCAGAAACTTTGGAAACGTTCACTGAAAAATGAACTGTACGTTCTGTTGGCTACTGCATTTTATTCATGCCTTATTTTTTGGGCCGGTACAGGTAAAAGGGGGAAAGAAAGAGGGCCCCCGGGTCGAGTTTTTTTCCTGCACCTGATCAAGCGGTGAAGTGGCATCCCCAGTGAACCCTCCTCTCTGCGCCACAATTTGTTCCTTTCGGGGGCTCAACCGACTCTCTGCCATCACCCCTTCCATCTCCCCCGCCCCACCCCGCCCCGCCATCTCCGCAGAGCCGGGCATTTCCCGCCGTGTTTTGTTTCACAGTTTTGCGATGGAGGGCTGGCTGCTGCCGCCGCCGCCGCTGTTGCTGTGCTTCTGGCAGAGAAAAATGCAGAGGCGAGAGAAAAAGGGTCGTATGAAAAATGACTTCATCACGCGAGGCGAAAAAAAAAGAGGAAAAGGCTTCTTACTCTTGCTCCCGTTCGCGCGCACACCGTACGCTGCTATGACGTCATCGTCGTCGTCGGGCGCGGCGTTCGGCGAGCGAACCCTGAAAACCCGCGCGGCCTTGAACTGGAATGGAGCCGTTGTGCGTGTTGCGAATCGCTTTCCCACGGCGAGGCGCCGCGATCACGTCCTCGCACTCGACTCGCGGCCCACCGCGGCCTGCCTGCCGTGGGTGGCTGACCAGAGGGTGTTAAAAGTCTTGTCGCCTCCTTTTCATTGACTTTTAACTTTTACTGTCGCACATAAACACGCGTTTACAGCCCCAACGGCCACGTGGGTCTGTGTGTGTGTGTGTGTGTGTGTGTGTGTGTGTGTGTGTGTGTGTGTGTGTGTGTGTGTGTGTGTGTGAAGAGAGAGAGAAAGAGCGCAAGTGCGGGCATGTGTGTGAGTGAAAGCGAAGGCCAGGCTGCACTCAGTGGCGCTCGGCGGATCGCTTCTGCCCTCATCCGTGCGAATCACAAGTGGACAGGTGACCGACGCAAGTAAGATTAATTGTCCATTTTTGAAAAATGCGAAAGGTATGATTTTTTGTTTTGACGGTCTTTCTTTTCTGTACTTTTTGTTTGTTGTTTTTCTTGTTGTTGTTTTAAATTACTGACCGCTGGTACGTCCGGGCGAGCTGGGGATAAGCCCCTGGCGTGGGACAGCCGACAAACGCCACCAGGGGCGAAAGAGAGAAAATACGGTGAAGGGAAAAAGGAAAAAAAGAGGGGGAATCGGAGAGAGAGAAATATCAGAAAAAGGGAAACGAAAAAAAACAGGCCGTCACTCACGGACGAGAAGCGATGTCCGCGCGGCCGGCGCAGCCTCCACTAGGCTGACATCGGTGCCTGCCTGGAACAAGGCTGTACGTTGTGTGGTTTGAATACGGGCTGTAATTGGACAGTCTCTCTCGCTCTCGCTCCTAGCCCGCGCCTCGCTCCGTCTCTCTCTTATCCGCTGTGGCATGCGGCCTCGGTGCCGGCCATGCTAATGAGTTTGGTCGGACCAATCCCACCTGACCGTCCAAACCGGTCCTATCCCCTCCCCCGGCGGACTGGCTGGCCCTTCTATCAAGCCGTAGCTCCGCACTCACTGCTTTTCAGGCTGACCGAAATCTTTTAGACCCTATCGCGAAAAGTAGTAGAACGACGGGGCTCACGTGACACACTGGCAAGGCTGAAAGCTTTGTTTTCGAATCGCCTCCGGATTCGGAAATAAAGTGTGATCATAGGGTTCGCGAATTTTTCCTTACTTTTCAATAGGAACTGGTGAAATTTTCCAAAGATTCCTGGTCGCACCGAGCCACTGTGGGCGCAGTAATAAGACGTACAGGAGCGACCCGTGTGACTTTACGATCCGTGGCCGAACATTGTTTTCCGTTATCGGAGCGCGCAGAGACACAATCGTGTCCCAGGAGAGCGACGGCCTGCTGGTGCTGCCAAGGCGGGCTCAATGACGCAAAATGGCGCCAAAGATGTTAATCTCAGATCGGGATTCGATTTTCGAACTCATTTGGCCGAGGAGGCGTGAGGGACCGCGAGAGCAAAGTGTCAAGTACTCCGATCACAAGAAAAAAAAATTCGAAAGGAAACCGCAAAAAAAAAACAGCATTTCTGGTCAAGTGATGTGATATTTGTAAAATATTGAAAAAATGGCAAACCGTGGAAGGTTAGTTCCACCATTTTGTTGTATTTTCGAAGGATTATCAGCTCTGCGTCATCTCCTGTCTCTTTCGCGTTTTGTTTGGGTCTTGTTTTGGCTGCCGGTCGCGGGTCATCGGCCCCGCGATGCCCGAATTTGTCCTCATCGTCGCGATCAAGAGACAAGGAGAAGATAAACTGTCGAATTAGAAGGCAAATGCGATGGCGCTCGTAAACGCGTGCGCGGCCTCTACAACCTCCGCACCATCGCAGCACAGTAGTTTTATGGTAGTTTTGGTGGCGACTGACGTTTACCTCCGTTTTACTAACTCTAGATGAGTCTGAAACCTGAACAATCATCTCCCCCCACCCAGCCTCGCCGCGGCACGCGTTCAACGTCCACACACACAGAGACACTGAAACACGCACCAACACACAGTCCAACACACACAGACACACACACTCGAGAGCGAGCGCCAATTTTCTTTTTTTTTCCGTCTCGCCCCAGCGTAACACATTCTGAAAATACACCCTTTCCGCCTTCCCAGAACGCGACACTGTAGCGTCGTCTGCTGTGACAGCGCAAGACGGATATTTTTGGCACGCACCTGACTGCAGCCGGGAACATGGACGAAAGCGCTCGCCATGCAAAGTGGCACGTCGGCCGGCCGGCCGACATCGCCGAGTGTAGGCGATGGCTGAAATCATAATTTGGTTGGCTTGAGCCAGGCGGAGGCAGGGCTTGGGCGCGGCGCCGCCGCGGTGTCCGCCTTTGCCGAGGCCTTGGCAGGGAAGCGTTGCCTGCATCACCATAAATTTGTGGCTACTGCACTGCAGTGACCCGTAAGTGTATGTGTGTGCGCGCGCGCTTTCGTGTGTCCGCGTCGTGGGACTGTGTATGTCACTTACGGGAAGATAATCACAGGGATGAGTGCAAGCTCTCTTCCCGGCGCTGCAAACATTTTCGGAAAATGAGTTGGCGACGCGGGAGTCCGCGCTGTCTGGCGCGCGGCGGCTGTGGGTCGCCAGGAAGGATTCGGCAGGGCCGCCCCGCCCCGCCCCACCCCGCCACGCGACGCGAACCTCAAGCTCCCTCTTCTGTGTTGCAGGGACGACGCCAAGGCCGGCGTCGGGGCAGGCAGCGATATCTGGTGAGAGGACGGCGAACTACGATGAGCGCCACTGCCGCGCAACCCCCACAGCAGCCACCCCGCACGGCCCCGCACCACCACCCCACCTATTGTCTCTCTCGCTCTGTTTGTCTCGCTCGCTCCGTCGCGGGTGGGGCAGTATGAGAACTTTGTCGGTCGGCATCGCCCGTTCTGCATGAGAATATTCTCCAGTGCCTAGGCCGGGTGTGCTGTCTTGTCTTGGACTGACCTATGGGCTTTTGCATTTACACGGATATTGCATTGACAATAGATTCAAAAATTTTTGCGCTGACTGTCATCAACTGAGTTGGTCCAACTCCACGTCATTCATTCATTCATTCATTCATTCATTCATTCATTCATTCATTCATTCATTCATTCATTCATTCATTCATTCATTCATTCATTCATTCATTCATTCATTCGTTCATTCATTCATTCATTAATTCGCAGTAAATTAAGAAGGGTGTCATTTTAGCGGGACAGCAGTGTCCTGTCTGGTCCTGCCACGGCCCTCTCATGTAGCTGGGCTCCAGGCTTCAGACCGCATCCCGGCCTCAGCCTGAGCCGAAGATGCACCGCGGCGACGAGAGACTCGAACTGGAACGCGGAGCCGACGCTCCCGCAGACCCCGTCGGGCGAGGGGCGAGGTGCGGGGCGGGTGGGGGACGCCGAGGCCGGTTGCCATGACAACGCATCCCCCCTCCCCCGGTCCGGCGCGCGCTCATTGGCTGGCCCCGGCCGAGGACCTGCGTAAATTATGCTCTCTGCAGCGCGTTGTGCGCATCCATGATGGCCGCCGGGCGCGCGCCCAATCCGGCAGCGCGCCGCATCCTAGTTGCAGCGCGTCCCCGCTAGAGCGCGCCACGTCCGCGGGGAGCAGCCACCCCTCGCTTCGCGCCCTTTTTCAAACGGGGCACGGGAGGCCGTCGCGGCTCTGCGGCCGGCTCTGGGACTTGTATCGGGGTTTGATTGCACTTGTAATGATGGTCTCATGGCCGTGACTAAATTTTTGGGCGAGGGAGGCTTTACTGCCCAAATTTCAGTGAGAACCCAATTCGAGGGAAAATCAATTTGAGGACGTTAGTCAGAGATACATCCGGCGTTGGCGAAAACTTCCTTGTCCAAAAAGTGTGTCATTAATTCTTATCAAATTTTCGGCGCTAAAGCCAACTTATTTTAGTTTTCAAATTTGAACCTTATTACAAGTTCACAGCCTCTGCACCCTGGATTTTGCCGACAAAGGCGACGATTTGATTTGTCTACTGCGTGCATTCCAATGTTCTAGGAAATTCACTGTCGCTGTAAAGTCCCACCAGTTTCGAATGTTTTCGAAAATTTCTGACATTTTAACCACAGCTGCATTTCTGACAAATTTTCAAGGGTATTATTTCACATTTTTTTAGAATCTTTAATTTTGAAACAGAAAGAAAGAAAGACATGTCAATCCTCATGGGCACGGTTGCCAATCAAACAGCCACCTTACAGATTTGTCAAATCACTTTGACAGTTATTCATTTGTCTGGGGTGTCTGCTTGTCCGCTTTGGTGTTCTAAAATATGATTTAGCTAAATTTGCTCTCAGTTCAGTAGAATCCAAGGACAACATTGTGTCTGGCCGCTAAACATTCTGTCTAAAAACAAACAATTCGTTCCCGTAGGGCCGGCGTCGTCTTTCTGAATGTACTGAAAATCGCAGGCCTACCAACGGTTGACAGTGTACTTTCCCTCGATACCTGCAACCCTTTCATTCCAGCCTTTTAATCGGGCTGCCCGAAAACAGAGCAAGGCCGCGCTCCCGATTCTCGAGAAAATGATTTTATGGTGTGCCATTGTCCTGGCCGGTCGGGGGCTGCGGCGGGGCTGGTGTGGGGCTGGTGCCGGGGGGCGCTGACCGGAGTCCCATTACCTAATGGGCGTCCTTGCCGAGACTGCTCGCAGAGCGATTGTCTCTCTCGCACTCCCGGGCCGCGGCGTGTGGGTGGGAGAGAGACGGTGACACCGGCCTTGCCCCGGAGCCCGAGGTCTTCCCGGAAGGGATGCTGCCATTAGCGTTGCGTAAGAATGCGTTGCCCGGAACTGGGGCTGCAGGGGTCCTCCATATGAACTTCTTGCGTCATTTCGGGGGTCAGTGCCCTGGCTGTGGCCCCGACGAGGCGAGTGCAGGCACACGCACCGCGTGAAGCCTGCTGGCGGGCCGTCCGGCAAGGAATGTTGAGTAAAACCGCGAGTTGAAGTGCGATTCCCGACAAGGACTTCCTCTCGCGAAGTCGAAGCGGCCGCGAGTAACAAGACGACTTTACTGCCCGCTTGCCCACACTAGACGTTCCACACCGCTCCGTTCTCTCCCTCCGATTTTCCCTGCATCTTTTATCGCTTTTATAGAATTGGGATGGGGCTGCCGATGCGTTCGATGCGTGCGATGCGTTCGATGCGCGCGATGCGTGCACCCCGGCGGCTCCTTTGCCGCCCCGCACGGAAGCTCGGCCGTCCGCGACGACAGCAAGTAGTCCATAAAGTATCACCTGCGAAAAGTGCGGCGCGCTGGATGCACGTAACTCCGCCGCCCGGCCGCGCAGTTACGGCGGGGAGAGGCGGCGCGGCGGAGAGCCTCCCGCCTCCGGGGAGAGAGCCGCAAGTGCGGGGCGCTGGCAGCGGAGATACGGCTTTGACCTTTACGGCTCTAGGCCGGCAGTCTGTCCGTCCTCGTCACTCCCGTCGCCAGCCCGCGGCGGAGTGACAAGGACGGGCGGGGCGTGAGGCGCGGTCCAACGGACGCCGTCATAGGTGACGAACATGACATTACGTTCGTGTCGCGCCTTTGTGCGACGCCCAGGGTGGGAAAGAAGACCCGCGCTAATGCACTGCGAAGCGCGCCAAAGCGCGGACGGAAAAACGTTGTGTCGTTTTTGTCGGAGCGCCGCGTTTTTCGTGACTTCGCGCGCGCGCCCCACCCACCTCGCCCCCGCATGTTATTCGAAAGTCATGAGTAACCGCGTGGCGCGACGGGGCGTGGCGGGGCGGGGTGGGGTGCGGCGGGGCGCGGCATGCCGCGGCGGCCCCCGATATTCCCGATGATGCGTGGTGCAGTACGTGCCGGCAGCCGGCAAGCGGGGCGATAGGGCAGGGTCCCAGGGTCCCTGGGTCCCAGATGGGACGGGGAGGAACGGATTGGTGTGCTCCAACACGCGCCGCTGCTCTCTTGCAGCGCGCCGGCATTCTAATGCAATTTAAATTCAACTATTTCTGGGCGGCCATCGCTTTTCTTTCGATCCCTCTTTGTAATCAATTTTTATTTTGTCCTGCGTAGCAGGAGTAAAATGACACAAAGGAAGAAATAAAATCAAAAATTTAGCTCTATGAAACTTTTGAAAATTACTGTCACCTAAGTATGCCATTCACCCAGATAGCTCCAAACAGATCCTGGAGCTACTCTTCTTGTCGTCATTTTTGGCGAGTAGGGCCGTAGTCGTCCGTAAAGCAGTGCCCTGTCGAACAATGCTGTCGCCTCCCACGCCCCATAAAGGCCATTGCAGCACTAAGGCCCTTATCACCGCTGCGCCTTCCTATATGTGCACTGCCCGCTCCTGAGGGCTGCCAGTCGTCGTTCGACAAGGCGGTGGCCAGTTCAAGAGCTGCGCGGTACCGGCAGGGCGTCCCGAGTGAGTACAGCAGTGCGGTGCTTCGGCTTCCTTCTTCCCGGGTGCTCCTCCTTTGAAGCTCACCCCTAACCGTCGGCGTGAGCCCGCCTGCCGAGCCGTCACCCTGTCTCCGTCCGCGGGGCACCCCGCAGCGGCGCGAGGGAGACAGAGCGACGGCTGTTTGGCTCGGAGCGTGCGCGACCATGTAAACATATGCTTAGCCGCCGCGACGGCCGAGATATACTCGCCGTCATCTCGGCCCGACGCGTGGGAACGCCCCATTGGCGCGGTCGTGGACGCGAACGCCGCGGCCATTTTGAAACAAATCGCGGACTAATCTCTTTTTTCGGCTGGGGAACGGGAACCTAGGGGAGAGCTTTTGCTGCGTGTCCTTTTCAAACGGGACAGAGTTGGGAAAACAGCGGCATGGCAGATCAATGTAGTAAAGCACCTTTAAAAAAAAAAAAAAAATAAGGAGTGAGCGTGTGAAAAAAGAAAACAGTGGAAAATGGGGGGAAAGTAAGTTGGAAAAAATGGCGACTGCGCGCCACCCACGTAACCGCATAGAGCGGCAGCTTATGTTTAGTGATGTGTCTGCAGCAGACGCCGCCGCAACGAGAGGAGGAGGGACCCCCTCCCCCTCCCCATCTCTGAGGTTTAGTGCAAAATGTATGCATGGCACGGGGAAAATAAGTAGCCGCCCCAGGATAGGCAACGCGGCGTGCATGCAGACAAGACCCTGAGAGCAGCGCGACGAAACCGGAGATGGAAACGGGGGCGGGGGAGGGGGTTGGCACGAAAACGAGAAAGCCTGGAAGGTTGACTCTGCGCGCCGTCTGCAGAACGAGATTCGAACGGAATAAGTTGCGACCAGTGTTAGGCCTGCCCGGGGTGGAAAGTCAAGAATGCAAATGCAAGTTCCTCCCCGCTGGGGTGGCGGTGGCCCTGTGGAGGGAAATTCAGCTCGCATGTCGGCTGCACTTTTTGGGCGTCCCAACTAGGAAGACGCCCTCCACCCCCTCAAGTTGGCTGCGCAGTGCGGGGCCGAGGGAGGGGCGAGGATCCAATCTGAATACAAATTGCTCTTGCGGTCCCCAGCCGTGACATCATACACCGACTTCAATTTTCGACTGCTAAAAATTGGTCGGCCGCCACAGTTGGCGTAGGGGGAGGGGAGGCGAGTCCTGGAGGCAGCAGCCGCGCAACCTTTTCCCGCGTCGCTTCCTTTGTCTTTCTTTTCCTTCAAACTTTTTATTTTTTCGTGTCCCTTTTCAAATATTTGAACACCGTGGATCGGCCGCAAGACACGCGCCGTCTCGGTCGGCATTTTCTTCGGCTTGTTTGTTTGGGCGGGACGAGGGACACCAAGGGACACGCAGCTGCATAAGGCGGGGAAAGCTTTTGGAAAAATGGTGCCTGTCACGCGGGCCGCCGCTGCCGCCGTCGCTACAGATCGTGTTTGCTCTGTCGTGACGTCGCGTTATTGGGTGGCCGATGACGGACGGCCTCGACGCGGAGGGGAGCGCGTCGCCGTCTTCGTCCCCGGGACCCTCCGCGACGTGCCTGTTCGAATTTGGCGTCAAGTTTTGGGATTTGTGTGCCAACGCCGCCACGGGACGTCCCGGGCTGGCTGGTTGCCTGGCTGGCTGGCTGGCTGCCTGGCTGCCTGGCTGGCTGCCTGGCTGGCTGGCCGTCTGGCGGGGCCCGGGGGGCTCGTTTGCCGCCACCTGAGCGGCCAGCCTGCGACGCACTGCGACGCCTTGTTAGAGGTCGCCCTGCTTGTTAGCAGGCAGTAGCGCCCTCTGGCGAGGCCTAATTGAGTCCCTGGGACGACCCACCCCTTTGGAGGCAACCCCCGTGCATCGCGGCCCACGGGACCGCCGCACTGTCACGGCCTCGAAGAATGAGATTGGACGGTTTGGGAAGATGCAGTTCAGCCAAAAGTCACCAACAGTCGCGCGACTTTCTGAGATGCAGTTACCGAGTTCCTGCTTATGAAGTCTCCGATGTCATTTTAAAAATATTTTTCTGGTCTTGTTGGTTTTGTTACGCACCTGGTATCACAGGTATTCATCTGGCCGTGTCGTGCCGCCTCCCCTCCCGGCAATCCTACCGACCGCAGCCCCGTCGCCCCGCTCCCCCGCCCCCCTCGCTCCTGGAGACACCTTTCTCTGGCGC